>NC_042976.1:43961424-44561424 GCF_901001165.1 Salmo trutta
GATCTGACTAATGACCTCCTTGGTACAGGTTTGAAAGTCCGCTTGGATTTCAAGAGAATCACTATTACAAGTCACCTGAGAATCTAAACTTTCACTGGAAGCCTGTTTGAGAGTCTCATCATGTATTGGTGTAACACCATCGATGACCTTTACAGAGTCTTGGCAGGGAGTGAGAAACCGCCTCAGCATTTGTCGAAATCTATGATATATAATACGAGCAGCAGAAAGGGTGCTCCCTTTTGAAATTCTGAGAATTTCAGATTCATGTGTCTGCATGGACTGAACAATAGTATCCACATCTGTTACAAAAGTGTCCAGTAATGTAGATGCTTCAGAGTCTCCCTGTAAGCTGGTTGTAAAGGGGCTGACAGATCTCAGAGCTTCACTCACTGCCTTTCTAGCCTTTGTCTGGAAAGACACTACTGGAGAGTTTCTTCATATTTATAACTGGAAGACTCTGGGTAGATTCACTGTTGGTGGTGCTGTCCTGCAGACCAAGTGGAAAAGTGATCGGAGAGACATTGTTCACTGTCTAACAACTCAGATGGTGAAGCAGAACAAGAACTGGTGAAGTCATTCAAGTCAGACATGATGCCATCCACAAATAGAGTGGCCTCCAGAGACTCTTCAGAATCACACTCTCCAAGCAGAAGATGACAACTTCTCCATCACCTCAGTCTTATACAAGACTAGAACCTGGCTGGCAATCGCTTTTGTGGTGTCAAGGAGGACTTGGTCTTGCAAATACTTTTTGAGAGCCAAGAGAGGTTTTGGGGTCTCACTTTGTCCTTTTTGTTCATTCATGGATGAGGGGGTTATTAAAAGTGGTTTACAAGAAATGGAGTCCGATGTGTCAGCCTCACCATTACTGGAATGACCGACGTCCAGGTACAAAGTTGGAACCATTGTGAAAGAATCTTTTGTGCTCTCCACAAATGTACTTGAGAGATACCCTTTTTCTGGACAGGTAAAAAGCCTCTTCAGCGTATTTTTCGTGTTGTAGTAACAACCAACAGTGTAAGACCAGATCTTACTCTGATGGTTTTCAAGAAGGATCTGCTCACTCTGTGCAGGAGAGCAGGATGCCCTGATAGCCTGGGTAAGATTGTCCATGTCTGAAACAAAGGTACTTACCAACTCAGAGGCCTCATGGTCGATCATAAGGTCTCCGATCTCACCTATCCTAGGAATTGGACTAGATGATGTAGTGCCAGAACAACATGATGTACAACCCCTGAATCTTTTAACGATCTCCCGGATCGATTCGGTGGCCTTGGTCTGAAACTCCTCAGTGAGTAGTCTGTCCATACTTTGTGTTGACAGATGAAGACTAGATTTGGCACCTTTGATATTGAGGTTGCTCTCTCCTTGTTTTAGCATCTCCTCAGAACTTTTACAAGATTCAAGCATCTTCATATGGTCAGCAACAACACAAAGCAGTTCCCTCTTGTCGGGTTCATTTTCCTCCTTATTGCTGAAGTTCAAAACAGTGCCACTGAGGGCTGTCATGACCTGTCCTGTTAAATGTGTCATATCCACCTCAACACCATCCTCTCTGAAAACAACACTCTGCTCAACACTCTGCCCATTAATGAACATCTGAAGTATGTTGGAAACGCCAGACACCATCTCCTCAACCACCTTGGTGCTGGAGACACCACCACTGGCAAAAATGACAGGGGACATTCGCCCAGAGACTGGAGTTTGAATGGCCACAGAGATTATGGAATTGACCTTCGTTGACACTTCTCCAACAATAACCCGGGATAGACTTTGAGTGTCTACCTGGCCCTCTCTTTGGATACAGAGGACATTGTTCAGCGACTCTTTGAAGGAATCCTGGACACTAGTGAGGAGACTGTCCTCAGTGATCCCAAAAAAGTCACTGAGTGGCTCAGATGATATAGACTCACCATCTCCCTGAGTCTTTGGCAACACTGTCTGAGACCTTTGAGAATACAAAGCAAACAATACAGCATTCCATATTCGATAGTAGACACTGTAGTCACATTAATGCATAATTCAGTAATCAGTCATTAAGAGTAAAGTGTTATACAGATAACAAAACATATTTTCACAATATGGGTTATGAATAGTTAGGTGAAACCGGTTTCTTTAGGAATGACTGAACATACCCATTACGAGAGGAGCTTGATTTGGCCTCGCAAGACCTTGAGGATTTTCTGCTGCCACTCTTGCGAACCTTCAGGTTGTGCTAGAAGATGTCTCTAATTCTGTCAGAGACTTGCCGGATACTGGAGACACATGGCTGTATATCCGTACAAAACGGAAAATTGCAGGGATGATGACCTCCAGGATGGCCTCAGATACAAACCGCACAATCTCCAGGCACATCTCTGCAAGCAGTGCCCTCATCACCTGTAGGACCGAAAACAGTGTAAGTAGATTACTCATAGCCGGGCTCTGAAACCAAGCTCCTCGAAGAGATACCAACAATCTCACATATGTTCATGAGAATCATGAAAGTGGCATATATTGGAAAGCATGAAAAGCAGTAGGTTACTAAAAAGCTCTTTGAATGTAACTGTTTGTGATAATGTGGATGATACTGTAGACAGATAAATGGCTTGTATCTAATTTTCTTGAAACATCTATTAACCTGTCTGGGGTATGTGGGACGATTTCGTCCCACCTACGTAACAGCTACTGGAATTCCAGTGGCGCGATTTTTGAATCGTTAGAATACTATAACTTCAATTTCTCAAACATATGACTATTTCACAGCTATTTAAGACAAGAATCTTCGTTAATCTAACCCCACTGTCCGATTTCAAAAAGGCTTTACAACGAAAGCAAAACATTAGATTATGTCAGCAGAGTGCCCAGCCAGAAAAAAATCAGACAGCCATTTTTCAAGCTAGCATATCATGTCACATAAACCCAAACCACAGCTAAATGCAGCACTAACCTTTGATGATCTTCATCAGATGACACACCTAGGACATTGTGTTATACAATACATGCATGTCTGTTCAATCAAGTTCATATTTATATCAAAAAACAGCTTTTTGCATTAGCATGTGACGTTCAGAAAACGCATAACCCCCGGCAAACTTCCGTTGAATTTACTAACAGTTTGCTAAATTACTCACGATAAACGTTCACAAAAAGCATAACAATTATTTTAAGAATTATAGATACATTACTCCTCTATGCACTCGATATGTCCGATTTTAAAATAGCTTTTCGGATGAAGCACATTTTGCAATAATCTAAGTACATAGCCCGGCATTACAGGGCTAGCTATTTAGATACCCACCCAGGTCAGCATCCACCAAAATCACATTTCCTATAAGAAAAATGTTCTTACCTGCTTGTTCTTCATCAGAATACACTGCCAGGACTTCTACTTCAATAACAAATGTTGGTTTGGTCCCAAATAATCCATCGTTATGTTCCAACAGCGACGTTTTTGTTCGTGAGTTCTAGAATGCTTCTTCCCGGTTTCGCGCATGGCGCATTGGCGTGTCAAAAATGTCTAAATATTCCATTACCGTACTTCGAAGCATGTCAACCGCTGTTAAAACCAATTTTTATGCCATTTATGTCGTAGAGAAGTGATTAATATTCCGACCGGGAGTATGCATTGAGCCTAAACAGCCGAATAAAATTTCTCCTCAGAAGCGACTCATGCACGCGCATCATTGAAAGGTCCCTCCGAGCAGCCACTTACAAAAGGCGATAATATGTTTCAACCTGAGGTTCCCTCGTAAACCTTCAGTTATTTCGCGGGCTCTGAGAGCCTATTGGAGCCCTGGGAATTGTCACGTTACAGCTAAGATCCTTACTTTTCAATAAAAGATGCAAGACGCACGACTCCTTGTCAGACAGGGTACTTCCTGCTTGAAACCTTGTCAGGTTTTTGCCTGCCATAGGAGTTCTGTTATACTCACAGACACCATTCAAACAGTTTTAGAAAATTCAGAGTGTTTTCTATCCAAACCTGAACAATAATATGCATATTCTAGCTTCTGAGTTGGTGTAGGAGGCAGTTAAAAATGGGAACATATTTTTCCAAAATTCTCAATACTGCCCCCTAGCCCAGGACAGGTAATATATCTATGAATACTTTTCAAGGTTAAGGGACTTACAGGGTCCATCCTGCCAATGCTTAACTGCCTCCATTGCCTATAGGAGATAATTAGATGTTTTTTAGCACCAAAAAGCACACCAACACACATACAATTGATAAAATCCTCCAGATGACATTGTATTCAAATACTACAATAGAAGTTTGGACATACTCCTCAGTAAGTTTTTCCAGAAACCGGATAATAATCGGGTTGAAAGCATCCGGATTGATTGGCGGGAGGTCAAGAGCCCTGGTCTGACAGGCCCATGGAGACACACTCGCTTAGGATCTTTTCATTAGATTGTCCCTGGTGAAATGTCCGCCCGGAATTGCCATCCTAGAGAATTCCACAGATGTAGAGGGACCTGTGTCCAAAGCAGCATTCACCAAGTAAAGAAGTCAGAAAACATATAACCTTCTGAGTTAGCCAACTTGTGTACTTTGTGAAGTTAAGTACCCAAGAAAGGATAACATGTGCACTCTGCTATTAGTCCTCTGCTCAATAGATGCCCATACTAAATCACATTTACATGCAAAAGGATTACATTCAGTGAAATTAGAGTTTCATTTATGACCTCATCTGTATCAGTGATCTGCTCCACTTGTTTTCTCTTGGTCCTCTTGTCTAAAAAGACAATACAGTCAATGATATACACGTAGATACTGTATGAAGCATTCCAATACAGCCCTTTGAGTAGAGCAAGGGTAAGATTGATTGTAGGGCTGTCCCCGACAAAAAAAAAACTTTGTCGACCGAGAGTCATCCTGTTCTAATGTTAAAATGTATTTTTCCATATCAGACACACCCTATGTGTTTGAATACAATCACTTACATAGGCACTGAGCTTGTCTGATGCTTTAAGCACACTGTTTGATTAAATAATTAAGATACACAAATGACTCAAGAAAGAGCCCGATGGTGACACTGTATTAAAATAAATGACAGCGAGTGCCTGTGTGACAGGCGCACGTTGTCTCGCTCTCCTCCCTACTGCAGTGAAAAGGCACCGCATAACAGCAAGTGTTTATTCTGCTGTCCATGCTGAAGATGCAAGATCATTTCAGCCATTTCGTTTCTTCCTCGTTTCTGAATGAAAAGTTCTGTTACCGAAATCCCTAACTTGTTTACAAAAAGCATTACCTATTTCCTCAGCCTTGCTCTCTTTATGTGAAACATGTAAGCATCGCATGCATGTGACAATTAGGGCCTGACCTATAGCCTATCATAATCAAATCAATAAATTGGTTATAACAAACTCCGAACACAGTAATATCGACAGCAAAATGATGCGGAGGATGTGAAAAATAAACGCCAAACGGGTGAATGTTTACTGGTTGCTTAGGAGGGAAAGGGAAATTCAGATCTGTGGAAGACATTTGACTTAGTTGTGGAACTACTGGTGGTCAAGAACAAGGAGGGTATAGGAGCAAGCGCTGACAGAGTATTATGTGTGCCAAACATTTGCTGTTAGATTACAATATTGTTTTTTCTGACCATTGGAACAGTGTAAACAACACTAAATAAATTCTAAGCAATACCAGTCTGTTCTAACGACCAAAAAATTGTAAAGCCTTTATTACAGCATAGCAAAGTTAAAAACAGCCAAATCTGTGAAATTGCTTAATTCAACATTTTGCCGGTGCATGAGCTTGGTGCTCACAGAATCAGTAGGCTATTAAACAAATACTCAAACAGGCAACAGAAGCTATATCTGTCTTATATCTGTATATATATATTCAAAAAGTTTGGACACACCTACTCATTCAAGGCTTTTTCTTTATTTTTACTATTTTCTACATTGTAGAATAGTAGTGAAGACATCAAAACTATGAAATAACACATATGGAATCATGTAGGTACTAAAAAAGTGTTAAACAAATCAAAATATATTTTATATTTATATTTGAGATTCTTCAAAGCCTTGACAGCAGCTTTGTACACTCTTGGAATTCTCTCAACCAGCTTCACCGGGATGCTTTTCCAATAGTCTTGAAGGACTTCCCACATATGCTGAGAACTTGTTGGCTGCTTTTCCTTCACTCTGCGGTCCAATTCATCCCAAAACATCTCAATTGGGTTGAGGTTGGGTGATTGTGGATGTCAGGTCATCTGATGCAGCACTCCATCACTCGCCCTTCTTGGTCAAATAGCCCTTACACAGCCTAGAGGTGTGTTGGGTAATTGTCCTGTTGAAAAATAAATTATAGTCCCACTAAGCGCAAACCAGATACGATGGCGTATCACTGCAGGATACTATGGTAGCCATGCTGGTTAAGTGTGCCTTGATTCTAAACAAATCACAGACAGTGTCACCAGCAAAGCATCCCCACACCATCACACCTCCTCATGCTTCATGGTGGGAACCACATATGCGGAGATCATTTGTTCACCTACTCTCACAAAGACATTCTTGGAACCAAAAATCTCAGATTTGGACTCATCAGACCAAAGGACAGATTTCCACGGGTCTAATGTCCATTGCTCGTGTTTCTTGGCCCATGCAAGTCTCTTCTTTTATTGGTGTCCTTTAGTAGTGCTTTCTTCGCAGCAATTTGACCATGAGGCCTGATTCACGCAGTCTCTCTGAACAGTTGATGTTGAGAGTGTGAATGGTCTGCCTACCCATGTGAGAGACGCAGACTCAGTCTCAACCTTTAAGTCTTTACTGAAGACTTATCTCTTCAGTAGGTCCTATGATTAAGTATAGTCTGGCCCAGGAGTGTGAAGGTGAACGGAAAGGCTGGAGCAACGAACCGCCCTTGCTGTCTCTGCCTTGTCGGTTCCCCTCTTCCCACTGGGATTCTCTGCCTCTAACCCTTTTACAGGGACTGAGTCACTGACTTACTGGTGTTCTTCCATGCCGTCCATGGGAGGGGTGCGTCACTTGAGTAGGTTGAGCCACTGACGTGGTCTTCCTGTCTGGGTTGGCGCCCCCCCCTTGGGTTGTGCCGTGGCGGACATCTTTGTGGGCTATACTCGGCCTTGTCTTCGGACGGTAAGTTGGTGGTTGTAGATATCCCTCTAGTGGTGTGGGGGCTGTGCTTTGGCAAAGTGGGTGGGGTTATATCCTGCCTGTTTGGCCCTGTCCGGGGGTATCATCGGATGGGGCCACAGTGTCTTCTGATCCCTCCTGTCTCAGCCTCCAGTATTATGCTGCAGTAGTTTATGTGTCGGGGGGCTAGGGTCAGTCTGTTACATCTGGAGTATTCTCTTGTCTTATCCAGTGTCCTGTGTGAATGTAAATATGCTCTCTCTAATTCTCTCTTTCTTCTTTCTTTCTTTCTTTCTCTCGGAGGACCTGAGCCCTAGGACTACCTGGCATGATGACTCCTTGCTGTCCCCAGTCCACCTGGCCATGCTGCTGCTCCAGTTTCAACTGTTCTGCCTGCGGCTACGGAACCCTGACCTGTTCACCGGACGTGCTTGTTGCACCCTCGACAATTACTATGATTATTATTATTTGACCATGCTGGTCATTTACGAACATTTTAACATCTTGACCATGTTCTGTTATAATATCCACCCGGCACAGCCAGAAGAGGACTGGCCACCCCTCATAGCCTGGTTCCTCTCTAGGTTTCTTCCTAGGTTTTTGGCCTTTTCTCAGCTGTTACTTGAACTCTGTTAAGCATTTATTTAGCTGCAATGTGAGGTGCAGTAACTCTAATGAACGTATCCTCTGCAGCCGAGGTAACTCTGGGTCTTCTTTCCTTGGCGGTCCTCATGAGAGCCAGTTTCATCATAGCGCTTGATGGTTTTGCGACTTGATGGTTTTTGCACTTGATGAAACGTCAAAGTTCTTGGAAATTTTCCGGATTGACTGACCTTCATGTCTTATAGTAGTGACGGACTGTTGTTTCTCTTTGCTTATTTGAGCTGTTCTTGCCATATATGGACTTGGCCTTTTACCAAATAGGGCTATCTTCTGTATACCACCCTAACCTTGTCACAACACAACTGGTTGGCTCAAACGCATAAGAAGGAAAGAACTTCCTTTACTTAACTTTTAACAAGGCACACCTGTTAATTAATGAAATGCATCCCAGGTGACTACCACATGAGGCTGGTTGAGAGAATGCCAAGAGTGTGCAAAGCTGTCATCAAGGCAAAGAGTGACTACTTTGAAGAATCTCAAATATAAAGTAGATTTTGATTTGTTTAACACTTTTTTGGTACCTACATGATTCCATATGTGTTATTTCATAGTTTTGATGTCTTCACTACTATTCTACAATGTAGAAAATAGTAAAAATAAAGAAAACCCTTTTGACTGGTAATATATATATGGATGATTTACAAAGCCAGGCACATTTAACAATTAGGCTATTGATTATAGACCTAATTAAGTTGTGTTTTCTTCTCTCCTCAATCTTCTTAGACAATTAGGCTAAGGCAAGGGCTGTTTCCCCGTCTCTGCTGCTGCTGCTGCCTCTGCAGCATTGTTCTCAATCCCAATATGCTGGTTAACTTTGCTATTATGCACATAGCAACATAGGGAGGGCCCCAATTCTACGGCGCACTGAAGATTATGTTTCAGAACCACGGACAGCGACCGTATCCAACGCGGGAGAAAGCACATTTGTTATAAAATAATATTTGATTGATTAGTGTTGCACCATTATTTTTACATAATATAACCATATACAATTTCAGTATCACGTCTTAGCGTGATGGACTGTGCCATCACTGTGGCCTCGGCAATGGATTAGTCAACTGTGACAGGCGCGAATCAGACAGGTGTCCATGTGCACCATGAAGAAAAAAAAACTTTTGCGACTGCTCGACTTAAGAAATCCGCAGTCAACCAATAGCCTATCGACCAACAATCGACCAGTCGACCAAATGGGGTCAGCCCTAGATTTACTATTAGGAGATAAAGGGTATTGTATGGGCAATTTACCTTCCTCAGAACAACATGCTGTAGGGTCAAGTTATAGACATGAAAGATATCTCAAATATCCACATCTCTGCTCAATCTATTCCCTTACCTTGACTTTATTTCTCTTCACGGCATCCTGCTCCATCTGAGGCAGGGGATCCTTCTTCACCTCTTCTTCATCATTCTGATTATCAACAAAATCTCTCTCAGCTGCATCAGTATCAGTGCTCTGTTCAACTGTGGACCTGTTGGCACCGGTCCTCCTCTTTGTCTAAAAAGACAATACAGTCAGTGACATACTGTATGTTGCCGTTGCTACAGGCCTTTGAGAAGAGCTAGGGTAAACGATTGGTGATTGAATATTATTATGGAAGTCTGTTGTAAGGACAATTTACCCTCCAACCTCACAACAGCATGTTGTATGGCATATTGGACAGGTTTGGAGTGTGGACAGGTAAGACCCCAGATTTCCCTTTCTCTCCTCAATCTATTGTCTCACCTTAACTTTTCTCCTTGTCACAGCCTTCAGCTCGATCTGAGGCAGGGGATCCTTCACTTCACTATCTTCTGGATAGTTTAAACCAGGATATCTTTCTTCATTTTCTGGACTTGACCTTCCAAACTTGATGATCATGTGGATCATCTTCGTTTTAAACTCTGATTGGAACAAATTAGACCATTTTTTAAATGCTCATGGATATGGCCAATATACCACAGCTAAGAGCTGTTCTTACGCACGACACAACGCAGAGTTATTATAAACTGGTTACCAACTTAATTAGAAGAGTAAAAAATAAATGTTTTGTCATACCCGTGGTATACGCTCTGATATACCACAGCTTTCAGCCAATCAGCATTCAGGGCTCGAACCACCCAGTTTATAGTGGCCAATATACTATGGCTAAGCGCTGTTCTTAGGCAAAACTGCTTGGATACAGCCCTTAGCTGTGGTATATTGGCCATATACCACAAACACTGAGGTGCCATATTGCTAATAAAAACTGGTTACCAACATAAATAGAACAGTAACAAGTCTTTTTGCATCATAACCGTGGTATATTGTCGTATATACACATGGCTGAAATGCTGTTTCAGCCAATAAGCATCCAGGACCCAAACTGCCTGGTTTATAATTACACAATAAGGCACGAGGGGGCTTGGTGTAATTACACAATTATACCAACAGGCTCCTGAACAGCTTCAATCGCCAAGCCATAAGACTGCTAAATAACTAACAAAATGACTACACAGTACAGGTTTTCGCTATAAATACACATAGATCCTATTGCCTGATATCAAGATTCGTAATTAATGCGTTATGGAGTCACCTATTATTATAATAATTTAGGTAAAATTATGATAA
Organism: Salmo trutta; assembly: GCF_901001165.1. Classification (NCBI taxonomy): domain Eukaryota; kingdom Metazoa; phylum Chordata; class Actinopteri; order Salmoniformes; family Salmonidae; genus Salmo; species Salmo trutta. The sequence goes on from NC_042976.1 coordinate 43,971,761, forward strand.
GTAGCCTACTGCTGTTATCTTTGCAAGGATCATATTTTATTTATAACAAGTCCCATAGGTTATTATAATGCATACTTTTTTTTTTACAATATTTAAAATGATTATATTAGCGGGACATTAACGTTGGCCCACACCGCCACCCAGCTGCCACTACTTGCGGGATGTCCTGTATACCCTGTGGTCCCTGCCGCTGCATTTAAAAAAAGACGGTGCATCGGTTCCTACACCACTGCATAGGCCTTCTCTGTTAACCATTCATAGGCTTACCTTATTATCCTTATTATCCTCCATGGTTAAAGTCTATGGCTGGAGCTTATGTTCTCATCACGTAAAACTTAACCAAGTGATTACCAAAGAGATAAGGCTATCGCATTTTATACGGTAACTCAGCCAACGTCATAATGTGAAAGAACTTTTACGTAATAAAACAACTTCAGGGATGATCTGTCAATCAATGCGACCAGCGACGCCATACTGGAACCCCATACCACTAAAAAGACCCGTCGAAACAATAAATACTGATGTGTTAGCTACGTTTCCGGTTTTTTTTTGTAAAATAATGTGATGAGACAACAAATAATAAGTAAACACAGCCGACAACAATGATGAGCAATACATAACATTGTAAATAAGAATGTGTTCTTAACTGACTTGCCTAGTTAAATAAGCTTAAATCATAAAAAAAAAAAATTATAATAATAATCAAATGCAGTAATTTGAGAGGAACAGCAAACCCATCTGTGATATTAAGGTGCGCTAGTTGGTTATAAAAGGTGGGTCATACATACAGTGTGTGAGGTAGCTATTAGTTTTTCTCTACACACATATCTGGCAAGGGAGTCAAGTTGACCAACTCATTTGGCCAACTAATCCCAGATAAAGGCTAACAATGCAAATGTTGCTTAAGGTCATTCCATTAAAGTGAACCAATAATAATATGAAACTCCTGTGACAGGTCGAGAAGCAGCGGGAAACCCTAATGGGCTCATCCCCTGGACCAAGTTCTGCAAGGTGAGCATCTCACTGGAAGTTTAGTGTTTTAGCCAACCCGTGTGTGTTTACTATGGGTTGTGTATTGAGTGTGTCTTACCTGAGCAGAATGTGAATGAGAAGAGCTTTCCCTTCTGGCTGTGGATCGAGGGAATACTGGACCTGATCAAGAGACACCTGCTGTGTCTGTGGAATGATGGGGAAAACATCTCTCCAACTCACATTACTTCAGTATGCCTTTCTGAAGACTAGGTTTACATTACTTTTTTGAAAAGTGACTTTATTGTGCTATAATCCACTACATCTCTATGGTCTATAGGTGTATCATGGGCTTTGTTAGTAAGGAGAGAGAGAAGGCCCTGCTGAAGGACAAGGAGCCTGGAACTTTCCTGCTGCGCTTCAGCGAGAGCAGCCGAGAGGGAGCCATTACCTTCACCTGGGTGGAGGGCTCCAATAACGGTGTGTGTGTTTTTTTGTGTGCATGTGTGTTTGTAGCTTTGTAGCTGTAGATGAAGGGGAGGAGATGGGTTAAAGAAGGATTTTTAAGCCTTGAGAGAATTGGGACGTGGATTGTGTATGTGTGCCATTCAGAGGGTGAATGGGCAAGACAACATATTTAAGTGCCTTTGAATGGGGTATAGTAGTAGGTGCCAGGTGCATCGGTTTGAGTCAAGAACTGCAACACTGCTGGGATTTTCACGCTCAACAGTTTCCCGTGTGTATCAAGAATGGTCCACCACCCAAAGGATATCCAGCCAACTTGACACAACTGTGGGAAGCATTGGAGTCAGCATGGGCCAGCATCCTTGTGGAACACTTTCGACACCTTGTAAAGTCCATGCCTCGACGAATTGAGGCTGTTCTGGGGGCAAAAGTGTGGGGAGAGGGTGCAACTCAATATGAGGAAGGTGTTCCTAATGTGTGGTATATATACTCAGTGTACATACCAATGGACAGACAAAAATATTTATATTTTAATTGTTTTTACACATTATGAGTATGTGTCTCTACATCTGTCTCAGGTATATGTGTTTCTGTTTGTATTATTTTACCAGGTAAGCTGACTGAGAACACATTCTCATATCACATTGTGTGTGTGTGCATTTATGTACAGTTGAAGTCGGAAGTTTACATACACTTAGGTTGGAGTCATTAAAACTCGTTTTTCAACCACTCCACAAATTTTTTGTTTTAACAAACTATACTTTTGTGCATGACACAAGTCATTTTTCCAACAATTGTTTACAGACAGATTATTTCACTTTTAATTCACTGTATCACAATTCCAGTGGGTCAGAAGTTTACATACACTAAATTGACTGTGCCTTTAAACAGCTTAGAAAATTCCCGAAAATGTCATGGCTTTAGATGCTTCTGATAGGCTAATTGACATCATTTGAGTCAATTGGAGGTGTACCTGTGGATGTATTTCAAGGCCTACCTTCAAACTCAGTGCCTCTTTGCTTGACATCATGGGAAAATCAAAAGAAATCAGCCAAAAAAATGGTGGACCTCCACAAGTCTGGTTCATCCTTGGGAGCAATTTCCAAACGCCTGAAGGTACCACGTTCATCTGCACAACCAATAGTACGCAAGTATAAACACCATGGGACCACGCAGCCGTCATGCCGCTCAGGAAGGAGACGCGTTCTCTCTCCTAGATTTGAACATACTTTGGTGCGAAAAGTGCAAATCAATCACAGAACAACAGCAAAAGACCTTGTGACGATGCTGGAGGAAACAGGTACAAAGTATCTATATCCATAGTAAAACAAGTCCTATATCGACATAACCTGAAAGGCCGCTCAGCAAGGAAGAAGCCACTGCTCCAAAACCGCCATTAAAAAAGCCAGACTACGGTTTGCATTAGCACATGGGGACAACGATTGTACTTTTTTTCCCCCTCTGGTCTGATGAAACAAAAATAGAACTGTTTGGCCATAATGACGATTGTTATGTTTGGAAGAAAAAGGGGGAGGCTTGCAAGCCGAAGAACACCATCCCAACCGTGAAGCATGGGGGTGGCAGCATTATGTTGTGGGGGTGCTTTGCTGCAGGAGGGACTGGTGCACTTCACAAAATAGATGGCATCATGAGAAGGACAATTTGGTGGATATATTGAAGCTACATCTCAAGACATCAGTCAGGAAGTTAAAGCTTGGTCGCAAATGGGTCTTCCAAATGGACAATGACCCCAAGCATACTTCCAAAGTTGAGGCAAAATGGCCTAAGGACAACAAAGTCAAGGTATTGGAGTGGCCATCGCAAAGCCCTGACCTCAATCCAAAATAACATTTGTGGGCAGAACTGAAAAAGTGTGTGCGAGCAAGGAGGCCTACAAACCTGACTCAGTTACACCAGCTCTGTCAGGAGTAATGGGCCAAAAATTCACCCAACATATTGTGGGAAGCTTGTGGAAGGCTACCCGAATCGTTTGACCCAAGTTAAACAATTTAAAGGCAATGCTACCAAATACTAATTGAGTGTATGTCAACTTCTGACCCACTGGGAATGTGATGAAAGAAATAAATGCTGAAATAAATCATTCTCTCTACTATTATTCTGAAAATGTCACATTCTTAAGATAAAGTGGTGATCCTAACTGACCTAAGACAGGCAATTTTTACTAGGATTAAATGTCAGGAATTGTGAAAAACTGGAGTTTAAATGTATTTGGCTAAGGTGTATGTAAACTTCCGACTTCAACTGTATATCTATGAACATATAGACGTCCATTTCCACGCGGTGGAGCCCTACACTAAGAAGGAGCTGGCCGCCGTCTCTTTTCCTGACATCCTCCGCAACTACAAGGTGATGGCTGCTGAGAACATCCCTGAGAACCCTCTGCTCTACCTCTACCCCAACATCCCCAAAGACAGTGCCTTCACACGCTACTACAGCCGCCCCACAGAAGGTAACTAACAAGCTGTTAGAAATGTATGTGTGTTGAGGAAAGATTGAGTAGTTGAAAAAGGTACAAATGGTGTTGAAGACTTCAATTCCAGTCTAAGCTATTATACACAATATATACTGCATAGCATACTTTTCTTATTTTGTTGTGCCACACCCTTTTCCCCCATTTGAAATACTGACCACTGGTAATGCCTTGCCACAGGAGGTTGGTGAGGGGAGGAAGGCTCAAAATAATGTCTGGAATGGAGTGTGTGATGTGTTTGATACCATTCTATTTACTCCATTCCAGCCATTACTATGAATCCGTGCTCCCCAATTTAGGGGCCACCTGCCACCTGTGTTTGGTTCTGATGATAACCTCTAGACGTCTATAACCTTTGACCTTCTCAGCTGCTGAGCCAATGGAGTTGGAGAGTGCCTCTGAGGCTGGCTACATTCAGACGGAGCTCATCTCTGTGTCTGAAGTGTAAGTCTGATTCTTGTTATGAAACACCTTTTACTGTTTTTATATCGTTTTCATTGATTTAAGATACACCCAACAGACCAAATCAAATCAAATTTATTTATATAGCCCTTCGTATATCAGCTGAAATCTCAAAGTGCTGTACAGAAACCCAGCCTAAAACCCCAAACAGCAAGCAATGCATGTGAAAGAAGCACGGTGGCTAGGAAAAACTCCCTAGGAAAAACTCCCTAGAAAGGCCAAAAACCTAGGAAGAAACCTAGAGAGGAACCAGGCTATGAGGGGTGGCCAGTCCTCTTCTGGCTGTGCCGGGTGGATATTATAACAGAATATGGTCAAGATGTTAAAATGTTCATAAATGACCAGCATGGCCAAATAATAATAATCAGAGTAGTTGTCGAGGGTGCAACAAGCACGTCCGGTGAACAGGTCAGGGTTCCGTAGCCGCAGGCAGAACAGTTGAAACTGGAGCATGGCCAGGTGGACTGGGGACAGCAAGGAGTCATCATGCTAGGTAGTCCCGAGGCATGGTCCTAGGGCTCAGGTCCTCCGAGAGAAAGAAAGAAAGAGAGAGAGAGAATTAGAGAGAGCATATTTAAATTCACACAGGACACCGGATAAGACAAGAGAATACTCCAGATGTAACAGACTGACCCTAGCCCCCCGACACATAAACTACTGCAGCATAAATACTGGAGGCTGAGACAGGAGGGATCAGAAGACACTGTGGCCCCATCCGATGATACCCCCGGACAGGGCCAAACAGGCAGGATATAGCCCCACCCACTTTGCCAAAGCACAGCCCCCACACCACTAGAGGGATGTCTACAACCACTAACTTACCGTCCGAAGACAAGGCCGAGTATAGCCCACAAAGATCTCCGCCATGGCACAACCCAAGGGGGGGGGCGCCAACCCAGACAAAAAGACCACGTCAGTGACTCAACCCACTCAAGTGACGCACCCCTCCCATGGACGGCATGGAAGAACACCAGTAAGTCAGTGACTCAGCCCCTGTAATAGGGTTAGAGGCAGAGAATCCCAGTGGAAAGAGGGGAACCGGCAAGGCAGAGACAGCAAGGACAGACGACACACACAGCCCAAAGTACAAGAAAAGGTCAAATGAAAAGTGTACGTCTCTTGTTATGTCAGTCACTGACAGTCACTCACCCATGTCAGCTAACATGTTTTAGATCGGTAAATTAGTCTAGCCAAATATTTCACTGGTAGTAAACATGGTTGAATTACCGACCGGGGGGCACCCATTGATTGATTGTCACTCTCACTCAGATATCATATTTTCTCCTGGTTATGTAACTGTTTGTTGGGTTCTGTTTCTCCTCAGCCACCCCTCCAGACTACAGGACGCCATGCTGCCCATGAGTTCCCAAGTGTATGGAGAGCTGACCAGGATTATTAACCCTGATGAGATTGAAAATGTGGTAGGTTAACAGCCAGACAGCACCTGCCACACACACAGATTAGCGACACTGTGGTAGGTTTTAGCCAGACAGCACCAGCCACACACAGAGTAGAGACACTGTTGTATGTTAGTCAGCCAGCAGTAGCCACACACAGTGGTCGCGTTCCCCTGCTCAGCCGTTCCATGCATCAACCAATGGTTGCATGCTACATCAACTGTGCCACCCGGCACCAGATTGCTATAACATATGTGGTTAGCTGATACGTAAAATAATTTTCCGGGAGTAGAAAGATCTGGCATGCATCAGCAACACCTGGGCAGAGGAGCATGACCCACAGTGTGGTAGGTTAGAGACAGACAGCACCAGCCACACTCAGAGATGAGACAACACACATCTAATCATCATAAAACAACAAAATGTGGAAAAGATGTGAACATTTGAGAAGACAAGACAGCCCTGGGCTAAAATTAGAATGTAAGGTCCTGGCAAATCAGCTGTACCGCTTTATTTCCAAATCTTTCATGGCGAGGGTCGGGATAATTCATGCATTTTTTTTATTTACTATGTGACTGTGCCACTGTGTAACACATGCAATCACAAAAGTGTCTACGTTATCGTTTTATATACACGCATGAGATTTTGGGGCTTTGAGTCCAGCTGTTTGTAATAAGGAATGTCATTCTACACTACTTGTGGGACAGGGTAATATTTTGTTTATGCATATGTAATGTGAACAACAAAAGGGATGCAGAAAGCTGTTCTTCACCTTGTAAATAGATACGATTTTGTAGTCACTTATAATGAGGAAAATGGTTCAGCTGTTCTGGGTCGTTCCACGAAATGAGTACCCTTTTGATATTTTAGTCAGAAATGTTGCACCAATATTGAATTTTAAAAGGATGTTATATTAAATGAAGTGGCCTTTAATATAGACCACATGGAGACTTCAATAAATCAGATGTTTAATATGGATAAAGGCTTGCTAAAGTGGCAAAATTCATCAAATATATCTATATTGTTTTGTGTACTTTTTACCCATTTTTCTCCCCAATTTAGTGATTTCCAATTGGTAGTCTTGTCTCATTGCTACAACTCCCGTACGGACTCGGGAGAGGCGAAGGTCAAGAGCCATGCGTCCGCCGAAACATGACCCTGCTTCTTGACACACCGCACCAATGTGTCAGAGGAAACACCGCACAACTGGCGACCGCCACAGGAGTCGCTAGAGCGCGATAGGACAAGGACATCACGTCCGGCTAAACCCTCCCCTAACCTAGACGACGCTGGGCCAATTGTGCGTCGCCTCATGGGTCTCCCGGTCGTGGTCGGCTGCGACACAGCCCGGGATCAAACCCGGCTCTGTAGTGACGCCTCAAGCACTGCGATGCAGTGCCTTAGACAACTGCGCCACTCGGGAGGCCTCAAATTCAGCATTTTGACACTTAATCCCAACAATTCTCCAAATTTCTCCAAGCCCTAGTTATTTTGTTGCTTTCACAAAGTCATTCTTTATTTCATGTGAGTAGTGATTCATTTGCATATGTCCCTCATTTTAAGGTCAACCCTGTTATGTAAACTGAGCTCTCGTTTTAATTTGGTGAAACTATTCCTTTTGAATTGCTTTTAAAAGAAACATTGAAGGTCTAATAGTCAAATCACAGAGTAAATGCAGGTGCGCTGGATCTACTTTTTTTTGTTCATTTTCTGTGTTTTGTGGTGGAAAACTGAGCAGGTCGAGCATAACATGTCAACCCTGTTAGCCATAGATAGGCTAGAAGTGTTTATTCCTCTCTCTGTGCATACCTTTGGTTGTGTTGTTGTGGCTTTGGCAGTTGACACCTAATTTACTGACCATGTCTCATCTGATTATTTTTGTGAGTGTTTATTTATGGTATAAATTAATTTTGTTATTCCTTTACTCAGTGTGTGGTTTCCCATTGTTTGTTACAATCTTGAGCCAGGTTGTAACAAGTTATACTGAATTTGTGGAACAACCCTTATATGCAAAGTACTTCTAAACTGTACTCACGACTGCATGGACTTCATTGTTTCAATTAATTAAAAATAAGAGCTCTCTCACATGCCTGAAAAGCTTTGCTTTTTTTAACCATGTTAATTAAAATATATTTATGTGTACATATTCCACTGCAAGGAGCAATCACACTCTTGCACACCTCTTAACAAATGAACTTTATCATGTATTCCTTAAAATAACAGAAAAGGACATCCATGTACAGTCGTGGCCAAAAGTTTTGAGAATGACACAAATATTCATTTTCACAAAGTCTGCTGCCTCAGTTTATATGGTGGCAATTTGCATATACTCTATAATGTTATGAAGAGTGATCAGGTGAATTGCAATTCATTGCAAAGTCCCTCTTTGCCATGTAAATGAACTGAATCCCCAAAAAACATTTCCACTGCATTTCAGCCCTGCCACAAAAGGACCAGCTGGCATCATGTCAGTGATTCTCTCGTTAACACAGATGTGAGTGTTGACGAGGACAAGGCTGGAGATCACTCTGTCATGCTGATTGAGTTTGAATAACAGACTGGGAGCTTCAAAAGGAGGGTAATGCTTGGAATCATTGTTCTTCCTCTGTCAACCATGGTTACCTGCAAGGAAACACATGCCGTCATCATTGCTTTGCACAAAAAGGGCTTCACAGGCAAGGATATTGCTTGCCAGTAAGATTGCACCTAAATCAACCATTTATCGGATCATCATGAACTTCAAGGAGAGCGGTTCAATTGTTGTGAAGAAGGCTTCAGGGCGCCCAAGAAAGTTCAGCAAGTGCCAGGACTGTCTCCTAAAGTTGATTCAGCTGCGGGATCGGGGCACCACCAGTACAGAGCTTGCTCAGGAATGGTAGCAGGCAGGTGTGAGTGCATCTGCATGCACAGTGAGTGCAAAGACTTTTGGAGGATGGCCTGGTGTCAAGAAGGGCAGCAAAGAAGCCACTTCTCTCCAGGAAAACCATCAGGGACAGACTGATATTCTGCAAAGGTACAGGGATTGGACTGCTGAGGACTGGGGTAAAGTCACTTTCTCTGATGAATCCCTTTTCCGATTGTTTGGGGCATCCAGAAAAAAGCTTGTCCGGAGAAGACAAGGTGAGCGCTAACATCAGTCCTGTGTCATGCCAACAGTAAAGCATCCTGAGACCATTCATGTGTGGGGTTGCTTCTCAGCCAAGGGCGTGGGCTCACTCAGAATTTTGCTTAAGAACACAGCCATGAATAAAGAATGGTACCAACACATCCTCCGAGAGCAACTTCTCCCAACCATCCAGGAACAGTTTGGTGACGAACAATGCCTTTTCCTGCATGATGGAGCACCTTGCCATGAGGTAAAAGTGATAACTAAGTGGCTCGGGGAACAAAACATTGATATTTTGGGTCCATGGCCAGGAAACTCCCCCGACCTTAATCCCATTGAGAACTTGTGGTCAATCCTCAAGAGGCGGGTGGACAAACAAAAACCCACAAATTCTGACAAACTCCAAGCATTGATTATGCAAGAATGGGCTGCCATCAGTCAGGATGTGGCCCAGAAGTTAATTGACAGCATGCCAGGGTGGATTGCAGAGGTCTTGAAAAAGAAGGGTCAGCACTGCAAATATTGACTCTTTGCATCAACTTCATGTAATTGTCAGTAAAACACTTATGAAATGCTTGTAATTATACTTCAGTATTCCATAGTAACATCTGACAAAAATATGTAAAGACACTGAAGCAGCAAACTTTGTGGAAATTAATATTTGTGTCATTCTCAAAACCTTTGGCCACGACTGTATAACATTACATTCAGAACTGTCTTTATTTGGAAATTTAGATTGATCTGCGACTATTGCTGACACCTGACTTAAACCATCTGTCCATATGACCTGCAGGGATTCGAACTCTGAGCTAAAGCCTAGACAGCTAACACAAGTTATCAGGGCTCAGGCAAGGTTACCCTTCTTCGAACCACTTCCACTGCAACAGACATGTTATAACAAGGACAAAACCAATGTCAGATTTTGAGACCTGTTCCTCTGTCTTAGGGTGGTGATTGGTTAGAGGGTTCAAGTCAGGTGTTTCCCAGACTATTAAAGGAGTGGTGAATGAGGTTAAATGTCTGTGGCAACATGTTCCATTATCTTTGTCATTCTTTGGATATCATTTTAACATGTTCTATATCTCTATGCACAATGTCACCATCTCAGTGTTGCTGCAAAACGGTAACAGTGCATTACACAAATGAAAAAGTAATGGTAGAGATAGAAATGGAATGTACAGAGAGGACAGGGTTCTCCAGATATAGATTAGAATGTTAGATTAGAACATTGTGCAAGGTTATTGTCCATTGTGCCAATGAAGCAGTTCTTATGCTACACCCTCGGAGTGTGGTGTCAGGAAAATAACCTCACACTCAACGTCAACAAAACAAAGGAGATGATCATGGACTTCAGGAAACAGCAGAGGGAGCACCCCCCTATCCACATCGACGGGACAGTAGTGGAGAAGTGGAAAGTTTTAAGTTCCTCGGCGTACACACCACGGACAAACTGAAATGGTCCACACACACAGACCGCGTGGTGAAGAAGGCGCAACAGCGCCTCTTCAACCTCAGGAGGCTGAAGAAATGTGGCTTGTCACCAAAAACACTCACAAACATTTACAGATGCACAATTGGGAGCATCCTGTTGGGCTGTATCACTGCCTTGTACAGCAACTGCACAACGCATCACCGGGGGAAAACTACCTGCCCTCCAGGACACCTACATCACCCGATGTCACAGGAAGGCCAAAAAGATAATCAAGGACCTGTAACCTGTTCACCCCGCTATCATCCAGAAGGCGAGATCAGCACAGGTGCATCAAAGCTGGGACCGAGAGACTGAAAAACAGCTTCTATCTCAAGGCCATCAGACTGTTAAACAGCCATCACTAACATTGAGTGGCTGCTGCCAACATACTGACTCATCTCTAGCCACTTTAATAATAAAACATTTGATGTAGTAAATGTATCACTAGTCACTTTAAACAATGCCACTTCATATAATGTTTACATACCCTACATTACTCATCTCATATGTATATACTGTACTCTATACCATCTACTGCATCTTGCCTATGCCGTTTGGCCATCGCTCATCCATACATTTATATGTACATATTCTTATTCATGCCTTTACGCTTGTGTGTATAAGGTAGTTGTTGTGAAATTGTTAGATTACTTGTTAGATATTACTGCACGGTCAGAACTAGAAGCACAAGCATTTCGCTACACTCGCATTAACATGTGATTACCATGTGTATGTGACCAATAAAATTTGATTTGATTTGATTGAATGTTTTCCCCATAAAACCTACCACTGCTTTGATTTCTAATTTGATCAGTATTGGTTTATGCTGTGTTAAAATTTCTGTTTAAGCAATAAACAAATTAAAAAAGAAAAACTCTGGTTGTAAACTGACTGCAGTAGCTATGTTTTTGGTATCGCTCATGTCATACTGCATGTCATTCCTCAACTGTCTGGATTTTACATTCATATTGGCCCTTCACAAAACTGACACACTAAATCAACAAACTGTTTTTGTACATATTCAATACAATAAGTACATGTCTTTCCATTAATTTCTTAAACTCATTGGAAATTAAATTGAATTCAACTATGCTATAATCCCACTGAATCATGAATAACCCTCATTCAGATGATTTTATATGGTCCTTTACACACCAGCTCCGTGGGAAAATTGGATCCTGGCCAAAGGCACAAGTTCATTCAAAAAGTGTGAGACATCTAGGATGTGTTTTTGACAATATTAATGTCAACTGCCATATGTTTATGTACATGTCCAACTGGTTTCCTCCTATTTTCAGACTAGTGATGCCAGACTAGTGTTTTATCATGTGGCCACAGATACTCCCCTATTCTGTCAGTGGTTCCAGATCTACAACAAACAACTGTGTGCGCATAGCATACAGTATTGAGCAATAGAGAAGTAAAATTCCATTGTTATGATAAAATCATAATACAGAAAAAGAACACTAGACCAAAAATATACACACATTTTTTAAAAAGTGTCTTGTGCCATCCCAAACAAAGTACAATAAAATGAAATTGAAATGAAAGCTACAGGGCATATGCAGTAGGGTTGATAAAGGTCAAGATAAGTTTGACTGGGACTAGTGGAAGCGTAGGATGTTTGGTAACATTTGGCATCCTAAACTTGTTTACATGTGACAAAGTAGGCTACAGGACCATATAGTGCTTATACCCAAGTGGTGGCCCATAATGTCTTCAGGAGCTACAGTCTTTTTCATTTTTTCCAACCAGGCATTAACCAAGACATATAGCTAGAATGGTATGGAGTGATATTATTGCCAACATAAATTGAATTTCAGATTCAACATCATATCGCTCCATAGACTCTAGTGTGCCTGGTTTGGCCAAAGATTACTACACATTGTGGCCCTCCAGGAAAAAGACCAAACTGCTAAACTATTACATTGAATTATATTAAGTATTGGTCCTTGATATCATGAAATATATTTACTTTATACAGTACATAAATATACAATTTACATGTAGCAGCATATGTATAATAATATCACTTTATATTCCACACCAATGTCACAAAGATTCAATCACACACACACACACACACACACACACACACACACACACACACACACACACACACACACACACACACACACACACACACACACACACACACACTTGGTGAGGGAAAGGATAGAGGACGAAAGAGGAAAGATACAGCAAAAATAAGCAACACCGTCACCAAAGCGCACAACAAAAGGTAAAGCAAAACACTTACAGTAAAACAAAGGAGTATAAAAAATGTAAAACACATTTAATCAAACACACAGTTCAGAAATAAAGTCATTATACAAAGTCGACAAAAGTCACTCCAAAAAGTGTTTATCCCACCAAAGAAACAGCAGTCTAGTAGAGAGGATACAAAAGCAGCGTGGCGCCATCTACTGGCTTGGATGTCTACACTACAGCAGGCCGCCCAGGTTGTTCTCTGCTGTCTCCTTGTCCTTCTTGGGGGCCTCTTGTGGGTTGTACTTGTTTTGATAGTCCTGGAGAATGGTGATCATGCCGTGATGGCCAAAATGCAAGGCCTCTTCCATTGGAAAGATAATGAGCAGTTGTGACTGACTGGGGTTGGACTGGCCTACAAAGGTATTCGTTTTGGGAACTAACACGACTCTTCAGGTGTGAAAATGCTATAGGGTACAGTTCAAATAAATCCCTCATGGTCGACCATAACTGTTCTTTTGAGTGGGAGTGCATTGTAGACAGACAAAGTGGTCATACCTATCCATGGGAACAGGGGTTCACTTTGCACGCCTCCAAGAGGAAACGCACCACCTCTGCCTGTCCTGAAAGTAGAGCAGATGACTGTTTGTTTCTTAAATAACCCTCACACTCCTACGCACTTTCTCTCTCACACACTGCAGCAAAGACGTCAAACACGACACAGTGCAGTTACCAAGGGACAACAAATTAACCCTACGACACAGAGGGGGTCTGCCAAACACTCCCAGAGGACCCTGACACACACACACAATCTGTCCCTGTTTGTGACAGGAAAAGGAGGCTGTGAGAAGTACCTTCTGCTGCTGCCACATGTAAAGCCATCCTGGAGTCATAGTCCCTCTGCTCCCTGTCCATGGAGGACAGAGCAAATCTGCAGACATACAGAAACAGGTCAGCAGTGTCACGAGATGGACGATAACGGACAAAGAAAGAAGAAGTAAGTCAGAGATGCAAGAGATGATGTATCACTATGAATGAAGATCTAATCATTCCATTGTCATGAAATTAACATTATTAAAAAAATATATAATTTGCATATCATGGACAGCAGGACTTTAGTTCTTTTGTACACACTGAGGGACAGTCATTATGTTTGGTGTGTTTCTGTGAATGTGTGTGTGTGTGTGTGTGTGTGTGTGTGTGTGTGTGTGTGTGTGTGTGTGTGTGTGTGTGTGTGTGTGTGCGTGTGTGTGCGTGTGTGTGTGCGTGTGTGTGTGTGTGTGTGTGTGTGTGTTAAAGAAGAGAGTGTGTAAAAGAGTTGCATACATTACCTCCTTAGTGCTGAGTTATCTCCGGTGTAGGCGGCAAACACGAGGTTGATGACAGACTTGACCTGGAGAGAAAAAAGAAAGCAGTTTGTGGAACCAGGCAACACACACAGGCAGCCAGGGGGTGTGTGGGGGACATGTGCCAGCTAAAGGAGAAGCAGAGTCAAACCCATCAAATCAGGACTTCTGGATACCAATAAACTTCTAACAAAACCCCAAGGCAATGGCAGTATTACTTTATTTATGTGAACCTGAAAAATATATGGCAGATTGAGGGATTTCTCGTTTACTGTAATAACATGAAGTAAAATGCTACAGCGAGCCACTCATGAAGTCAGCAATAACTAGGAAACTAAATAACTAAAAACTAATATATTGCCATCACTAAGTAGAGCTGAAAGGAATACTGCTAAGAATGCAGTTGTAGTTCATTGTTAGTCTTGACAGTTCTTATTACCCCATTATAATGTCTAAGCAGGGGATATTGCCAGCCTCGTTAGGCAATGTTTTCTATTTTAAGGAGCACCCAGTCATGTTTGAGGAGCTACCAGTATCGATTACAGACCAAATACTATGGTTGGATTCTGGCAGTTGGTTTTTAAAGAGTTGATTGGCTAAATAAAGGTAGAGATGAATATATTGGGTGTAACACTATGGCACTAGCATAGAAATAGAGTGATGGAATACAATTTGAGCGTATTCTCTTTTGGTCCATTCACAATACATTTACTTGAAGTTCCCATGCTTTAACAGACTACGTGTGCGTTTTATGGGAGGGAAAGCAGTCTAAATTGAGGGCCTTGCTGTATTGCAAAGTTATTAGTCTGCAGTAACCTTCTCTAATCTAATCTGACAATTAACCACTAGAGGATGCTGAAACATTACTCAAGGGATAGTGACATTGCCTGGAGTAAATTGTCTCGTGTTTTTCCAATTGGATGTTGGTGGTGGTATTGTGGGTAGAGCTCAAAAGCTTCAAAGACATAATTATGTGAACCTCCGTTTGGACTGGAATTAGATGCTTTATATATCAACTGTACTGGAGCTAATGAAAATAGTGAATTAAAAACAAAAACAGTAAACAGTGCTGGGGAATCAAAAGCATAAAAACCCTTGCTTCACATCCACAACAAACCAGTAAAAACAAATCAATTAATACATTTCTCAATTAATGACAATATGGAGTTATCACCAGTTTAGAAATGTTTTACTTTGGGAAGAACAGTTGTGAAGAATAAAATATCTGATGCATTTTGATAGGCTGCACAATGCTTTCCAATGCAGAGACACAACTGCCCAGAACAGAATATAAAGGAGCTCCACATCACAGTACAACACCAATCAGAACAGAATGAAGCAGGGCAAAACTCAGCATAGACCTAAGTTGCATAGAGCAGAACTGAACACAGTAGAATAGAGTAGAGCACGGCATTTAGCAGATCAGTTGCACACAACTCGGGAGCAGAACAGAACTAGCTAGACCAGAAAATAACATATACGAAATGAGATAGCAGTAGAGCAGAGAGGTCCGGGAGGACCACATGAAACACTCACCTACACCTCTTAACCATCACTGGGCTGCATTCAGCAGGGCACAACATTGTGAAACTTTCAGGTAGGATATATTGTGTAGAACAAATATGCCACTCTGACATGTAGAATAAGAAATCATGTCAGCTCTGTTCCTACAGAAAATGGCTCTGCTCTATATTCCAATGTTGTCATGATGTCTTTAAATAATCTTTCCACATCTTTGATCAAATTAACACAGTGGTGTTGTGCTCACATCTTCACGTCTAGATACATGTTGGTGCAAGACGAGGGGATGTTGTATAAAATATCAGTCAGATTTGGATCGAACCGTTCTGGATGAAACAGCACTGAGTAATACTGCAGTGAATCTCACACCCAATTCCATCTCTGAGATTTTTGCTGTGGATAAAGCCCCCACTGTGTGTCTCTTTTCTGCTATCTCCTGAATCTTCACCCCCAATCCCCATCTAAAAAAAAAGACTTCAAATCAATGAGAGATTGAGAGAGGTAGTGACTGAGAGAGGTAGTGACTGCTTCTCAAAGAGAGTGAGAGTGCACATGGTGTGGTACAGCCTGAGGGCACCACTCGGGAGGCTGAAGCACAAGCATACAGACCAAGCTCACACAGGTCAACCACAATGCATTCTGGGGGTCTCTTCTGATTAGTTCCATTTACTCTGATCTCAGGGGTGAAAGGGTGCTCTGCATTCCACACAAGACCCCTCCCAAATCACTCACCCCTTCACCTCTCTCCGTTACCAGCTCAGGTTGAACTGTGACCTGAAGAGTCAAGCCTAGTCACAGAAATGTTTTCAAACTTTTTTATTGTATAGAAATGACCCGGTATTTCTTTGGAAATTATATGGTAAAATGGTAATTACATAATAATAACCAAAAAGTTGACTTTAAATTACTGATCGTTACAAACTGTTTAGGATTTATTAAAACTGGTAGCTACCGTTTTAGTACCAACCAGATACGTAGTTACCAATTGTGTTGAAAGTAAGTAACAGAAAGGACCTATTGATACCACATAATGTTCTAGTAAATGAATACCAGGTGAATACCAGTGCAAACAATATCGTAACATAAAGTGCCATCACAAAATCTTCTGTTAGCCAAGAAAACTAAGAAAGGCTGAACAACTTAGTTTCAGTTGAGTTCATTTGAGTTAAAACCTTTTCAACTCTGAACGGTTGTTTTGGACCCGGTACCGAGTACGGCGAGTTTGGGGAGGAGCTACAGCCCTCGTCTTTAAAAATATGTATAACTCAAATCTTATTGCTGGCAATGTCATAAGAATCTCCCACCCCCACCACCTACCCCCATAAAGGCTATAAATCACGCGCTATGGTCATATTCAAGGAGTTTGCAATGTAGGTCAAGTCACAAAGTGCAGACATTTAGTATGCATGGAAAGGGTACACCCTGATGGTCATTGTAAAGCAATGCATTTCCTTCTCCATCCACATTACCTTGTATGCCTCCTTCACATGCACCGTTGATCTATTTCACTTGTTTACAATAGGAAAAGTGAATAGGGAAATAAGTTTGAAGTTTCCTCACCAGTCTGTGTCTTATTTCAAAACCCTCGCCCCTCCAGAAACCTCTTTCTCAATGCTAAGGATCCGGATCTTGTTCTGCCAGACTACAGTTTGCAATAGCACATGGGGACAAGGATTGCACTTTTTGGAGAAATGTCCTCTGGTCTGATGAAACAAAAATAGAACTGTTTGGCCATAATGACCATCGTTATGTTTGGAGGAAAAAGGGGGATGCTTGCAAGCCGAAGAACACCATCCCAACCTTTAAGCACAGGGGTGGCAGCATCATGTTGTGGGAGTGCTTTGCTGCAGGAGGGACTGGTGCACTTCACAAAATAGATGGCATCATGAGGGGGGGAAATTATGTTGATATCCTCATATTGGTAGGGGGCAGTATTTTCACGTTCGGATGAAATACATGCCCATATTAAACTGCCTACTACTCAAACTCAGAAGCTAGGATATGCATATTATTAGTAGATTTGGATAGAAAGCACTCTGAAGTTTCTAAAACTGTTTGAATTATGTCTGTGAGTTTAACAGAACTCATATGGCAGGCAAAAACCTGACGAAAGTAATTTCCTATCAAACACTCAGTGACTCAGTAATCATTGTGCACTTCCTAAGGCTTCCACTAGATGTCAACAGTCTTTAGAAAGTTGTTTGAGGCGTCTATGATGAACAGAGACTGAACAAGAAGGCTGGGAAGTTGGTGACCCAGGGAAGGACATCAGTTCATTGGCGCGCATTCACGCGAGAGGTAGCTCTGTTCCAAAACGTTTTTCAAGACACTGGTTTCGTCCGGTTGGAATATTACTGAATTTTCACGTTCTAAAGGCCCTAAAGATTCATGTTTTACAACGTTTGACATGTTTGAACGAACGTAAATATAACTTTTTTTGACTTTCCGTCGTGAAATTTTCGGCGCACTTCCTACATTTGGAGTAGCTGAACTGAACGCGCGAACAACAAGGAGCTATTTTGACATAAATTATGGAGTTTATCGAACAAAACAACATTTGTTGTGGACCTGGGATTCCTGGAAGTGCCTTCTGATGAAGATCATCAAAGGTAAGTGAATATTTCTAATGCTGTTTAATATTTTAGATGACTCCAAAATGGCGGCTATCTGTATTGCGTAGTGTATTTTTCTGAGCGCAGTACTCAGATTATTGCAAACTGTGCTTTCCCAGTAAAGTTATTTTGAAATCTTTCACAGCGTTAGCATAAAGGACATGGTCATCTATAATTCTTTGAATGACAGTTTAATATTTTATCAACGTTTATGACGAGTATTTTTGTAAATTGTACTGCTTATTCACCGGCAGTATTTGAGGGAAAATATTTTCTGAACGTCACGCGCCAATGTAAAATGCTGTTTTTAGATATAAATATGAACTTTATCGAACATAAAATGCATGTATTGTGTAACATGATGTCCTAGGAGTGTCATCTGATGAAGATCGTCAAAGGTTAGTGCTTCATTTAGCTGTGTTTTGGGTATTTGTGATGCATCTAGTTGCTTGGAAAATGGCTGTGTGGTTATTTATGTTTATGTACTCTCCTAACATAATCTAATGTTTTGCTTTCGCTGTAAAGCCTTTTTGAAATCGGACAACGTGGTTCGATTCAGGAGAAGTGTATCTATAAAATGGTGTAAAATAGTCCTATGTTTGAGAAATTGAAATTATTAGATTTGTGGTTTTGAATCTGGCACTCTGATTTTTCACTGGCTATTGTCAAACTCAGTCCCGGTGACGGGATCGGGTTGTCGTAAGAAGTTTTTTAAATTGAAGCAACATCTCAAGACATTAGTCAGGAAGTTAAAGCTTGGTCACAAGTGGGTATTCCAAATGGACAATGACCCCAAGCATACTTCCAAAGTTGTGGCAAAATGACTTAAGGACAACAAAGTCAAGGTATTGGAGTGGCCATCACAAAGCCCTGACCTCAATCCTATAGAAAATCTGTGGGCAGAACTGAAAAAGCATGTGCGAGCAAGGAGGCCTACAAACCTGACTCAGTTACACCAGCTCTGTCAGGAGGAATGGGCCAAAATGCAGTCAATTTATTTTGAGAAGCTTGTGGAAGGCTACCCGAAACATTTGACCCAAGTTAAACAATTTAAAGGCAATGCTACCATATACTAATTGAGTGTATGTAAACTTCTGACTCACTGGGAACGTGATGAAAGAAATAAAAGCTGATATAAATCATTTTCTTGTCACAACGTCCACAGAAGTTGGCGCCTCTCCCCGGTTGGGCGGTGCTCGGTGGTCGTCGTCGCCGGCCTACTAGCTGCCACCGATCTAGGTTTCTGTCTTTTGGTTATGTCTGTTTAGGTCTGCACCTGTTTTGTGTTAGTCAATTAGTGGGGTATTTAATTTGTCTGTTTCGTTTGGGGATTTGTGTGGGATTGTTTGTGTGTCATGTCTTTTGGGCACGTAGGGGTATATTGCATTTTCCTATTTACACTGCGTGTTTTAGGCATTAGGGTTGCCGGGCTGCGTCCTGTCCTTTAGTAATTTTTGGAGCTGTTCTCTACTATTCTCTCTCTCTCTACTATTATTCTGACATTTCACATTCTTAAAATAAAGTGGTGATCCTAACTAACCTAAGACAGGGAATTTTTACTAGGATTAAATGTCAGGAATTGTGAAAAACTGAGTTTAACTGTATTTGGCTAAGGTGTATGTAAACATCAGACTTCAACTGTACCTAGAAGTGTACACTATTCTTATGTTTTTTTTTTATGTATCTTAAATGTAAAAGTAATATAGTCAACTATACAACTTCTACACGTTATATCATCCAATATTATATAATGAAAAACACTCAACATGAGGAATTAATGCAATTATGTTTATTTAAAATATTTATTTTGAAATATAGATTAGGTGGTCTTCCTTTTATAGCAGGAAGTAAAGGGGCTGGACAAGGCTTTGCCTATAGCTGAAAACATCCTGGAAATGAGCGAACGCTTCCTTGGTTTCTTCTTGGTGGAGCATACACTCTCTGTTTGGCAGGAGTCTTGATCATTGACAATTGCTGGGGGGAAAAAATGTAAACATAACATTTTCTTTAACTGACCCTAGTTAGTCTGAAGAATTAGTATTGCATTATTATTATTTAAATTGTAATATTCTACATAATTTACAAATGTAGTGCGGCAGGTAGCAGTCATGTGATATCCATAGATAAGGGCCTAATGAACGTATTTCAATTGACTGATTTCCTTATATGAACTGTAACTCAGTAAAATCTTTTAAATTGTTGTATGTTGCGTTTATATTTTTGTTCAGTACACATTTGAGTGTATTGACTTACCTGTTTCACTGACGGCAGGGGTCTGGTTCTGGGAAGGTGTTGGAGTGCAGTGGTTCTTCTTGTTGACCTTCTTTGTACACTGGGTAACAAACAGTCATTTGTACAGTAGGAGAAATTCCACACAAAAGGTATCAGTGTTTACCATCATACTGTACGTATTTAATAAAAATAATCTTTATAATTTGTATTTTGATGACATATGTACCTTTAGGTTGAGTCCACAGAGAGCGCTGAATCTTCCTCTCTTCTTTTCCTTTTTACCAGTTGTTGGAAGACTAGAATTACCTACCTCGTCATTGCCAAGTGCATTGTGTGATGGCAACTGGGTCATGGAGGGAGGTGAAGAGTTAGCCTCATTGCATTTAGTTAGTAGTTCCCTAGTTAATGATTTGACCAGGGCATCGTCAAATGCATAATCCGTTGACTTCATTGCAACCTGGAGCATCTTCTCTGACCCGAATTCTTGAAGAAGCCCCTTGTAGACAGCCTTGAAAATCTTTTTGATTTTCAGATTCTGGGGGTAGGCTTGAGTTGGTTCAAGGCCTGAGGTGCCACAGAACTCAGACAGAATCCTCTTTGTGAGAACTCTTGATGTTTCACCAATGTCAGAGGATTCCAGTAATGTGATAGGGGTAGGGATCATTGACAGCAATCTAACAATCAGTAAAAGTACCAAAGAGGTGTAGTCATTGCTAGTGGAGTCAAATGATGTATATGTATCAGAGTCCATGGCTGATGGAGTTGATGGATGCACAGAGACACTAGACATCTCCAGATCTTTGTTGTCCATCTTGGATTCCACCTCTCCTAAAACTTGAATATCCACAGTTCCACCGTTGTGTGTGCTGCTGCCAGACAGAGAGGGTCCAGGCAATGATTTGGCACTAGACTGACGGCTAGTGGTCATAAGAGCCGGTCTGTCAGAGTCAAGTGTTCCAGCATCAGTTGGGGACAACCCATTGATTATGTTCATCAACTCTGATAATTCTTCTGATGAATTGGAGGCCACAGAACAGGTATCCATGACCTGATTGACCATTATATTGGTGAAAAGGCTCTTTGTGTCAGAGTAAACCTGTGAGGAACTAATGGAGATGGCAGAACAGCTCGGGATAAGCCGACTTGTGTCCTGCAGAGAACCATCAGAGACGATAGTTTGGCAGAAATCTGATCCTTGTGATGGTGGAGGAAGCCAGGGGACAATCTGCTGTAGCAGACGTTTTATTGACTCCTTAGCAAAGGAGTACACAAGGTCAGATGGAAACTCCCTGGATTCTTCAGAAGCATTCAATCCTGTCTTCAGCTTCAAAAGAATAGAGTCAGACACGCTCTTGCCAGCTGGCACAAAAAGAGCCTGGGGGGTGTTGTGACTTTTTATGAGCTCATAAACTTTGTCAGTGAGCTCATGTGAGAAGTTCTGAAGACCATCCCTGGGGCTGAGTCTCGCAAGTCTTCTTGTCAAAGAAGTGACATCATCTGCAGTGGCTATGTGTTCTGTATCTTCTCTTGGAATGACCTCCATAACAGTGTCAACTATGGCAGAGATGGTTTGCCTTGTGTAATTTGTTGACCCTTGTGAATGAGTTGAGGAGTCACTCATATCAATGACCGAACTCCTAATGATAGGACAATAGCTTTCAACAGGCCACTCATTGGGGACTGGAGTGCCTGGAAGAGAATTTGTAAAATCACTCTGGGACCCTCTGGTCATGGCAGAGGTGATGGACAGGGAGGACTTTGAGGAGGATGGCCGATGTATCTCGTGTCCATCAGTTCTCACCATGTCAACATCCTCCAACATGGAGCCCACAATGGAACGAGTCAAGAGGCCTTTCTCTGAGGTGCTCATCCTCTCTGACATAGACACTCTCCTCTGGATTGTCATCAGAGTCTGACTAATTAAGGCTTTGGAATAATTTACCATGCTGGCCTGGCTGCCTTCATGTTCACTGTAAGTCATTTGTGTAGAAGTAGCTGTTCTGCATACGGATTCGACATGTTTGGGGGCCTCAACCACATTGTCTAGGAGGACCGGTTGTTGCTGGGCAAAAAAATCCTTGACCTTGGTGAACACATTGTTGAACAGGTTAACAGTGCCTGGCCAAATTATCTTTCCTTTCACATTGGCCCCATTGTGAACACTGACAGGAAGGGTTGAAGCTGACAGGGATCTCTCTAACTGGCCAGACACTGAAGCATCAGACATTTTAGTCATCTGGGTGAAGCTATTAAGGTCTTTAGTGATATTTATGACGATGTTGGATGCTGCAGAATTGGTGTGCAGAGAAGAGGTGAATAAAGATGGAGTTCCACTCTTCTGAAGGATTTTGAGATCTCTATCGTCACCATCATTACTGGACTCTGCACAAATGTCTGCACTTCTACCATCAAGGCTGGCATTTACAATGCCAATCAACCCTGATTGAAGGATCCCACCAGCCATATGTGAGGCTTTAGTTTGAAACTCCTCAGTACATAGTTTGTCAAAGGCTGTGGATTTAAGACTTCTAGAGGATGCTTCCTCTTCATCATTGTTGATCTCACCATGCAAATTGTCCTGTGTATTGACAGCATAGTCATCAACAGATAAATATGATTTGGAGGCGGCAAGGACGTCAATCTGAGAAACAACGGCATCCAAAAACTTGGACAGGTCTTCTGTATCTCCTTTTAGGCTAGAGAGGCATTCCTCCATTGATTCCTCAGAGTGATACACAGTGAGGATCTGACTAATGACCTCCTTGGTACAGGTTTGAAAGTCCGCTTGGATTTCAAGAGAATCACTATTACAAGTCACCTGAGAATCTAAACTTTCACTGGAAGCCTGTTTGAGAGTCTCATCATGTATTGGTGTAACACCATCGATGACCTTTACAGAGTCTTGGCAGGGAGTGAGAAACCGCCTCAGCATTTGTCGAAATCTATGATATATAATACGAGCAGCAGAAAGGGTGCTCCCTTTTGAAATTCTGAGAATTTCAGATTCATGTGTCTGCATGGACTGAACAATAGTATCCACATCTGTTACAAAAGTGTCCAGTAATGTAGATGCTTCAGAGTCTCCCTGTAAGCTGGTTGTAAAGGGGTTGACAGATCTCAGAGCTTCACTCACTGCCTTTCTAGCCTTTGTCTGGAAAGACATACTGGAGAGTTTCTTCATATTTATAACTGGAAGACTCTGGGTAGATTCACTGTTGGTGGTGCTGTCCTGCAGACCAAGTGGAAAAGTGAGATCGGAGAGACATTGTTCACTGTCTAACAACTCAGATGGTGAAGCAGAACAAGAACTGGTGAAGTCATTCAAGTCAGACATGATGCCATCCACAAATAGAGTGGCCTCCAGAGACTCTTCAGAATCACACTCTCCAGCAGAAGATGACAACTTCTCCATCACCTCAGTCTTATACAAGACTAGAACCTGGCTGGCAATCGCTTTTGTGGTGTCAAGGAGGACTTGGTCTTGCAAATACTTTTTGAGAGCCAAGAGAGGTTTTGGGGTCTCACTTTGTCCTTTTTGTTCATTCATGGATGAGGGGGTTATTAAAAGTGGTTTACAAGAAATGGAGTCCGATGTGTCAGCCTCACCATTACTGGAATGACCGACGTCCAGGTACAAAGTTGGAACCATTGTGAAAGAATCTTTTGTGCTCTCCACAAATGTACTTGAGAGATACCCTTTTTCTGGACAGGTAAAAAGCCTCTTCAGCGTATTTTTCGTGTTGTAGTAACAACCAACAGTGTAAGACCAGATCTTACTCTGATGGTTTTCAAGAAGGATCTGCTCACTCTGTGCAGGAGAGCAGGATGCCCTGATAGCCTGGGTAAGATTGTCCATGTCTGAAACAAAGGTACTTACCAACTCAGAGGCCTCATGGTCGATCATAAGGTCTCCGATCTCACCTATCCTAGGAATTGGACTAGATGATGTAGTGCCAGAACAACATGATGTACAACCCCTGAATCTTTTAACGATCTCCCGGATCGATTCGGTGGCCTTGGTCTGAAACTCCTCAGTGAGTAGTCTGTCCATACTTTGTGTTGACAGATGAAGACTAGATTTGGCACCTTTGATATTGAGGTTGCTCTCTCCTTGTTTTAGCATCTCCTCAGAACTTTTACAAGATTCAAGCATCTTCATATGGTCAGCAACAACACAAAGCAGTTCCCTCTTGTCGGGTTCATTTTCCTCCTTATTGCTGAAGTTCAAAACAGTGCCACTGAGGGCTGTCATGACCTGTCCTGTTAAATGTGTCATATCCACCTCAACACCATCCTCTCTGAAAACAACACTCTGCTCAACACTCTGCCCATTAATGAACATCTGAAGTATGTTGGAAACGCCAGACACCATCTCCTCAACCACCTTGGTGCTGGAGACACCACCACTGGCAAAAATGACAGGGGACATTCGCCCAGAGATTGGAGTTTGAATGGCCACAGAGATTATGGAATTGACCTTCTTTGACACTTCTCCAACAATAACCCGGGATAGACTTTGAGTGTCTACCTGGCCCTCTCTTTGGATACAGAGGACATTGTTCAGCGACTCTTTGAAGGAATCCTGGACACTAGTGAGGAGACTGTCCTCAGTGATCCCAAAAAAGTCACTGAGTGGCTCAGATGATATAGACTCACCATCTCCCTGAGTCTTTGGCAACACTGTCTGAGACCTTTGAGAATACAAAGCAAACAATACAGCATTCCATATTCGATAGTAGACACTGTAGTCACATTAATGCATAATTCAGTAATCAGTCATTAAGAGTAAACTGTTATACAGATAACAAAACATATTTTCACAATATGGGTTATGAATAGTTAGGTGAAACCGGTTTCTTTAGGAATGACTGAACATACCCATTACGAGAGGAGCTTGATTTGGCCGCGCAAGACCTTGAGGATTTTCTGCTGCCACTCTTGCGAACCTTCAGGTTTGTGCTAGAAGATGTCTCTAATTCTGTCAGAGACTTGCCGGATACTGGAGACACATGGCTGTATATGCGTACAAAACGGAAAATTGCAGGGATGATGACCTCCAGGATGGCCTCAGATACAAACCGCACAATCTCCAGGCACATCTCTGCAAGCAGTGCCCTCATCACCTGTAGGACCGAAAACAGTGTAAGTAGATTACTCATAGCCGGGCTCTGAAACCAAGCTCCTCGAAGAGATACCAACAATCTCACATATGTTCATGAGAATCATGAAAGTGGCATATATTGGAAAGCATGAAAAGCAGTAGGCTACTAAAAAGCTCTTTGAATGTAACTGTTTGTGATAATGTGGATGATACTGTAGACAGATAAATGGCTTGTATCTAATTTTCTTGAAACATCTATTAATATATCTATGAATAATTTTCAAGGTTAAGGGACTTACAGGGTCCATCCTGCCAATGCTTAACTGCCTCCATTGCCTATAGGAGATAATTAGATGTTTTTAGCACCAAAAAGCACACCAACACACATACAATTTATAAAATCCTCCAGATGACATTGTATTCAAATACTACAATAGAAGTTTGGACATACTCCTCAGTAAGTTTTTCCAGAAACCGGATGATAATCGGGTTGAAAGCATCCGGATTGATTGGCGGGAGGTCAAGAGCCCTGGTCTGACAGGCCCTGGAGACACACTCACTTAGGATCTTTTCATTAGATTGTCCCTGGTGAAATGTCCGCTGAATTGCCATCCTAGAGAATTCCACAGATGTAGAGGGACCTGTGTCCAAAGCAGCATTCACCAAGGTAAAGAAGTCAGAAAACATGTAACCTTCTGAGGTTAGCCAACTTTGTGTACTTTGTGAAGTTAAGTACCCAAGAAAGGATAACATGTGCACTCTGCTATTAGTCCTCTGCTCAATAGATGCCCATACTAAATCACATTTACATGCAAAAGGATTACATTCAGTGAAATTAGAGTTTCATTTATGACCTGCATCTGTATCAGTGATCTGCTCCACTTTGTTTCTCTTGGTCCTCTTGGTCTAAAAAGACAATACAGTCAATGATATACACGTAGATACTGTATGAAGCCATTCCAATACAGCCCTTTGAGTAGAGCAAGGGTAAGATTGATTGTAGGGCTGTCCCCGACAAAAAAAAACTTTGTCGACCGAGAGTCATCCTGTTCTAATGTTAAAATGTATTTTTCCATATCAGACACACCCTATGTGTTTGAATACAATCACTTACATAGGCACTGAGCTTGTCTGATGCTTTAAGCACACTGTTTGATTAAATAATTAAGACACACAAATGACTCAAGAAAGAGCCCGATGGTGACACTGTATTAAAATAAATGACAGCGAGTGCCTGTGTGACAGGCGCACGTTGTCTCGCTCTCCTCCCTACTGCAGTGAAAAGGCACCGCATAACAGCAAGTGTTTATTCTGCTGTCCATGCTGAAGATGCAAGATCATTTCAGCCATTTCGTTTCTTCCTCGTTTCTGAATGAAAAGTTCTGTTACCGAAATCCCTAACTTGTTTACAAAAAGCATTACCTATTTCCTCAGCCTTGCTCTCTTTATGTGAAACATGTAAGCATCGCATGCATGTGACAATTAGGGCCTGACCTATAGCCTATCATAATCAAATCAATAAATTGGTTATAACAAACTCCGAACACAGTAATATCGACAGCAAAATGGATGCGGAGGATGTGAAAAATAAACGCCAAACGGGTGAATGTTTACTGGTTGCTTAGGAGGGAAAGGGAAATTCAGATCTGTGGAAGACATTTGACTTAGTTGTGGAAACTACTGGTGGTCAAGAACAAGGAGGGTATAGGAGCAAGCGCTGACAGAGTATTATGTGTGCCAAACATTTGCTGTTAGATTACAATATTGTTTTTTCTGACCATTTGGAACAGTGTAAACAACACTAAATAAATTCTAAGCAATACCAGTCTGTTCTAACGACCAAAAAATTGTAAAGCCTTTATTACAGCATAGCAAAGATTAAAAACAGCCAAATCTGTGAAATTGCTTAATTCAACATTTTGCCGGTGCATGAGGCTTGGTGCTCACAGAATCAGTAGGCTATTAAACAAATACTCAAACAGGCAACAGAAGCTATATCTGTCTTATATCTGTATATATATATCAAAAGTTTGGACACACCTACTCATTCAAGGCTTTTTCTTTATTTTTACTATTTTCTACATTGTAGAATAGTAGTGAAGACATCAAAACTATGAAATAACACATATGGAATCATGTAGGTACTAAAAAAGTGTTAAACAAATCAAAATATATTTTATATTTTATATTTGAGATTCTTCAAAGCCTTGACAGCAGCTTTGTACACTCTTGGAATTCTCTCAACCAGCTTCACCTGGAATGCTTTTCCAATAGTCTTGAAGGACTTCCCACATATGCTGAGAACTTGTTGGCTGCTTTTCCTTCACTCTGCGGTCCAATTCATCCCAAAACATCTCAATTGGGTTGAGGTTGGGTGATTGTGGATGTCAGGTCATCTGATGCAGCACTCCATCACTCGCCTTCTTGGTCAAATAGCCCTTACACAGCCTAGAGGTGTGTTGGGTAATTGTCCTGTTGAAAAATAAATTATAGTCCCACTAAGCGCAAACCAGATGGGATGGCGTATCACTGCAGGATACTATGGTAGCCATGCTGGTTAAGTGTGCCTTGAATTCTAAACAAATCACAGACAGTGTCACCAGCAAAGCACCCCCACACCATCACACCTCCTCGATGCTTCATGGTGGGAACCACATATGCGGAGATCATTTGTTCACCTACTCTCACAAAGACATTCTTGGAACCAAAAATCTCAGATTTGGACTCATCAGACCAAAGGACAGATTTCCACGGGTCTAATGTCCATTGCTCGTGTTTCTTGGCCCATGCAAGTCTCTTCTTTTTATTGGTGTCCTTTAGTAGTGCTTTCTTCGCAGCAATTTGACCATGAAGGCCTGATTCACGCAGTCTCCTCTGAACAGTTGATGTTGAGATGTGTCTGTTACTTGAACTCTGTGAAGCATTTATTTAGGCTGCAATGTGAGGTGCAGTTAACTCTAATGAACGTATCCTCTGCAGCCGAGGTAACTCTGGGTCTTCCTTTCCTGTGGCGGTCCTCATGAGAGCCAGTTTCATCATAGCGCTTGATGGTTTTTGCGACTTGATGGTTTTTGCACTTGATGAAACGTTCAAAGTTCTTGACATTTTCCGGATTGACTGACCTTCATGTCTTATAGTAGTGACGGACTGTTGTTTCTCTTTGCTTATTTGAGCTGTTCTTGCCATAATATGGACTTGGCCTTTTACCAAATAGGGCTATCTTCTGTATACCAACCCTACCTTGTCACAACACAACTGGTTGGCTCAAACGCATTAAGAAGGAAAGAACTTCCTTTACTTAACTTTTAACAAGGCACACCTGTTAATTAATGAAATGCATCCCAGGTGACTACCACATGAGGCTGGTTGAGAGAATGCCAAGAGTGTGCAAAGCTGTCATCAAGGCAAAGAGTGACTACTTTGAAGAATCTCAAATATAAAGTAGATTTTGATTTGTTTAACACTTTTTTGGTACCTACATGATTCCATATGTGTTATTTCATAGTTTTGATGTCTTCACTACTATTCTACAATGTAGAAAATAGTAAAAATAAAGAAAAACCCTTTTGACTGGTAATATATATATGGATGATTTACAAAGCCAGGCACATTTAACAATTAGGCTATTGATTATAGACCTAATTAAGTTGTGTTTTCTTCTCTCCTCAATCTTCTTAGACAATTAGGCTAAGGCAAGGGCTGTTTCCCCGTCTCTGCTGCTGCTGCTGCCTCTGCAGCATTGTTCTCAATCCCAATATGCTGGTTAACTTTGCTATTATGCACATAGCAACATAGGGAAGGGCCCCAATTCTACGGCGCACTGAAGATTATGTTTCAGAACCACGGACAGCGACCGTATCCAACGCGGGAGAAAGCACATTTGTTATAAAATAATATTTGATTGATTAGTGTTGCACCATTATTTTTACATAATATAACCATATACAATTTCAGTATCACGTCTTAGCGTGATGGACTGTGCCATCACTGTGGCCTCGGCAATGGATTAGTCAACTGTGACAGGCGCGAATTAGACAGGTGTCCATGTGCACCATGAAGAAAAAAAACTTTTGTGACTGCTCGACTTAAGAAATCCCAGTCAACCAATAGCCTATCGACCAAACAATCGACCAAATGGGGTCAGCCCTAGATTTACTATTAGGAAATAAAAGGGTATTGTATGGGCAATTTACCTTCCTCAGAACAACATGCTGTAGGGTCAGGTTATAGACATGAAAGATATCACAAATATCCACATCTCTGCTCAATCTATTCCCTTACCTTGACTTTATTTCTCTTCACGGCATCCTGCTCCATCTGAGGCAGGGGATCCTTCTTCACCTCTTCCTCATCTTCATCATTCTGATAATCAACAAAATCTCTCTCAGCTGCATCAGTATCAGTGCTCTGTTCAACTGTGGACCTGTTGGCACCGGTCCTCCTCTTTGTCTAAAAAGACAATACAGTCAGTGACATACTGTATGTTGCCGTTGCTATACAGGCCTTTGAGAAGAGCTAGGGTAAACGATTGGTGATTGAATATTATTATGGAAGTCTGTTGTAAGGACAATTTACCCTCCAACCTCACAACAGCATGTTGTATGGCATATTGGACAGGTTTGGAGTGTGGACAGGTAAGACCCCAGATTTCCCTTTCTCTCCTCAATCTATTGTCTCACCTTAACTTTTCTCCTTGTCACAGCCTTCAGCTCGATCTGAGGCAGGGGATCCTTCACTTCACTATCTTCTGGATAGTTTAAACTCAGGATATCTTTCTTCATTTTCTGGACTTGACCTTCCAAACTTTGATGATCATGTGGATCATCTTCGTTTAAACTCTGATTGGAACAAATTAGACCATTTTTTAAATGCTCATGGATATGGCCAATATACCACAGCTAAGAGCTGTTCTTACGCACGACACAACGCAGAGTTATTATAAACTGGTTACCAACTTAATTAGAAGAGTAAAAAATAAATGTTTTGTCATACCCGTGGTATACGCTCTGATATACCACAGCTTTCAGCCAATCAGCATTCAGGGCTCGAACCACCCAGTTTATAGTGGCCAATATACTATGGCTAAGCGCTGTTCTTAGGCAAAACTGCTTGGATACAGCCCTTAGCTGTGGTATATTGGCCATATACCACAAACACTGAGGTGCCATATTGCTAATAAAAACTGGTTACCAACATAAATAGAACAGTAACAAGTCTTTTTGCATCATAACCGTGGTATATTGTCGTATATACACATGGCTGAAATGCTGTTTCAGCCAATAAGCATCCAGGACCCAAACTGCCTGGTTTATAATTACACAATAAGGCACGAGGGGGCTTGGTGTAATTACACAATTATACCAACAGGCTCCTGAACAGCTTCAATCGCCAAGCCATAAGACTGCTAAATAACTAACAAAATGACTACACAGTACAGGTTTTCGCTATAAATACACATAGATCCTATTGCCTGATATCAAGATTCGTAATTAATGCGTTATGGAGTCACCTATTATTATAATAATTTAGGTAAAATTATGATAAGTAGCCTACTGCTGTTATCTTTGCAAGGATCATATTTTATTTATAACAAGTCCCATAGGTTATTATAATGCATACTTTTTTTTTTTACAATATTTAAAATGATTATATTAGCGGGACATTAACGTTGGCCCACACCGCCACCCAGCTGCCACTACTTGCGGGATGTCCTGTATACCCTGTGGTCCCTGCCGCTGCATTTAAAAAAAAGACGGTGCATCGGTTCCTACACCACTGCATAGGCCTTCTCTGTTAACCATTCATAGGCTTACCTTATTATCCTTATTATCCTCCATGGTTAAAGTCTATGACTGGAGCTTATGTTCTCATCACGTAAAACTTAACCAAGTGATTACCAAAGAGATAAGGCTATCGCATTTTATACGGTAACTCAGCCAACGTCATAATGTGAAAGAACTTTTACGTAATAAAACAACTTCAGGGATGATCTGTCAATCAATGCGACCAGCGACGCCATACTGGAACCCCATACCACTAAAAAGACCCGTCGAAACAATAAATACTGATGTGTTAGCTACGTTTCCGTTTTTTTTTGTAAAATAATGTGATGAGACAACAAATAAATAAGTAAACAGCCGACAACAATGATGAGCAATACATAACATTGTAAATAAGAATGTGTTCTTAACTGACTTGCCTAGTTAAATAAGCTTAAATCATAAAAAAAAAAATTATAATAATAATCAAATGCAGTAATTTGAGAGGAACAGCCACAGCAAACCCATCTGTGATATTAAGGTGCGCTAGTTGGTTATAAAAGGTGGGTCATACATACAGTGTGTGAGGTAGCTATTAGTTTTTCTCTACACACATATCTGGCAAGGGAGTCAAGTTGACCAACTCATTTGGCCAACTAATCCCAGATAAAGGCTAACAATGCAAATGTTGCTTAAGGTCATTCCATTAAAGTGAACCAATAATAATATGAAACTCCTGTGACAGGTCGAGAAGCAGCGGGAAACCCTAATGGGCTCATCCCCTGGACCAAGTTCTGCAAGGTGAGCATCTCACTGGAAGTTTAGTGTTTTAGCCAACCCGTGTGTGTTTACTATGGGTTGTGTATTGAGTGTGTCTTTACCTGAGCAGAATGTGAATGAGAAGAGCTTTCCCTTCTGGCTGTGGATCGAGGGAATACTGGACCTGATCAAGAGACACCTGCTGTGTCTGTGGAATGATGGGGAAAACATCTCTCCAACTCACATTACTTCAGTATGCCTTTCTGAAGACTAGGTTTACATTACTTTTTTGAAAAGTGACTTTATTGTGCTATAATCCACTACATCTCTATGGTCTATAGGTGTATCATGGGCTTTGTTAGTAAGGAGAGAGAGAAGGCCCTGCTGAAGGACAAGGAGCCTGGAACTTTCCTGCTGCGCTTCAGCGAGAGCAGCCGAGAGGGAGCCATTACCTTCACCTGGGTGGAGGGCTCCAATAACGGTGTGTTTTTTTTTGTGTGCATGTGTGTTTGTAGCTTTGTAGCTGTAGATGAAGGGGAGGAGATGGGTTAAAGAAGGATTTTTAAGCCTTGAGAGAATTGGGACGTGGATTGTGTATGTGTGCCATTCAGAGGGTGAATGGGCAAGACAACATATTTAAGTGCCTTTGAATGGGGTATAGTAGTAGGTGCCAGGTGCATCGGTTTGAGTCAAGAACTGCAACACTGCTGGGATTTTCACGCTCAACAGTTTCCCGTGTGTATCAAGAATGGTCCACCACCCAAAGGATATCCAGCCAACTTGACACAACTGTGGGAAGCATTGGAGTCAGCATGGGCCAGCATCCTTGTGGAACACTTTCGACACCTTGTAAAGTCCATGCCTCGACGAATTGAGGCTGTTCTGGGGGCAAAAGTGTGGGGAGAGGGTGCAACTCAATATGAGGAAGGTGTTCCTAATGTGTGGTATATATACTCAGTGTACATACCAATGGACAGACAAAAATATTTATATTTTAATTGTTTTTACACATTATGAGTATGTGTCTCTACATCTGTCTCAGGTATATGTGTTTCTGTTTGTATTATTTTACCAGGTAAGCTGACTGAGAACACA
Organism: Salmo trutta; assembly: GCF_901001165.1. Classification (NCBI taxonomy): domain Eukaryota; kingdom Metazoa; phylum Chordata; class Actinopteri; order Salmoniformes; family Salmonidae; genus Salmo; species Salmo trutta. Next base: position 44,004,755 of record NC_042976.1, read on the forward strand.
TTCTCATATCACATTGTGTGTGTGTGTGCATTTATGTACAGTTGAAGTCGGAAGTTTACATACACTTAGGTTGGAGTCATTAAAACTCGTTTTTCAACCACTCCACAAATTTTTTGTTTTAACAAACTATACTTTTGTGCATGACACAAGTAATTTTTCCAACAATTGTTTACAGACAGATTATTTCACTTTTAATTCACTGTATCACAATTCCAGTGGGTCAGAAGTTTACATACACTAAATTGACTGTGCCTTTAAACAGCTTAGAAAATTCCCGAAAATGTCATGGCTTTAGATGCTTCTGATAGGCTAATTGACATCATTTGAGTCAATTGGAGGTGTACCTGTGGATGTATTTCAAGGCCTACCTTCAAACTCAGTGCCTCTTTGCTTGACATCATGGGAAAATCAAAAGAAATCAGCCAAAAAAATGGTGGACCTCCACAAGTCTGGTTCATCCTTGGGAGCAATTTCCAAACGCCTGAAGGTACCACGTTCATCTGCACAACCAATAGTACGCAAGTATAAACACCATGGGACCACGCAGCCGTCATGCCGCTCAGGAAGGAGACGCGTTCTGTCTCCTAGATATGAACATACTTTGGTGCGAAAAGTGCAAATCAATCACAGAACAACAGCAAAAGACCTTGTGACGATGCTGGAGGAAACAGGTACAAAAGTATCTATATCCATAGTAAAACAAGTCCTATATCGACATAACCTGAAAGGCCGCTCAGCAAGGAAGAAGCCACTGCTCCAAAACCGCCATTAAAAAAGCCAGACTACGGTTTGCAATAGCACATGGGGACAACGATTGTACTTTTTTTCCCCCTCTGGTCTGATGAAACAAAAATAGAACTTTTTGGCCATAATGACGATTGTTATGTTTGGAAGAAAAAGGGGGAGGCTTGCAAGCCGAAGAACACCATCCCAACCGTGAAGCATGGGGGTGGCAGCATTATGTTGTGGGGGTGCTTTGCTGCAGGAGGGACTGGTGCACTTCACAAAATAGATGGCATCATGAGAAGGACAATTTGGTGGATATATTGAAGCTACATCTCAAGACATCAGTCAGGAAGTTAATGCTTGGTCGCAAATGGGTCTTCCAAATGGACAATGACCCCAAGCATACTTCCAAAGTTGAGGCAAAATGGCCTAAGGACAACAAAGTCAAGGTATTGGAGTGGCCATCGCAAAGCCCTGACCTCAATCCAAAATAACATTTGTGGGCAGAACTGAAAAAGTGTGTGCGAGCAAGGAGGCCTACAAACCTGACTCAGTTACACCAGCTCTGTCAGGAGTAATGGGCCAAAATTCACCCAACATATTGTGGGAAGCTTGTGGAAGGCTACCCGAATCGTTTGACCCAAGTTAAACAATTTAAAGGCAATGCTACCAAATACTAATTGAGTGTATGTCAACTTCTGACCCACTGGGAATGTGATGAAAGAAATAAATGCTGAAATAAATCATTCTCTCTACTATTATTCTGAAAATGTCACATTCTTAAGATAAAGTGGTGATCCTAACTGACCTAAGACAGGCAATTTTTACTAGGATTAAATGTCAGGAATTGTGAAAAACTGGAGTTTAAATGTATTTGGCTAAGGTGTATGTAAACTTCCGACTTCAACTGTATATCTATGAACATATAGACGTCCATTTCCACGCGGTGGAGCCCTACACTAAGAAGGAGCTGGCCGCCGTCTCTTTTCCTGACATCCTCCGCAACTACAAGGTGATGGCTGCTGAGAACATCCCTGAGAACCCTCTGCTCTACCTCTACCCCAACATCCCCAAAGACAGTGCCTTCACACGCTACTACAGCCGCCCCACAGAAGGTAACTAACAAGCTGTTAGAAATGTATGTGTGTTGAGGAAAGATTGAGTAGTTGAAAAAGGTACAAATGGTGTTGAAGACTTCAATTCCAGTCTAAGCTATTATACACAATATATACTGCATAGCATACTTTTCTTATTTTGTTGTGCCACACCCTTTTCCCCCATTTGAAATACTGACCACTGGTAATGCCTTGCCACAGGAGGTTGGTGAGGGGAGGAAGGCTCAAAATAATGTCTGGAATGGAGTGTGTGATGTGTTTGATACCATTCTATTTACTCCATTCCAGCCATTACTATGAATCCGTGCTCCCCAATTTAGGGGCCACCTGCCACCTGTGTTTGGTTCTGATGATAACCTCTAGACGTCTATAACCTTTGACCTTCTCAGCTGCTGAGCCAATGGAGTTGGAGAGTGCCTCTGAGGCTGGCTACATTCAGACGGAGCTCATCTCTGTGTCTGAAGTGTAAGTCTGATTCTTGTTATGAAACACCTTTTACTGTTTTTATATCGTTTTCATTGATTTAAGATACACCCAACAGATCAAATCAAATTTATTTATATAGCCCTTCGTATATCAGCTGAAATCTCAAAGTGCTGTACAGAAACCCAGCCTAAAACCCCAAACAGCAAGCAATGCATGTGAAAGAAGCACGGTGGCTAGGAAAAACTCCCTAGGAAAAACTCCCTAGAAAGGCCAAAAACCTAGGAAGAAACCTAGAGAGGAACCAGGCTATGAGGGGTGGCCAGTCCTCTTCTGGCTGTGCCGGGTGGATATTATAACAGAATATGGTCAAGATGTTAAAATGTTCATAAATGACCAGCATGGTCAAATAATAATAATCAGAGTAGTTGTCGAGGGTGCAACAAGCACGTCCGGTGAACAGGTCAGGGTTCCGTAGCCGCAGGCAGAACAGTTGAAACTGGAGCATGGCCAGGTGGACTGGGGACAGCAAGGAGTCATCATGCTAGGTAGTCCCGAGGCATGGTCCTAGGGCTCAGGTCCTCCGAGAGAAAGAAAGAAAGAGAGAAAGAGAGAATTAGAGAGAGCATATTTAAATTCACACAGGACACCGGATAAGACAAGAGAATACTCCAGATGTAACAGACTGACCCTAGCCCCCCGACACATAAACTACTGCAGCATAAATACTGGAGGCTGAGACAGGAGGGATCAGAAGACACTGTGGCCCCATCCGATGATACCCCCGGACAGGGCCAAACAGGCAGGATATAGCCCCACCCACTTTGCCAAAGCACAGCCCCCACACCACTAGAGGGATGTCTACAACCACCAACTTACCGTCCGAAGACAAGGCCGAGTATAGCCCACAAAGATCTCCGCCATGGCACAACCCAAGGGGGGGGCGCCAACCCAGACAGGAAGACCACGTCAGTGACTCAACCCACTCAAGTGACGCACCCCTCCCATGGACGGCATGGAAGAACACCAGTAAGTCAGTGACTCAGCCCCTGTAATAGGGTTAGAGGCAGAGAATCCCAGTGGAAAGAGGGGAACCGGCAAGGCAGAGACAGCAAGGACAGACGACACACACAGCCCAAAGTACAAGAAAAGGTCAAATGAAAAGTGTACGTCTCTTGTTATGTCAGTCACTGACAGTCACTCACCCATGTCAGCTAACATGTTTTAGATCGGTAAATTAGTCTAGCCAAATATTTCACTGGTAGTAAACATGGTTGAATTACCGACCGGGGGGCACCCATTGATTGATTGTCACTCTCACTCAGATATCATATTTTCTCCTGGTTATGTAACTGTTTGTTGGGTTCTGTTTCTCCTCAGCCACCCCTCCAGACTACAGGACGCCATGCTGCCCATGAGTTCCGAAGTGTATGGAGAGCTGACCAGGATTATTAACCCTGATGAGATTGAAAATGTGGTAGGTTAACAGCCAGACAGCACCTGCCACACACACAGATTAGCGACACTGTGGTAGGTTTTAGCCAGACAGCACCAGCCACACACAGAGTAGAGACACTGTTGTATGTTAGTCAGCCAGCAGTAGCCACACACAGTGGTCGCGTTCCCCTGCTCAGCCGTTCCATGCATCAACCAATGGTTGCATGCTACATCAACTGTGCCACCCGGCACCAGATTGCTATAACATATGTGGTTAGCTGATACGTAAAATAATTATCCGGGAGTAGAAAGATCTGGCATGCATCAGCAACACCTGGGCAGAGGAGCATGACCCACAGTGTGGTAGGTTAGAGACAGACAGCGCCAGCCACACTCAGAGATGAGACAACACACATCTAATCATCATAAAACAACAAAATGTGGAAAAGATGTGAACATTTGAGAAGACAAGACAGCCCTGGGCTAAAATTAGAATGTAAGGTCCTGGCAAATCAGCTGTACCGCTTTATTTCCAAATCTTTCATGGCGAGGGTCGGGATAATTCATGCATTTTTTTTATTTACTATGTGACTGTGCCACTGTGTAACACATGCAATCACAAAAGTGCAGCATTACACTATTGAGATGCAGCCATTTTTTCCCCCTGATCCTATGTTGTCCCTCTCCCTTCAGATGTGCACTCCCTTCCCAAACTAATCTGCCCTCTTCAGGTGGTGCCCAGGAAAATGTGTGTAAGCTCCCGAGCCGAGTACCGAAGATACCACACAAAAAGGATGACGTTTGCAATAGATTTGAAAGCACAACTGAAACTGTATATGTAGTCCTACGTTATCGTTTTATATACACGCATGAGATTTTGGGGCTTTGAGTCCAGCTGTTTGTAATAAGGAATGTCATTCTACACTACTTGTGGGACAGGGTAATATTTTGTTTATGCATATGTAATGTGAACAACAAAAGGGATGCAGAAAGCTGTTCTTCACCTTGTAAATAGATACGATTTTGTAGTCACTTATAATGAGGAAAATGGTTCAGCTGTTCTGGGTCGTTCCACGAAATGAGTACCCTTTTGATATTTTAGTCAGAAATGTTGCACCAATATTGAATTTTAAAAGGATGTTATATTAAATGAAGTGGCCTTTAATATAGACCACATGGAGACTTCAATAAATCAGATGTTTAATATGGATAAAGGCTTGCTAAAGTGCCAAAATTCATCAAATATATCTATATTGTTTTGTGTACTTTTTACCCATTTTTCTCCCCAATTTAGTGATTTCCAATTGGTAGTCTTGTCTCATTGCTACAACTCCCGTACGGACTCGGGAGAGGCGAAGGTCAAGAGCCATGCGTCCGCCGAAACATGACCCTGCTTCTTGACACACCGCACCAATGTGTCAGAGGAAACACCGCACAACTGGCGACCGCCACAGGAGTCGCTAGAGCGCGATAGGACAAGGACATCACGTCCGGCTAAACCCTCCCCTAACCTAGACGACGCTGGGCCAATTGTGCGTCGCCTCATGGGTCTCCCGGTCGTGGTCGGCTGCGACACAGCCCGGGATCGAACCCGGCTCTGTAGTGACGCCTCAAGCACTGCGATGCAGTGCCTTAGACAACTGCGCCACTCGGGAGGCCTCAAATTCAGCATTTTGACACTTAATCCCAACATTTCTCCAAGTTTCTCCAAGCCCTAGTTATTTTGTTGCTTTCACAAAGTCATTCTTTATTTCATGTGAGTAGTGATTCATTTGCATATGTCCCTCATTTTAAGGTCAACCCTGTTATGTAAACTGAGCTCTCGTTTTAATTTGGTGAAACTATTCCTTTTGAATTGCTTTTAAAAGAAACATTGAAGGTCTAATAGTCAAATCACAGAGTAAACGCAGGTGCGCTGGATCTACTTTTTTTTGTTCATTTTCTGTGTTTTGTGGTGGAAAACTGAGCAGGTCGAGCATAACATGTCAACCCTGTTAGCCATAGATAGGCTAGAAGTGTTTATTCCTCTCTCTGTGCATACCTTTGGTTGTGTTGTTGTGGCTTTGGCAGTTGACACCTAATTTACTGACCATGTCTCATCTGATTATTTTTGTGAGTGTTTATTTATGGTATAAATTAATTTTGTTATTCCTTTACTCAGTGTGTGGTTTCCCATTGTTTGTTACAATCTTGAGCCAGGTTGTAACAAGTTATACTGAATTTGTGGAACAACCCTTATATGCAAAGTACTTCTAAACTGTACTCACGACTGCCTGGACTTCATTGTTTCAATTAATTAAAAATAAGAGCTCTCTCACATGCCTGAAAAGCTTTGCTTTTTTTAACCATGTTAATTAAAATATATTTATGTGTACATATTCCACTGCAAGGAGCAATCACACTCTTGCACACCTCTTAACAAATGAACTTGATCATGTATTCCTTAAAATAACAGAAAAGGACATCCATGTACAGTCGTGGCCAAAAGTTTTGAGAATGACACAAATATTCATTTTCACAAAGTCTGCTGCCTCAGTTTATATGGTGGCAATTTGCATATACTCTATAATGTTATGAAGAGTGATCAGGTGAATTGCAATTCATTGCAAAGTCCCTCTTTGCCATGTAAATGAACTGAATCCCCAAAAAACATTTCCACTGCATTTCAGCCCTGCCACAAAAGGACCAGCTGGCATCATGTCAGTGATTCTCTCGTTAACACAGATGTGAGTGTTGACGAGGACAAGGCTGGAGATCACTCTGTCATGCTGATTGAGTTTGAATAACAGACTGGGAGCTTCAAAAGGAGGGTAATGCTTGGAATCATTGTTCTTCCTCTGTCAACCATGGTTACCTGCAAGGAAACACATGCCGTCATCATTGCTTTGCACAAAAAGGGCTTCACAGGCAAGGATATTGCTTGCCAGTAAGATTGCACCTAAATCAACCATTTATCGGATCATCATGAACTTCAAGGAGAGCGGTTCAATTGTTGTGAAGAAGGCTTCAGGGCGCCCAAGAAAGTTCAGCAAGTGCCAGGACTGTCTCCTAAAGTTGATTCAGCTGCGGGATCGGGGCACCACCAGTACAGAGCTTGCTCAGGAATGGTAGCAGGCAGGTGTGAGTGCATCTGCACGCACAGTGAGTGCAAAGACTTTTGGAGGATGGCCTGGTGTCAAGAAGGGCAGCAAAGAAGCCACTTCTCTCCAGGAAAACCATCAGGGACAGACTGATATTCTGCAAAGGTACAGGGATTGGACTGCTGAGGACTGGGGTAAAGTCATTTTCTCTGATGAATCCCCTTTCCGATTGTTTGGGGCATCCAGAAAAAAGCTTGTCCGGAGAAGACAAGGTGAGCGCTAACATCAGTCCTGTGTCATGCCAACAGTAAAGCATCCTGAGACCATTCATGTGTGGGGTTGCTTCTCAGCCAAGGGCGTGGGCTCACTCAGAATTTTGCCTAAGAACACAGCCATGAATAAAGAATGGTACCAACACATCCTCCGAGAGCAACTTCTCCCAACCATCCAGGAACAGTTTGGTGACGAACAATGCCTTTTCCTGCATGATGGAGCACCTTGCCATAAGGCAAAAGTGATAACTAAGTGGCTCGGGGAACAAAACATTGATATTTTGGGTCCATGGCCAGGAAACTCCCCAGACCTTAATCCCATTGAGAACTTGTGGTCAATCCTCAAGAGGCGGGTGGACAAACAAAAACCCACAAATTCTGACAAACTCCAAGCATTGATTATGCAAGAATGGGCTGCCATCAGTCAGGATGTGGCCCAGAAGTTAATTGACAGCATGCCAGGGTGGATTGCAGAGGTCTTGAAAAAGAAGGGTCAGCACTGCAAATATTGACTCTTTGCATCAACTTCATGTAATTGTCAGTAAAACACTTATGAAATGCTTGTAATTATACTTCAGTATTCCATAGTAACATCTGACAAAAATATGTAAAGACACTGAAGCAGCAAACTTGTGGAAATTAATATTTGTGTCATTCTCAAAACCTTTGGCCACGACTGTATAACATTACATTCAGAACTGTCTTTATTTGGAATTTTAGATTGATCTGCGACTATTGGTGACACCTGACTTAAACCATCTGTCCATATGACCTGCAGGGATTCGAACTCTGAGCTAAAGCCTAGACAGCTAACACAAGTTATCAGGGCTCAGGCAAGGTTACCCTTCTTCGAACCACTTCCACTGCAACAGACATGTTATAACAAGGACAAAACCAATGTCAGATTTTGAGACCTGTTCCTCTATGTCTTAGGGTGGTGATTGGTTGGAGGGTTCAAGTCAGGTGTTTCCCAGACTATTAAAGGAGTGGTGAATGAGGTTAAATGTCTGTGGCAACATGTTCCATTATCTTTGTCATTCTTTGGATATCATTTTAACATGTTCTATATCTCTATGCACAATGTCACCATCTCAGTGTTGCTGCAAAACGGTAACAGTGCATTACACAAATGAAAAAGTAATGGTAGAGATAGAAATGGAATGTACAGAGAGGACAGGGTTCTCCAGATATAGATTAGAATGTTAGATTAGAACATTGTGCAAGGTTATTGTCCATTGTGCCAATGAAGCTGTTCTTATGCTACACCCTCGGAGTGTGGTGTCAGGAAAATAACCTCACACTCAACGTCAACAAAACAAAGGAGATGATCATGGACTTCAGGAAACAGCAGAGGGAGCACCCCCCTATCCACATCGACGGGACAGTAGTGGAGAAGTGGAAAGTTTTAAGTTCCTCGGCGTACACACCACGGACAAACTGAAATGGTCCACACACAGACCGCGTGGTGAAGAAGGCGCAACAGCGCCTCTTCAACCTCAGGAGGCTGAAGAAATGTGGCTTGTCACCAAAAACACTCACAAACATTTACAGATGCACAATCGGGAGCATCCTGTTGGGCTGTATCACTGCCTTGTACAGCAACTGCACAACGCATCACCGGGGGAAAACTACCTGCCCTCCAGGACACCTACATCACCCGATGTCACAGGAAGGCCAAAAAGATAATCAAGGACCTGTAACCTGTTCACCCCGCTATCATCCAGAAGGCGAGATCAGCACAGGTGCATCAAAGCTGGGACCGAGAGACTGAAAAACAGCTTCTATCTCAAGGCCATCAGACTGTTAAACAGCCATCACTAACATTGAGTGGCTGCTGCCAACATACTGACTCATCTCTAGCCACTTTAATAATAAAACATTTGATGTAGTAAATGTATCACTAGTCACTTTAAACAATGCCACTTCATATAATGTTTACATACCCTACATTACTCATCTCATATGTATATACTGTACTCTATACCATCTACTGCATCTTGCCTATGCCGTTTGGCCATCGCTCATCCATACATTTATATGTACATATTCTTATTCATGCCTTTACACTTGTGTGTATAAGGTAGTTGTTGTGAAATTGTTAGATTACTTGTTAGATATTACTGCACGGTCAGAACTAGAAGCACAAGCATTTCGCTACACTCGCATTAACATGTGATTACCATGTGTATGTGACCAATAAAATTTGATTTGATTTGATTGAATGTTTTCCCCATAAAACCTACCACTGCTTTGATTTCTAATTTGATCAGTATTGGTTTATGCTGTGTTAAAATTTCTGTTTAAGCAATAAACAAATTAAAAAAGAAAAACTCTGGTTGTAAACTGACTGCAGTAGCTATGTTTTTGGTATCGCTCATGTCATACTGCATGTCATTCCTCAACTGTCTGGATTTTACATTCATATTGGCCCTTCACAAAACTGACACACTAAATCAACAAACTGTTTTTGTACATATTCAATACAATAAGTACATGTCTTTCCATTAATTTCTTAAACTCATTGGAAATTAAATTGAATTCAACTATGCTATAATCCCACTGAATCATGAATAACCCTCATTCAGATGATTTTATATGGTCCTTTACACACCAGCTCCGTGGGAAAATTGGATCCTGGCCAAAGGCACAAGTTCATTCAAAAAGTGTGAGACATCTAGGATGTGTTTTTGACAATATTAATGTCAACTGCCATATGTTTATGTACATGTCCAACTGGTTTCCTCCTATTTTCAGACTAGTGATGCCAGACTAGTGTTTTATCATGTGGCCACAGATACTCCCCTATTCTGTCAGTGGTTCCAGATCTACAACAAACAACTGTGTGCGCATAGCATACAGTATTGAGCAATAGAGAAGTAAAATTCCATTGTTATGAGAAAATCATAATACAGAAAAAGAACACTAGACCAAAAATATACACACATTTTTTAAAAAGTGTCTTGTGCCATCCCAAACAAAGTACAATAAAATGAAATTGAAATGAAAGCTACAGGGCATATGCAGTAGGGTTGATAAAGGTCAAGATAAGTTTGACTGGGACTAGTGGAAGCGTAGGATGTTTGGTAACATTTGGCATCCTAAACTTGTTTACATGTGACAAAGTAGGCTACAGGACCATATAGTGCTTATACCCAAGTGGTGGCCCATAATGTCTTCAGGAGCTACAGTCTTTTTCATTTTTTCCAACCAGGCATTAACCAAGACATATAGCTAGAATGGTATGGAGTGATATTATTGCCAACATAAATTGAATTTCAGATTCAACATCATATCGCTCCATAGACTCTAGTGTGCCTGGTTTGGCCAAAGATTACTACACATTGTGGCCCTCCAGGAAAAAGACCAAACTGCTAAACTATTACATTGAATTATATTAAGTATTGGTCCTTGATATCATGAAATATATTTACTTTATACAGTACATAAATATACAATTTACATGTAGCAGCATATGTATAATAATATCACTTTATATTCCACACCAATGTCACAAAGATTCAATCACACACACACACACACACACACACACACACACACACACACACACACACACACACACACACACACACACACTTGGTGAGGGAAAGGATAGAGGACGAAAGAGGAAAGATACAGCAAAAATAAGCAACACCGTCACCAAAGCGCACAACAAAAGGTAAAGCAAAACACTTACAGTAAAACAAAGGAGTATAAAAAATGTAAAACACATTTAATCAAACACACAGTTCAGAAATAAAGTCATTATACAAAGTCGACAAAAGTCACTCCAAAAAGTGTTTATCCCACCAAAGAAACAGCAGTCTAGTAGAGAGGATACAAAAGCAGCGTGGCGCCATCTACTGGCTTGGATGTCTACACTACAGCAGGCCGCCCAGGTTGTTCTCTGCTGTCTCCTTGTCCTTCTTGGGGGCCTCTTGTGGGTTGTACTTGTTTTGATAGTCCTGGAGAATGGTGATCATGCCGTGATGGCCAAAATGCAAGGCCTCTTCCATTGGAAAGATAATGAGCAGTTGTGACTGACTGGGGTTGGACTGGCCTACAAAGGTATTCGTTTTGGGAACTAACACGACTCTTCAGGTGTGAAAATGCTATAGGGTACAGTTCAAATAAATCCCTCATGGTCGACCATAAGTGTTCTTTTGAGTGGGAGTGCATTGTAGACTCTCACTCAAGTATATGATACAGTCTCTCATCCACCCACACTTACCTACCCACCCAAAACACACACACAGATAAGACAGACAGGCAGACAGACAAAGTGGTCATACCTATCCATGGGAACAGGGGTTCACTTTGCACGCCTCCAAGAGGAAACGCACCACCTCTGCCTGTCCTGAAAGTAGAGCAGATGACTGTTTGTTTCTTAAATAACCCTCACACTCCTACGCACTTTCTCTCTCACACACTGCAGCAAAGACGTCAAACACGACACAGTGCAGTTACCAAGGGACAACAAATTAACCCTACGACACAGAGGGGGTCTGCCAAACACTCCCAGAGGACCCTGACACACACACACAATCTGTCCCTGTTTGTGACAGGAAAAGGAGGCTGTGAGAAGTACCTTCTGCTGCTGCCACATGTAAAGCCATCCTGGAGTCACAGTCCCTCTGCTCCATGTCCATGGAGGACAGAGCAAATCTGCAGACATACAGAAACAGGTCAGCAGTGTCACGAGATGGACGATAACGGACAAAGAAAGAAGAAGTAAGTCAGAGATGCAAGAGATGATGTATCACTATGAATGAAGATCTAATCATTCCATTGTCATGAAATTAACATTATTAAAAATATATATAATTTGCATATCATGGACAGCAGGACTTTAGTTCTGTTGTACACACTGAGGGACAGTCATTATTTTTGGTGTGTTTCTGTGAATGTGTGTGTGTGTGTGTGTGTGTGTGTGTGTGTGTGTGTGTGTGTGTGCGCGTGTGTGTGCGTGTCTGTGTGCGTGTGTGTGTGTGTGTGTGTGTTAAAGAAGAGAGTGTGTAAAAGAGTTGCATACATTACCTCCTTAGTGCTGAGATATCTCCGGTGTAGGCGGCAAACACGAGGTTGATGACAGACTTGACCTGGAGAGAAAAAAGAAAGCAGTTTGTGGAACCAGGCAACACACACAGGCAGCCAGGGGGTGTGTGGGGGACATGTGCCAGCTAAAGGAGAAGCAGAGTCAAACCCATCAAATCAGGACTTCTGGATACCAATAAACTTCTAACAAAACCCCAAGGCTATGGCAGTATTACTTTATTTATGTGAACCTGAAAAATATATGGCAGATTGAGGGATTTCTCGTTTACTGTAATAACATGAAGTAAAATGCTACAGTGAGCCACTCATGAAGTCAGCAATAACTAGGAAACTAAATAACTAAAAACGAATATATTGCCATCACTAAGTAGAGCTGAAAGGAATACTGCTAAGAATGCAGTTGTAGTGCATTGTTAGTCTTGACAGTTCTTATTACCCCATTATAATGTCTAAGCAGGGGATATTGCCAGCCTCGTTAGCCAATGTTTTCTATTTTAAGGAGCACCCAGTCATGTTTGAGGAGCTACCAGTATCGATTACAGACCAAATACTATGGTTGGATTCTGGCAGTTGGTTTTTAAAGAGTTGATTGGCTAAATAAAGGTAGAGATGAATATATTGGGTGTAACACTATGGCACTAGCATAGAAATAGAGTGATGGAATACAATTTGAGCTTATTCTCTTTTGGTCCATTCACAATACATTTACTTGAAGTTCCCATGCTTTAACAGACTACGTGTGCGTTTTATGGGAGGGAAAGCAGTCTAAATTGAGGGCCTTGCTGTATTGCAAAGTTATTAGTCTGCAGTAACCTTCTCTAATCTAATCTGACAATTAACCACTAGAGGGTGCTGAAACATTACTCAAGGGATAGTGACATTGCCTGGAGTAAATTGTCTCGTGTTTTTCCAATTGGATGTTGGTGGTGGTATTGTGGGTAGAGCTCAAAAGCTTCAAAGACATAATTATGTGAACCTCTGTTTGGACCGGAATTAGATGCTTTATATATCAACTGTACTGGAGCTAATGAAAATAGTGAATTAAAAACAAAAACAGTAAACAGTGCTGGGGAATCAAAAGCATAAAAACCCTTGCTTCACATTCACAACAAACCAGTAAAAACAAATCAATTAATACATTTCTCAATTAATGACAATATGGAGTTATCACCAGTTTAGAAATGTTTTACTTTGGGAAGAACAGTTGTGAAGAATAAAATATCTGATGCATTTTGATAGGCTGCACAATGCTTTCCAATGCAGAGACACAACTGCCCAGAACAGAATATAAAGGAGCTCCACATCACAGTAGAACACCAATCAGAACAGAATGAAGCAGGGCAAAACTCAGCATAGACCTAAGTTGCATAGAGCAGAACTGAACACAGAAGAATAGAGTAGAGCACGGCATTTAGCAGATCAGTTGCACACAACTCGGGAGCAGAACAGAACTAGCTAGACCAGAAAATAACATATACGAAATGAGATAGCAGTAGAGCAGAGAGGTCCGGGAGGACCACATGAAACACTCACCTACACCTCTTAACCATCACTGGGCTGCATTCAGCAGGGCACAACATTGTGAAACTTTCAGGTAGGATATATTGTGTAGAACAAATATGCCACTCTGACATGTAGAATAAGAAATCATGTCAGCTCTGTTCCTACAGAAAATGGCTCTGCTCTATATACCAATGTTGTCATGATGTCTTTAAATAATCTTTCCACATCTTTGATCAAATTAACACAGTGGTGTTGTGCTCACATCTTCACGTCTAGATACATGTTGGTGCAAGACGAGGGGATGTTGTATAAAATACCAGTCAGATTTGGATCGAACCGTTCTGGATGAAACAGCACTGAGTAATACTGCAGTGAATCTCACACCCAATTCCATCTCTGAGATTTTTGCTGTGGATAAAGCCCCCACTGTGTGTCTCTTTTCTGCTATCTCCTGAATCTTCACCCCCAATCCCCATCTAAAAAAAAAGACTTCAAATCAATGAGAGATTGAGAGAGGTAGTGACTGAGAGAGGTAGTGACTGCTTCTCAAAGAGAGTGAGAGTGCACATGGTGTGGTACAGCCTGAGGGCACCACTCGGGAGGCTGAAGCACAAGCATACAGACCAAGCTCACACAGGTCAACCACAATGCATTCTGGGGGTCTCTTCTGATTAGTTCCATTTACTCTGATCTCAGGGGTGAAAGGGTGCTCTGCATTCCACACAAGACCCCTCCCAAATCACTCACCCCTTCACCTCTCCGTTACCAGCTCAGGTTGAACTGTGACCTGAAGAGTCAAGCCTAGTCACAGAAATGTTTTCAAACTTTTTTATGGCATAGAAATGACCCGGTATTTACTTGGAAATTATATGGTAAAATGGTAATTACATAATAATAACCAAAAAGTTGACTTTAAATTACTGATCGTTACAAACTGTTTAGGATTTATTAAAACTGGTAGCTACCGTTTTAGTACCAACCAGATACGTAGTTACCAATTGTGTTGAAAGTAAGTAACAGAAAGGACCTATTGATACCACATAATGTTCTAGTAAATGAATACCAGGTGAATACCAGTGCAAACAATATCGTAACATAAAGTGCCATCACAAAATCTTCTGTTAGCCAAGAAAACTAAGAAAGGCTGAACAACTTAGTTTCAGTTGAGTTAATTTGAGTTAAAACCTTTTCAACTCTGAACGGTTGTTTTGGACCCGGTACCGAGTACGGCGAGTTTGGGGAGGAGCTACAGCCCTCGTCTTTAAAAATATATATAACTCAAATCTTATTGCTGGCAATGTCATAAGAATCTCCCACCCCCACCACCTACCCCCATAAAGGCTATAAATCACGCGCTATGGTCATATTCAAGGAGTTTGCAATGTAGGTCAAGTCACAAAGTGCAGACATTTAGTATGCATGGAAAGGGTACACCCTGATGGTCATTGCATTTCCTTCTCCATCCACATTACCTTGTATGCCTCCTTCACATGCACCGTTGATCTATTTCACTTGTTTACAATAGGAAAAGTGAATAGGGAAATAAGTTTGAAGTTTCCTCACCAGTCTGTGTCTTATTTCAAAACCCTCGCCCCTCCAGAAACCTCTTTCTCAATGCTAAGGATCCGGATCTTGTTCTGCCAGACTACAGTTTGCAATAGCACATGGGGACAAGGATTGCACTTTTTGGAGAAATGTCCTCTGGTCTGATGAAACAAAAATAGAACTGTTTGGCCATAATGACCATCGTTATGTTTGGAGGAAAAAGGGGGAGGCTTGCAAGCCGAAGAACACCATCCCAACCTTGAAGCACAGGGGTGGCAGCATCATGTTGTGGGAGTGCTTTGCTGCAGGAGGGACTGGTGCACTTCACAAAATAGATGGCATCATGAGGGGGGGAAATTATGTTGATATCCTCATATTGGTAGGGGGCAGTATTTTCACGTTCGGATGAAATACATGCCCATATTAAACTGCCTCCTACTCAAACTCAGAAGCTAGGATATGCATATTATTAGTAGATTTGGATAGAAAGCACTCTGAAGTTTCTAAAACTGTTTGAATTATGTCTGTGAGTTTAACAGAACTCATATGGCAGGCAAAAACCTGACGAAAAATCCTACCAGGAAGTGGAAATCTGATGGATGGACTCTTTTCAAGTCATTTCCTATCAAACACTCAGTGACTCAGTAATCATTGTGCACTTCCTAAGGCTTCCACTAGATGTCAACAGTCTTTAGAAAGTTGTTTGAGGCGTCTATGATGAACAGAGACCGAACAAGAAGGCTGGGAAGTTGGTGACCCAGGGAAGGACATCAGTTCATTGGCGCGCATTCACGCGAGAGGTAGCTCTGTTCCAAAACGTTTTTCAAGACACTGGTTTCGTCCGGTTGGAATATTACTGAATTTTCACGTTCTAAAGGCCCTAAAGATTGATGTTTTACAACGTTTGACATGTTTGAACGAACGTAAATATAACTTTTTTTGACTTTCCGTCGTGAAATTTTCGGCGCGCTTCCTACATTTGGAGTAGCTGAACTGAACGCGCGAACAACAAGGAGCTATTTTGACATAAATTATGGAGTTTATCGAACAAAACAACATTTGTTGTGGACCTGGGATTCCTGGAAGTGCCTTCTGATGAAGATCATCAAAGGTAAGTGAATATTTCTAATGCTGTTTAATATTTTAGATGACTCCAAAATGGCGGCTATCTGTATTGCGAAGTGTATTTTTCTGAGCGCAGTACTCAGATTATTGCAAAGTGTGCTTTCCCAGTAAAGTTATTTTGAAATCTTCCACAACGTTAGCATAAAGGAGATGTTCATCTATAATTCTTTGAATGACAGTTTAATATTTTATCAACGTTTATGACAAGTATTTTTGTAAATTGTACTGCTTATTCACCGGCAGTATTTGAGGGAAAATATTTTCTGAACGTCATGCGCCAATGTAAAATGCTGTTTTTAGATATAAATATGAACTTTATCGAACATAAAATGCATGTATTGTGTAACATGATGTCCTAGGAGTGTCATCTGATGAAGATCGTCAAAGGTTAGTGCTTCATTTACCTGTGTTTTGGGTATTTGTGTTGCATCTAGTTGCTTGGAAAATGGCTGTGTGGTTATTTATGTCTATGTACTCTCCTAACATAATCTAATGTTTTGCTTTCGCTGTAAAGCCTTTTTGAAATCGGACAACGTGGTTCGATTCAGGAGAAGTGTATCTATAAAATGGTGTAAAATAGTCCTATGTTTGAGATATTGAAATTATTAGATTTGTGGTTTTGAATCTGGCACTCTGATTTTTCACTGGCTATTGTCAAACTCAGTCCCGGTGACGGGATCGGGTTGTCGTAAGAAGTTTTTTAAATTGAAGCAACATCTCAAGACATCAGTCAGGAAGTAAAAGCTTGGTCACAAGTGGGTATTCCAAATGGACAATGATCCCCAAGCATACTTTCAAAGTTGTGGCAAAATGACTTAAGGACAACAAAGTCAAGGTATTGGAGTGGCCATCACAAAGCCCTGACCTCAATCCTATAGAAAATCTGTGGGCAGAACTGAAAAAGCATGTGCGAGCAAGGAGGCCTACAAACCTGACTCAGTTACACCAGCTCTGTCAGGAGGAATGGGCCAAAATGCAGTCAATTTATTGTGAGAAGCTTGTGGAAGGCTACCCGAAACATTTGACCCAAGTTAAACAATTTAAAGGCAATGCTACCAAATACTAATTGAGTGTATGTAAACTTCTGACTCACTGGGAACGTGATGAAAGAAATAAAAGCTGATATAAATCATTTTCTTGTCACAACGTCCACAGAAGTTGGCGCCTCTCCCCGGTTGGGCGGTGCTCGGTGGTCGTCGTCGCCGGCCTACTAGCTGCCACCGATCTAGGTTTCTGTGTCTTTTGGTTATGTCTGTTTAGGTCTGCACCTGTTTTGTGTTAGTCAATTAGTGGGGTATTTAATTTGTCTGTTTCGTTTGGGGATTTGTGTGGGATTGTTTGTGTGTCATGCCTTTTGGGCACGTAGGGGTATATTGCATTTTCCTATTTACACTGCGTGTTTTAGGCATTAGGGTTGCCGGGCTGCGTCCTGTCCTTTAGTAATTTTTGGAGCTGTTCTCTACTATTCTCTCTCTCTCTACTATTATTCTGACATTTCACATTCTTAAAATAAAGTGGTGATCCTAACTAACCTAAGACAGGGAATTTTTACTAGGATTAAATGTCAGGAATTGTGAAAAACTGAGTTTAACTGTATTTGGCTAAGGTGTATGTAAACATCAGACTTCAACTCTACCTAGAAGTGTACACTATTCTTATGTTTTTTTTAATGTATCTTAAATGTAAAAGTAATATAGTCAACTATACAACTTCTACACGTTATATCATCCAATAATATATAATGAAAAACACTCAACATGAGGAATTAATGCAATTATGTTTATTTAAAATATTTATTTTGAAATATAGATTAGGTGGTCTTCCTTTTATAGCAGGAAGTAAAGGGGCTGGACAAGGCTTTGCCTATAGCTGAAAACATCCTGGAAATGAGCGAACGCTTCCTTGGTTTCTTCTTGGTGGAGCATACACTCTCTGTTTGGCAGGAGTCTTGATCATTGACAATTGCTGGGGGGAAAAAATGTAAACATAACATTTTCTTTAACTGACCCTAGTTAGTCTGAAGAATTAGTATTGCATTATTATTATTTAAATTGTAATATTCTACATAATTTACAAATGTAGGGCGGCAGGTAGCAGTCATGTGATATCCATAGATAAGGGCCTAATGAATGTATTTCAATTGACTGATTTCCTTATATGAACTGTAACTCAGTAAAATCTTTTAAATTGTTGCATGTTGCGTTTATATTTTTGTTCAGTACACATTTGAGTGTATTGACTTACCTGTTTCACTGACGGCAGGGGTCTGGTTCTGGGAAGGTGTTGGAGTGCAGTGGTTCTTCTTGTTGACCTTCTTTGTACACTGGGTAACAAACAGTCATTTGTACAGTAGGAGAAATTCCACACAAAAGGTATCAGTGTTTACCATCATACTGTACGTATTTAATAAAAATAATCTTTATAATTTGTATTTTGATGACATATGTACCTTTAGGTTGAGTCCACAGAGAGCGCTGAATCTTCCTCTCTTCTTTTCCTTTTTACCAGTTGTTGGAAGACTAGAATTACCTACCTCGTCATTGCCAAGTGCATTGTGTGATGGCAACTGGGTCATGGAGGGAGGTGAAGAGTTAGCCTCATTGCATTTAGTTAGTAGTTCCCTAGTTAATGATTTGACCAGGGCATCGTCAAATGCATAATCCGTTGACTTCATTGCAACCTGGAGCATCTTCTCTAACCCGAATTCTTGAAGAAGCCCCTTGTAGACAGCCTTGAAAATCTTTTTGATTTTCAGATTCTGGGGGTAGGCTTGAGTTGGTTCAAGGCCTGAGGTGCCACAGAACTCAGACAGAATCCTCTTTGTGAGAACTCTTGATGTTTCACCAATGTCAGAGGATTCCAGTAATGTGATAGGGGTAGGGATCATTGACAGCAATCTAACAATCAGTAAAAGTACCAAAGAGGTGTAGTCATTGCTAGTGGAGTCAAATGATGTATATGTATCAGAGTCCATGGCTGATGGAGTTGATGGATGCACAGAGACACTAGACATCTCCAGATCTTTGTTGTCCATCTTGGATTCCACCTCTCCTAAAACTTGAATATCCACAGTTCCACCGTTGTGTGTGCTGCTGCCAGACAGAGAGGGTCCAGGCAATGATTTGGCACTAGACTGACGGCTAGTGGTCATAAGAGCCGGTCTGTCAGAGTCAAGTGTTCCAGCATCAGTTGGGGACAACCCATTGATTATGTTCATCAACTCTGATAATTCTTCTGATGAATTGGAGGCCACAGAACAGGTATCCATGACCTGATTGACCATTATATTGGTGAAAAGGCTCTTTGTGTCAGAGTAAACCTGTGAGGAACTAATGGAGATGGCAGAACAGCTCGGGATAAGCCGACTTGTGTCCTGCAGAGAACCATCAGAGACGATAGTTTGGCAGAAATCTGATCCTTGTGATGGTGGAGGAAGCCAGGGGACAATCTGCTGTAGCAGACGTTTTATTGACTCCTTAGCAAAGGAGTACACAAGGTCAGATGGAAACTCCCTGGATTCTTCAGAAGCATTCAATCCTGTCTTCAGCTTCAAAAGAATAGAGTCAGACACGCTCTTGCCAGCTGGCACAAAAAGAGCCTGGGGGGTGTTGTGACTTTTTATGAGCTCATAAACTTTGTCAGTGAGCTCATGTGAGAAGTTCTGAAGACCATCCCTGGGGCTGAGTCTCGCAAGTCTTCTTGTCAAAGAAGTGACATCATCTGCAGTGGCTATGTGTTCTGTATCTTCTCTTGGAATGACCTCCATAACAGTGTCAACTATGGCAGAGATGGTTTGCCTTGTGTAATTTGTTGACCCTTGTGAATGAGTTGAGGAGTCACTCATATCAATGACCGAACTCCTAATGATAGGACAATAGCTTTCAACAGGCCACTCATTGGGGACTGGAGTGCCTGGAAGAGAATTTGTAAAATCACTCTGGGACCCTCTGGTCATGGCAGAGGTGATGGACAGGGAGGACTTTGAGGAGGATGGCCGATGTATCTCGTGTCCATCAGTTCTCACCATGTCAACATCCTCCAACATGGAGCCCACAATGGAACGAGTCAAGAGGCCTTTCTCTGAGGTGCTCATCCTCTCTGACATAGACACTCTCCTCTGGATTGTCATCAGAGTCTGACTAATTAAGGATTTGGAATAATTTACCATGCTGGCCTGGCTGCCTTCATGTTCACTGTAAGTCATTTGTGTAGAAGTAGCTGTTCTGCATACGGATTCGACATGTTTGGGGGCCTCAACCACATTGTCTAGGAGGACCGGTTGTTGCTGGGCAAAAAAATCCTTGACCTTGGTGAACACATTGTTGAACAGGTTAACAGTGCCTTGCCAAATTATCTTTCCTTTCACATTGGCCCCATTGTGAACACTGACAGGAAGGGTTGAAGCTGACAGGGATCTCTCTAACTGGCCAGACACTGAAGCATCAGACATTTTAGTCATCTGGGTGAAGCTATTAAGGTCTTTAGTGATATTTATGACGATGTTGGATGCTGCAGAATTGGTGTGCAGAGAAGAGGTGAATAAAGATGGAGTTCCACTCTTCTGAAGGATTTTGACATCTCTATCGTCACCATCATTACTGGACTCTGCACAAATGTCTGCACTTCTACCATCAAGGCTGGCATTTACAATGCCAATCAACCCTGATTGAAGGATCCCACCAGCCATATGTGAGGCTTTAGTTTGAAACTCCTCAGTACATAGTTTGTCAAAGGCTGTGGATTTAAGACTTCTAGAGAATGCTTCCTCTTCATCATTGTTGATCTCACCATGCAAATTGTCCTGTGTATTGACAGCATAGTCATCAACAGATAAATATGATTTGGAGGCGGCAAGGACGTCAATCTGAGAAACAACGGCATCCAAAAACTTGGACAGGTCTTCTGTATCTCCTTTTAGGCTAGAGAGGCATTCCTCCATTGATTCCTCAGAGTGATACACAGTGAGGATCTCACTAATGACCTCCTTGGTACAGGTTTGAAAGTCCGCTTGGATTTCAAAAGAATCACTATTACAAGTCACCTGAGAATCTAAACTTTCACTGGAAGCCTGTTTGAGAGTCTCATCATGTATTGGTGTAACACCATCGATGACCTTTACAGAGTCTTGGCAGGGAGTGAGAAACCGCCTCAGCATTTGTCGAAATCTATGATATATAATACGAGCAGCAGAAAGGGTGCTCCCTTTTGAAATTCTGAGAATTTCAGGTTCATGTGTCTGCATGGACTGAACAATAGTATCCACATCTGTTACAAAAGTGTCCAGTAATGTAGATGCTTCAGAGTCTCCCAGTAAGCTGGTTGTAAAGGGGCTGACAGATCTCAGAGCTTCACTCACTACCTTTCTAGCCTTTGTCTGGAAAGACACACTGGAGAGTTTCTTCATATTTATAACTGGAAGACTCTGGGTAGATTCACTGTTGGTGGTGCTGTCCTGCAGACCAAGTGGAAAAGTGAGATCGGAGAGACATTGTTCACTGTCTAACAACTCAGATGGTGAAGCAGAACAAGAACTGGTGAAGTCATTCAAGTCAGACATGATGCCATCCACAAATAGAGTGGCCTCCAGAGACTCTTCAGAATCACACTCTCCAACAGAAGATGACAACTTCTCCATCACCTCAGTCTTATACAAGACTAGAACCTGGCTGGCAATCGCTTTTGTGGTGTCAAGGAGGACTTGGTCTTGCAAATACTTTTTGAGAGCCAAGAGAGGTTTTGGGGTCTCACTTTGTCCTTTTTGTTCATTCATGGATGAGGGGGTTATTAAAAGTGGTTTACAAGAAATGGAGTCCGATGTGTCAGCCTCACCATTACTGGAATGACCGACGACCAGGTACAAAGTTGGAACCATTGTGAAAGAATCTTTTGTGCTCTCCACAAATGTACTTGAGAGATACCCTTTTTCTGGACAGGTAAAAAGCCTCTTCAGCGTATTTTTCGTGTTGTAGTAACAACCAACAGTGTAAGACCAGATCTTACTCTGATGGTTTTCAAGAAGGATCTGCTCACTCTGTGCAGGAGAGCAGGATGCCCTGATAGCCTGGGTAAGATTGTCCATGTCTGAAACAAAGGTACTTACCAACTCAGAGGCCTCATGGTCGATCATAAGGTCTCCGATCTCACCTATCCTAGGAATTGGACTAGATGATGTAGTGCCAGAACAACATGATGTACAACCCCTGAATCTTTTAACGATCTCCCGGATCGATTCGGTGGCCTTGGTCTGAAACTCCTCAGTGAGTAGTCTGTCCATACTTTGTGTTGACAGATGAAGACTAGATTTGGCACCTTTGATATTGAGGTTGCTCTCTCCTTGTTTTAGCATCTCCTCAGAACTTTTACAAGATTCAAGCATCTTCATATGGTCAGCAACAACACAAAGCAGTTCCCTCTTGTCGGGTTCATTTTCCTCCTTATTGCTGAAGTTCAAAACAGTGCCACTGAGGGCTGTCATGACCTGTCCTGTTAAATGTGTCATATCCACCTCAACACCATCCTCTCTGAAAACAACACTCTGCTCAACACTCTGCCCATTAATGAACATCTGAAGTATGTTGGAAACGCCAGACACCATCTCCTCAACCACCTTGGTGCTGGAGACACCACCACTGGCAAAAATGACAGGGGACATTCGCCCAGAGACGGGAGTTTGAATGGCCACAGAGATTATGGAATTGACCTTCTTTGACACTTCTCCAACAATAACCCGGGATAGACTTTGAGTGTCTACCTGGCCCTCTCTTTGGATACAGAGGACATTGTTCAGCGACTCTTTGAAGGAATCCTGGACACTAGTGAGGAGACTGTCCTCAGTGATCCCAAAAAAGTCACTGAGTGGCTCAGATGATATAGACTCACCATCTCCCTGAGTCTTTGGCAACACTGTCTGAGACCTTTGAGAATACAAAGCAAACAATACAGCATTCCATATTCGATAGTAGACACTGTAGTCACATTAATGCATAATTCAGTAATCAGTCATTAAGAGTAAAGTGTTATACAGATAACAAAACATATTTTCACAATATGGGTTATGAATAGTTAGGTGAAACCGGTTTCTTTAGGAATGACTGAACATACCCATTACGAGAGGAGCTTGATTTGGCCTCGCAAGACCTTGAGGATTTTCTGCTGCCACTCTTGCGAACCTTCAGGTTAGTGCTAGAAGATGTCTCTAATTCTGTCAGAGACTTGCCGGATACTGGAGACACATGGCTGTATATCCGTACAAAACGGAAAATTGCAGGGATGATGACCTCCAGGATGGCCTCAGATACAAACCGCACAATCTCCAGGCACATCTCTGCAAGCAGTGCCCTCATCACCTGTAGGACCGAAAACAGTGTAAGTAGATTACTCATAGCCGGGCTCTGAAACCAAGCTCCTCGAAGAGATACCAACAATCTCACATATGTTCATGAGAATCATGAAAGTGGCATATATTGGAAAGCATGAAAAGCAGTAGGTTACTAAAAAGCTCTTTGAATGTAACTGTTTGTGATAATGTGGATGATACTGTAGACAGATAAATGGCTTGTATCTAATTTTCTTGAAACATCTATTAACCTGTCTGGGGTATGTGGGACGATTTCGTCCCACCTACGTAACAGCTACTGGAATTCCAGTGGCGCGATTTTTGAATCGTTAGAAATACTATAACTTCAATTTCTCAAACATATGACTATTTCACAGCTATTTAAAGACAAGAATCTCGTTAATCTAACCCCACTGTCCGATTTCAAAAAGGCTTTACAACGAAAGCAAAACATTAGATTATGTCAGCAGAGTGCCCAGCCAGAAAAAATCAGACAGCCATTTTTCAAGCTAGCATATCATGTCACATAAACCCAAACCACAGCTAAATGCAGCACTAACCTTTGATGATCTTCATCAGATGACACACCTAGGACATTGTGTTATACAATACATGCATGTCTGTTCAATCAAGTTCATATTTATATCAAAAAACAGCTTTTTGCATTAGCATGTGACGTTCAGAAAACGCATAACCCCCGGCAAACTTCCGTTGAATTTACTAACAGTTTGCTAAATTACTCACGATAAACGTTCACAAAAAGCATAACAATTATTTTAAGAATTATAGATACATTACTCCTCTATGCACTCGATATGTCCGATTTTAAAATAGCTTTTCGGATGAAGCACATTTTGCAATAATCTAAGTACATAGCCCGGCATTACAGGGCTAGCTATTTAGATACCCACCCAGGTCAGCATCCACCAAAATCACATTTCCTATAAGAAAAATGTTCTTACCTTGCTTGTTCTTCATCAGAATACACTGCCAGGACTTCTACTTCAATAACAAATGTTGGTTTGGTCCCAAATAATCCATCGTTATATCCAAACAGCGACGTTTTGTTCGTGAGTTCTAGAATGCTTCTTCCCGGTTTCGCGCATGGCGCATTGGCGTGTCAAAAATGTCTAAATATTCCATTACCGTACTTCGAAGCATGTCAACCGCTGTTTAAAACCAATTTTTATGCCATTTATGTCGTAGAGAAGTGATAATATTCCGACCGGGAGTATGCATTGAGCCTAAACAGCCGAATAAAATTTCTCCTCAGAAGCGACTCATGCACGCGCATCATTGAAAGGTCCTCCGAGCAGCCACTTACAAAAGGCGATAATATGTTTCAACCTGAGGCTCCCTCGTAAACCTTCAGTTATTTCGCGGGCTCTGAGAGCCTATTGGAGCCCTGGGAATTGTCACGTTACAGCTAAGATCCTTACTTTTCAATAAAAAGATGCAAGACGCACGACTCCTTGTCAGACAGGGTACTTCCTGCTTGAAACCTTGTCAGGTTTTTGCCTGCCATAGGAGTTCTGTTATACTCACAGACACCATTCAAACAGTTTTAGAAAATTCAGAGTGTTTTCTATCCAAACCTGAACAATAATATGCATATTCTAGCTTCTGAGTTGGTGTAGGAGGCAGTTAAAAATGGGAACATATTTTTCCAAAATTCTCAATACTGCCCCCTAGCCCAGACAGGTTAATATATCTATGAATAATTTTCAAGGTTAAGGGACTTACAGGGTCCATCCTGCCAATGCTTAACTGCCTCCATTGCCTATAGGAGATAATTAGATGTTTTTAGCACCAAAAAGCACACCAACACACATACAATTGATAAAATCCTCCAGATGACATTGTATTCAAATACTACAATAGAAGTTTGGACATACTCCTCAGTAAGTTTTTCCAGAAACCGGATGATAATCGGGTTGAAAGCATCCGGATTGATTGGCGGGAGGTCAAGAGCCCTGGTCTGACAGGCCCTGGAGACACACTCACTTAGGATCTTTTCATTAGATTGTCCCTGGTGAAATGTCCCCTGAATTGCCATCCTAGAGAATTCCACAGATGTAGAGGGACCTGTGTCCAAAGCAGCATTCACCAAGGTAAAGAAGTCAGAAAACATGTAACCTTCTGAGGTTAGCCAACTTTGTGTACTTTGTGAAGTTAAGTACCCAAGAAAGGATAACATGTGCACTCTGCTATTAGTCCTCTGCTCAATAGATGCCCATACTAAATCACATTTACATGCAAAAGGATTACATTCAGTGAAATTAGAGTTTCATTTATGACCTGCATCTGTATCAGTGATCTGCTCCACTTTGTTTCTCTTGGTCCTCTTGGTCTAAAAAGACAATACAGTCAATGATATACACGTAGATACTGTATGAAGCCATTCCAATACAGCCCTTTGAGTAGAGCAAGGGTAAGATTGATTGTAGGGCTGTCCCCGACAAAAAAAAAACTTTGTCGACCGAGAGTCATCCTGTTCTAATGTTAAAATGTATTTTTCCATATCAGACACACCCTATGTGTTTGAATACAATCACTTACATAGGCACTGAGCTTGTCTGATGCTTTAAGCACACTGTTTGATTAAATAATTAAGATACACAAATGACTCAAGAAAGAGCCCGATGGTGACACTGTATTAAAATAAATGACAGCGAGTGCCTGTGTGACAGGCGCACGTTGTCTCGCTCTCCTCCCTACTGCAGTGAAAAGGCACCGCATAACAGCAAGTGTTTATTCTGCTGTCCATGCTGAAGATGCAAGATCATTTCAGCCATTTCGTTTCTTCCTCGTTTCTGAATGAAAAGTTCTGTTACCGAAATCCCTAACTTGTTTACAAAAAGCATTACCTATTTCCTCAGCCTTGCTCTCTTTATGTGAAACATGTAAGCATCGCATGCATGTGACAATTAGGGCCTGACCTATAGCCTATCATAATCAAATCAATAAATTGGTTATAACAAACTCCGAACACAGTAATATCGACAGCAAAATGGATGCGGAGGATGTGAAAAATAAACGCCAAACGGGTGAATGTTTACTGGTTGCTTAGGAGGGAAAGGGAAATTCAGATCTGTGGAAGACATTTGACTTAGTTGTGGAAACTACTGGTGGTCAAGAACAAGGAGGGTATAGGAGCAAGCGCTGACAGAGTATTATGTGTGCCAAACATTTGCTGTTAGATTACAATATTGTTTTTTCTGACCATTTGGAACAGTGTAAACAACACTAAATAAATTCTAAGCAATACCAGTCTGTTCTAACGACCAAAAAATTGTAAAGCCTTTATTACAGCATAGCAAAGATTAAAAACAGCCAAATCTGTGAAATTGCTTAATTCAACATTTTGCCGGTGCATGAGGCTTGGTGCTCACAGAATCAGTAGGCTATTAAACAAATACTCAAACAGGCAACAGAAGCTATATCTGTCTTATATCTGTATATATATATCAAAAGTTTGGACACACCTACTCATTCAAGGCTTTTTCTTTATTTTTACTATTTTCTACATTGTAGAATAGTAGTGAAGACATCAAAACTATGAAATAACACATATGGAATCATGTAGGTACTAAAAAAGTGTTAAACAAATCAAAATATATTTTATATTTTATATTTGAGATTCTTCAAAGCCTTGACAGCAGCTTTGTACACTCTTGGAATTCTCTCAACCAGCTTCACCTGGAATGCTTTTCCAATAGTCTTGAAGGACTTCCCACATATGCTGAGAACTTGTTGGCTGCTTTTCCTTCACTCTGCGGTCCAATTCATCCCAAAACATCTCAATTGGGTTGAGGTTGGGTGATTGTGGATGTCAGGTCATCTGATGCAGCACTCCATCACTCGCCTTCTTGGTCAAATAGCCCTTACACAGCCTAGAGGTGTGTTGGGTAATTGTCCTGTTGAAAAATAAATTATAGTCCCACTAAGCGCAAACCAGATGGGATGGCGTATCACTGCAGGATACTATGGTTGCCATGCTGGTTAAGTGTGCCTTGAATTCTAAACAAATCACAGACAGTGTCACCAGCAAAGCACCCCCACACCATCACACCTCCTCGATGCTTCATGGTGGGAACCACATATGCGGAGATCATTTGTTCACCTACTCTCACAAAGACATTCTTGGAACCAAAAATCTCAGATTTGGACTCATCAGACCAAAGGACAGATTTCCACGGGTCTAATGTCCATTGCTCGTGTTTCTTGGCCCATGCAAGTCTCTTCTTTTTATTGGTGTCCTTTAGTAGTGCTTTCTTCGCAGCAATTTGACCATGAAGGCCTGATTCACGCAGTCTCCTCTGAACAGTTGATGTTGAGATGTGTCTGGTCCTGCCGTACATACCTACACGTACGCTACTGTCACAAGACGCAGGCCTCCTAATTGTCCCTAGAATTTCTAAGCAAACGGCTGGAGGTAGGGCTTTCTCCTATAGAGCTCCATTTTTATGGAATGGTCTGCCTACCCATGTGAGAGACGCAGACTCAGTCTCAACCTTTAAGTCTTTACTGAAGACTTATCTCTTCAGTAGGTCCTATGATTAAGTATAGTCTGGCCCAGGAGTGTGAAGGTGAACGGAAAGGCTGGAGCAACGAACCGCCCTTGCTGTCTCTGCCTTGTCGGTTCCCCTCTTCCCACTGGGATTCTCTGCCTCTAACCCTTTTACAGGGACTGAGTCACTGACTTACTGGTGTTCTTCCATGCCGTCCATGGGAGGGGTGCGTCACTTGAGTAGGTTGAGCCACTGACGTGGTCTTCCTGTCTGGGTTGGCGCCCCCCCCTTGGGTTGTGCCGTGGCGGACATCTTTGTGGGCTATACTCGGCCTTGTCTTCGGACGGTAAGTTGGTGGTTGTAGATATCCCTCTAGTGGTGTGGGGGCTGTGCTTTGGCAAAGTGGGTGGGGTTATATCCTGCCTGTTTGGCCCTGTCCGGGGGTATCATCGGATGGGGCCACAGTGTCTTCTGATCCCTCCTGTCTCAGCCTCCAGTATTTATGCTGCAGTAGTTTATGTGTCGGGGGGCTAGGGTCAGTCTGTTACATCTGGAGTATTCTCTTGTCTTATCCAGTGTCCTGTGTGAATGTAAATATGCTCTCTCTAATTCTCTCTTTCTTTCTTTCTTTCTTTCTCTCGGAGGACCTGAGCCCTAGGACTACCTGGCATGATGACTCCTTGCTGTCCCCAGTCCACCTGGCCATGCTGCTGCTCCAGTTTCAACTGTTCTGCCTGCGGCTACGGAACCCTGACCTGTTCACCGGACGTGCTTGTTGCACCCTCGACAATTACTATGATTATTATTATTTGACCATGCTGGTCATTTACGAACATTTTAACATCTTGACCATGTTCTGTTATAATATCCACCCGGCACAGCCAGAAGAGGACTGGCCACCCCTCATAGCCTGGTTCCTCTCTAGGTTTCTTCCTAGGTTTTTGGCCTTTCTCAGGAGTTTTTCCTAGGGAGTTTTTCCCAGCCACTGTGCTTCTTTCACATGCATTGCTTGCTGTTTGGGGTTTTAGGCTGGGTTTCTGTACAGCACTTTGAGATTTCAGCTGATGTACGAAGGGCTATATAAATAAATTTGATTTGATTTGATCTGTTACTTGAACTCTGTGAAGCATTTATTTAGGCTGCAATGTGAGGTGCAGTTAACTCTAATGAACGTATCCTCTGCAGCCGAGGTAACTCTGGGTCTTCCTTTCCTGTGGCGGTCCTCATGAGAGCCAGTTTCATCATAGCGCTTGATGGTTTTTGCGACTTGGTGGTTTTTGCACTTGATGAAACGTTCAAAGTTCTTGACATTTTCCGGATTGACTGACCTTCATGTCTTATAGTAGTGACGGACTGTTGTTTCTCTTTGCTTATTTGAGCTGTTCTTGCCATAATATGGACTTGGCCTTTTACCAAATAGGGCTATCTTCTGTATACCAACCCTACCTTGTCACAACACAACTGGTTGGCTCAAACGCATTAAGAAGGAAAGAACTTCCTTTACTTAACTTTTAACAAGGCACACCTGTTAATTAATGAAATGCATCCCAGGTGACTACCACATGAGGCTGGTTGAGAGAATGCCAAGAGTGTGCAAAGCTGTCATCAAGGCAAAGAGTGACTACTTTGAAGAATCTCAAATATAAAGTAGATTTTGATTTGTTTAACACTTTTTTGGTACCTACATGATTCCATATGTGTTGTTTCATAGTTTTGATGTCTTCACTACTATTCTACAATGTAGAAAATAGTAAAAATAAAGAAAAACCCTTTTGACTGGTAATATATATATGGATGATTTACAAACCCAGGTACATTTAACAATTAGGCTATTGATTATAGACCTAATTAAGTTGTGTTTTCTTCTCTCCTCAATCTTCTTAGACAATTAGGCTAAGGCAAGGGCTGTTTCCCCGTCTCTGCTGCTGCTGCTGCCTCTGCAGCATTGTTCTCAATCCCAATATGCTGGTTAACTTTGCTATTATGCACATACCAACATAGGGAAGGGCCCCAATTCTACGGCGCACTGAAGATTATGTTTCAGAACCAAGGACAGCGACCGTATCCAACGTGGGAGAAAGCACATTTGTTATAAAATAATATTTGATTGATTAGTGTTGCACCATTATTTTTACATAATATAACCATATACAATTTCAGTATCACGTCTTAGCGTGATGGACTGTGCCATCACTGTGGCCTCGGCAATGGATTAGTCAACTGTGACAGGCGCGAATCAGACAGGTGTCCATGTGCACCATGAAGAAAAAAAACTTTTGCGACTGCTCGACTTAAGAAATCGCAGTCAACCAATAGCCTATCGACCAAACAATCGACCAAATGGGGTCAGCCCTAGATTTACTATTAGGAGATAAAAGGGTATTGTATGGGCAATTTACCTTCCTCAGAACAACATGCTGTAGGGTCAGGTTATAGACATGAAAGATATCACAAATATCCACATCTCTGCTCAATCTATTCCCTTACCTTGACTTTATTTCTCTTCACGGCATCCTGCTCCATCTGAGGCAGGGGATCCTTCTTCACCTCTTCCTCATCTTCATCATTCTGATTATCAACAAAATCTCTCTCAGCTGCATCAGTATCAGTGCTCTGTTCAACTGTGGACCTGTTGGCACCGGTCCTCCTCTTTGTCTAAAAAGACAATACAGTCAGTGACATACTGTATGTTGCCGTTGCTATACAGGCCTTTGAGAAGAGCTAGGGTAAACGATTGGTGATTGAATATTATTATGGAAGTCTGTTGTAAGGACAATTTACCCTCCAACCTCACAACAGCATGTTGTATGGCATATTGGACAGGTTTGGAGTGTGGACAGGTAAGACCCCAGATTTCCCTTTCTCTCCTCAATCTATTGTCTCACCTTAACTTTTCTCCTTGTCACAGCCTTCAGCTCGATCTGAGGCAGGGGATCCTTCACTTCACTATCTTCTGGATAGTTTAAACTCAGGATATCTTTCTTCATTTTCTGGACTTGACCTTCCAAACTTTGATGATCATGTGGATCATCTTCGTTTAAACTCTGATTGGAACAAATTAGACCATTTTTTAAATGCTCATGGATATGGCCAATATACCACAGCTAAGAGCTGTTCTTACGCACGACACAACGCAGAGTTATTATAAACTGGTTACCAACTTAATTAGAAGAGTAAAAAATAAATGTTTTGTCATACCCGTGGTATACGCTCTGATATACCACAGCTTTCAGCCAATCAGCATTCAGGGCTCGAACCACCCAGTTTATAGTGGCCAATATACTATGGCTAAGCGCTGTTCTTAGGCAAAACTGCTTGGATACAGCCCTTAGCTGTGGTATATTGGCCATATACCACAAACACTGAGGTGCCATATTGCTAATAAAAACTGGTTACCAACATAAATAGAACAGTAACAAGTCTTTTTGCATCATAACCGTGGTATATTGTCGTATATACACATGGCTGAAATGCTGTTTCAGCCAATAAGCATCCAGGACCCAAACTGCCTGGTTTATAATTACACAATAAGGCACGAGGGGGCTTGGTGTAATTACACAATTATACCAACAGGCTCCTGAACAGCTTCAATCGCCAAGCCATAAGACTGCTAAATAACTAACAAAATGACTACACAGTACAGGTTTTCGCTATAAATACACATAGATCCTATTGCCTGATATCAAGATTCGTAATTAATGCGTTATGGAGTCACCTATTATTATAATAATTTAGGTAAAATTATGATAAGTAGCCTACTGCTGTTATCTTTGCAAGGATCATATTTTATTTATAACAAGTCCCATAGGTTATTATAATGCATACTTTTTTTTTTTACAATATTTAAAATGATTATATTAGCGGGACATTAACGTTGGCCCACACCGCCACCCAGCTGCCACTACTTGCGGGATGTCCTGTATACCCTGTGGTCCCTGCCGCTGCATTTTAAAAAAAGACGGTGCATCGGTTCCTACACCACTGCATAGGCCTTCTCTGTTAACCATTCATAGGCTTACCTTAATATCCTTATTATCCTCCATGGTTAAAGTCTATGACTGGAGCTTATGTTCTCATCACGTAAAACTTAACCAAGTGATTACCAAAGAGATAAGGCTATCGCATTTTATACGGTAACTCAGCCAACGTCATAATGTGAAAGAACTTTTACGTAATAAAACAACTTCAGGGATGATCTGTCAATCAATGCGACCAGCGACGCCATACTGGAACCCCATACCACTAAAAAGACCCGTCGAAACAATAAATACTGATGTGTTAGCTACGTTTCCGTTTTTTTTTGTAAAATAATGTGATGAGACAACAAATAAATAAGTAAACAACAGCCGACAACAATGATGAGCAATACATAACATTGTAAATAAGAATGTGTTCTTAACTGACTTGCCTAGTTAAATAAGCTAAAATCATTAAAAAAAAAAAAATTATAATAATAATCAAATGCAGTAATTTGAGAGGAACAGCCACAGCAAACCCATCTGTGATATTAAGGTGCGCTAGTTGGTTATAAAAGGTGGGTCATACATACAGTGTGTGAGGTAGCTATTAGTTTTTCTCTACACACATATCTGGCAAGGGAGTCAAGTTGACCAACTCATTTGGCCAACTAATCCCAGATAAAGGCTAACAATGCAAATGTTGCTTAAGGTCATTCCATTAAAGTGAACCAATAATAATATGAAACTCCTGTGACAGGTCGAGAAGCAGCGGGAAACCCTAATGGGCTCATCCCCTGGACCAAGTTCTGCAAGGTGAGCATCTCACTGGAAGTTTAGTGTTTTAGCCAACCCGTGTGTGTTTACTATGGGTTGTGTATTGAGTGTGTCTTTACCTGAGCAGAATGTGAATGAGAAGAGCTTTCCCTTCTGGCTGTGGATCGAGGGAATACTGGACCTGATCAAGAGACACCTGCTGTGTCTGTGGAATGATGGGGAAAACATCTCTCCAACTCACATTACTTCAGTATGCCTTTCTGAAGACTAGGTTTACATTACTTTTTTGAAAAGTGACTTTATTGTGCTATAATCCACTACATCTCTATGGTCTATAGGTGTATCATGGGCTTTGTTAGTAAGGAGAGAGAGAAGGCCCTGCTGAAGGACAAGGAGCCTGGAACTTTCCTGCTGCGCTTCAGCGAGAGCAGCCGAGAGGGAGCCATTACCTTCACCTGGGTGGAGGGCTCCAATAACGGTGTGTTTTTTTGTGTGCATGTGTGTTTGTAGCTTTGTAGATGAAGGGGAGGAGATGGGTTAAAGAAGGATTTTTAAGCCTTGAGAGAATTGGGACGTGGATTGTGTATGTGTGCCATTCAGAGGGTGAATGGGCAAGACAACATATTTAAGTGCCTTTGAATGGGGTATAGTAGTAGGTGCCAGGTGCATCGGTTTGAGTCAAGAACTGCAACACTGCTGGGATTTTCACGCTCAACAGTTTCCCGTGTGTATCAAGAATGGTCCACCACCCAAAGGATATCCAGCCAACTTGACACAACTGGGAAGCATTGGCGTCAGCATGGGCCAGCATCCTTGTGGAACACTTTCGACACCTTGTAAAGTCCATGCCTCGACGAATTGAGGCTGTTCTGGGGGCAAAAGTGTGGGGAGAGGGTGCAACTCAATATGAGGAAGGTGTTCCTAATGTGTGGTATATATACTCAGTGTACATACCAATGGACAGACAAAAATATTTATATTTTAATTGTTTTTACACATTATGAGTATGTGTCTCTACATCTGTCTCAGGTATATGTGTTTCTGTTTGTATTATTTTACCAGGTAAGCTGACTGAGAACACATTCTCATATCACATTGTGTGTGTGTGCATTTATGTACAGTTGAAGTCGGAAGTTTACATACACTTAGGTTGGAGTCATTAAAACTTGTTTTTCAACCACTCCACAAATTTTTTGTTTTAACAAACTATACTTTTGTGCATGACACAAGTAATTTTTCCAACAATTGTTTACAGACAGATTATTTCACTTTTAATTCACTGTATCACAATTCCAGTGGGTCAGAAGTTTACATACACTAAATTGACTGTGCCTTTAAACAGCTTAGAAAATTCCCGAAAATGTCATGGCTTTAGATGCTTCTGATAGGCTAATTGACATCATTTGAGTCAATTGGAGGTGTACCTGTGGATGTATTTCAAGGCCTACCTTCAAACTCAGTGCCTCTTTGCTTGACATCATGGGAAAATCAAAAGAAATCAGCCAAAAAAATGGTGGACCTCCACAAGTCTGGTTCATCCTTGGGAGCAATTTCCAAACGCCTGAAGGTACCACGTTCATCTGCACAACCAATAGTACGCAAGTATAAACACCATGGGACCACGCAGCCGTCATGCCGCTCAGGAAGGAGACGCGTTCTGTCTCCTAGATATGAACATACTTTGGTGCGAAAAGTGCAAATCAATCACAGAACAACAGCAAAAGACCTTGTGACGATGCTGGAGGAAACAGGTACAAAAGTATCTATATCCATAGTAAAACAAGTCCTATATCGACATAACCTGAAAGGCCGCTCAGCAAGGAAGAAGCCACTGCTCCAAAACCGCCATTAAAAAAGCCAGACTACGGTTTGCAATAGCACATGGGGACAACGATTGTACTTTTTTTCCCCCTCTGGTCTGATGAAACAAAAATAGAACTGTTTGGCCATAATGACGATTGTTATGTTTGGAAGAAAAAGGGGGAGGCTTGCAAGCCGAAGAACACCATCCCAACCGTGAAGCATGGGGGTGGCAGCATTATGTTGTGGGGGTGCTTTGCTGCAGGAGGGACTGGTGCACTTCACAAAATAGATGGCATCATGAGAAGGACAATTTGGTGGACATATTGAAGCTACATCTCAAGACATCAGTCAGGAAGTTAAAGCTTGGTCGCAAATGGGTCTTCCAAATGGACAATGACCCCAAGCATACTTCCAAAGTTGAGGCAAAATGGCTTAAGGACAACAAAGTCAAGGTATTGGAGTGGCCATCGCAAAGCCCTGACCTCAATCCAAAATAACATTTGTGGGCAGAACTGAAAAAGTGTGTGCGAGCAAGGAGGCCTACAAACCTGACTCAGTTACACCAGCTCTGTCAGGAGTAATGGGCCAAAAATTTACCCAACATATTGTGGGAAGCTTGTGGAAGGCTACCCGACTCGTTTGACCCAAGTTAAACAATTTAAAGGCAATGCTACCAAATTCTAATTGAGTGTATGTCAACTTCTGACCCACTGGGAATGTGATGAAAGAAATAAATGCTGAAATAAATCATTCTCTCTACTATTATTCTGAAAATGTCACATTCTTAAGATAAAGTGGTGATCCTAACTGACCTAAGACAGGCAATTTTTACTAGGATTAAATGTCAGGAATTGTGAAAAACTGGAGTTTAAATGTATTTGGCTAAGGTGTATGTAAACTTCCGACTTCAACTGTATATCTATGAACATATAGACGTCCATTTCCACGCGGTGGAGCCCTACACTAAGAAGGAGCTGGCCGCCGTCTCTTTTCCTGACATCCTCCGCAACTACAAGGTGATGGCTGCTGAGAACATCCCTGAGAACCCTCTGCTCTACCTCTACCCCAACATCCCCAAAGACAGTGCCTTCACACGCTACTACAGCCGCCCCACAGAAGGTAACTAACAAGCTGTTAGAAATGTATGTGTGTTGAGGAAAGATTGAGTAGTTGAAAAAGGTACAAATGGTGTTGAAGACTTCAATTCCAGTCTAAGCTATTATACACAATATATACTGCATAGCATACTTTTCTTATTTTGTTGTGCCACACCCTTTTCCCCCATTTGAAATACTGACCACTGGTAATGCCTTGCCACAGGAGGTTGGTGAGGGGAGGAAGGCTCAAAATAATGTCTGGAATGGAGTGTGTGATGTGTTTGATACCATTCTATTTACTCCATTCCAGCCATTACTATGAATCCGTGCTCCCCAATTTAGGGGCCACCTGCCACCTGTGTTTGGTTCTGATGATAACCTCTAGACGTCTATAACCTTTGACCTTCTCAGCTGCTGAGCCAATGGAGTTGGAGAGTGCCTCTGAGGCTGGCTACATTCAGACGGAGCTCATCTCTGTGTCTGAAGTGTAAGTCTGATTCTTGTTATGAAACACCTTTTACTGTTTTTATATAGTTTTCATTGATTTAAGATACACCCAACAGATCAAATCAAATTTATTTATATAGCCCTTCGTATATCAGCTGAAATCTCAAAGTGCTGTACAGAAACCCAGCCTAAAACCCCAAACAGCAAGCAATGCATGTGAAAGAAGCACGGTGGCTAGGAAAAACTCCCTAGGAAAAACTCCCTAGAAAGGCCAAAAACCTAGGAAGAAACCTAGAGAGGAACCAGGCTATGAGGGGTGGCCAGTCCTCTTCTGGCTGTGCCGGGTGGATATTATAACAGAATATGGTCAAGATGTTAAAATGTTCATAAATGACCAGCATGGTCAAATAATAATAATCAGAGTAGTTGTCGAGGTGCAACAAGCAAGTCCGGTGAACAGGTCAGGGTTCCGTAGCCGCAGGCAGAACAGTTGAAACTGGAGCAGCAGCATGGCCAGGTGGACTGGGGACAGCAAGGAGTCATCATGCTAGGTAGTCCCGAGGCATGGTCCTAGGGCTCAGGTCCTCCGAGAGAAAGAAAGAAAGAGAGAAAGAGAGAATTAGAGAGAGCATATTTAAATTCACACAGGACACCGGATGAGACAAGAGAATACTCCAGATGTAACAGACTGACCCTAGCCCCCCGACACATAAACTACTGCAATATAAATACTGGAGGCTGAGACAGGAGGGATCAGAAGACACTGTGGCCCCATCCGATGATACCCCCGGACAGGGCCAAACAGGCAGGATATAACCCCACCCACTTTGCCAAAGCACAGCCCCCACACCACTAGAGGGATGTCTACAACCACCAACTTACCGTCCGAAGACAAGGCCGAGTATAGCCCACAAAGATCTCCGCCATGGCACAACCCAAGGGGGGGGGCGCCAACCCAGACAGGAAGACCACGTCAGTGACTCAACCCACTCAAGTGACGCACCCCTCCCATGGACGGCATGGAAGAACACCAGTAAGTCAGTGACTCAGCCCCTGTAATAGGGTTAGAGGCAGAGAATCCCAGTGGAAAGAGGGGAACCGGCAAGGCAGAGACAGCAATGACAGACGACACACACAGCCCAAAGTACAAGAAAAGGTCAAATGAAAAGTGTACGTCTCTTGTTATGTCAGTCACTGACAGTCACTCACCCATGTCAGCTAACATGTTTTAGATCGGTAAATTAGTCTAGCCAAATATTTCACTGGTAGTAAACATGGTTGAATTACCGACCGGGGGGCACCCATTGATTGATTGTCACTCTCACTCAGATATCATATTTTCTCCTGGTTATGTAACTGTTTGTTGGGTTCTGTTTCTCCTCAGCCACCCCTCCAGACTACAGGACGCCATGCTGCCCATGAGTTCCCAAGTGTATGGAGAGCTGACCAGGATTATTAACCCTGATGAGATTGAAAATGTGGTAGGTTAACAGCCAGACAGCACCTGCCACACACAGAGTAGAGACACTGTTGTATGTTAGTCAGCCAGCAGTAGCCACACACAGTGGTCGCGTTCCTCTGCTCAGCCGTTCCATGCATCAACCAATGGTTGCATGCTACATCAACTGTGCCACCCGGCACCAGATTGCTATAACATATGTGGTTAGCTGATACGTCAAATAATTATCCGGGAGTAGAAAGATCTGGCATGCATCAGCAACACCTGGGCAGAGGAGCATGACCCACAGTGTGGTAGGTTAGAGACAGACAGCGCCAGCCACACTCAGATGAGACAACACACATCTAATCATCATAAAACAACAAAATGTGGAAAAGATGTGAACATTTGAGAAGACAAGACAGCCCTGGGCTAAAATTAGAATGTAAGGTCCTGGCAAATCAGCTGTACCGCTTTATTTCCAAATCTTTCATGGCGAGGGTCGGGATAATTCATGCATTTTTTTTATTTACTATGTGACTGTGCCACTGTGTAACACATGCAATCACAAAAGTGCAGCATTACACTATTGAGATGCAGCCATTTTTTCCCCCTGATCCTATGTTGTCCCTCTCCCTTCAGATGTGCACTCCCTTCCCAAACTAATCTGCCCTCTTCAGGTGGTGCCCAGGAAAATGTGTGTAAGCTCCCGAGCCGAGTACCGAAGATACCACACAAAAAGGATGACGTTTGCAATAGATTTGAAAGCACAACTGAAACTGTATATGTAGTCCTACGTTATCGTTTTATATACACGCATGAGATTTTGGGGCTTTGAGTCCAGCTGTTTGTAATAAGGAATGTCATTCTACACTACTTGTGGGACAGGGTAATATTTTGTTTATGCATATGTAATGTGAACAACAAAAGGGATGCAGAAAGCTGTTCTTCACCTTGTAAATAGATACGATTTTGTAGTCACTTATAATGAGGAAAATGGTTCAGCTGTTCTGGGTCGTTCCACGAAATGAGTACCCTTTTGATATTTTAGTCAGAAATGTTGCACCAATATTGAATTTTAAAAGGATGTTATATTAAATGAAGTGGCCTTTAATATAGACCACATGGAGACTTCAATAAATCAGATGTTTAATATGGATAAAGGCTTGCTAAAGTGCCAAAATTCATCAAATATATCTATATTGTTTTGTGTACTTTTTACCCATTTTTCTCCCCAATTTAGTGATTTCCAATTGGTAGTCTTGTCTCATTGCTACAACTCCCGTACGGACTCGGGAGAGGCGAAGGTCAAGAGCCATGCGTCCGCCGAAACATGACCCTGCTTCTTGACACACCGCAAGAATGTGTCAGAGGAAACACCGCACAACTGGCGACCGCCACAGGAGTCGCTAGAGCGCGATAGGACAAGGACATCACGTCCGGCTAAACCCTCCCCTAACCTAGACGACGCTGGGCCAATTGTGCGTCGCCTCATGGGTCTCCCGGTCGTGGTCGGCTGCGACACAGCCCGGGATCGAACCCGGCTCTGTAGTGACGCCTCAAGCACTGCGATGCAGTGCCTTAGACAACTGCGCCACTCGGGAGGCCTCAAATTCAGCATTTTGACACTTAATCCCAACATTTCTCCAAATTTCTCCAAGCCCTAGTTATTTTGTTGCTTTCACAAAGTCATTCTTTATTTCATGTGAGTAGTGATTCATTTGCATATGTCCCTCATTTTAAGGTCAACCCTGTTAT
Source organism: Salmo trutta (assembly GCF_901001165.1). Classification (NCBI taxonomy): domain Eukaryota; kingdom Metazoa; phylum Chordata; class Actinopteri; order Salmoniformes; family Salmonidae; genus Salmo; species Salmo trutta. The sequence continues at coordinate 44,044,156 of NC_042976.1, forward strand.
GTAAACTGAGCTCTCGTTTTAATTTGGTGAAACTATTCCTTTTGAATTGCTTTTAAAAGAAACATTGAAGGTCTAATAGTCAAATCACAGAGTAAATGCAGGTGCGCTGGATCTACTTTTTTTTGTTCATTTTCTGTGTTTTGTGGTGGAAAACTGAGCAGGTCGAGCATAACATGTCAACCCTGTTAGCCATAGATAGGCTAGAAGTGTTTATTCCTCTCTCTGTGCATACCTTTGGTTGTGTTGTTGTGGCTTTGGCAGTTGACACCTAATTTACTGACCATGTCTCATCTGATTATTTTTGTGAGTGTTTATTTATGGTATAAATTAATTTTGTTATTCCTTTACTCAGTGTGTGGTTTCCCATTGTTTGTTACAATCTTGAGCCAGGTTGTAACAAGTTATACTGAATTTGTGGAACAACCCTTATATGCAAAGTACTTCTAAACTGTACTCACGACTGCATGGACTTCATTGTTTCAATTAATTAAAAATAAGAGCTCTCTCACATGCCTGAAAAGCTTTGCTTTTTTTAACCATGTTAATTAAAATATATTTATGTGTACATATTCCACTGCAAGGAGCAATCACACTCTTGCACACCTCTTAACAAATGAACTTGATCATGTATTCCTTAAAATAACAGAAAAGGACATCCATGTACAGTCGTGGCCAAAAGTTTTGAGAATGACACAAATATTCATTTTCACAAAGTCTGCTGCCTCAGTTTATATGGTGGCAATTTGCATATACTCTATAATGTTATGAAGAGTGATCAGGTGAATTGCAATTCATTGCAAAGTCCCTCTTTGCCATGTAAATGAACTGAATCCCCCAAAAACATTTCCACTGCATTTCAGCCCTGCCACAAAAGGACCAGCTGGCATCATGTCAGTGATTCTCTCGTTAACACAGATGTGAGTGTTGACGAGGACAAGGCTGGAGATCACTCTGTCATGCTGATTGAGTTTGAATAACAGACTGGGAGCTTCAAAAGGAGGGTAATGCTTGGAATCATTGTTCTTCCTCTGTCAACCATGGTTACCTGCAAGGAAACACATGCCGTCATCATTGCTTTGCACAAAAAGGGCTTCACAGGCAAGGATATTGCTTGCCAGTAAGATTGCACCTAAATCAACCATTTATCGGATCATCATGAACTTCAAGGAGAGCGGTTCAATTGTTGTGAAGAAGGCTTCAGGGCGCCCAAGAAAGTTCAGCAAGTGCCAGGACTGTCTCCTAAAGTTGATTCAGCTGCGGGATCGGGGCACCACCAGTACAGAGCTTGCTCAGGAATGGTAGCAGGCAGGTGTGAGTGCATCTGCACGCACAGTGAGTGCAAAGACTTTTGGAGGATGGCCTGGTGTCAAGAAGGGCAGCAAAGAAGCCACTTCTCTCCAGGAAAACCATCAGGGACAGACTGATATTCTGCAAAGGTACAGGGATTGGACTGCTGAGGACTGGGGTAAAGTCACTTTCTCTGATGAATCCCCTTTCCGATTGTTTGGGGCATCCAGAAAAAAGCTTGTCCGGAGAAGACAAGGTGAGCGCTAACATCAGTCCTGTGTCATGCCAACAGTAAAGCATCCTGAGACCATTCATGTGTGGGGTTGCTTCTCAGCCAAGGGCGTGGGCTCACTCAGAATTTTGCCTAAGAACACAGCCATGAATAAAGAATGGTACCAACACATCCTCCGAGAGCAACTTCTCCCAACCATCCAGGAACAGTTTGGTGACGAACAATGCCTTTTCCTGCATGATGGAGCACCTTGCCATGAGGTAAAAGTGATAACTAAGTGGCTCGGGGAACAAAACATTGATATTTTGGGTCCATGGCCAGGAAACTCCCCCGACCTTAATCCCATTGAGAACTTGTGGTCAATCCTCAAGAGGCGGGTGGACAAACAAAAACCCACAAATTCTGACAAACTCCAAGCATTGATTATGCAAGAATGGGCTGCCATCAGTCAGGATGTGGCCCAGAAGTTAATTGACAGCATGCCAGGGTGGATTGCAGAGGTCTTGAAAAAGAAGGGTCAGCACTGCAAATATTGACTCTTTGCATCAACTTCATGTAATTGTCAGTAAAACACTTATGAAATGCTTGTAATTATACTTCAGTATTCCATAGTAACATCTGACAAAAATATGTAAAGACACTGAAGCAGCAAACTTTGTGGAAATTAATATTTGTGTCATTCTCAAAACCTTTGGCCACGACTGTATAACATTACATTCAGAACTGTCTTTATTTGGAATTTTAGATTGATCTGCGACTATTGCTGACACCTGACTTAAACCATCTGTCCATATGACCTGCAGGGATTCGAACTCTGAGCTAAAGCCTAGACAGCTAACACAAGTTATCAGGGCTCAGGCAAGGTTACCCTTCTTCGAACCACTTCCACTGCAACAGACATGTTATAACAAGGACAAAACCAATGTCAGATTTTGAGACCTGTTCCTCTGTCTTAGGGTGGTGATTGGTTGGAGGGTTCAAGTCAGGTGTTTCCCAGACTATTAAAGGAGTGGTGAATGAGGTTAAATGTCTGTGGCAACATGTTCCATTATCTTTGTCATTCTTTGGATATCATTTTAACATGTTCTATATCTCTATGCACAATGTCACCATCTCAGTGTTGCTGCAAAACGGTAACAGTGCATTACACAAATGAAAAAGTAATGGTAGAGATAGAAATGGAATGTACAGAGAGGACAGGGTTCTCCAGATATAGATTAGAATGTTAGATTAGAACATTGTGCAAGGTTATTGTCCATTGTGCCAATGAAGCTGTTCTTATGCTACACCCTCGGAGTGTGGTGTCAGGAAAATAACCTCACACTCAACGTCAACAAAACAAAGGAGATGATCATGGACTTCAGGAAATAGCAGAGGGAGCACCCCCCTATCCACATCGACGGGACAGTAGTGGAGAAGTGGAAAGTTTTAAGTTCCTCGGCGTACACACCACGGACAAACTGAAATGGTCCACACACACAGACCGCGTGGTGAAGAAGGCGCAACAGCGCCTCTTCAACCTCAGGAGGCTGAAGAAATTTGGCTTGTCACCAAAAACACTCACAAACATTTACAGATGCACAATCGGGAGCATCCTGTTGGGCTGTATCACCGCCTTGTACAGCAACTGCACAACGCATCACCGGGGGAAAACTACCTGCCCTCCAGGACACCTACATCACCCGATGTCACAGGAAGGCCAAAAAGATCATCAAGGACCCCGCTATCATCCAGAAGGTGAGGTCAGCACAGGTGCATCAAAGCTGGGACCGAGAGACTGAAAAACAGCTTCTATCTCGAGGCCATCAGACTGTTCAACAGCCATCTCTAACATTGAGTGGCTGCTGCCAACATACTGACTCAATCTCTAGCCACTTTAATAATAAAACATTTGATGTAGTAAATGTATCACTAGTCACTTTAAACAATGCCACTTCATATAACGTTTACATACCCTACATTACTCATCTCATATGTATATACTGTACTCTATACCATCTACTGCATCTTGCCTATGCCGTTTGGCCATCGCTCATCCATACATTTATATGTACATATTCTTATTCATGCCTTTACACTTGTGTGTATAAGGTAGTTGTTGTGAAATTGTTAGATTACTTGTTAGATATTACTGCACGGTCGGAACTAGAAGCACAAGCATTTCGCTACACTCGCATTAACATCTGATTACCATGTGTATGTGACCAATACAATTTTATTTTATTTGATTGAATGTTTTCCCCATAAAACCTACCACTGCTTTGATTTCAAATTTGATCAGTATTGGTTTATGCTGTGTTAAAATTTTAGTTTAAGCAATAAACAAATTAAAAAAGAAAAACTCTGGTTGTAAACTGACTGCAGTAGCTATGTTTTTGGTATCGCTCATGTCATACTGCATGTCATTCCTCAACTGTCTGGATTTTACATACACACACACACACACACACTTGGTGAGGGAAAGGATAGAGGACGAAAGAGGAAAGATACAGCAAAAATAAGCAACACCGTCACCAAAGCGCACAACAAAAGGTAAAGCAAAACACTTACAGTAAAACAAAGGAGCATAAAAAATGTAAAACACATTTAATCAAACACACAGTTCAGAAATAAAGTCATTATACAAAGTCGACAAAAGTCACTCCAAAAAGTGTTTATCCCACCAAAGAAACAGCAGTCTAGTAGAGAGGATACAAAAGCAGCGTGGCGCCATCTACTGGCTTGGATGTCTACACTACAGCAGGCCGCCCAGGTTGTTCTCTGCTGTCTCCTTGTCCTTCTTGGGGGCCTCTTGTGGGTTGTACTTGTTTTGATAGTCCTGGAGAATGGTGATCATGCCGTGATGGCCAAAATGCAAGGCCTCTTCCATTGGAAAGATAATGAGCAGTTGTGACTGACTGGGGTTGTACTGGCCTACAAAGATATTCGTTTTGGGAACTAACACGACTCTTCAGGTGTGAAAATGCTATAGGGTACAGTTCAAATAAATCCCTCATGGTCGACCATAAGTGTTCTTTTGAGTGGGAGTGCATTGTAGACCCTCACTCAAGTATATGATACAGTCTCTCATCCACCCACACTTACCTACCCACCCAAAACACACACACAGATAAGACAGACAGGCAGACAGACAAAGTGGTCATACCTATCCATGGGAACAGGGGTTCACTTTGCACGCCTCCAAGAGGAAACGCACCACCTCTGCCTGTCCTGAAAGTAGAGCAGATGACTGTTTGTTTCTTAAATAACCCTCACACTCCTACGCACTTTCTCTCTCACACACTGCAGCAAAGACGTCAAACACGACACAGTGCAGTTACCAAGGGACAACAAATTAACCCTACGACACAGAGGGGGTCTGCCAAACACTCCCAGAGGACCCTGACACACACACACAATCTGTCCCTGTTTGTGACAGGAAAAGGAGGCTGTGAGAAGTACCTTCTGCTGCTGCCACATGTAAAGCCATCCTGGAGTCATAGTCCCTCTGCTCCATGTCCATGGAGGACAGAGCAAATCTGCAGACATACAGAAACAGGTCAGCAGTGTCACGAGATGGACGATAACGGACAAAGAAAGAAGAAGTAAGTCAGAGATGCAAGAGATGATGTATCACTATGAATGAAGATCTAATCATTCCATTGTCATGAAATTAACATTATTAAAAAAATATATAATTTGCATATCATGGACAGCAGGTCTTTAGTTCTGTTGTACACACTGAGGGACAGTCATTATGTTTGGTGTGTTTCTGTGAATGTGTGTGTGTGTGTGTGTGTGTGTGTGTGTGCGCGTGTGTGTGCGTGTGTGTGCGTGTGTGTGTGTGTGTTAAAGAAGAGAGTGTGTAAAAGAGTTGCATACATTACCTCCTTAGTGCTGAGATATCTCCGGTTGGGCGGCAAACACGAGGTTGATGACAGACTTGACCTGGAGAGAAAAAAGAAAGCAGTTTGTGGAACCAGGCAACACACACAGGCAGCCAGGGGGTGTGTGGGGGACATGTGCCAGCTAAAGGAGAAGCAGAGTCAAACCCATCAAATCAGGACTTCTGGATACCAATAAACTTCTAACAAAACCCCAAGGCAATGGCAGTATTACTTTATTTATGTGAACCTGAAAAATATATGGCAGATTGAGGGATTTCTCGTTTACTGTAATAACATGAAGTAAAATGCTACAGCGAGCCACTCATGAAGTCAGCAATAACTAGGAAACTAAATAACTAAAAACGAATATATTGCCATCACTAAGTAGAGCTGAAAGGAATACTGCTAAGAATGCAGTTGTAGTTCATTGTTAGTCTTGACAGTTCTTATTACCCCATTATAATGTCTAAGCAGGGGATATTGCCAGCCTCGTTAGCCAATGTTTTCTATTTTAAGGAGCACCCAGTCATGTTTGAGGAGCTACCAGTATCGATTACAGACCAAATACTATGGTTGGATACTGGCAGTTGGTTTTTAAAGAGTTGATTGGCTAAATAAAGGTAGAGATGAATATATTGGGTGTAACACTATGGCACTAGCATAGAAATAGAGTGATGGAATACAATTTGAGTGTATTCTCTTTTGGTCCATTCACAATACATTTACTTGAAGTTCCCATGCTTTAACAGACTACGTGTGCGTTTTATGGGAGGGGAAGCAGTCTAAATTGAGGGCCTTGCTGTATTGCAAAGTTATTAGTCTGCAGTAACCTTCTCTAATCTAATCTGACAATTAACCACTAGAGGATGCTGAAACATTACTCAAGGGATAGTGACATTGCCTGGAGTAAATTGTCTCGTGTTTTTCCAATTGGGTGTTGGTGGTGGTATTGTGGGTAGAGCTCAAAAGCTTCAAGGACATAATTATGTGAACCTCTGTTTGGACCGGAATTAGATGCTTTATATATCAACTGTACTGGAGCTAATGAAAATAGTGAATTAAAAACAAAAACAGTAAACAGTGCTGGGGAATCAAAAGCATAAAAACCCTTGCTTCACATTCACAACAAACCAGTAAAAACAAATCAATTAATACATTTCTCAATTAATGACAATATGGAGTTATCACCAGTTTAGAAATGTTTTACTTTGGGAAGAACAGTTGTGCAGAATAAAATATCTGATGCATTTTGATAGGCTGCACAATGCTTTCCAATGCAGAGACACAACTGCCCAGAACAGAATATAAAGGAGCTCCACATCACAGTAGAACACCAATCAGAACAGAATGAAGCAGGGCAAAACTCAGCATAGACCTAAGTTGCATAGAGCAGAACTGAACACAGTAGAATAGAGTAGAGCACGGCATTTAGCAGATCAGTTGCACACAACTCGGGAGCAAAACAGAACTAGCTAGACCAGAAAATAACATATACGAAATGAGATAGCAGTAGAGCAGAGAGGTCCGGGAGGACCACATGAAACACTCACCTACACCTCTTAACGATCACTGGGCTACATTCAGCAGGGCACAACATTGTGAAACTTTCAGGTAGGATATATTGTGTAGAACAAATATGCCACTCTGACATGTAGAATAAGAAATCATGTCAGCTATGTTCCTACAGAAAATGGCTCTGCTCTATAAACCAATGTTGTCATGATGTCTTTAAATAATCTTTCCACATCTTTGATCAAATTAACACAGTGGTGTTGTGCTCACATCTTCACGTCTAGATACATGTTGGTGCAAGACGAGGGGATGTTGTATAAAATACCAGTCAGATTTGGATCGAACCGTTCTGGATGAAACAGCACTGAGTAATACTGCAGTGAATCTCACACCCAATTCCATCTCTGAGATTTTTGCTGTGGATAAAGCCCCCACTGTGTGTCTCTTTTCTGCTATCTCCTGAATCTTCACCCCCAATCCCCATCTAAAAAAAAAGACTTCAAATCAATGAGAGATTGAGAGAGGTAGTGACTGAGAGAGGTAGTGACTGCTTCTCAAAGAGAGTGAGAGTGCACATGGTGTGGTACAGCCTGAGGGCACCACTCGGGAGGCTGAAGCACAAGCATACAGACCAAGCTCACACAGGTCAACCACAATGCATTCTGGGGGTCTCTTCTGATTAGTTCCATTTACTCTGATCTCAGGGGTGAAAGGGTGCTCTGCATTCCACACAAGACCCCTCCCAAATCACTCACCCCCTCACCTCTCCGTTACCAGCTCAGGTTGTGACCTCAAGAGTCAAGCCTAGTCACAGAAATGTTTTCAAACTTTTTTATGGCATAGAAATGACCCGGTATTTACTTGGAAATTATATGGTAAAATGGTAATTACATAATAATAACCAAAAAGTTGACTTTAAATTACTGATCGTTACAAACTGTTTAGGATTTATTAAAACTGGTAGCTACCATTTTAGTACCAACCAGATACGTAGTTACCAATTGTGTTGAAAGTAAGTAACAGAAAGGACCTATTGATACCACATAATGTTCTAGTAAATGAATACCAGGTGAATACCAGTGCAAACAATATTGTAACATAAAGTGCCATCACAAAATCTTCTGTTAGCCAAGAAAACTAAGAAAGGCTGAACAACTTAGTTTCAGTTGAGTTCATTTGAGTTAAAACCTTTTCAACTCTGAACGGTTGTTTTGGACCCGGTACCGAGTACGCTACAGACCTCGTCTTTAAAAATATATATAACTCAAATCTTATTGCTGGCAATGTCATAAGAATCTCCCACCCCCACCACCTACCCCCATAAAGGCTATAAATCACGCGCTATGGTCATATTCAAGGAGTTTGCAATGTAGGTCAAGTCACAAAGTGCAGACATTTAGTATGCATGGAAAGGGTACACCCTGATGGTCATTGCATTTCCTTCTCCATCCACATTACCTTGTATGCCTCCTTCACATGCACCGTTGATCTATTTCACTTGTTTACAATAGGAAAAGTGAATAGGGAAATAAGTTTGAAGTTTCCTCACCAGTCTGTGTCTTATTTCAAAACCCTCGCCCCTCCAGAAACCTCTTTCTTAGTGCTAAGGATCCGGATCTTGTTCTGCGCATGTGTTATTTTACGCACACTACGTAGCTGCTGCTAACACCCCCCCCTCCTTTATGTTTCTCTCTACTCACCCTCTTCTGAACCATGATCTTTGTCTCATATTTCTGAACAGCTGAAATAAACATTTTTACGAACATTCCCAAAATATTTATTGAAGGAGAATAGGAGAATATAACCTCCTCTGTCTGTTGTAACGGATATTGCAGTTGCACACGCAAGACGCAGTCCCTACACATTGAAAAAACCATCAGCGTTTTGTGTGATGATATAGGCTCATCTTTATAGTTGCTGCCATCTCGTTGCCACTTGCCAGAGCTCCTGAAAAAAAGAATGGAACTCCCCACTTCCGAGTTTTGCATTGAGGCAAAAAACTAGCTCCTCTTAAGGATCCACCCCTTTTTTAAAAATATTTGCCTAAAATGACATACCCAAATCTAACTGCCTGTAGCTCAGGCCCTGAAGCAAGGATATGCATATTCTTGGTACCATTTGAAAGGAAGCACTTTGAAGTTTGTGGAAATGTGAAAGGAATGTAGGAGAATATAACACATTAGATCTGGTAAAAGAAAATACAAAGAAAAAAACAACCTTTGTTTTGTATTTTTTTGTACCATCATCTTTGAAATGCAAGAGAAAGGCCATAATGTATTATTCCAGCCCATGTGCAATTTAGATTTTGCCCACTAGATGGCAGCAGTGTATGTGCAAAGGTTTAGACTCATCCAAGGAATCATTGCATTTCTGTTCAAAATTTTGTATCAAGACTGCCCAAATGTGCCTAATTTGTTTATTAACCTCTAGGGTAGGGGGCAGTATTTTCGCGGCCGGATAAAAAACGTACCTGTTTGACATGCTTCGAAGTACGGTAATGGAATATTTGGAATTTTTTTGTCACGACATGCATCCGCGCGTCACCGTTCGGATAGGGACTTGAACGCACTAACAAAACGGAGGATATTTGAACATAACTATGGATTATTTTGAACCAAAACAACATTTGTGGTTGAAGTAGAAGTCCTGGGAGTAAGGTAATCCAATTTTTCTTATAGTAATTCTGAGTTTAGTGAACACCAAACTTGGTGGGTGTCAAATTAGTGTCATGACGTTGCCTTCTTTGAGTACAGGGAGGACAGTTGACCCCCTCCCCCTTGCACCATCCCCCAACCTACCTCCCCCCACCCAGGCCCTGTGTGAAGGGGTGGTAAAATTCTAGAGGAGAATCTCCTGCCACATGGCCCAGTTGAGACACAGAGGGGTTTCATAGAGAGACACAGGAAATTCTTCCAACTCACAGAATTGGGGAACCGAGTGACATTTATGTTCTGGAGAAGGTATAAAAGATTGGTGAAGAATCCAGCTACGAACTGGTCCGCTTGGTACAATTCTGTGATACTCAGAAGAGACAATATAGCCATATTACCATAATACTATTTACATAATAGCCTCAGCTATGGGACTTGCATCTTGCAAATGGTTGTATAAAATGTATTAATAAGGATAAAGCTATTTGTAATACGTTGAGATGCTATGTACTGATGTTAATGTGATAGAATGTATTTCTGTTCAAAGCTTAAATCAGTCATCGGCACGCCCCCAGGGACACAGACAGGACCAGGCGTCATGTGACAAGCCTGTTCTATGTTCACGTATAAAACCCCACCCTGATTTACTTTCTTCAGACCAGCTTACCTCAGAAGAGAGAGCCAAGGTTTGACCATCCAATTCCTCTACTAAAAGTTAACTATACCACATGGTTAAACTTTTAGACTATCGAGACCGACAGAATAATAACAAGTCTTTGATATTAATTAATAGTCTGCAGCTAGAAATTATATCATTGAACGCGAAGACCGACGAAACATCCATTCTATAACGACATTAATGAATGTCGCTTTGAAAGATCCATTCCAACCGAGAGAGAGAGAACAGGACAAAACTCTCCAACAGAACAGAACTCTCCAACAAGGATCCCGACGACACACTGAGCGTAAATATATATTGATTGCAATTGTTCCCGAATGAGTGAGCGTTCATGTGCAAAGGATTAGGATATCAATTGTTAATATTAATGAAATCTGTGTGCCTTCTCAGCTGCCCTTTATGACCCTTTGTTTAACAAGACACCAGCCATGCCTGTTTAGCCCACTAGGGCACATTACTCTACCAATTCTTTGTGACGATAATTACTGTTTGTATGCTTTCTGTGAATTACTTAGTTTAGTAAATAAATGATTTTAAGACAATTGATGTATGGATGACTTTAGTAAAGGCTGGATTCGTGCAGATACAACAATTACAACTGTCACGGTTGTCGTCGGTAATGGAGGACCAAAACGCAGCAGGTATGTGTAAGCTCATCTTGACGTTTATTAACTTCCAAAATGAACACCAAAATAACAAAACGACCGATTAACAGACAGTCTGGCAAGGCACAAGGCTAAACACAGAACAATCTCCCACAATTAAACAGACAAACACACCCAACTAATATAGGACTTCCAATCAAAGGCAACACCACACAGCTGCCTTCAATTGGAAGTCCACCCCAATTAACCAAACATAGACATACAACTAACTAGATCAACATAGAAATACATGAAACTCAAACAGTGCCCAAAAACCCCGGAATACTAAATCAAATGCCCTTACAACAAAAACACCACCCTGAACCACATAAAACAAATACCCTCTGCCACGTCCTGACCAAACTACAATACCAATTAACCCTTATAACATAATGTCCTAGGAGTGTAATCTGATGAAGATCATCATAGGTTAGTGCTGCATTTAGCTGGGGTTTTGGTTTTTGTGACATATATTTTAGCTTGAAAAATGGCTGTGTGATTATTTCTGGCTGGGAACTCTCCTAACATAATCTAATGTTTTGCATTCGCTGTAAAGCCTTTTTGAAATCAGACAATGTGGTTAGATTAACGAGAGTCTTGTCTTTAAAATGGTGTAAAATAGTCATATGTTTGAGAAATTGAAGTTATAGCATTTTTAAGGTTTTTTTGTATTTCGCGCCACTCGATTCCACTGGCTGTTGACTTGGTGGGACAATTTCGTCCCACATACCAAAAAGAGAGGTTAATAACTTTTCATGTTCAAAATTGTGCACTCTCCTCAAACAATAGCATGGTATTATTTCACTGTAATAGCTACTGTAAATTGGACAGTGAAGTTAGCTTAAATTCTTGTTAATCTTTCTGCCAATATCAGATATGTCTATGTCCTTGGAAATGTTCCTGTTACTTACAACCTCATGCTAATCGCATTAGTCTACGTTAGCTCAACCGTCCCGTGGAAGGAACACTGATCCTGAAATTAACCACACACAGGCCCTACTAACTGTTATTTAGCTTCTCAATGATCACGCAAGTACTGCACGAGTAGGCTACCTAGTGGCTCCACCTCTGGGCAGCCAAACGTTCTAGGCAGCCCGAGCATGTGTAGCTGGACCGGTGACCAGAGTCTGACTGGGCAAGTTTGTTCTGCGTCGCCCGGCACCCTATTTGCGATGATAATCTTCGTAGTTATGGTGCCATATCGTAGTGAGAGTTGCTGAAAAAAGAACTAGACAATTTTTTCAATGATAATGAGACAATAATCACGATTTTGACTGCCTGTTTATGTCTTGCTTGTGTTTTATATGCTTTCCTAAATATACAGACAACAAAGTATTCTATGTACAACATGATAGCTGCATTTAGCCTAAACACACCTTCTTAAAAAACAGAGCATGAAATCGAGCCAAAGCTACCTAGGCAGAGTGGGGAGCTACAGCTTCATTTAAAAAAATCCTGTACAGAAGAAGAAATCTCTATCAATAGCCACAGACCACAGCCACTCCGTGAAAAACAAATAAATCACTTAACATTTTTAGGGCCTTCCTCTGACATCGCTTGGTATAGGATGGCAAGGAGCTCGGCCTCAGTGATGTACAGGGCTGCACACACTGTCGTCTGCAGCACCTTGCGGTCGGATGCCAAGCAGTTGCCATACCAAGTGGTGATGCAGCCAGTCAAGATGCTCTCAATGGTGCAGCAGTAGAACCTTTTGAAGATCTGAGTAATTTTTCCAAAAATTGTTTACAGACAGATTAATTCACTGTATCACAATTCCAGTGGGTCAGAAGTTTACATACACTAAGGTGACTGTGCATTTAAACAGCTTAGAAAATTCCAGAAAATGATGTCATGGCTTTAGAAGCTTCTGATAGGCTAATTGACATAATTTGAGTCAATTGGAGGTGTACCTGTGGATGTATATCTGTCTCCAAGAGATTAACGTACTTAGGTGCGAAAAGTGAAAATCAATCCCAGAACAACAGCAAAGGACCTTGTGAAGATGCTGGAGGAAACCGGTACAAAAGTATCTATATCCACAGTAAAACGAGTCCTATATCGACATAACCTGAAAGGCTGCTCAGGAAGGAAGAAGCCACTGCTCCAAAACCGCCATAAAAAAAGCCAGACTAAGGATGGCAACTGCACATGGGGACAATGATTGCACTTTTTGGAGAAATGTCCTCTGGTCTGATGAAACAAAAATAGAACTGTTTGGCCATAATGACCATCGTTATGTTTGGAGGAAAAAGGGGGAGGCTTGCAAGCCGAAGAACACCATCCCAACCTTGAAGCACAGGGGTGGCAGCATCATGTTGTGGGAGTGCTTTGCTGCAGGAGGGACTGGTGCACTTCACAAAATAGATGGCATCATGAGGGGGGGAAATTATGTTGATATCCTCATATTGGTAGGGGGCAGTATTTTCACGTTCGGATGAAATACATGCCCATATTAAACTGCCTCCTACTCAAACTCAGAAGCTAGGATATGCATATTATTAGTAGATTTGGATAGTAAGCACTCTGAAGTTTCTAAAACTGTTTGAATTATGTCTGTGAGTTTAACAGAACTCATATGGCAGGCAAAAACCTGACGAAAAATCCTACCAGGAAGTGGAAATCTGATGGATGGACTCTTTTCAAGTCATTTCCTATCAAACACTCAGTGACTCAGTAATCATTGTGCACTTCCTAAGGCTTCCACTAGATGTCAACAGTCTTTAGAAAGTTGTTTGAGGCGTCTATGATGAACAGAGACCGAACAAGAAGGCTGGGAAGTTGGTGACCCAGGGAAGGACATCAGTTCATTGGCGCGCATTCACGCGAGAGGTAGCTCTGTTCCAAAACGTTTTTCAAGACACTGGTTTCGTCCGGTTGGAATATTACTGAGTTTTCACGTTCTAAAGGCCCTAAAGATTGATGTTTTACAACGTTTGACATGTTTGAACGAACGTAAATATAACTTTTTTTGACTTTCCGTCGTGAAATTTTCGGCGCGCTTCCTACATTTGGAGTAGCTGAACTGAACGCGTGAACAACAAGGAGCTATTTTGACATAAATTATGGAGTTTATCGAACAAAACAACATTTGTTGTGGACCTGGGATTCCTGGAAGTGCCTTCTGATGAAGATCATCAAAGGTAAGTGAATATTTCTAATGCTGTTTAATATTTTAGATGACTCCAAAATGGCGGCTATCTGTATTGCGAAGTGTATTTTTCTGAGCGCAGTACTCAGATTATTGCAAAGTGTGCTTTCCCAGTAAAGTTATTTTGAAATCTTTCACGGCGTTAGCATAAAGGACATGTTCATCTATAATTCTTTGAATGACAGTTTAATATTTTATCAACGTTTATGACGAGTATTTTTGTAAATTGTACCGCTTATTCACCGGCAGTATTTGAGGGAAAATATTTTCTGAACGTCACGCGCCAATGTAAAATGCTGTTTTTAGATATAAATATGAACTTTATCGAACATAAAATGCATGTATTGTGTAACATGATGTCCTAGGAGTGTCATCTGATGAAGATCGTCAAAGGTTAGTGCTTCATTTAGCTGTGTTTTGGTTATTTGTGATGCATCTAGTTGCTTGGAAAATGGCTGTGTGGTTATTTATGTCTATGTACTCTCCTAACATAATCTAATGTTTTGCTTTCGCTGTAAAGCCTTATTGAAATCGGACAATGTGGTTCGATTCAGGAGAAGTGTATCTATAAAATGGTGTAAAATAGTCCTATGTTTGAGAAATTGAAATTATTAGATTTGTGGTTTTGAATCTGGCACTCGGATTTTTCACTGGCTATTGTCAAACTCAGTCCCGGTGACGGGATCGGGTTGTCGTAAGAAGTTTTTTAAATTGAAGCAACATCTCAAGACATCAGTCAGGAAGTTAAAGCTTGGTCACAAGTGGGTATTCCAAATGGACAATGACCCCAAGCATACTTCCAAAGTTGTGGCAAAATGACTTAAGGACAACAAAGTCAAGGTATTGGAGTGGCCATCACAAAGCCCTGACCTCAATCCTATAGAAAATCTGTGGGCAGAACTGAAAAAGCATGTGCGAGCAAGGAGGCCTACAAACCTGACTCAGTTACACCAGCTCTGTCAGGAGGAATGGGCCAAAATGCAGTCAATTTATTGTGAGAAGCTTGTGGAAGGCTACCCGAAACATTTGACCCAAGTTAAACAATTTAAAGGCAATGCTACCAAATACTAATTGAGTGTATGTAAACTTCTGACTCACTGGGAACGTGATGAAAGAAATAAAAGCTGATATAAATCATTTTCTGGTCACAACGTCCACAGAAGTTGGCGCCTCTCCCCGGTTGGGCGGTGCTCGGTGGTCGTCGTCGCCGGCCTACTAGCTGCCACCGATCTAGGTTTCTGTGTCTTTTGGTTATGTCTGTTTAGGTCTGCACCTGTTTTGTGTTAGTCAATTAGTGGGGTATTTAATTTGTCTGTTTCGTTTGGGGATTTGTGTGGGATTGTTTGTGTGTCATGCCTTTTGGGCACGTAGGGGTATATTGCATTTTCCTATTTACACTGCGTGTTTTAGGCTTAGGGTTGCCGGGCTGCGTCCCGTCCTTTAGTCATTTTTGGAGCTGTTCTCTACTATTCTCTCTCTCTCTACTATTATTCTGACATTTCACATTCTTAAAATAAAGTGGTGATCCTAACTAACCAAAGACAGGGAATTTTTACTAGGATTAAATGTCAGGAATTGTGAAAAACTGAGTTTAACTGTATTTGGCTAAGGTGTATGTAAACATCAGACTTCAACTCTACCTAGAAGTGTACACTATTCTTATGTTTTTTTAATGTATCTTAAATGTAAAAGTAATATAGTCAACTATACAACTTCTACACGTTATATCATCCAATAATATATAATGAAAAACACTCAACATGAGGAATTAACGCAATTATGTTTATTTAAAATATTTATTTTGAAATATAGATTAGGTGGTCTTCCTTTTATAGCAGGAAGTAAAGGGGCTGGACAAGGCTTTGCCTATAGCTGAAAACATCCTGGAAATGAGCGAACGCTTCCTTGGTTTCTTCTTGGTGGAGCATACACTCTCTGTTTGGCAGGAGTCTTGATCATTGACAATTGCTGGGGGGAAAACTGACCCTAGTTAGTCTGAAGAATTAGTATTGCATTATTATTATTTAAATTGTAATATTCTACATAATTTACAAATGTAGGGCGGCAGGTAGCAGTCATGTGATATCCATAGATAAGGGCCTAATGAACGTATTTCAATTGACTGATTTCCTTATATGAACTGTAACTCAGTAAAATCTTTTAAATTGTTGCATGTTGCGTTTATATTTTTGTTCAGTACACATTTGAGTGTATTGACTTACCTGTTTCACTGACGGCAGGGGTCTGGTTCTGGGAAGGTGTTGGAGTGCAGTGGTTCTTCTTGTTGACCTTCTTTGTACACTGGGTAACAAACAGTCATTTGTACAGTAGGAGAAATTCCACACAAAAGGTATCAGTGTTTACCATCATACTGTACGTATTTAATAAAAATAATCTTTATAATTTGTATTTTGATGACATATGTACCTTTAGGTTGAGTCCACAGAGAGCGCTGAATCTTCCTCTCTTCTTTTCCTTTTTACCAGTTGTTGGAAGACTAAAATTACCTACCTCGTCATTGCCAAGTGCATTGTGTGATGGCAACTGGGTCATGGAGGGAGGTGAAGAGTTAGCCTCATTGCATTTAGTTAGTAGTTCCCTAGTTAATGATTTGACCAGGGCATCGTCAAATGCATAATCCGTTGACTTCATTGCAACCTGGAGCATCTTCTCTGACCCGAATTCTTGAAGAAGCCCCTTGTAGACAGCCTTGAAAATCTTTTTGATTTTCAGATTCTGGGGGTAGGCTTGAGTTGGTTCAAGGCCTGAGGTGCCACAGAACTCAGACAGAATCCTCTTTGTGAGAACTCTTGATGTTTCACCAATGTCAGAGGATTCCAGTAATGTGATAGGGGTAGGGATCATTGACAGCAATCTAACAATCAGTAAAAGTACCAAAGAGGTGTAGTCATTGCTAGTGGAGTCAAATGATGTATATGTATCAGAGTCCATGGCTGATGGAGTTGATGGATGCACAGAGACACTAGACATCTCCAGATCTTTGTTGTCCATCTTGGATTCCACCTCTCCTAAAACTTGAATATCCACAGTTCCACCGTTGTGTGTGCTGCTGCCAGACAGAGAGGGTCCAGGCAATGATTTGGCACTAGACTGACGGCTAGTGATCATAAGAGCCGGTCTGTCAGAGTCAAGTGTTCCAGCATCAGTTGGGGACAACCCATTGATTATGTTCATCAACTCTGATAATTCTTCTGATGAATTGGAGGCCACAGAACAGGTATCCATGACCTGATTGACCATTATATTGGTGAAAAGGCTCTTTGTGTCAGAGTAAACCTGTGAGGAACTAATGGAGATGGCAGAACAGCTCGGGATAAGCCGACTTGTGTCCTGCAGAGAACCATCAGAGATAATAGTTTGGCAGAAATCTGATCCTTGTGATGGTGGAGGAAGACAGGGGACAATCTGCTGTAGCAGACGTTTTATTGACTCCTTAGCAAAGGAGTACACAAGGTCAGATGGAAACTCCCTGGATTCTTCAGAAGCATTCAATCCTGTCTTCAGCTTCAAAAGAATAGAGTCAGACACGCTCTTGCCAGCTGGCACAAAAAGAGCCTGGGGGGTGTTGTGACTTTTTATGAGCTCATAAACTTTGTCAGTGAGCTCATGTGAGAAGTTCTGAAGACCATCCCTGGGGCTGAGTCTCGCAAGTCTTCTTGTAAAAGAAGTGACATCATCTGCAGTGGCTATGTGTTCTGTATCTTCTCTTGGAATGACCTCCATAACAGTGTCAACTATGGCAGAGATGGTTTGCCTTGTGTAATTTGTTGACCCTTGTGAATGAGTTGAGGAGTCACTCATATCAATGACCGAACTCCTAATGATAGGACAATAGCTTTCAACAGGCCACTCATTGGGGACTGGAGTTCCTGGAAGAGAATTTGTAAAATCACTCTGGGACCCTCTGGTCATGGCAGAGGTGATGGACAGGGAGGACTTTGAGGAGGATGGCCGATGTATCTCGTGTCCATCAGTTCTCACCATGTCAACATCCTCCAACATGGAGCCCACAATGGAACGAGTCAAGAGGCCTTTCTCTGAGGTGCTCATCCTCTCTGACATAGACACTCTCCTCTGGATTGTCATCAGAGTCTGACTAATTAAGGCTTTGGAATAATTTACCATGCTGGCCTGGCTGCCTTCATGTTCACTGTAAGTCATTTGTGTAGAAGTAGCTGTTCTGCATATGGATTCGACATGTTTGGGGGCCTCAACCACATTGTCAAGGAGGACCGGTTGTTGCTGGGCAAAAAAATCCTTGACCTTGGTGAACACATTGTTGAACAGGTTAAAAGTGCCTGGCCAAATTAGCTTTCCTTTCACATTGGCCCCATTGTGAACACTGACAGGAAGGGTTGAAGCTGACAGGGATCTCTCTAACTGGCCAGACACTGAAGCATCAGACATTTTAGTCATCTGGGTGAAGCTATTAAGGTCTTTAGTGATATTTATGACGATGTTGGATGCTGCAGAATTGGTGTGCAGAGAAGAGGTGAATAAAGATGGAGTTCCACTCTTCTGAAGGATTTTGACATCTCTATCGTCACCATCATTACTGGACTCTGCACAAATGTCTGCACTTCTACCATCAAGGCTGGCATTTACAATGCCAATCAACCCTGATTGAAGGATCCCACCAGCCATATGTGAGGCTTTAGTTTGAAACTCCTCAGTACATAGTTTGTCAAAGGCTGTGGATTTAAGACTTCTAGAGGATGCTTCCTCTTCATCATTGTTGACCTCACCATGCAAATTGTCCTGTGTATTGACAGCATAGTCATCAACAGATAAATATGATTTGGAGGCGGCAAGGACGTCAATCTGAGAAACAACGGCGTCCAAAAACTTGGACAGGTCTTCTGTATCTCCTTTTAGGCTAGAGAGGCATTCCTCCATTGATTCCTCAGAGTGATACACAGTGAGGATCTGACTAATGACCTCCTTGGTACAGGTTTGAAAGTCCGCTTGGATTTCAAGAGAATCACTATTACAAGTCACCTGAGAATCTAAACTTTCACTGGGAGCCTGTTTGAGAGTCTCATCATATATTGGTGTAACACCATCGATGACCTTTACAGAGTCTTGGCAGGGAGTGAGAAACCGCTTCAGCAATTGTCGAAATCTATGATATATAATACGAGCAGCAGAAAGGGTGCTCCCTTTTGAAATTCTGAGAATTTCAGGTTCATGTGTCTGCATGGACTGAACAATAGTATCCACATCTGTTACAAAAGTGTCCAGTAATGTAGATGCTTCAGAGTCTCCCAGTAAGCTGGTTGTAAAGGGGCTGACAGATCTCAGAGCTTCACTCACTACCTTTCTAGCCTTTGTCTGGAAAGACACACTGGAGAGTTTCTTCATATTTATAACTGGAAGACTCTGGGTAGATTCACTGTTGGTGGTGCTGTCCTGCAGACCAAGTGGAAAAGTGAGATCGGAGAGACATTGTTCACTGTCTAACAACTCAGATGGTGAAGCAGAACAAGAACTGGTGAAGTCATTCAAGTCAGACATGATGCCATCCACAAATAGAGTGGCCTCCAGAGACTCTTCAGAATCACACTCTCCAACAGAAGATGACAACTTCTCCATCACCTCAGTCTTATACAAGACTAGAACCTGGCTGGCAATCGCTTTTGTGGTGTCAAGGAGGACTTGGTCTTGCAAATACTTTTTGAGAGCCAAGAGAGGTTTTGGGGTCTCACTTTGTCCTTTTTGTTCATTCATGGATGAGGGGGTTATTAAAAGTGGTTTACAAGAAATGGAGTCCGATGTGTCAGCCTCACCATTACTGGAATGACCGATGTCCAGGTACAAAGTTGGAACCATTGTGAAAGAATCTTTTGTGCTCTCCACAAATGTACCTGAGAGATACCCTTTTTCTGGACAGGTAAAAAGCCTCTTCAGCGTATTTTTCGTGTTGTAGTAACAACCAACAGTGTAAGACCAGATCTTACTCTGATGGTTTTCAAGAAGGATCTGCTCACTCTGTGCAGGAGAGCAGGATGCCCTGATAGCCTGGGTAAGATTGTCCATGTCTGAAACAAAGGTACTTACCAACTCAGAGGCCTCATGGTCGATCATAAGGTCTCCGATCTCACCTATCCTAGGAATTGGACTAGATGATGTAGTGCCAGAACAACATGATGTACAACCCCTGAATCTTTTAACGATCTCCCGGATCGATTCGGTGGCCTTGGTCTGAAACTCCTCAGTGAGTAGTCTGTCCATACTTTGTGTTGACAGATGAAGACTAGATTTGGCACCTTTGATATTGAGGTTGCTCTCTCCTTGTTTTAGCATCTCCTCAGAACTTTTACAAGATTCAAGCATCTTCATATGGTCAGCAACAACACAAAGCAGTTCCCTCTTGTCGGGTTCATTTTCCTCCTTATTGCTGAAGTTCAAAACAGTGCCACTGAGGGCTGTCATGACCTGTCCTGTTAAATGTGTCATATCCACCTCAACACCATCCTCTCTGAAAACAACACTCTGCTCAACACTCTGCCCATTAATGAACATCTGAAGTATGTTGGAAACGCCAGACACCATCTCCTCAACCACCTTGGTGCTGGAGACACCACCACTGGCAAAAATGACAGCGGACATTCGCCCAGAGATGGGAGTTTGAATGGCCACAGAGATTATGGAATTGACCTTCTTTGACACTTCTCCAACAATAACCCGGGATAGACTTTGAGTGTCTACCTGGCCCTCTCTTTGGATACAGAGGACATTGTTCAGCGACTCTTTGAAGGAATCCTGGACACTAGTGAGGAGACTGTCCTCAGTGATCCCAAAAAAGTCACTGAGTGGCTCAGATGATATAGACTCACCATCTCCCTGAGTCTTTGGCAACACTGTCTGAGACCTTTGAGAATACAAAGCAAACAATACAGCATTCCATATTCGATAGTAGACACTGTAGTCACATTAATGCATAATTCAGTAATAGGTCATTAAGAGTAAACTGTTATACAGATAACAAAACATATTTTCACAATATGGGTTATGAATAGTTAGGTGAAACCGGTTTCTTTAGGAATGACTGAACATACCCATTACGAGAGGAGCTTGATTTGGCCGCGCAAGACCTTGAGGATTTTCTGCTGCCACTCTTGCAAACCTTCAGGTTTGTGCTAGAAGATGTCTCTAATTCTGTCAGAGACTTGCCGGATACTGGAGACACATGGCTGTATATCAGTACAAAACGGAAAATTGCAGGGATGATGACCTCCAAGATGGCCTCAGATACAAACCGCACAATCTCCAGGCACATCTCTGCAAGCAGTGCCCTCATCACCTGTAGGACCGAAAACAGTGTAAGTAGATTACTCATAGCCGGGCTCTGAAACCAAGCTCCTCGAAGAGATACCAACAGTCTCACATATGTTCATGAGAATCATGAAAGTGGCATACATTGGAAAGCATGAAAAGCAGTAGGCTACTAAAAAGCTCTTTGAATGTAACTGTTTGTGATAATGTGGATGATACTGTAGACAGATAAATGGCTTGTATCTAATTTTCTTGAAACATCTATTAATATATCTATGAATAATTTTCAAGGTTAAGGGACTTACAGGGTCCATCCTGCCAATGCTTAACTGCCTCCATTGCCTATAGGAGATAATTAGATGTTTTTAGCACCAAAAAGCACACCAACACACATACAATTTATAAAATCCTCCAGATGACATTGTATTCAAATACTACAATAGAAGTTTGGACATACTCCTCAGTAAGTTTTTCCAGAAACCGGATGATAATCGGGTTGAAAGCATCCGGATTGATTGGCGGGAGGTCAAGAGCCCTGGTCTGACAGGCCCTGGAGACACACTCACTTAGGATCTTTTCATTAGATTGTCCCTGGTGAAATGTCCCCTGAATTGCCATCCTAGAGAATTCCACAGATGTAGAGGGACCTGTGTCCAAAGCAGCATTCACCAAGGTAAAGAAGTCAGAAAACATGTAACCTTCTGAGGTTAGCCAACTTTGTGTACTTTGTGAAGTTAAGTACCCAAGAAAGGATAACATGTGCACTCTGCTATTAGTCCTCTGCTCACAAGATGCCCATACTAAATCACATTTACATGCAAAAGGATTACATTCAGTGAAATTAGAGTTTCATTTATGACCTGCATCTGTATCAGTGATCTGCTCCACTTTGTTTCTCTTGGTCCTCTTGGTCTAAAAAGACAATACAGTCAATGATATACACGTAGATACTGTATGAAGCCATTCCAATACAGCCCTTTGAGTAGAGCAAGGGTAAGATTGATTGTAGGGCTGTCCCCGACAAAAAAAAACTTTGTCGACCGAGAGTCATCCTGTTCTAATGTTAAAATGTATTTTTCCATATCAGTGTTTGAATACAATCACTTACATAGGCACTGAGCTTGTCTGATGCTTTAAGCACACTGTTTGATTAAATAATTAAGACACACAAATGACTCAAGAAAGAGCTCCATGGTGACACTGTATTAAAATAAATGACAGCGAGTGCCTGTGTGACAGGCGCACGTTGTCTCGCTCTCCTCCCTACTGCAGTGAAAAGGCAAAGCATAACAGCAAGTGTTTATTCTGCTGTCCATGCTGAAGATGCAACATCATTTCAGCCATTTCGTTTCTTCCTCGTTTCTGAATGAAAAGTTCTGTTACCGAAATCCCTAACTTGTTAACAAAAAGCATTACCTATTTCCTCAGCCTTGCTCTCTTTATGTGAAACATGTAAGCATCGCATGCATGTGACAATTAGGGCCTGACCTATAGCCTATCATAATCAAATCAATAAATTGGTTATAACAAACTCCGAACACAGTAATATCGACAGCAAAATGGATGCGGAGGATGTGAAAAATAAACGCCAAACGGGTGAATGTTTACTGGTTGCTTAGGAGGGAAAGGGAAATTCAGATCTGTGGAAGACATTTGACTTAGTTGTGGAAACTACTGGTGGTCAAGAACAAGGAGGGTATAGGAGCAAGCGCTGACAGAGTATTATGTTTGCCAAACATTTGCTGTTAGATTACAATATTGTTTTTTCTGACCATTTGGAACAGTGTAAACAACACTAAATAAATTCTAAGCAATACCAGTCTGTTCTAACGACCAAAAAATTGTAAAGCCTTTATTACAGCATAGCAAAGATTAAAAACAGCCAAATCTGTGAAATTGCTTAATTCAACATTTTGCCGGTGCATGAGGCTTGGTGCTCACAGAATCAGTAGGCTATTAAACAAATACTCAAACAGGCAACAGAAGCTATATCTGTCTTATATCTGTGTGTATATATATATGTGTGTATATACCAGTCAAAAGTTTGGACACACCTACTCATTCAAGGCTTTTTCTTTATTTTTACTATTTTCTACATTGTAGAATAGTAGTGAAGACATCAAAACTATGAAATAACACATATGGAATCATGTAGGTACTAAAAAAGTGTTAAACAAATCAAAATATATTTTATATTTTATATTTGAGATTCTTCAAAGCCTTGACAGCAGCTTTGTACACTCTTGGAATTCTCTCAACCAGCTTCACCTGGAATGCTTTTCCAATAGTCTTGAAGGACTTCCCACATATGCTGAGAACTTGTTGGCTGCTTTTCCTTCACTCTGCGGTCCAATTCATCCCAAAACATCTCAATTGGGTTGAGGTTGGGTGATTGTGGATGTCAGGTCATCTGATGCAGCACTCCATCACTCGCCTTCTTGGTCAAATAGCCCTTACACAGCCTAGAGGTGTGTTGGGTAATTGTCCTGTTGAAAAATAAATTATAGTCCCACTAAGCGCAAACCAGATGGGATGGCGTATCACTGCAGGATACTATGGTAGCCATGCTGGTTAAGTGTGCCTTGAATTCTAAACAAATCACAGACAGTGTCACCAGCAAAGCACCCCCACACCATCACACCTCCTCGATGCTTCATGGTGGGAACCACATATGCGGAGATCATTTGTTCACCTACTCTCACAAAGACATTCTTGGAACCAAAAATCGCAGATTTGGACTCATCAGACCAAAGGACAGGTTTCCACGGGTCTAATGTCCATTGCTCGTGTTTCTTGGCCCATGCAAGTCTCTTCTTTTTATTGGTGTCCTTTAGTAGTGCTTTCTTCGCAGCAATTTGACCATGAAGGCCTGATTCACGCAGTCTCCTCTGAAAAGTTGATGTTGAGATGTGTCTGTTACTTGAACTCTGTGAAGCATTTATTTAGGCTGCAATGTGAGGTGCAGTTAACTCTAATGAACGTATCCTCTGCAGCCGAGGTAACTCTGGGTCTTCCTTTCCTGTGGCGGTCCTCATGAGAGCCAGTTTCATCATAGCGCTTGATGGTTTTTGCGACTTGATGGTTTTTGCACTTGATGAAACGTTCAAAGTTCTTGACATTTTCCGGATTGACTGACCTTCATGTCTTATAGTAGTGACGGACTGTTGTTTCTCTTTGCTTATTTGAGCTGTTCTTGCCATAATATGGACTTGGCCTTTTACCAAATAGGGCTATCTTCTGTATACCAACCCTACCTTGTCACAACACAACTGGTTGGCTCAAACGCATTAAGAAGGAAAGAACTTCCTTTACTTAACTTTTAACAAGGCACACCTGTTAATTAATGAAATGCATCCCAGGTGACTACCACATGAGGCTGGTTGAGAGAATGCCAAGAGTGTGCAAAGCTGTCATCAAGGCAAAGAGTGACTACTTTGAAGAATCTCAAATATAAAGTAGATTTTGATTTAACACTTTTTTGGTACCTACATGATTCCATATGTGTTATTTCATAGTTTTGATGTCTTCACTACTATTCTACAATGTAGAAAATAGTAAAAATAAAGAAAAACCCTTTTGACTGGTAATATATATATGGATGATTTACAAAGCCAGGCACATTTAACAATTAGGCTATTGATTATAGACCTAATTAAGTTGTGTTTTCTTCTCTCCTCAATCTTCTTAGACAATTAGGCTAAGGCAAGGGCTGTTTCCCCGTCTCTGCTGCTGCTGCTGCCTCTGCAGCATTGTTCTCAATCCCAATATGCTGGTTAACTTTGCTATTATACACATAGCAACATAGGGAAGGGCCCCAATTCTACGGCGCAGTGAAGATTATGTTTCAGAACCACGGACAGCGACCGTATCCAACGCGGGAGAAAGCACATTTGTTATAAAATAATATTTGATTGATTAGTGTTGCACCATTATTTTTACATAATATAACCATATACAATTTCAGTATCACGTCTTAGCGTGATGGACTGTGCCATCACTGTGGCCTCGGCAATGGATTAGTCAACTGTGACAGGCGCGAATCAGACAGGTGTCCATGTGCACCATGAAGAAAAAAAACTTTTGCGACTGCTCGACTTAAGAAATCCCAGTCAACCAATAGCCTATCGACCAAACAATCGACCAAATGGGGTCAGCCCTAGATTTACTATTAGGAGATAAAAGGGTATTGTATGGGCAACTTACCTTCCTCAGAACAACATGCTGTAGGGTCAGGTTATAGACATGAAAGATATCACAAATATCCACATCTCTGCTCAATCTATTCCCTTACCTTGACTTTATTTCTCTTCACGGCATCCTGCTCCATCTGAGGCAGGGGATCCTTCTTCACCTCTTCCTCATCTTCATCATTCTGATTATCAACAAAATCTCTCTCAGCTGCATCAGTATCAGTGCTCTGTTCAACTGTGGACCTGTTGGCACCGGTCCTCCTCTTTGTCTAAAAAGACAATACAGTCAGTGACATACTGTATGTTGCCGTTGCTACAGGCCTTTGAGAAGAGCTAGGGTAAACGATTGGTGATTGAATATTATTATGGAAGTCTGTTGTAAGGACAATTTACCCTCCAACCTCACAACAGCATGTTGTATGGCATATTGGACAGGTTTGGAATGTGGACAGGTAAGACCCCAGATTTCCCTTTCTCTCCTCAATCTATTGTCTCACCTTAACTTTTCTCCTTGTCACAGCCTTCAGCTCGATCTGAGGCAGGGGATCCTTCACTTCACTATCTTCTGGATAGTTTAAACTCAGGATATCTTTCTTCATTTTCTGGACTTGACCTTCCAAACTTTGATGATCATGTGGATCATCTTCGTTTAAACTCTGATTGGAACAAATTAGACCATTTTTTAAATGCTCATGGATATGGCCAATATACCACAGCTAAGAGCTGTTCTTACGCACGACACAACGCAGAGTTATTATAAACTGGTTACCAACTTAATTAGAAGAGTAAAAAATAAATGTTTTTTCATACCGGTGGTATACGCTCTGATATACCACAGCTTTCAGCCAATCAGCATTCAGGGCTCGAACCACCCAGTTTATAGTGGCCAATATACTATGGCTAAGCGCTGTTCTTAGGCAAAACTGCTTGGATACAGCCCTTAGCTGTGGTATATTGGCCATATACCACAAACACTGAGGTGCCATATTGCTAATAAAAACTGGTTACCAACATAAATAGAACAGTAACAAGTCTTTTTGCATCATAACCGTGGTATATTGTCGTATATACACATGGCTTAAGCATCCAGGACCCAAACTGCCTGGTTTATAATTACACAATAAGGCACGAGGGGGCTTGGTGTAAATACACAATTATACCAACAGGCTCCTGAACAGCTTCAATCGCCAAGCCATAAGACTGCTAAATAACTAACAAAATGACTACACAGTACAGGTTTTCGCTATAAATACACATAGATCCTATTGCCTGATATCAAGATTCGTAATTAATGCGTTATGGAGTCACCTATTATTATAATAATTTAGGTAAAATTATGATAAGTAGCCTACTGCTGTTATCTTTGCAAGGATCATATTTTATTTATAACAAGTCCCATAGGTTATTATAATGCATACTTTTTCTTTTTTTTTACAATATTTAAAATGATTATATGAGCGGAACATTAACGTTGGCCCACACCGCCACCCAGCTGCCACTACTTGCGGGATGTCCTGTATACCCTGTGGTCCCTGCCGCTGCATTTAAAAAAAAGACGGTGCATCGGTTCCTACACAACTGCATAGGCCTTCTCTGTTAACCATTCATAGGCTTACCTTATTATCCTTATTATCCTCCATGGTTAAAGTCTATGACTGGAGCTTATGTTCTCATCACCTAAAACTTAACCAAGTGATTACCAAAGAGATAAGGCTATCGCATTTTATACGGTAACTCAGCCAACGTCATAATGTGAAAGAACTTTTACGTAATAAAACAACTTCAGGGATGATCTGTCAATCAATGCGACCAGCGACGCCATACTGGAACCCCATACCACTAAAAAGACCCGTCGAAACAATAAATACTGATGTGTTAGCTACGTTTCCGGTTTTTTTTGTAAAATAATGTGATGAGACAACAAATAAATAAGTAAACAACAGCCGGCAACAATGATGAGCAATACATAACATTGTAAATAAGAATGTGTTCTTAACTGACTTGCCTAGTTAAATAAGCTTAAATCATAAATAAAAAATAAAAAAAATAATAATCAAATGCAGTAATTTGAGAGGACCGGTTGAGGGCGACTACGACCCAGTTTTGAATAAACAAGGACAGAAGCATGCCATGTGTTGTTGGGTCAGAGGCGAAGGTTCATAGTTGAAATTCGAAAAGATGGTGGCGCACGCAGAAATACGCGTGGTTCACCGTGGTGGCAGCAAAATTAACTTCAGAGAGCCAGTTATTACAAATGATTCCAGGTACGTGTGTGTGTATTGCAGCTGACATGAGCTAAACCTGAATTAACTGTATGTGAAGTATGGCATGGACGCAAACTGTAGCTCTGGCTAGCTACTGTGGCTAGCTAGCAAGCACGTTAGCTAACGTGTTACTGTATAGCTACAACACAAGTATTCTAATCTTGAGAGAAACGTAACGTTGGCTATTGTTGTCTGTGGTCCTGTAGCTCAGTTGGTACAGCATGGCGCTTGCAACGCAAGTATTATGGGTTCGATTCCCGGGGGCACCCATACGTAAAATGTATACGTGCATGGCCATTGCTTCGCCCGGCAACGAACCATTGTTTATACAGACGACTAGTTGCAGAAGCTTCCGTACGTAGTCAGGCGTCCTTGATCAACACACTCAAACGAAAATAACGTTTCTACTAGCGGCATATTCAGTATCTCTAGGAACGATACTTTCCGGGACGAAGCAAGCATGATCGTGGCGGGTAAAAGTGCTAAATGGCTTATACACAGAACCAGTGGAGTGGTGGAAAAAGTGCCCAATTGTCATACATGACTGAGTCATTTTCTATTAAGGTATCTTTACTTTTACTCAAGTTAAAGTCACCCAGTAAAATACTAGAGTAATAGTCTAAAAGTATTTGTTTTTAAATATACTTAAGTATCAAAAATGTAATTGGATAAAATATACTTATAATAGAAACCTATAAATAATTTCAAATTCCTTATATTAAGCAAACCAGACGGACCCATATTCTTGTTTTATTTATGGATAGCCAGGGGCTCCAACACTGACATAATGGGTGGGACACAATGCAGATAGCCCAGTTAGCCAATGTGCGGGAGCACTGGTTGGTCGGGCCAATTGAGGTAGTATGTACATGGATGTATGGTTAAAGTGACTATGCATATAAGATAAACAGAGTAGCAGCGGCGTAAAAGAGGGGTTGGGGGGGGCACAATGCAAATAGTACGGGTAACCATTGGTTACCTGTTCAGAAGTCTTATGGCTTAGGGGTAAAAACTGTTGAGAAGCCTTTTTGTCCTAGACTTCGCACTCCGGTACCGCTTGCCATGCGGTAGTAGAGAGAACAGTCTAAGACTGGGGTGGCTGGGGTCTTTGACAATTTTTAGTGCCTTCCTCTGACACCGCCTGGTGTAGAGGTCCTGGATGGCAGGCAGCTTTGCCCCAGTGATGTATTGGGCTGTACGCACTCCCCTTTGAAGTGCCTTGCAGTCATATTTGCCTTATGCAGCACCACACATCGCCTTTGCATAGAGTTGATCAGGCTCTTGGTTGTGGCCTGTGGATTGTTGTCCCCGTCTTCAATGGCTGTGCGAAGTTGCTGAATATTGTCAGGAACTGGAACACTCTGTCATGCACATTGATCCAGAGCATCTCAACTGTGCTCAATGGGTGACATGTCTGGTAAGTATGCAGGCCATGGACGAACTGGGGCATTTTCAGCTTCCAGGAATTGTGTACAGATCCGTGTGACATGGGGCAGTGCATTATCATGCTAAAATATGAGGTGATGGTGGCGGAGGAGTGGCACGACAGTGGGCCTCAGGATCTCGTCACGTTATTTCTGCATTCAAATTGCCATCGATAAAATGCAATAGTGTTCGTTGTCCGTAGCTTATGCCTGCCCATACCATAAGTCCACCGCCCACATTGGGCGAACCACACGATTCCATACACGCTGTCTGCCATTTGCCCGGTACAGTTGAAACTGGGATTCATCTTTGAAGAGCACACTTCTCCAGCATGCCAGTGGCCATCGAAGGTAAGCATTTGCCCACTGAAGTCGGTTAGGATGCCGAACTGCAGTCAGGTCAAGACCCTGGTGAGGACGACGAGCACGCAGAGAAGCTTCCTTGAGACGGTTTCTGCAGAAATTATTCGGTTCAGCAAACCCACAGTTCCATCAGCTGTCTGGGTGGCTGGTCTCAAACGATCCCGCAGGTGAAGAAGCCGGATGTGGAGTTCCTGGGCTGGCGTGGTTACATTTGGTCTGCGGTTGTGAGGCCGGTTGGACGTACTGCCAAATTCTCTAAAACAACGTTGGAGGCAGCTTATGGTAGAGAAAGGAACATTCAATTCTCTGGCAAAAGCTCTGGTGGACATTCCTGCAGTCAGCATGCCAATTGCACACTCCCTCAACTTCAGTAATATGTGTCATTGTGTTGTGACAACTGCAAATTTTAGTGGCCTTTTATTGTCCCCAGCACAAGGTGTACCTGTGTAATGAACGATTATGCTGTTTAATCCGCTTTTTGATATGCCACACCTGTCAGGTGGATGGATTATCTTGGCAAATGAGAAATTATCACTAAAAGGGATGTAAGCAAATTTGTGCACAAAATGAGAGAAGCTTTTTGTGCGTATGGAAAGTTGTTGGGTTCTTTTATTTCAGCTCATGAAACATGGGATCAACACTTTACATGTTGCGTTCCTATATTTTTGTGAACCTGAACATCATCTTATCTCTTTTGTGCCACCAATGTATGAGGTTATGGAAGGGGAAACTGTATTGCAGTAGTCTAGTGTATGGTGCGGGAATAATGACAAGCGAACATGGAGAGATTTGTGTTCACATTGCCCTAACAAAGGGAACCGAACACAGACTTCAAGCGAATCGAACTTAGACCACCTCTTGAGATTGTTTTGGTTCGCTTCGGGGCTCTTTTGACGGGTCGGGTTCCCTTGGCGTGTTCACACTGCACAAAAATTAAGCTAACCTCACTGAGTTCACAGAAATTGTCTGAAAGGGGCCACGTTTGAAAACACTTAACCTCTAGAGGACCCCTTCGAGATAAAATCCCGTTAACAGGATTGGTTGGACAACAACCAGTGAGAGAGCACGGCGCGAAAAAAAAACAAAAAAACAGCAAAATTTAAATTCTAGTATTATACGGCATTTTAAAGATACTCTACTCGTTAATCCAATCACATTGTCCGATTTCAAAAAGGCTTTACGGTGAAAGCAAAACATTAGATTATTTTAGGATAGCACATTAGCAAAAAAAAGCCATTTTCCAAGCACGGATAGCTGTCACAAAACCAGATATACAGCTAAAATTAAGCACTAACCTTTGACAATCTTCATCAGATGACACTCCTAGGACATCATGTTAGACAATACATGCTTTTTTTGTTCGATCAAGTTCATATTTATATCCAAAAACCCAAATTTTTACATTGGCACGTGACGTTCAGAAAATGTTTTCTCCCCATAACTTTCGGTGAATAGGCACATATATTTACAGAAGAATTCATAAACGTTGACAAAATTTATAACAATTATTTAAAGAATTAGAGATAATCTACTCCTTTATGCAACCACTTTGTCAGATTTCAAAATAACTTTACGGAAAAAGCACATTGTTCAATATTCTGAGTACAGAACTTAGCCTTCAGTGCTAAGCTATACAGTTAGCCTACAACCACGGCGTCGACAAATCTCTAAAAATATGTTCGAAATATTTTCTTTCCTTTGCTGATCTTCGGCGGAATGCACTCGGAAGGGCACCCACTTCCACAAGAAATGTTAATTTGTTCTGCAAAGTCCATCATTTATGTCCAAATGCATCCGTTTTGCTGACCCATCCAGAACACTTTACAATGCCATGTGGCGTGGACGCAAATCCATAGACGAAATGATCAAAAGTTCCATTACCGTTTGTAGAAACACGTCAAACGATGTTAACAATCAATCCTTTAGGGTATTTTTTAACGTAAAATTGCGATAATTTTACAACCGGGCAATAGGTATCATAAGACACCTGTCCTCAGACTGGCCAGTGATTGACTGATCCACAATTTTCTGCCCGGTAACAGGTGATGGATGAAACCAGTTCCTAAAGATTGTTGACAGCCAATGGAAGAGTTAGGAGGTGCAACGTAAATCATATGTCACTGTAGTTTTTCAAAAACTACATTTCTAATTTCTCCCACTTCCTGATTCAATTTTTCTCAGGTTTTTTGCCTGCCATATGAGTTCTGTTATACTCACAGACACCATTCAAACAGTTTTAGAAACTTCAGAGTGTTTTCTATCCAAATATACTAATAATATGCATATTCTATTTTCTGGGCCAGAGTAGTAACCTTAAATTGGGTACGTTTTACATCCGGCCGTGAAAATACTGCCCCCTAGCCCCAACAGGTTTTAAGGGACCCACTTCCTTTCTGCTTACCTCATGTCAAAATATAAGTCCCCCAGAAGTTATTTATTTTTGTCTACATATGGCATACGTGCAGGACTTATTTTGACATGAGGTAAGCAGAGTAGGAAGTGGATCTACAACAGACCCACGTTTGGAAAGTCTGTATTATTAAACAATCTTTTAGATAATGTGTCTCAAATTCCCTCCTGTCATAATGACCAACCCGCCATGGCCACCGGCACAGTAAGAAATGGAATTGTTTTTAACTTCTGGCTTCCCAGAATTTTATTTCTGTTTTTGTGCAACCCAATTGCTTCAATTGTATGTAAATACACCTGAGTTGCTAAAAGCACCTAACCGGTATCGTTAGCTAGCTAGACCTGTTTTTGGTATTTAGTTAGCTAATCATAATAAACAGTCGGGTGTCTACGTTGAATCGGGAATAACCGTAGTCTGTAAACTGATTTCTTTCCGGTCCTTTTCACCAGGTTCCTTTTGTGTGCCTCGGGGGAGTCAGTGAAAGTCTACAGTTCCAGCTCAGAGGAATGCGTCCATGATTTGCAGGGACACACAGACCTGGTGTCAGGCATTGTCCGCAACCCTTCAAACCACCTGCAGGTTTGTAAATGCAGTAGCTACTAGTTTGTGTGCCCGATATGTGTGAACTTTCCATACTGGGCGTTACAGGAAAGCCCTATACAAAACGGCGCCATAGACTTTAACTAACCGTCCTTGGCGATTTATTTTTTTCACTGACTCAAGAACGAAGAAAGTATCTTTAAATGTCTGTGTCCAGTTGCAGGTGGTTCTACAAAAAAAATGCGAAAACGCATGGCAAAAACAGTGCAACTATTTTTGCCATGTAATCTTGTTTTTTTTACAGAGTGAGAAATCCCTCTTGCATGTGTGTAGATCTTTGTTTTGGTTGCGCAGTGTCACACTCTGTCATCTACTTCTACATTTCCTGCAAAGATGTTGGAAAATGCAAGATGTCTGGCAGCTAAAATGGCAAGGGAACACCTCATTTGGTGCAAAACGTAGATTTAATATCTTTCTTTGTTTTTGTAGAATGACCTGCAACTGACACACATTTCTAAGATACTTTCTTTGTTCTCGATTCGGTCAAAAAAGTATCACCAAGAATAGTTAAGTTGAAAAATCTATGGCGACATCTTGTATAGGGCTTTCCTGTAACGCCCAGTATGGAGACATAGTTATCACATATCTGGTAGCTATAAATACAGTAGCTACATACGTGTCTGCAATCAGCATGTTTGTCGAAAGAATGGTTTGTTGTTGCTCCTATGGTTTGGCGTCTCTGAGGAATGTTTGTTCATTGCAATGTTTTGAGTGCAGACGTGACATTGTTGCACTCTCCTGCAGGTATACTCGTGCTCAGCAGATGGCACTGTCCGATTGTGGGACTTCACAGATGGCATCCTCATCAAGGTACAGCCGCGCTCTTTGCCAAAATCATTTTCGATCACTGCTTCCTTTTTGCTTTATGAACAGTACTAGTCAAAGCTTGGCCACACCTACTCATTTAAGGGTTCTTTTACTATTTTCTACATTTTAAAATAATAGTAAAGACATCAGAACTATGAAATAACACACATGGAATCATGTAATAACCAATAAGCTGCCTTAATGACAGCTTTGCACAGACTTGGCATTCTCTCAACCAGCTTCCCCTGGAAAGGTAATTCATCCCAAAACATCTCAATTGGGTTGAGCTCGGGGGATTGTGGAGGTCAGGTCATCTGATGCAGCACTCCATCACTCTCCTTCTTGGTCAAATAGCCCTTACACAGCCTGGAGGTGTGTTGGGTCATTGTCCTGTTGAAAAACAAATGATAGTCCCACTAAGCGCAAACCAGATGGGATGGTGTATCGTTGCAGAATGCTGTGGTAGCCATGCTGGTTAAGTGTGCCTTGAATTCTAAATAAATCACAGACCGTGTCATCAGCAAAGCACCCCCACACATCACACCTCCTCCATGATTCACGATGAGAACCACACATGCAGAGATCATCCATTCATGTACTCTGCGTCTCACAAAGACAAGGCGGTTGGAACCAAAAATCTCCAATTTGGACTCCAGACCAAAGGACAGATTCCACCAGTCTAATGTGCATTGCTCGTGTTTCTTTGCCCAAGAAAGTCACTTCTTATTGGTGTCCTTCAGTAGTGGTTTCTTTGTAGCAATTCGACCATGAAGGCCTGATTTACACATGTCTCCTCTGAACAGTTGATGTGTCTGTTACTTGACCTCTGTGAAGCATTTATTTGGGCTGTGATTTCTGAGGCTGGTGACTAATGAACTTATCCTCTGCAGCAGAGGTAACTCTGGGTCATCCTTTCCTGAATTTCATGATGGCAATTGATGGTTTTTGCGACTGCACTTGAAGAAACGTTCAAAGTTCTTGAAATTTTCCGGATTGACTGACCTTCATGTCTTTAAAGTAATGACGGACTGTCGTTTCTCTTTGCTTATTTGAGCTGTTCTTGCCATAATATGGACTTGGCCTTTTACCAAATAGGGCTATCTTCTGTATACCAACCCTACCTTGTCACAACACAACTGGTTGGCTCAAACACATTAAGAAGGAAAGAAATTCCACAAATCAACTTTTAACAAGGCACACCTGTAATTTTAAATGCATTCCAGTTGACTAGAGTGGTTGAGAGAATGCCAAGAGTGCAAAGCTGTCATCAAGGCAAAGGGTGGCTACTTTGAAGAATCAAATATAAAAAAATATTTGAATTTAACACTTTTGTTTACTACATGATTCCATGTGTTTATTTCCTAGTTTTGATATCTTCACCATTATTTTACAATGTAGAAAATAGTACAAATAAAGAAACCCTGGAATGAGTAGGTTCTTCAACTTTTGACTGGTTCTGTATTTATAAATCACTTTACTATAATACTTTTCAGACCTTCATTATTGGGTACCCCATCTACTCCATATACGTCTCTGAAAATCATGGAGGAGTTGTGTTTGTCGTCGTCCCAATGGCAAATGACAAAAGCTCTGGTAAGTACAAATCAGAGGTTGGCATTTGCACGTCAATTGTCCTTAAATGCCTATATAGGGCCTTTTTGCAGTCAGTCGGTGTTCTTTCAAGTCACAAGTGATTTATTTTGTAATTGGTCAACATAATAGTGCAGAATGTGGAGGAGGGTGATCTCTGACAGGGGTGTGTGTGTGTCTTCAGAGCTGTTCCAGCTGGTGGCTGTTCATCTGCCCCGAAGTGGGGACCAGGAAGTGGAGGCGCGAGAGCTCTCGGCCGTCCTCTGTGATGTCAGCCCCTCCGGGGCTGTCTCCTTTGGCAGAGAGGTACGTGTAGTAGGCCTACCTGGAACTTCAGTAGCAAACAAGTCTCTGGCAGCAAACAACTTACGCTTGGGTCACTTGTCATAGTTTGCCATTATATTGTTAAGCGAAAGGTTAGAGTTTTTTTTTTATTACCACCTCCAATATGGACGCCAGCTCTTCGTGAAAAGCTTGTTTATTCCTCCAATCTAACAGGGTGAATACATTGCTGCCGCCAAAGGTTTACAGCTTGAGGTGTTTTTCTTCAAGAAGCAGAAGTCCTACAGGTAAACAACATTCTGCCCTGTCAGGAAGCTGTCCCCTTCAAGGACTCTAAGCATGAATGTTAATGTCTTTCTGGCTAGTGTTTGTGCAAAACAAGTCCAAACACACTGAACGGCAGTCCTGTCTGTTGGATGAGTGGCCTTTCTGCGTGTCTGTGGTCAGGAGTGGGGGAGTTCAGCCAGCCCTCTCGATCGTTTTGAGCAACCCCCTCATCTGGAAACAGGATTGATTACATTAGTGTTTTATGGGGATTTGACATTGCCCAACTAAACATTGGTCATCACTAGTCATAGGACTCATTCAACTGTATTGTCTGTTTCTGTGCCCCACAGGTTTTTCCTCAAGTCGGGAAATAAGAAAGGGGCCAAGAATGCCTTCACCTGTGTCTCGTGCCACCCTAAAGAGGACTGTATCGCCACAGGTCACGAGGACGGCAAAATTCGCCTGTGGTAAGTGATGCCGGAAGAACATTGCGGCCATGACCATACATGGCCTCACTTAAGAGCAAATTTAGGGGAAACACTGGATTGGCATTACTCACAATCAAAGTTCTTTCTCTGTCTTCATAGGAGAAACTTCAACCAGAAGAAGGAGTACACATACTCCACCCTACACTGGCACCACGGGGCAGTCAACACACTGCAATTCACCCCTGAAGGTAACCTATAACCCCTGACCCTATAACTGTTGAATTATACCTATACAAATCATCATCTTTGGTCACACTACAGGGGTCGTGTAGAGAAGCATGTCTGTTATATGAAATATATTCTCAAATATTTTATTTTCTCTGTTAAGCTGTGTGCACTGAACTGACATGCATGATTGTTGCTGACAGTCTGATTGTCCAGATGAAGGGAATGAAATAGTCTATAATGCGCACTACTACTGTGGCACTCAACTCAAGCAGTGGTACTGCTGACAAAGTAATTCAATGCCTCTACTTTGTCACTCGGGTCGGGATGCAACTTTCCAGTGCTACTATTTTTGCCATGTAATCTTATTAAAACACAATCAGAATAGTTTACCTATTTACCTAGTCGGCTTGCCATGTGTTCTGTAAGATAAATATTCCTCTCGAGGCGCATTCAAGTTGCGAGAGCCACGGGGAGGGAAACATGTATTCTGACAAGCAATCAGTTCATATAAATTAATGCAAAGCCAGTTTGGTAAATGTATTATTAAAGCAGTTTTGACCTTTGTTAAAAAACATATATATATATATTTTTTTCAATTGCTACCATTGCGGTAGCACGAGTGACATCGTTTTACAGATGCAGTTTTCAATCATGGTTTAGGAGCAGCTGCACAACAGCTCAAAGTGGACAATGGCATCTTAAAGGGCAGTGATGTACTTTGTAATAGAAATGCCTGAAAGTGAACAATTATTTATAATAAAATATTAATTATGAATAACAACAACAATCAGGATGTTGTGTCCAATGGGGTAAATGCAGATGGACAAACCCCATGCTTCAGCATATGTGAATGTTATAGGCACTACGCTGCATCAATTGGGCTACAGATGATGCTTATTGCTAATGGCAGATCTGATAGACCATGCATGGTCCAATATGTAAAAATTGTTTAAACATTTTTACCAATATGTTATTGGGCTCATTTCTGAAGGTGGAAATTATATTTTAGATGTTGACAGCATAATTTTATTTTCTTTCATTTTGGAGTAAAATGTCCTTTTTATAAAAGTCACCAGAACTGAGCATCTCAGTCCTTCTATATAAAAATGATCCTCGATGAACTTCAAGCAAAACATTAGGACATTTAGCTGGCTACATTCTTTCTATAATAAACATGAGAAATCTGATAGCAATGCATTGTTTTTGGAAAAAATACCTTGCTTTTTCATTCTAAGCTAATTTACTTGGCCAAATAATTTTGCGCTTCTGTTATCTGATGAAAACCCAGCTATTTTTTGCAGAATGTGTTGCACTAATGTGAAGAAAAACTATAGTTACACGCCGCTGATCATTCTATTTAGGCAAATAAACACAGTTGACTTTCAATATAAAATGCAGGTGAAATGGTTTGAAACTCTGATTTTCTGATCGTCTGCGTTTTGAAAATGCACATTTCTAAAAGCTAATGCGACCCCTGCTCTATGCCAACTGTTTTCCTGGTTCATGATGGAAGCATTCTGACCAGTGGCGTGATGGCCTTTGTCTACGCTTCTTTTCTGTAGGCACCAACCTGCTAAGCGGGGGGATAGAATCGGTGCTGGTCCAGTGGCGTTACACACAAGAGAACCAGAAGGACTTCCTGCCGCGCCTGGGCGGTGCAATCACACACATTGCCGTGTCACCTGACGGTTCATTGTTCTGCACCTCCCACTCTGACAACAGTAAGGACTGTTGCACCCTGTTACAATAATTTCATGGTTCATTCCTCCATCTTGCCTCCCTCCCTTGAAGTAATCATTGATCTGACATGACTGGAATAGTCACTGCTATGTAGTGGATTTCAGTGATTACTTTAAGGAAAGATGCTTAAAACTGTTCAGGGTCCTCAGTCTCACACTTGAAAGGGACAGCAGATTCGCAAGTAGCATATACTATTTTATCTTAGAAATGGCTGGTGCTGACATCACCATGTACAGTGGGGTCCAACATTTTGATAAAGATGTGAAAAAAAATACTGTATATAAACAAATAAATCAAATTATGTTATTGCGGGTGTAGCGAAATGCTTGTGTTCTAAAGTAATTCTGAGCTATATTGTATGCACTATTGTTTTTATTATTTTATACTAATACAATTGCTCAGAGAAAGAGATTTTGTTTAACAAGTAATAAATACATCTCAAAGATAGGGGTCAAAGTGATTGGATCCCCTGTTCAATATTCCCCTTGCAAGGACAACGACCCAGACTTTTTCTGAAACGTTTTATCAGAAGAACACATTGTAAACGCCTGGAGTTTGCTAATCGGCATTGGCACTTGGATTGGAACCAGTGCTATGGTCAGATGACATGAAAATGGAGCTCTTTGGCCACGCACACCTCTGGTGGGTTTTGCATTGAAAGAAAGATGCATAATCAGAAAAGAACCACATACCTACTGTAAAATATGGTGGTGAATCATCAGAATTTCAGCTTTTTCACTGGGGGATTTCCTGGTATCAAATGAGTTAAGGTCAAACAGCATCATGAACTTTACCAAGTACCAGAACATTTTGTCCAGAAGGCTGAAACTTGGCCACACGTGGATCTTTCAGCAAGACAATAACTACAAGAGCACATCCAAAATCCACAAAGAAATGGTTAATTGACCACAAAATCAACATTTTGCAATAGTCATCTCAGTCTCCAGACTGAGATGGCCATTGACAGACAGACAACCTCATTGAAAACCTGTGGTTTGAATTCACAAGGGAAGTCCATAAGAGCAGACAAAACATATATCAAGGATCTGGAAAGATTCTGAATGGCGGATTGGTCTAAGATCCCTCCCAATGCGTTCTCCAATCTCGCAAAACATTTTCGAAAAAATCTGTCTCGTTATCTTCGCCAGGGGAGAGTGCTGGAGAGATTTTTTAAATTTTTATTACTTGATAAACAAAATCTCTTTCTCTGAGCAAATTGTGTTAGTATTAAATAATATAATAAAAAAAAAAAATTTTGCGCATACAATATAGCTCAGTATTTATTTTTGTCTTTTTTTGCTTATCTTTATCAAGTGATCCAATAATTTTGGACCCCACTGTATTTTGTGTCAAACAACTAAGGGCTTTTGGATGTTGTCACGGAGTTTAATCTGTAGACCTGATCCATCTTTTTTTCTCTCCCTATTTTCCCTGTCAAGAAATCACTATCATCCAGAGCTGTGTTAAAGTGTCGGCCATCATCCAGGGGCTGGTCAAGGGCGAGGGTGTGCGGACAGACCTGATGATCGACCCGCGTAGTAAAGCCTTGGTGCTCAACGGGAAACCAGGCCACTTGCAGTTCTACTCTCTCCCTCGCGACAAGCTGCTCTACAATGTAAGCACAGCTTTTTTTGCCTGGAGCCGTCAATGAAAAACACAACACTGTCCTTGTTAACTTGGCCCAGGGAGCTACCTAGGAAGGTTCTTGAACTTTGATGTCATGTGACTATTAGACATAGAATGACTAGAATGTATGGCCTTGGAGTCTCGGAGGTCTGGCTTCGCTCTTTTGTCATGAACTCAAAATGAGCTCTTTTGATAACTGAGTTAAATCTTATTGACCAATCAAGCTGATGGAAATTATTTGACTATTTCTCTTCTACCTTCAGTTGGACATAGTACAGCAGGAGTACATCCACGAAGAGGGTCTGGACCAGTTTGAGGTGGTCAAGGCTGCGTTCGACACCCGCGGCGACTGGCTTGCTACGGTGGAAGAGAGGACGCAAAAAGGCTCTGAGCTAGAGATCAATTTGAAGCTGTGGGCGTACAATGAGCAAACTCAGAGGTACTATTTGTTTGCACACCATAGCCAGCCTGGTTACATGTTGTTGTACACGTCTTCATATCAACGTGCCATTCTTCATGCTCGTCATTAACAAGCCCCTTAGTTAATGCTGTTCACACGTTTGGCCGTATCCATGTGATACTTTTAGTCATGTAGTGTATGTGGCCACCTGCTCGTCGAACATCGCATTCCAAAATCATGGCCATTAATATGGAGTTGGTCCCCCCCCCTTTGCTGCTATAACAGCCTCCACTCTTCTGGGGAGGCTTTCCACTTGATGTTGGAACATTGCTTCCATTCAGCCACAAGAGCGTTAATGACGTCGGGCACTAATGTTGGGTGATTAGGCTTGGCTCGTAGTCGGCATTCCAATTCATCCCAAAGGTGTTTGATGGGAGTTGAGGTCAGGGCTCTGTGCAGGCCTGTCAAGTTTTTCAACACCGATCTCGACAAACCATTTCTGTACGGACAGCGCTTTGTGCATGAGGGTATTGTCATGCTGAAACAGGAAAGGGCCTTCTCCAAACTGTTGCCACAAACTTGGAAGAACAGAATCGTCTAGAATGGCATTGTATGATATAGCGTTAAGATTTCCCTTGGCTGGAACTAAGGGGCCTAGCCCGAACCATGAAAAACAGCCCCAGACCATTATTCCTCCTCCACCAAACTTTACAGTTGGCACTATGCAATCGGGCAGGTAGCTGTCTCCTGGCATCCGCCAAACCCAGATTAGTCCGTTGGACTGCCAGATGATAAGGCTTGATTCATCACTCCAGAGAACGAGTTTCCACTGCTCCAGAGTCCAATGGCGGCGAGCTTTATACAACTCCAGCCGACGCTTGGCATTGTGCATGGTGATCTTAGGCTTGTGTGCAGCTGCTCGACCATGGAAAACCATTTCATGTTGCTCACTAATAACAGTTATTTTGCTGCCGTTGCTTCCAGAGGCAGTTTGAAACTCGATAGTGAGTGTTGCAACTGAGGACAGACAATTTTTACGTGCTTCAGCACTCGCCGGTCCCGTTCTGTAAGCTTGTGTGGCCTACCACTTCGCGGCTGAGCCGTTGTTGCTCCTAGACGTTTCCACTTCACAATAACAGCACTTACAGTTGATGGGCAGCTCTAGCAGGGCAGAAATTTGACGACCTGGTGGCATCCTATGACGGTGCCACGTTGAAAGTCACTGAGCTCTTCACTAAGGTCATTCTACTGCCAATGTTTGTCTATGGAGATTGTATGGCTGTGTGCTCGATTTTATACACCTGTCAGCAACGGGTGTGGCTGAAATGGCCGAATCCACTAATTTGAAGGGGTGTCCACATACTTAAACATACACTATATATACACAAAAATGTGGTTTCCGTCTTTCGTCCACTCTCTACCCTTCCTCCTTCCCCCTCTGTAGTTTTGTGCTGAACACTACAGTCACAGCCCCCCATGAGGACCAGATTACAGCCATGTGCTTCAGCCCTTCACCAGAGACCACCATGCTGGTGACCATCAGCTTCGACGGCCACTTCAAAGCCTGGCTGCTGGCAGACCACTCGGACACCGAGGGTAAATGGTTATTTTTCTATCACTGAGCCTGATGGCCAGGAGTTGGCAAAAGTCTGCCTTGTAATAATGTTCTTCCATTTTTTTGGTCCTGGAGACCTGCTAGTTATTGTTCACTGACACATGATTCGGCTAATCAAGGTATTGATGACGAGCTAAATCACATTGACGCTCTAATATTCTCCCTGGCTTTTCCTTTCTCTCTATGCCGCTGACTACCAGCAGAGGGCGCCTCCTGGTCATGTGACTTTGTTGGCGGGTACCACCTCCTTAAGCCTGGCTGCTGCTGCTTCTCGGCCGACGGCTCCCTATTGGCTGTCGGTTTCCAGGAAGTGGTGACTGTATGGAGCCCCTCCTGGGAGCTGCTTACCACCCTGTCCCAGCCCCCAGGGGCCATCAGGTCAGAGCTCACTCGCACACACCTATAAACAGACAGACACACTTAAAAACAACTTCACACACTTATACACCAACACGCATGACCGTTCAAACGAGCAGACGTTTCAACAACTTTCCTAACAGAAAATGTATGTTAGCAGATATGGCTGTCTATCAACAAACAAGATGGTTTTTTAAACTAGCAGCTATGACTCATGATATGAACTTAGATTCACATTTTACATTGTTTACTTGTGTAAAACCCTCAGTGGTAGATAAGTCTGTAATATTTGACTTCACTGGCACAAAACGAGTGTACTTTATGGCAACAGATCGGGAACATACAAAAAAAACAAGTGATATTGGCCAGCCATGTCAACTTGGGAGACAGAACCTGCTCCGCAACGTTGAGGGAGCCTCTACAACAATATTTGCCAAGTCAGCTCCCCCTTCCTTAGGTCAACGAGTGCAGAAAACTAGTATTTGGTGTTGTCTTACTCAATTGCATGCCAGAGCTGCCTAGCTGCTGCCTATAAACTCGTGATCAATGTTAACCGTTGCAGTGCTGTGTAATTTACAAGTCCCAATTTAAATGTGTTCTTTTTACTTCCATTTGCATGCCCTGGTTTTAGTGCTGTTATTCACAATGGTCCCAAGAGTCAACTATACATCACTCTTCATCCTTTTTCTTCCTTCACCTAAATGAGGATGTAATGTATAGGGCTAGCTCTGCCTCATATGTGCTCTGAGTAATGTAGACACTTGCTGGTACAGAAATGGCTTTGGAAGTCGAGCACTGGGCCTCCGCACTGTTATTCCAGCTGCCCCACAGCCCCTTGTATAACCGCCTCCTATTGATTTTCTGTTGGGCGTCTGCTTGTGTTCTGAACAGAAATGATTTCAGATGACTGTATTTGTTGTTGTAGCTCTGGTGTGGAAAAGGTCCTTGCCACTAATCCTGTGAGTGGGTTGTGGTATGCTCATGGGTACTTTGAAAGTATGGTAAGAGACTGGTGAATGGGTTTGAAAGATGATACTTTTTTTTGATCCACCAGGGACCTTTGTTTTGGAAGGTTAAGCTGTTCCAAGTACCTGTTGGGGACCAGCACCAAGAACCAACTCTGTTGCTGGAACCTCCTCACCTGCTCATGTAAGATGTGTGTGTGCCTATGTGCAGTTGTCCTATAAGCAACATAACCACAACCTAAAATAAAATCTGTTCAATCCATAGACCTGACGTTTGTTTTCCTACTTTCGTTTCTCTCTCTTCCCTTCTCTCAATCAGTGGAATGGAGCACCCCTGTGGATGTGAGCCTGCTCCAGGCCGACCCACTGTCTGAGAACATGGCTGCCTTCTGCAGTCAGTCTGGCTGCTCCGACTGTGAGTGCTTCCTGGTTCTAGCTCCAACAGGAATCTTTCTCTTTGCTTATTTAGATTTAGACTTGGCTGGGTCTACCATATGACAAGACTAAAGTACATATTACAGAATACCTAGGGGAACCTGCCATGTTACATGTGTGCAACTAGCTAAACTTTGGGTC
The DNA here is from genome assembly GCF_901001165.1 of Salmo trutta. Lineage (NCBI taxonomy): Eukaryota > Metazoa > Chordata > Actinopteri > Salmoniformes > Salmonidae > Salmo > Salmo trutta. Next base: position 44,087,603 of record NC_042976.1, read on the forward strand.
CTTGGGTTGTGTGGTATGGCAACATCACCTAAACAACACCTAGGTTATATGAGCTTCACTCATCAATGCCCTCTCCTCCCACCAGTGTTTGTGTTCAAGCCCGGCGAGTCGCGGCCCCTCTACTCCCAGAGGGCCTTGTGCACGGGCAAGGTACAGCATGCCGTCTTCGCCCCGCGCGACCAGATGCTGGAGAGCTGCGAGGAGCACGCTCAGTGGCTCAACAGATCCCAGCTCTACTTCCTCACCCAACACATGGTGAATATATAATACACAGACTGTCTCCAGATTCATGGCTTCCTCTCCTCGTCTCCTTTCCTTTGTCACCCCTAATACATTAAAGGACACACCACGTGTTCTGTTCCAATTCAAACCTTGAATACAAGATCCCCCCCCCCAAACTACTAAATGACATTGAAAGTAAAGAACCTGTTCATCTGAGGGGATGGCGCATGTGTGGGTTTTACTACTTATTCCACTGGCAGGTAACTAACCACAGAGTTCTGTCTGACATCCTCTCTCCATTGTAGGATTTGATGACGTTTAGCACTAAGACTGAGGAGGACAGACTGTTGGCGTCCAGTAAACGGGTACAATCCCACTTTGTTACAAAGCAGTTGCGAAACATATTGCCAAAGTAATCTAATCCTGTAACACATGTATAGCATTCTCTATTGAAGTTCTGACTATTTGTTTTTGGGGTGTTTTTCAGCTCATGGTGGACGACAGTGTTGCCGTGACGCCGTTCTATCTGTTGCTAGGGAAACACAGACAGCAGCAGCAGCAAGAAGCGCTGACCAATCCCATGGCAGAAAGGATTCAGCTACCACAGGGCTCCATTGCCATCAAGGAGGTGTGTATGTGCGCACGCGCATTCATGCAAGGGCCACTGACCATTAATTTGCGGACTTGTAAATAAGCTAGTGTTTCTACATTCTGTAATGTTGGCCCTCAAAGTTCACGTTTAGTTTTGCTTAAAAAGTGCATGTGCCAAGTACTTGTATACTTCTATGTAGTGAACTACTAAATATACTGAGTTGACTTTAGATGCTAGCTAAGACAAATTGGTCTACAAATATTTCTAGATTGTATTAGAAAGTTAGACCAGGTTCTTGATAATTGCCTTGCAATAAGCATCAGGAGTTCCTCATAACTCACTCCTCTCTCCCCCTCAGCTGCTATACACCCCAGCCCACGTCCTGCCTTCAGCCTCGTTCCTCTGCTCTATGTTCGTCCGCTCCCTGCTCATCTCCAGCTCTGCTGCCAGGTGAGTCCAGTAACTAGTAGTTACTTTATTGTCCCAGACAAGAAAATGGAAAAAAGACATTGTGCCAGTCTGGTGTAGCGGTCGAGGCTTCCGACTCAGGACCGCATGTAGATTTTGGCCACCCTCTGTCTATGCCTCTACTATTGAGGTCTGATTTTCTGAATTTTCTTAAAATTATACATTACAATTGATATAGAATCACAATAAATAGGTTAAGCTATATTGGCCTGAAAACAATTAAGGTCAAAGCAGTATTGTGATGATGGCCTTGCACCCTAGCGGACTCTTTCACCAGTCTTGCTCTGACACATCAGTGCAGATGGAGACACGGCGAGGAAGCCACATCAAATGAAATTTGACCACTTGGTTTGTCTTAATCCCAACAACAAGGCCAGAATTTAATCCAGCGCATCCGGTTCAAGAACTGGAGTTGTGCAGGCCACCACACACTGGCCGTGTCCGAATACCCATACTAGTGTACTACAGACTGCATACTATTTACTCTTCGCCACATACAATTTAGCACGTACCGGTTAGTAAAAAGTATGCCCCGGGTGCAACGCAGTAGCGGCTCCTGATTGGCTGAGTAGGTGGGGTGGGACAGACATGCATCGCATTAACCAGCCTGAAAATAGCTAATTTCCAACTTGATTAATTTCTCTAAACTCTGAATAGAATAGGAATTGCGTTATAGGCCTACTCAGGCTACTTATAATCAGCCTATCACATTCAACCTATACTGTAGTAGACCATATAGCCCATCTATCCTAGGACTGAAGACAGAAAAATATTATTTTGATTCCATTTCAACATATTTATTAGCGAAACCAAAGTGCTGTAACATACACTACCGTTCAAAAGTTTGGGGTCACTTAGAAATGTCCTTGTTTTCCATGAAAACATACATGAAATGAGTTGCAAAATGAATAGGAAATATAGTCAAGACGTTGATAAGGTTATAAATAATGATTTTTAATTAAATGATTGTGTCTTCAAACTTTGTTTTCGTCAAAGAATCCTCCATTTGCAGCAATTACAGCCTTGCAGACCTTTGGCATTCTAGTTGTCAATTTGTTGAGGTAATCTGAAGAGATTTCACCCCGTGCTTCCTGAAGCACCTCCCACAAGTTGGATTGGCTTGATGGGCACTTCTTACGTACCATACGGTCAAGCTGCTCCCACAACAGCTTAATAGGGTTGAGATCTGGTGACTGTGCTGGCCACTCCATTATAGACAGAATACCAGCTGCCTGCTTCTTCCCTAAATAGTTCTTGCATAGTTTGGAGCTGTGCTTTGGGTCATTGTCCTGTTGTAGGAGGAAATTGGCTCCAATTAAGCGCCGTCCACAGGGTATGGCATGGTGTTGCAAAATGGAGTGATAGCCTTTAAGATACCTTTTACCGTGTACAAATCTCCCACTTTACCACCACCAAAGCATCCCCAGACCATCACATTGCCTCCACCATGCTTGACAGATGGCTTCAAGCACTCCTCCAGCATCGTAATTTTTTCTGCATCTCACGAATGTTCTTCTTTGTGATCCGAACATTTCAGACTTAGATTCGTCTGTCCATAACACTTTTTTCCCCAATCTTCCTCTGTCCAGTGTCTGTTCTTTTGCCCATTTTAATATTTTATTTTTATTGGCCAGTCTGAGATATGGCATTTTTATTGGCCAGTCTGAGATATGGCTTTTTCTTTGCAACTCTGCCAAGAAGGCCAGCATTCCGGAGTCGCCTCTTCACTTTTGACGTTGAGACTGGTGTTTTGCGGGTACTATTTAATGAAGCTGCCAGTTGAGGACTTGTGAGGTGTCTGTTTCTCAAACTAGACACTCTAATGTACTTGTCCTCTTGCTCAGTTGTGCACCAGGGCCTCCCACTCTTTCTATTCTGGTTAGAGCTCGTTTGCACTGTTCTATGAAGGGAGTAGTACACAGCGTTGTATGAGATCTTCAGTTTCTTGGCAATTTCTCGCATGGAATAGCCTTCATTTCTCAGAACAAGAATAGACTGACGAGTTTCAGAAGAAAGGTCTTTGGTTCTGGCCATTTTGAGCCTGTAATCGAACCCACAAATGCTGATGCTCCAGATACTCAACTAGTCTAAAGAAGGCCAGTTTTATTGTTTCTTTAATCAGAACAACAGTTTTCAAATGTGCTTACATAATTGCAAAATGTTTTTATAATGATCAATTAGCTTTTTTTTAAATGATAAACTTGGATTAGCTAACACAGCGTGCCACTGGAACACAGGAGTGATTGTTGCTGATAATGGGCCTCTGTATATATCCCATAAAAAAATCTGCTGTTTCCAGCAACAATAATAGTAATTTACAACATTAACAATGTCTACACTGTATTTCTGTTCAATTTCATGTTATTTTAATGGACAAAAAATGTTTGCTTTTCTTTCAAAAGCAATGACATTTCTAAGTGACTCCAAACTTTTGAACGGTAGTGTAACATAAATTCAATCAAATAGCCTAGTACACACACAAACTTTTCAGATGTTCAAATCAAAATGCTATTGCACAGAAAAACATGGACAGTCAGGTGCATCACAAATTCAGAACTGCTGGACAGCAACATAATAAACTAAACCACTGATCATTGGGAACGAGATCAGAATGACTGCTCAGGCTTGATTCATTAATTAACTAATTAAATAGGTAGCCTACAAAACTTTAAACAATACATATGTTCAAATCAAAAGGCCTGAGTAACATGCCATCAATAACGCAGTACCGACACATTCAGAAATCAAGATGGTTTAGTATTTAGTTTAAAAGCTCTGACGAAGGCCAAGAGAACAGACCTTTTCAGTGAGAAAATAGATTCTCTATGGGTAAAAGAAAAATACTTCTGTTTTCAAATATGCAGCCTACGATGCAATACTAATTTTAAGGAGAACAAAAACTACTTGGCCTACCTTTTTTTTTTTTACTCCACCGCAGAAGCTTTTGGCTTCTTCCCATTTTAAGTAGGCTAGTTTTGTTGTGGCTACTTGAAGAGACCTAGGACCTATCACCTGTAGCCCACCTCTTCCAATGCATTGTGGAAAAGTGTGCATTAAATTCTACTAGATCTGAAATTAGTATAACATCCTAGCATTTAGACCATACTTGATTTTCGTTGTTTCCCGTTATTCGTTCACTTCTGTAGCGCATCCCCATATCTAATTGATCAGCTGTTGTCAAAGCCGAAATGAGTATGCCATCCGGGCATTTAAAGTATACTTGATTTTCGAAATGTCACATACTATTAAACTTAAATGTAAAACTGCCTACTATTTAGAAAGCAAGTATGGGTATTCGGACACTGCCATTGACTTCCTTTGGAAGGTTGTGAAGTGTTAACTGTCTGCTTTCATTGAGAGGTTGACGTGGACTGAAAAATGACATGAAGAGGCATGTGCATACTGCAGTCATTATTTGGATGGTTGTTGTCTGCAGCACTCCGACTTGGCATGATGTCTGTGTTGACACTGCTCAGGGTCAGGTCACTCTGCCAAAGGCCTCCTGGGAGATCGGAGAGAGAGCTCCAGTCTTGGCAGCGAGGCTGAAAACACTATCAGCCTCTCGTTAATCATTGATTATTTTTTCAAACCAACAATATGCCGTCAGAACTCTTCAAATGCTGACCGAAAAGATCCAAAATAATGTCCCATGATTTGTATTCAGGCTAGTTCTTGGATTCCCCCAGGTGGTTGTTTTAAATGATCGTAAACAAGGTTACATGGGTACAAAAACAAACCATATGGTTGGACTACTTGACATGAAAACGGGCTGATACACCTCGGTTCAGCAGATAAATTGACAATGCGATGGAAAATGTCATTTTATGCTGACTGTTAGGAATAGTTGCTTAGCTGGCCTCACGACCGGGACTTTCACCTCCCTTATACAAGTGTTTTGTTGTTTTATAATTGCTGAAGAGAGGAAAAGGAACCTGTAGAAGAGGAAATGGAGAGTGAGGAAGAGGACTCTGAAGGGGAAGCAGAGCTCCGAGACGCCAGGCAGGATCTGGGGGGGTCGGCAACATGGGGCCCGGGTGAGGAGTTGGGGGCACCAGCTCTCACGAAAGCCCAGGAGCGGGAACTGAGGAGAGTGAAACATTTTGACCACAGCTGGCTCAGTAGCCTCCTGGAATGTTAACCTTTACCAAGCCAAAATACACACACACACTTTACCCAGTCATAGTTTTCTTATGTCTGTATTTTGATGTAATAAAATATTTCAATTGTGCCGTATCATGCTTATCATTTTTGGCATCACCCTCCCAAGGTCATTTTAGTTTTGCTGTACTTAAAAAAAAATGTGTGTGTATATCAATCTATGTCTCCATGCAGTAGGGTTGGGCAGTATCGTCATACCGTTTCTCTCATCCCGAGATTTACGTATTATCGGCTTAGTACACAAGAGGGTGCCAAAAAAGCCAATTGGGTGTCTATTACCAGATTGGTAACAAAATTAGCACAAGTAATAGCGCATTTCCATAGGGGCTGCTAGCTAAATATGCTAACAAGCGCAAACAAAAATAAATGAAATAGCAAAGATAGGCAATCCAGCTCATAAAGTTATACGTGTATAGGTAGGACTTACCGAATGTCCTTTAGTGAGTTTGGACTTTTACAAGCGAACGTAAACTAAAGACATTGCTCAAATGAACAAAGTTTTGAGGCATGCTTGTCTGAAGCAAGAACCGTACTGGTCGCTACGGCAACAAGCCTGCCTGCTCTGCTCAAAAAAGAGTGGGGGAGGAGGAGCAGACAGGCCAAGAATTGAGAGGAGAAAAACACAAGGAAATCGAGACAGCACTGGCTCTGTAGCCTACAGATAAATCATCCAAAGGGCTTTGACTTTTCAAACACCGCAGAAAGCTAACACTATGATTCACCTTATTAATTAAGCCACTTACTTAGATAACTAGCAAATAAAATGTAGGGGTTGTGAGATTCTGCGTTTTTCACACAGGAAAAATAGCCATAAATCTTGCAGTGTTTTCTAAAGTCAGATCTAAAATGCTTCTTACTGTAATTTCTGCTCGGTGTCAGACATTTCGTGCTTCAGTTGCACTTCTCCATTCAGAATGCCCGTTCAGGAATTCTCATCTATCACTGATAGTCACCGCTCTGACGGTGTAGCTACTTTTCTCGGTGTAGCCAGCCTACTTTTCTCAGGTAAAATGAAAGATTAACTTTAAGCAAAACATTAGGAAATGTAGCTGGCTACATTATTTCTATGATAATTTTTTTTTTTTTACAAAAATACCTTTATTTTTCATTGTATGGCTGCTTGCCAAATAGCTTTGCGCTTCTGTTGTCATCTGAAAGTTCATTTATTTTCAGACAAATGTGTGGCACTAATGTATTTTCTGTGAAGCAAAAATAAAGTATTGACTTTCAATAAAATGCAGTCCCTGTCAATACCACAGCTGGACTCACCTGCTCCCGCTTTCTACGGTTGCGCTGTTTACAAACAAACAGGTGACTGGCTCAACTGTTCTGGGGAACTACAATCAATGTTATTCATACACTATATGTGTCGAGGTTGCTGGCATACACATTCATGGATGTAATTGTAGTTCCTAGAGGTAGAATGAGCTCTAAGCCCTGACAAGGTTCTTAACTGACCAAGTCATGTTTTTCTGTTCCTCAAGTTGACAAAGCCTGAGTAGGTCTGCCTCAGCAGAAACTGGGTCACCCTCAGTTGGTTTCCCTATTGGCCCAAAAGGATATGTTTAGTCAGTGAGGACTGTAAACCTGATTCCATTTAACCAGAATAGAAATCACTGAGGGTAGAAAGCCAGTTGTGTTCTTAAGGTGCTATTGGCAAAGTCAGGCCATAGGTCACTGTGATCCTAATTTTTTAATAAGGGGTTAATTTAGCAGGAAATATGAAGAAAAAAAACGGAACTATTAAGATTCTATTTTGTATGTTGATGTTTCTTAAGATCAGCGTGACATCTGAGGAAACAAACTCAAATCTTCCGCATGTCTGTTTTCTGGAGTCTTAGTTAATTGAAGTAGACATTGGACTTCTTAAAGTGCACTTTTCCCCTTAAACCCTCAAGGCAAGGCGGAGCGTTTTTAACTGTTGGGTAGAGTGTGTCAATATAATGCACTAGGCCTCTTAGAGCGCTTGTGAGCAGTTGGGGGACAGGCAGCGCTGATGCAAAGCCAGTCGACCTACTGGCCACACGGGTCTGTTCTGCCCAATCTGTCACTCATGTTGTGGGAAACCAGGTCACGCTTTGTCTTTCGCCTGCAAGCACACAGGTCTAGATCATACAGCTCAGCTTAGCCAGTCAGTCCATTTAACACTGGCTGTCAAAGGGGCTTCTGGGGCAAATTAGAGACTAACCCCTGTGGAATGTGAACCTGCAAAGTGGCAGCCTGGCCAGAGCTAGAGAACTGGGGAGTAGGAACTGACTGAGGGGGGCCTCTTAAAATGGCTGCAGTCTTCTTATACAGTACAATGACTTGGTTCCTGTGATAACATAAAACACTAACGAGACAGAGTGTAAAGACTTTATTTCAGAGCTCATGCAATACAAGCTGTATAACCGTCCTCCACTTCAATGGAGTGTGATGTAATTCTTGCATACAAACATCTCAATTTACTCCTCCAATGTTGCAAGCTGTGATTACACAATGATTCAATATTTTGTTTTAAACAGATTATCTAACAATGCTTTTTCTGTATTTAACAATGATGGGAGATTATGGACAGTACATGATGGTCCATTGGAACAGTGTACTCATGATTTTCTTGGTTTATGCATTAGGGCTGGGAATTGCTAGGGACCTTACGATATGTATTGCGATTCTCATGATTCTATGTGTATTGCGATTTGATGTTCCAAACATTTAGCTCACCATGTCTGCTGCAGAGAGACGAGAGCATGAGAAAACAACTAGTTTTGATCTGTCAGGGAAATAAGTCCTGAAAACATGTTGGCTCGCTGTTTTCAAAAGATGGAGAACAAAAATATAGGATGAAAAATACCGGAGTTTTGGTACAGCCGACCAGCGCTAGTGTACACTACATACAGTAGCAAAAAAATTATTATATTGTGATCTGTAACTATCAACAAAAAAATCCCATTACTATTATGCATGAGAGCACTGCTTTGTAAACACGAGGCAGAGAAATTTCACATCGTTCAGAAAACATTTATTTGCTAATTGAGAAGTTAACACTTATATAAAAACATTTAAAAACAACACCAACATTTAAAGACAACAATCTGACAATGTTCAACGACAAAAAATGTACATCCAGTACAGTGTATCAAATAGTGTATATATCAATTGACGGCGATTGTTAAATGAAAAATATAAAATTGCCTTGTATGAAGTATTCCTGAACAAATGCTCATATTTTCTGGAGAATGTGCTTACTTTACATTTGAGGGGTAACCCATGCCAAACATCAACAGAGCTCAGTTCCTGGCATTTCTCTACAGAACACCAGCTGCAGTTCCACAAACCTGCAGTCCTGTCTGACTCTACATCTGCCTACAAGAGCCTTTTAATACACCGCCCAGAGCTAAAGAAAGGCCTCACTGTTCTCTTAGTGCCGTGGCTATTCTCTGCACCAATCCTAATATTTTCATTACAAAATCTCAGCCATGGTTTTCATGGGCAGAGGTAATAACCATAGTCTATTGTGAACATGTGAGTCAAACCACAAAAAAAAAAGGCTTCTGCAAACCTTTTCAGTGGTGTTGGAGAGCTCCAATAACTACAAACCTACAGTTCTGCCTGGCAACCACCTGGTTGGTGTAATGGTCAGTGGCCAGCTGAGACCAACCTGAAGATGCTGACATTCTACTCTGGCAAGTGAACACGGGGTGGGGAGGTCTGCTAGACTTAGGGGGGAAGAGGGGAAAATCACAGGTAAACTTGGGAGGGATTTTGAAAGCCGCCCACAGGAAAAAGGTGGTACGGTTTTTCATGCTCACCTAGTGTCTGGGTTTAGGATTGCGCTGTGTGTGTGCGTTTGTGGCTCGGTATCATGGGCCCACCAGGAAACTAAAAGTCCTTCAGTTAACCTCAGTGGGGAGGCAGGAGCTCAGCCTTGTACAAAATGCTGAAGCAGTAATTGAAGGTCTTTTCATTATTATGGACATAGTACAATCACTTAAAGTATTCATACCCCTTGACTTATTCCACATTGTTACTGCCCGAATTCAAAATGTATTACTTTTTTTCTCTCCGACATCTACACAATACCCCACAATGACAAACTGAAAACCTTGTTTATTATATACTGTGTGTGTGTGTGTATGTGTGTATATGTGTATATATATATATATATATATATATATATATATATATATATATATATATTAGTTTCCATAAGTATTCATACCCCTGTGTCAATACTTTATAGAAACAGCTGTAAACGCTGCCAAAGATGCAAGTATTTCTGGGTACGTCTAAGAGCTTTCCACACCTGGATTGTGCAACATTTGCCAATTTTTTTATTTTTTATTATTATTTTCATAATTCTTCAAGCTATTGTCCTGCTGAAAGGTGAATTAATCTCCCAGTGTATGTTGGAAAGCGGACAACCAGGTTTTTCCACTATGATTTTGCCTGTGTTTGGCTCCATTCCATTTCTTTTTTTGTCTTTTGAAAAACTATCCAGTCCTTAACCATTACAAGCATACCCATAACATGATGCAGCCACTACTATGCTTGAAAATATGGAGAGTGGTACTTTAATGTGTTGTATTGGATTTACCCCAAACAACTTTTTGTATTCAGGACAAAAAGTGAATTGCTTTGCCACATTTTTTGGCAGTATTACTTCAGTGTCTTGTTTAGGAATATATTTTATTCAGTACAGGCTTCCTTTTCACTCTGTCAATTTTGTTCGTATTGCTGTTGATCCATCCTCAGTTTTATCCTAATCACAGCCATTAAACTCTAGTGGTTTTAAAGTCACCATTGGCCTCATGCTGAAATCCCCGAGCGGTTTCCTTCCACTCCGGCAACTGAGTTAGGAAGGACGCCTGTATCTTTGTATTGATACACCATCAAAAGTGTAATTAATAACTTCACCATGCTCAAACGGATATTCAAGGTCTGTTTTTTTACATTTTGCCCATCTACCAATAGGTGCCCTTCTTTGAGGCATTGGAAAACCTTGCTGGTCTTTGTGGTTGAATCTGTTTAATATTCACTGCTCGACTGAGGGACCTTACAATTATCTATATGTGTGGGGTACAGAGGTGAGTTAGTAATTAAAAAATCAAGTTAAACTCATTGTACACAGTGAGTCCATGTGACTTGTTAAGCACATTTTTACTCCTGAACTTATTTAGGCTTGCCATAACAAAGGGGTTGAATACTTATTGACTCAAGACATTTCAGCTTTTCATTTTTAATTTGTAAAAATGTGAAACAATTCCACTGACATTATGGGGTATTGTGTGTAGGCTAGGAACACAATCTCAATTTAAAATCAGGCTGTAACACACAATGTGGAGAAAGACAAGGTGTGTGAATACTTTCAATTCTGAAATCAATTCTGACAAATGTACTAGTAGATTACATTGCTATACTATAGTTAATAGAATTGTGGGGGGGGGGGGTGTCGAGATCTTAAGTGTACACAAGTGTCTACAATTGAGCTTATACAAGTTTCACTGTCACTTCACATCAAAAAATATTTGGAATGCTCAAACAAAATGTAACAAACCGGTTTTCCCCTCACTTCCTTTAAGCTATATAAGAAGGTCCACTTTGGTCATTGAGAGCGTTGCTAATGTGAATGCACAGTTTCCAGCTGTTTGCTATAGCTAGTACATTAGCACCATCATGGGTGAGAAAGTCAATAGTCATGATACATTGAGAATATACACCTGAGCGTACAAAACATTAAGAATACCTACCTAATATTGAGTTGCACCCCCTTTTGCCCTCAAAACAGCCTCAATTAGTTGGTGCATGGACTCTACAATGTGTCAAGCGTTCCACAGGGATGCTGGCCCATGTTGACTCCAATGCTTCCCAGTTGTCAAGTTGGCTGGATGTCCTTTGGGTGGTGGACCATTCTTGATACACACGGGAAATTGTTGAGCGTGAAAAACCCAACAGCGTTGCAGTTCTTGACACACTCAAACCAGTGCACCTGGCATCTACTACAATACCCCGTTCAAAGGAACTTAAATATTTTGTCTTGCCTATTCACCCTCCATGGCACACACACAATCCATGTCTCTTTCTCATGGCTTAAAATCCTTCTTTAACCTGTCTTCGAAGTGGATTTAACAGGTGTCACCAATAAGGATCATAACTTTCACCTGGTCAGTTTGTCATAGAAAGAGCAGGTGTTCCTAATGTTTTGTACACTCCGTGTATTGATAAACATAAGTATTTGCGCTCCTTGAATAAATACATTTGCATAACCCTTATAACCATGTATTAAAGCGAAATGAGCAAGAACCGATCATCTAAAGCATTAATTACTAAAGCTGAAATAACTGAAATGAATGATTTATAGCACCAATAAACTACTGAGAAACAAATGGCTTCAAAGTGGAAATGGGAATCCCACGGCTGATGCAGAGCTGTAATGAGATGCAAACAGCACTAGCACATACTTGAGCAGTACCCAGCTGTAACCGTAGTAACTGCAAGTGGCAATACCTGCAATTTTCCACCTTAATTTAGCTTTAAACCTGAATGCATACCAAGACGGCTACATTTAAATATGGGAAGGAGCGAAGTAGGGAAGTGTTTTTTTTTGTGACACTTATGACCTCATGATCTGGGTTGTTTGTCTTAGAGAGACTCCTTCTCTATGTCTGCGGCCGCACTACCCTCCCTCAGCGAACGGCAAATGCTATCTACAATGACAAAGGACAGCACCTGCTAGGGTAAGGCGCAAAAGTAAATACATTAGTCCTGCCGGGGCTACAAGCATGTTTAGGTTGATGGCGAGGGGGCTGGAGGAGAAGGGGGTATTTGTGTACTGCAGGCGGAGCTGTAAGCAGGGAAAGAGTCTCTTTAATGGGTTACACCGTGGTGGGAAGCGAGGAGGGAGAGTCGGGGAGGGCCTGAGTCTGCTGCTCTGGAGAGCAGCAGAGGAAGAGGCGCCGCCCGAGGCTCTTAAAGGCAAACCTGAAGTACATTATGTGGCCCATGGCCACGAATGAGACGGAGAGGATGACGAGCAGGCCGAAGGCCTCTGGGTTTGGCGCCAGAATCACCATGATGAAATGCAGAAGGTCTAGGAGGTAGTTCATGGAGTTCTGGACGCCGTTGATCAGTCCCCTCTCCGACTCGATCACATTCTCTTGGATGAGCTGGGTCACGGTTAAGTCAAAGGACCATAGACCTGCAGAGGAGATGACGGCACAACAGTCATTCAGAATGGCATTTTTACGGCCACATAAAAGCAATAGAAAAAAATAATCAATGATTTACTAATTATCAGACTATTGGCATCACAGGCTGGCAATATTTCTCTATGGTGACATTAACACCGGATCTGGAGCCGACTTTCCGCCAAGTGGTGGCTGCTGCCTTATACCAGTGGTTCCTAAGCTGGAGAGGTCTGAGCTCAATTTTTCATTTTTAAATAAATAAATATTTCTAGCAAAAACAGAATAACCAAATGTGGGGTCTGTGGAAGAAGTTTAGAGGGTGCAATACAATGTAATATGAATCTACAATTTACCCTTAGGAGGATGGCCTGTGAGGCTCACAGGGATCCACAGTTACTCCATTTTCAACTCAGTACTTCTTGTATTTCCATTATTTTTTTTTTAACATGTATGCACTGTAGTTTTAAGCTTTAAAGCTGCAAAACGTTCTTTCTACCCCATGGCAAAATGTGTAGAGTTGCAGGAAATTAGCTGCAAAATTGGCTACGAATTAGACGAAGAGGTAATTAGCTGCAAAATTGCAACATTTTCTCCGCTGGGAAGAGGGGGTCTTTCAAATTTTATTTCCCAGGGCCAGAGACTTGGTTAGTCCAGCCATGCATGCACTGCAGCAGTCATAGTAAAACTCTTTGTATGCTATTTTTTATCACTCTAAAGTTGGGAGTTGTGTTCTGATTTTGAGGGGGTCCCAGATGAATTTGCTATCACAAAAGCGGTCCCCGCCTCCATAAAGTTTGGGAACCCCTGCCTTATACAACAAAGTTCATGCGCTACGGAATGACGTGACTCATTGTTTTAGACTTCCTCAAACAATGAACTTCTGTGCCAGCGTAACTGTTAACATAGTAGCACTCATTGAGCGCTTTTCCCAATGTGGACTTTCGAGTAACTCACCAATTCTAGCAGCAATGACCCCAGAAAACAGCAGGCTGACTGACATGTAGGACTGCAGAGGCGGCAGTTCCTCGGCGGGCGGCACGGTCGAACTGTTAACCAGCAGACCCTGACCATCGATGGTTAGCATGCTAGCCGGGTAGGCGGCCTCCGGGAGGGCGCTGCTCTTCCCAGTCAGGTGGCTATAGATGTCCTGGAAGGGCGAGACACTGAGGTCAAAGGGGCTGCCCGGTGCGAAGACGGACACCACGCACAGCATTAGGCAGGAGAGCTGCACCACACCCGAGATGAAGCCTGTGCGGATCAGGCCACAGTTCTTGCGAACCCAGGTAAAGGCCACCGTGCCACAGATGCCCGACACGGCAGAGGCACCCATCAGCAGGCTGAGCACAGAGCCATTGAGGCCCTGCATGTAGGCGTAGCCTGTGGTAATGCAGTCAAAGCCCAGCACTGTCATGTAGAGGAAAGCCAGCGACATGCCAGCGAAGAAGATAGACTGGTTGTAGTAGGCCACCCAGCCATCGCGGATGGTGCGCAGGGGCTCCGCCATCTGGTAGCAGCAGCCAGTCTTCCTGGGAGAGTCGGCCTTGACGACAGCAGTCTCGTTCATGAGCTGGGAGCCCTCCACTGGGCCCTGGCCGTTCTCTAGCTCTGCAGACCACAGGAAGAAGAGCAGATAGACATGAGTTTTTGGGTCACACAACTGTACACAGATCAGGGCTCGTTTCCACAGTGTCTCAGCAGGAGTGCTGACCTAGGATCTGTCCATTTGAATCCTAAGCAACCTGCATACGCATTATTTGAAGTACAATAGAGCAACATAGCTACTATAATAGGTCAAAGCTGTGGGCTGGAAAACCTTGGTAGAGCATGGGTGGAATAGGCATTGTGTTGCTCATGAATTTCTTTCAGACCAATCCCTACTTCTCTCACTTTTTTTTCCCATGGTGATTACACAAAATGTCTACAACATTTCCACATGCAAAAGGTCTTTCAAAAATGTAATTTGCGCTTAAAATGTAAAATCAAATGTGTCTCAATTTAGGGCCCGGTTTCCCAAAAGCATCTTAAGGCTAAGTTCATCATCAGAACCTTTTGTAGGCGGATCGTTAAATCTCAGATCGTTACTGAAATTGCACTTAAACACTTATTTACAGATGGCCTCTGACCACTTGTAGAACAGCTAACTGGGTCGTTGGATGCTTTTTTTTTGCCCTTGTGTCACTTTACACAAGATCTCAGCTAAACATAGAATCAAGATGTTTATCGATCTCTGTAACCACCGATAACTTCAGACAAAGCTTACTACAGTACAAAGTTGCCAATGTCTTTTGCAATTGTTATAAACCAGCAAAAGGTAAAAAAAAAAAACGATTGCCTTAAAAAGGGAGGGGGGTGAATATCGACAGCCTCTTTACATTATAAGCACATACCAGTTCCTGTAAGTGACTCTCAAAGTACTGAATAAATTGGATGACTGAGTGAGTGTCTTCCAGACCCCCCTCCAGTTTTTTACTTGTTGATGGCTACTTCCCACAAAGGGAAGGCCGACGTCTTTAGGATGTATTTTTTTGGTGCGGTCTGCACTGGCCTTGATTTCATCGTCCACGGACAGGACTCCCTAAAAACACGGCACTTCGATACAAGTTGCTTTTTATAGCAGGTCAGGAGAGCATTTTCCGCTAACCCTTAGCCTAATTACCCTAACCTACTGCTACAAAAAAGTTGATCCACAGGTGGTAGCTCTAACCATTACACTGTGAACCCTAGTCTTAACATATTGACTTCGACAGACCATTTTAAAAATGGACAGTCATGGAATCGTTTGTCCAAAATGATTTTGTTCATTCACTCAGTACTGATTTGAAAGTTTATTTCTCTTGCTTTGTAAAAAGACAGTTTAAAACAGTTGATTTGTTGAAAACACTCCATTTAATGACATAGCTAACCAAGTTAGCAAGCATTTCATTTTCTTTTGGCTGCGCACAGCAGGTCGCACAAGAAAGAAATTATTCTGATGTAGTTTTACCTGGGTGCACCGGGTACAGCACTTGCACCCCCTGACTACTTTTTACCTGTGGATAGTGACTTTTCTGGGAACACACTGAAAAGTAACTTGACACCGTTGATCAGTCAGCACAAATGTGGATTATAATAATGACAAGAAGGGAAGAGAGTGTATGGCGGAGCTGGAATTTATTCGACGTGTGAAATAGCGATGCGGTCAGTCAAATCTGATAAATTGTCTGACGCAAGCATGCATTTCCACACTTGTAGTGCACAACTGAACAGAGGTTCTGTGTGCGTTTTGGGGTTCAACCATCAACTATATGCGGTTCATCATAGCTAGCTTATTGTTTACAAAGCAATTTGTTTTCTTGGCTATGGTTTGTGTAGTGTTCTTGGTTGTTCTTAGTCGAGGAAAAGTAGCATAGCTAACTGAAGTGTTTGTCCTGTCTGAAATCTGTCTACCTCGTCTTACCATAACGTAGCCGCCTTAGATAGTTTTGCAATGCCCTTTGCATGCATTGTTAGGTAGCTAACTTCCCCAAGTTTGGCGTTGGCTTTGAACCTACTTAGCTAGCTTGCTAAGTTTTGTGAAGAATGTTGCTTGGATATATTATCAACAGAGTTGTGGTACAGTCTGGATGGTGTAACGTTGGCTACCTAACTAGCTAGTTCGGTAGTAAACATAAGTGATGCATCTCATTGACTAGCTAGCACTAACAATGCAAATTACCGTGAGCAGCAAGTCCGATTTCCCAGTTACGAGTTTCCAGTTGTTTTGAGCGCGGCAGAAGTCATGCTGGATTGACATCATGACCAAGATTGTACTTTTTGGAGAAATGTCCTCTGGTCTGATGAAACAAAAATAGAACCGTTAGGCCATAATGACCATCATGATGTTTGGAGGAAAAAGGGGGAGGTTTGCAAACCGAAGAACACCATCCCAACCGTGAAGAACAGGGGTGGCAGCATCATGTTATGGGGGTGCATTCCTGCAGGAGGGACCAGTGCACTTCAAAATAGATCGCATCATGAGGGGGGAAAATTATGTGGATATATTGAAGCAACATCTCAAGACATCAGTCAGGAAGTTAAAGCTTGGTCGCAAATGGGTCTTCCAAGTGGACAATGACCCCAAGCTTACTTCCAAAGTTGTGGCAAAATGGCTTAAGGACAACAAAGTCAAGGTATTGGATTTGCTGCTGCTCCAGTTTCAACTGTTCTGCCTGCGGCTACGGAACCCTGACCTGTTCACCGGACGTGCTTGTTGCACCCTCGACAACTACTATGATTATTATTATTTGACCATGCTGGTCATTTATGAACATTTTAACATCTTGACCATGTTCTGTTATTATATCCACCCGGCACAGCCAGAAGAGGACTGGCCACCCCTCATAGCCTGGTTCCTCTCTAGGTTTCTTCCTAGGTTTTTGGCCTTTCTAGGGACTTTTTCCTAGGGAGTTTTTCCGAGCCACCGTGCTTCTTTCACATGCATTGCTTGCTGTTTGGGGTTTTAGGCTGGGTTTCTGTACAGCACTTTGAGATTTCAGCTGATGTACGAAGGGCTATATAAATAAATTTGATTTTGATTTTTGGATTGGCCATCACAAAGCCCTGACCTCAATCCCATAGAAAATTTGTGGGCAGAACTGAAAAAGTGTGTACGAGCAAGGAGGCCTACACACCTGACTCAGTTACCCCAGCTCTGTCAGGAGGAATGGGCCAAAATTCACCCAACTTATTGTGGGAAGCTTGTGGAAGGCTACCCAAAATGTTTGACCCAAGTTAAACAATTTAAAGGCAATGCGATCAAATACTAATTGAGTGTGTGTACACTTCTTTCCCACTGGGAATGTGATGATAAAAAATAAAAGCTGAAATAAATCATTCACTCTACTATTATTCTGACATTTTCACATTCTTAAAATAAAGTGGTGATCCTAACTGACCTATGACTAGGATTTGTACTAGGACTAAATATCAGAAATTGTGAAACTGAGTTTAAATGTATTTGGCTAAGGTGTATGTAAACTTCCGACTTCAACTGTATACATTTTGCAAAAATGTATAAAACCCTGTTTTTGTTGGTCATTATGGGGTATTTTGTGTAGATTGAGAAAATATTTATCCATTTTAAAATACAGCTCAAATTGTGGAAAAAGTAAAGGGGTCTGAATCCTTTCTGTGTGTGTATATGTGTGTATATATAGTGCAACTAAACAAGTGGGGCTCAAAACAGGTGCCCTGCCCTGAATGACTGGTCGTTACTGGGAAAAATGAAGAACAATCTTTTTATATCTCCTAATGTATTGCGCAACTTGACTGTAGGCATTTACTTAAAGTAGCTACAAATATTGAAATGTATTTAACTTCAAAGAAATGGTTGACGTTATTGAAAAACCATCCCGTGGCTTTTTCCAAATAGCCCGATATACAGTATACTGCCCAAGCCTACTCGCTTGATGGTTAGCTACCTAGCCAACGTTGGCTCTCATCTGACTAGTATAACGTTACGTTAGCTAGCTGGCTAGATAACTATGTTAGCTAGCTACAAAAAAAAATTGTCTAGCTACCTTTCTTTGCCTGTTCATTGTCTAGCTAGCGTTCAGCTGACTGGTGTTTGCTAGCTGCAGAGGCTAGATGCTGGACTTTGGACAAGCAACCTAATCTTAGCTAGCTAAAAAATCTGTTTACATTTACAATGCCTTGCAAAAGTATTCATTCTCCTTGCCGTTTTTCCTATTTTGTTGCATTACAACCTGTAATTTAAATTGATTTTTATTTGGATTTCATGTAATGGATATACACAAAATAGTCATAGGTGAAGAGAATTTCTTTTTTTTTATTACTAAAAATTACAGAAAAGTGGTGCGTGCATATGTATTCACCCCCTTTGCTATGAAGCCCCTAAATAAGATCTGGTGCAACCAATTACATTCAGAAGTCACATAATTAGTTAGATTGCACACAGGTGGACTTTATTTAAGTGTCACATGTTCTCAGTGTATGTATGTATGTATGTATGTATGTATGTATGTATGTATGTATGTATGTATGTATGTATGTATGTATGTATGTATGTATGTATGTATGTATACACACACACACTTGTTCTGAAATACCGTGGTGTCTGCAACACCACTAAGCAAGGGGCGCCATGAAGACCAAGGAGCTCTCCAAACAGGTCGGGGACAAAGTTGTGGAGAAGTACAGATCAGGGTAGGGTTATAAAAAATATCCAAAACTTTGAACATCCCACGAAGCACCATTAAATCCATTGTTAAAAAATGGAACGAATATGGCACCACAACAAATCTGCCAAGTGTCAGGCGGTGGTTAACTGGTGCAGTGAATCAGGCGCAGGAGAGCAGAAATGAGTGTACAAGGCATTTAATTCCACAACAACACCAGTATACAGACAGAAAGAAATACCGGAGAAATACCGGTCACTCGAAAAATAACAGGCGTAAATGCATAACCTGGCAAACGTAACCAGCCGACAAGTACCGCCATGAACAATCAATAAACACGCACATGTGGGAAACAGAGGGTTAAATAATTAACATGTAAATGGGGAATAGAAACCAGGTGTGTAGAAAACAAAGACAAAACAAATGAAAAATGAATCGGCGATGGCTAAAAGACCGGTGACGTCGACCGCCGAACGAACAAGGAGAGGGACCGACTTCGGCGGAAGTCATGACACCAAGAGAGGGCATTAATCAGGGAGGCAACAGAGTTGAAGAGCATGCATTTCGTTTTACTTGCATTTAAGAGCCATTGGAGACCACGGAAGGAGAGTTATGGCATTGAAGCTCGTCTGGAAGTTAGTTAACCCAGTGTCCAAAGAAGGGCCAGAAGTGTATAGAATGGTGTCGTCTGCGTAGAGGTGGATCAGAGAATCACCAGCAGCAAGAGCGACATCATTGATGTAAACAGAGGAAAGAGTTGGCCCGAGAATTGAACCCTGTGGCATCCCCATAGAGACTTCCAGAGGTCCAGACAACAGGCCTTCCGATTTGACACACTGAACTCTGAGAAGTAGTTGAGGCTTTTGAGTCTGCCAATAAGAATGTGGTGATTGACAGAGTCGAAAGCCTTGGCCAGGTTGATGAATACGGCTGCACATTGTCTTTTATCGATGGTGGTTATGATATCGTTTAGGACCTTGAGCGTGGCCTGAAGGAGCTGCAAAGCTCCACAGTGGGAGATTGGAGTATCTGACCATAGGACCACTTTAAGCCGTATACTCCACAAAGCTGGGCTTTACGGAAGCGTGGCGGAAGAGTGAAAAAATCCATTGCTAAAAAAAGAAAAAAATAAGAAAACACGTTTGGTGTTTGCCAAAAGGCATGTGGGAGACTCCCCAAACATATGGAGAAGGTACTCTGGTCAGATGACTACAATTGAGCTTTTTGGCCATCAAAGAAAATGCTATGTCTAGTGCAAACACAACACCTCATCACCCTGAGAACACCATCCCCACAGTGAAGCATGGGGTTGGCAGCATCATGCTGTGGGGATGTTTTTCCATCGGCAGGGACTGGGAAACTGGTCAGAATTGAAGGAATGATGGATGGCTCTAAATGCAGGGAAATTCTTGAGGGAAACTTGTTTCAGTTTTCCAGAGATTTAAGACGGACGGAGGTTCACCTTCCAGCAGGACAATGACCCGACGCATACTGCTAAAGCAACACTTGAGTGGTTTAAGGGGAAACATTTAAAATGTCTTGGAATGGCCTAGTCAAAGCCCAATAGAGAATCTGTGGTATGACTTAAAGATTGCTGTACACCAGCGGAAACCATCTAACTTGGAGCTGGAGCAGTTTTGCCTTGAAGAATGGGAAAAAATTCCAGTGGCTAGATGTGCCAAGCTTATACGGACATACCCCAAGAGACTTGCAGCTGTAATTGCTGCAAAAGGTGGCTCTACAAAGTATTGACTTTGGGGGGGGGGTGAATAGTTATGCACGCTCACGTTTTTGTCTTATTTCTTGTTTGTTTCACAAAAAAATTAATATTTTGCATCTTCAGAGTGGTAGACATGTTGTGTAAATCAAATGATACAAAACCCCCAAAAATCCATTTTAATTACAGATTGTAAGGCAACGAAATAGGAAAAATGCCAAGGGGGTGAATACTTTTGCAAGCCACTGTATTGATTAACCTCCACTTGAATGCCAACATTAGGCTAGCCATCTACAGTAGCCTTGGTTTGTTCGCATACTTATGATTTGGCACCCTGGTGCAAGCAGCTGTGTTGTTGCCGAGCAACAGACCAGGTGTTAGAACTCTGAGCGTCGGCTAAAAAAAAGATGTTAGCATTGTCAGAAATGCTACAAAAGGGTAGGGCATCGTTGGTTCTTAATGGACAGAAATGAGCACGTGAGCGATTTTAAATTATAAATGTAATCAAAACGGTTGCCCCTACAAACATATTCAGTCCAAAAGGTGATGATCATGATCAAGTCTAATGATCACTTTATGGACACTGTAGTCTCCGTTCTTATCTGATGCCTAGATAGATATTGAGCTAGGTCGGGGCAAGAAATGTTATTTTTTTCCTAATGCTAACGTCCTTGTTATATCCGGTATGTGATTCTCGGTAACGACCAGACTGCTTATGATGTTGGGGGTTGTGTTTTGTATCGCAAAGTTGATTTGTGAAGTTTCATAGACATTGGTGTCACATTGGCTTAGATATGATGGTAGGGAGATTTTAATTTAATATTGAGCTTCAATCAAGACTAATTCATTGTGATCTATAAGGCAAAACTGATCCTAGCTCAGCACTCATACACTGAGACGCTTTGTTGATACGGGCCCAGATCTCAGCATTTAGTCTTTCTTTCAAAAACAGATTTCTATTTTGTTGACAATTTTTTTTGGTGCAATATTTCACAATAACACTGATGTTAAGACATATCTATCAGTGATGTTCATTGATGTTTCAGAGAACTGGAGGGCTAGAACATACCTTTTGGGGAGTTCAGTCGTTGCAGTTCCTGGTAGTCTTCTTTCTTGCCAGCCTTCATGGCCAGTGCTGGAGTTTTCTGGTAGACTTTCCACAGCAGACAGTACTCCAAGCACATAGAGCACAGGTTCCAGCCGACAATGAAACCGCAGCCAATAAAGTTGGAGCAGAAAGCCATGATCTGGCCCACCAACATAGGCGCCAGGATGTTTGTTAGCTGATCGATGATCCGTACTGTGGCATTCATGTCTATTGAAGAAGCGCAGAATTATTTTATTGTCCATTGTCCACAGGAAAAGCAAATTCATATGACAGGGATTTTTATAGATTTCCTGAAGGTTAATTTACTTCAATGGTGCAGATAAGCAAACTGTAGCACACAGCTCTGGTTATTTGTGAACTGTGGGTCTTTATGGCTTGTGAAAAAATTCCTTTGAGATTAGATGTTCGGAAGTGTTGCATTTTTACTGTGTTAATCTGTTTGATAGCGTTCGTAAACCAAGGTGAAACTGGGGAAGTTATTTTATATCAATTAGTAATTTGCTTTGGTCGGGTTCAAAGTCACGCCACTGCAAGGAGATAAATGCCTGGTCACGAGGCCAATCGATTTGGGATGGTTTCCCATGGAGACTGACCTGCCAGCTTGCTGCTGTCCTGTCCAGCCACAACTACCACCCAGTCTCTCTGGATAGTAATGGACATGGCAGTACTGGCCAAGTTAGCAATGTTGGCTATGGAGATGACCAAGATATAGCAGCATGTCTGAAAACCAAGAAAACAATACATTATTGATCGCTTAGGTAAAAATCAAAACATACAAGTTTACTTTATACATTTACTTTTGAAAAATCGAAACATGGACAAAGTTTCCAGTGTGATTATTTTTGGCCACAACATGTGATCTTACTTTCTTTTTTTTTTCTTTTTTAAATGTGTATATCTTTATTTTGACAGGGTGTCATGGAGACCAAGTCTCTTTCAAATGAGCCCTGCACAATACAAAACACACACTTGAATACAAAATATGATCATAAAAAATTCACTTAGAACATCCCCCACTATTGCTCTAAAGTCCCTAAAGGGCATTCAAGCCTCCCTTGCAACATATTCCACATCTGTGGAGCATATAAACTATAAGCATCTCTCCCTAAATCAGAAGTCACCTTTGGAACCTCTAGCACTATGCAATCCTGTGCTCTTGTCAAGGTCAAAACAATAAAATGCAGTACGAGTGTCAGATACATCGGAAGTTTCTACAGGAGCGCTTTGCAAATAAACAGAAAGGGAATGCTGCTCTCTTACATACAGAGGCCCAACCCACCTTTTGATAAATCCAAGGGTACAATAGAAAACAGCATCTAGAGGTTTAAGTGTGGAAGCTGTGTGCATGTAGATTATATCCCCGTAATCTAAAACAGACATACAGTAAATGGCCTAGACAACTTCCTTTCTATTATCATTAGACTACACATGCTCTATTTCTCTTTAACGTTTTTATTTAACTAGGCAAGTCAGTTAAGAACAAATTCTTATTTCCAATGACGGCCTACCCCGGCCAAACCCGGACAACGCTGAGCCAATTGTGCGCCGCCCTATGGGACTCCCAATCACGGCAGGATGTGATACAGCCTGGATTCGAACCAGGGTGTCTATAGTGACGCCTGAAGCACAGATGCATTGCCTTAGACCGCTGCGCCACTCTGGAGCTCGGAGTGAAAATAATCACATTTTGATCTTCAACTTCTTTACCAGCTCAGTAACGTGTTTTAAAAATGCCAACTTATCATCTAGGCAGATACCAAGATATTTACAAGAGGGACATTGTTCAATTTGTGTTCTGTTCAGGCTAGTACTTTCAAGGCCACTTAAGTCCAAGTTATGGGACCTAGAAAATGGCATGTGTTTTGTTTGCATTAAGTACTAACTTAAGATCCAAGAGTGATTTCTGTTGTGCTTGGAAATCAGATTGCAAATGTGAAAAGGATTGATTTACAGATTGTGCAATAGAGTACAATACTGTATCAGCATAAAAATGTATAACTATTTTTCACAGTATTTCCAATGTCATTTACATACAGCGTTAACAATAGCGTCTCCAAAATCAAACCCTGGGGTACCCCTTCATGCACTTAAAGTAATCCAGATTTGAAACTTTGTCACAATAGCCTTAGTTCTATTACTGAGAGTTCTGAAACCACATACAGGCTTCAGTGCCCAGGCCATGTTCAATAAAATAGAATGATCAACTATGTTAAAAGCCTTTGACAAGTCCACAAACAGGGCAGCACAATTAATTTGGGCATCTAAAACATTGACAATATAATTTACAACTAATGTGGTTGCAGTAATAGTACTGTGGCCCGATTTGATGTACATTTAGAATACAATTCTCAGATAAAAAGGAACGAAGTTGTACACTTACCAAAGATTAAAGAATCGTAGCCAGACAAAGCCTAGATATGGGACAATAATGATCAAGAACACTAGTGTCCCCACCCTTATGGAGCGGCAGCACATAAACAGCCTTCCATACTTTTGGAACATTTCCCGACATCAATATAACAATTTGAAATGTTGGTTATTGAGCTAGCGATGAGGGGAGCTGCGCAGTTAAGCAGAGCCAGCTCCAGTTTGTCAGCCCCTGTGGACTTCTTCATGGCTATAGCTAGCACTTACACGACAACAACAAGACTATTGTTCAGCTTAGCATATTAGTTCATCTAGAAACCGTTAACACTACAATGCTTGACAGCCATCAGCCAGTGTAAGAGTGAAACAAACAGGCCTGCTGTTTTTTGTTGTATATTATGGTTGCAGCTGTTCTGGCCAGAGGAATACAGATGGATTGGCTCAACTGGTTAGGCAGCATTTCTAGACTTCAAATGACAGCCCTAGAAGAACCCGCTGACTACACAGTCATGAACAAGACACTGAATCTCCTGTTTCTCCCCCATCTCCAGAAACACACATACCAGAGAACTTACAGCAACCCCCTCTCTCAAAAACCAAGGGCCCCTTCACAAAAACACGATTTGTCCCACAATACACCACGTGAGAGACACTCATGATCCTGATAGTGTAGCAGCCAGCAGATTGTAACACTCGCTATTGCAACAGTCTTATTTTATTAAC
The DNA here is from genome assembly GCF_901001165.1 of Salmo trutta. Taxonomy (NCBI): domain Eukaryota; kingdom Metazoa; phylum Chordata; class Actinopteri; order Salmoniformes; family Salmonidae; genus Salmo; species Salmo trutta. The sequence goes on from NC_042976.1 coordinate 44,112,279, forward strand.
AAAAAACAAGGCACAGCATTTCTTCCTTGGGACAAAGTCTTGCTGTACAATGTAAATTAAATGTGCTCATTTGGACCCGATCTACACATTCAACCAAAAGAACGAGCCCCTTCAAGAAGCCAAACATGTTTCCTGGCAAATCTTTGCGTAATCTTAAGAATCAAACAATTTTCCCTTGATCGCTACTCAGGCAAGAACCTGTCCAAGGCTTTCTGTTTCAAATGCGAGGTAATTGAGTGAACTTGAGGTCTGAGTGTAAAATACTGGTGTAGCTCATTTCAAAGCCATAGTGAAGAAAGCTTTCAGACATTATTCAATGTGTATCCTAAGCTACTGTCCAGAGGCTGAACTGATATGTAAAGGTTGTTTTAAATTATAGATCATATTAGACGAAGGTCACATTGTACTTATCAAATGGGTAAATGCTTCTGCTGCAAATAACCATTCAATTCTAAGTTTAAAATGACAGTATGAGAGAGTTGAGGCAATGGAATCTTACCAGAACCCATCCATTATATAACTCTGCAAGCTGTTCTTTGAACTGGAAAACCACCATCAAGAGGATCCCACACAGTATGACGGCACAGTTCTGGACAACCAGTGAAGTCTGGGCCACTATCAAATTAGAGGACAAGCATTAGAGATGTAGGGTTGGTCATAAACAATTGATTTCTGAGTAAATCACCAAGACGCATCAAGTTATTTTAATGGTTTCGAATAGAGAATTATTCAAATTTCCATCTAAATCAACACATTTCCCAAAAGTTCAATCCCTAATGTTTTGAGACTGTATATTGCTTATTCATGTTCTGTGTATTCAGTTCTGTTCAGAAACACTGACTGTAGAGTAGGCCTACTTATGGCTGCATACCTTTGAGTCTGGGGTTTTTATCCACCCAGTCACCGATAATGGCTCCGAGCAGCAGGACTGACCCTGCCACCACCAGTCCGTACACAGCCGTGAGCAGGAGGCTGTTGCCATACAGCCCCACCAGAAATACAGCTACAGCGAAATTCCACATACGATCTCCCTACAAATACATGCATGTTACATTGTTGTTTCAACCAGCAACCTGGTTTCATAGCTTAGACGTAACATAGAAAATGTAAATCTGGCACACTAAAGTTATTATGATATGTTACGTTTGGTATGGTTACATCAGACAGATGGTTACTTAAGACCCCCCAAAAAAGTAGGATGGGTGGGCGTATGACGTGAACGTCTAGCAACACAAAGGTTGTGAGTTAGAATCTCATCACAGGCAACTTGTCAACTACTTAATACTTTTTTTGTTACTTTGTAACTACTTAGCATGTTAGTTAACCCTAACCCTTTTAGATAACCTTAACCCTTTAACCTAACTCCTAAACTTAACTCTAACCTTAACCCCTAGCCTAGCTAACGTTAGCCATCTATCTAGAATTCGTAACATATATGTTTTCCAAATTCATACCGTATAGTATGTTTGGCAAATTTGTAACATTGTACATTTTTCTAATTGGTAACATATAATACGAATTGTAATTTGCAACATATCATATGAAATGGGTGCTGGACCACCACAAATTAATACACACCATACGAAACGTAACATATTATACTAAATGGAGTGTCTTGGATTTATGTACAGACTAACAAGAAATGCTCTGAGACCAGGTTGCAACCAGCTGTTAAAATGTACTGCACAGTAGGGCTACAGTATATGGATAATGCTTGCAGAAACATGATCCTAGCCTACTATCGAGCCTATATAAAGCTATCCTATATACATTAATAATGGTATACTGTCAAGGACTGTACACAAAAGAAACATGACCTCAATAAAGCAATTACCTGATTTAGAAATACCATGACATAATAAATATTGTACAGACCATTGCCCATTATATGGAACCATCCATGTGTCTACTGATGTGCCATTGGACTTGATCAATGTTTTATTTATTTTTTTCAAGCAAACTGTACCCAAAGGGGTGGGAAATAGCCTATATATATTCCCTACGTGTGTACCTATTCTAAAACATAAATAAGCTATAAGATTTTGTCAAATGACCCTCCACCTATGATGGGTGATAGCCTACCTAAACATTGTTTTAAATTAATGGTTTACAATGGTTGTGACATTTTGTATTGGCTACTTTTGATTCACTTACCCATGTGGAGAGGGCATGTCCAAGGTAAATAAGGAACTTTGGCGATGTGAAGAACGATTGGACAGATTCTGCAAGGGAAATTATGTTTGAGATTCGTTGTTGATATCCGAACAACTGTGGTCAATAGATCGGCAGTTATCAATACTTAATCAAATATTCCATTTCAATGAGTCATTTTAAAAGCACTGAAAATATAAAATTGACCTACCACAGCAACGTTTCTTAGGTCCCGCGTTATCCATTTGTAATATTTTTCCTCAAAATAATTTAGTCAATATTTATTTCCCTTTGTACAGGCTTTCGATGCAGGCGATACTCGGTGCATTGAATTTTCGATAAACCCACTCCAAAGCTCCCCTTTCTCCTTTCCAAACTTAGCTATCACTGTAGCTGAAGTTGGAAAGATATATATTTGCCGAAAAGCCTTGTTAGTTAAAATGTAAAACAATAAAATCTCCTGGACGGCTCCAGCAGCCTTCTCTCGTCCTTTCTGCACTGCCAACAGTGTTTTTGTCCCCGCGGTCCCCTGTCAATATATCTACAGCAGAGATATTACAGAAAGGTGGAGATAGGAATACCATTTGGCTATGAATGGACACCCAGCAGACTGTCGACCAATCGTGTTCACGTTGTCATGTTGCGTCACATGGTTGCTAAACTAATCGTCACACAATCCCTTCTCAAAGTCAGGGTATGAGTCGAGAAACGTGCCTATTTTCCGCGAAAGTACGCACTGTCACGATTCCAAAGCTATACAATGTTACAGATAGCAATTAACGTATCTAACGCCTTGGATAATACGTGTAATGTTGTAAATCTTGTTGACGAAATTCATGCAAATTTTAGATTTTTTTTAGATCGCGCCCAGAATGCATCGCGCATTGCCATAGTTGGGCACCGTACACAATAGGCGGTATACGATTCCAATGGAGTTTACCATCTCCTCAAAAGTATCTCTGCATACAGTGAGCAGCCAGAAGCACACGCCACAGTCCAGTTGACGACTCGAGCACAGCGATGCAAATATAAATCATTGACGTAAATACATTCAAAACAAAGCCCTTGCGGCCAATTATTGATACGTTGTTGCAAAATATCTGACAGGATCCATGGTTTTGGTGGTTGTTACAACAATATTAATTCTATAATTATGCAATAAGGCCAGAGGAGGTTTGGTATATGGCCAATATACCACGGCCAAGGGCTGTTCATAACACGCAACGCGGAATGCCTGGACAAAGCCCCTAGCCGTGGTATATTGGCCATATATCACAAACCCCCGAGGAGCCTTATTGTTATTCAAAAGTGGTTACCAATGTAATTAGAGCAGTACAACTAAATATTTTGTCATACCCAGTGGTATATGGTCTGATATACCATGGCTTTCAGCCAATCAGAATTCAGGGCTCAAACCACCCAGCGTATAATAACTGCTTATATTGGGAGAGGGATAAAAAAAAAAATTGTGTTGCAGATAGTTAGATACAACACATACATAGTGACTGTTTTTTATTGCTTTATGTATCCCAGGACTCACTCGAAAACAGAGGTAAGTGTTACGGATGTGGACTACCCCAGATAAATAAATGCACAGTAGTCTATCTATTTGCTTACCTGTCAGGAAGAAAAGTGAAAAATACAGATAAAAACAATAAGATAATAAATGATGGATAATCCATTGCTTGTGGCATGACTAACATAAATGGTCCTTTTGTGTAGCATATGCAAGTAGGCTATATGGAGGGCAATGGTTGAAGCAGCACTGCGTGTTTATTTTCTATGCATGTGTGCATAAAGTTGGTCAGTCTGTATTTGGGGCTAAAACCTACTAATGAGTATGCGCAAGGAAGGGTGATGGAAGATAATAATATTACTGTCTCTGTTACATAATCTAATATCAGTCATTAAACCATCTTCCCATATCAGTTGGCTATATCGCAGGGGTCGTATTTTCAAAACACAATGGCCTCTAACATCATCAAAAAATCTGAGTTTTAAACCATTTCACCTGTGTTTTATATAGAATGTCAACAGTATTTTTTGTTGTTGCTTAAATGGAGTGATCGGGGCGTGCAACTATAGTTTTCCTTCACGGAAAATACATTAGTGCAACACATTCGTAAGAAAATAGCTTCATTTTCATCAGATGACAACACAAGTCAATTCTTACAGTGAAAAAGCAAGGCCTTTTTTGCAAAAACTATGCATGGCCAACATATGTTTATGATAGAAAAAAATGGTGCCAGCTACATTTCCTAATGTTTTGCTTGAAGTTAATCTTGCATTTTACCAGAGAAAAGTGTGCTACACTGAGAAAAGTACCAGAGAAAAGTAGCTACACATCAGTCAGAGCGCTGTCTGTTTGATAGAATGCCTCTTCATGAATTCTCATCCGAGTGGAGAAGTGCAACTGAAGCACAAAATTAGTCTGATGCCGAGCAGAATTTACATTAAGAAGCATTATACAGCGCGTTCGGAAAGTATTCAGACCCCTTCACTTTTTCCACATTTTGTTTAGTTACAGCCTTATTATAAAATGTATTCAATTAATTGTTTTCCTCATCAATCTACACACAATACCCCATAATGAGAAAGCGAAAACAAGTTTTTAGAAAAAAAAAAAAACGTATTTACATACCGTAATTTCCGGACTATTGAGCGCACCTGAATATAAGCCGCACCCACTGAATTTCATTTTTTTTTTTTATTTTGAACATAAATAAGCCGCACATGTCTATAAGCCGCAGGTGCCTACCGGTACATTGAAACAAATGAACTTTACACAGGCTTTAACGAAACACGGCTTGTAACAAAAATAAATTAGGCTTTAACGAAACACGGCTTGTAACAAAAAATAAAAAATTAGCAGTAAACAGTAGCCTACCAAGAAAGTAATTGGTCACCATCTTCCTCCTCCTGTGCACTGAAACCACTGAAGTCATCTCCTTCGGTGTCGGAGTTGAATAGCCTCAGAATTGCTTCATCCGATATTGAATCGTTTTCATTATCGCTCTCGTCACTTTCATCCGGAGGCTAATCCCCCGCTGAGCCCTCTTCAACATGCAGCAGTCCAGCCTTTCGAAACCCGTTGATGATAGTGGATTTTTCGACAATGCTCCACGCTGTCAGGACCCACAAATTTGAAAGCGGGAAAAATCCATATATTAGCCGCGTCATTGTTTAAGCTGCGAGGTTCAAAGCGTGGGAAAAAAGTTGCGGCTTATAGTCCGGAATTTACGGTAAGTATTCAGACCTTTTACTATGAGACTCGAAATTGAACTCGGGTGCATTCTTTTTCCATTGGTCATCCTTGAGATGTTTCTACAACTTGATTGGAGTCCACCTGTGGTAAATTAAATTAATTGGACATGATTTGGAAAGGCACACACGTCTAAATAAAGTCCCATAGTTGACAGTGCATGTCAGAGAAAAAACCAAGCCATGAGGTCGAATGAATTGTCTGTAGAGGTCCAAGACAGGATTGTGTCGAGGTGCAGATCTGGAGAAGGGTACAAAAAACATTCTGCAGCATTGAAGGTCCCCAAGAACACAATGGCCTCTTAACATTCTTAAATGGAAGAAGTTTGGAACCACCATGACTCTAGAGCTCCTAGAGCTTGCCACCCGGCCAAACTGAGCAATTGGGGAAGAAGAGCCTTTGTCAGGGAGGTGACCAAGAGCCTAATGGTCACTCTGACAGAGCTCCAGAGTTCCTCTGTGGAAATGGGACAACCTTCCAGAAGGACAACCATCTCTGCAGCACTCCACCAATCAGGCCTTTATGGTAGAGTGGCCAGACGGAAGCCACTCCTCGGTAAAAGGCACATGACAGCCCGCTTGGAGTCTGCCTTTTGGCAACTAAAGGAATCTCAGACCATAAGAAGCAAGATTCTCTGGTCTGATGAAACCAAGATTTAACTCTTTGGTCTGAATGCCAAGCGTCACGTCTGGAGGAAACCTGGCACCATCCCTATGGTGAAGCGTGGTGGTGGCAGCATTATGTTGTGGGGATGTTTTTCAGTGGCAGGGACTGGGAGACTAGTCAGTATCGACGGAAAGATGAACGGAGCAACGTACAGAAATATCCTTGATGGAAACCTGCTCCAGAGCTCTCAGGACCTCAGACTGGGGCAAAGGTTCACCTTCCAACAGGACAACAAACTTAAACACACAGCCAAGACATCTTAGGAGTGGTTTCGGGACAAGTCTCTGGATGTCCTTGAGATGCCCAGCTAGAGCCCGTACTTGAACCTGATCGGACATCTCTGGAGAGACATGAAAATAGCTGTGCAGCGACAATCCCCATCTCACCTGACAGAGCTTGAGAAGATCTGCAGAGAAGAATGGGAGAAACTCCCCAAATACACGTGTGCCAAGCTTGTAGCGTCATACCCAAGAAGACTTGAGGCTATAATCACTACCAAAGGTGCTTCAACAGAGTAAAGGGTCTGAATACTTATTGAAATGTGCTATTTCAGTATTATTATTATTTTTTTGCAAAAATGTCTAAAACCCTGTTTTTGCTTTGTCATTATGGGGTATTATGTGTAGATTGAAGAGGGGGAAAAAACTATTGAATCAATTTTAGGATAAGGCTGTAATGTAACAAAATGTGGAAAAGGTCAAGGGGTCTGAATACTTTCCGAATGCATTGTAGATCTATGTTTACAAAACGCAGCAAAATACTGTATCTTATGCGTTTTACCATTTGTTCTGCTGAAAAACGCCCCGAGTGGCCTAAACAGAACCCACAATAACACCAATAACACTATCACCTTTTGTTCAGGCAATCTCCGTCACAAATTGATGATTATAGTCAAGATTACATATTCTGTGGGGTTATTCTGCAGTCTGTGGTCAAACTGATTATATATTCAAGATTTCATGGAAACTGCAATTGTGATAAGCACTAACCAATCACAGTGTAGAGTTCAGAAATACGCAGACCTGTTGCACCACAAAGTAAATATTGTCTCCACCTATAGAAATCAGAGCAATCTTTCTCCCAATAAAGAAACATACGTCTTGTCATTGTACTATGCTTACTTTAATCCTAGCACTTACCCACACGATTCATTTAGAGCTTTACACACAGATCACACACTGTACAATACCAGTCCTCCCTGCCTCCCACATAATGTGATGCACAATACACACCTTTACATGACTTGCCTTTGTCAATCTCGGTCAACAGAGTATAACCATAACTTCAGTAATTACTGCACATTTCTGCATGATTGGGTGGACTGCTTCGGCATTCAACAACGCATCACTATTAATTTGCCATTTTTTTTGTCACGACAGCAACAAGAGAGTTGGCAAAAGCAGAAACATTGTTTCTGTCAAGCCATTGTGTACTATCACTGACATACAATGTCCAAAAATTCAGAATAATTCTTGGTCATAATGTTGTTTTGGTGTGACAATGCATCACCACAAAGATATTTGGAACAAAGCCCGCTGATATGTCGTCTATGAAACACAGGTAACTGCCAAAATAACGGAAACACTTCAGTAAAAGAGGGATCGTATTGAAAGCAGGTATCTCCACACAGGTGTAGTTCCTGATTTAATTATGCAATTAACATCCCATCATGCTTAAGATCACGTATAAAAATGCTGGGCAGGCCATTATTTTGGCTACTATGACCCCATAGGATGACAATGCCCACATCCACAGGGCACGAGTGACCACTGAATGGTTTGATGAGCATGACAACGATGTAAACCATATGCCATGGCCGTCTGTCAGCTGGGGTCCTCCATTTATAACCATTGCGTAAATTTTGCAATAAATATCTGCGTGCGCCATTTCTGAAAAGACTGCATGCAGAAAAATATTAATATTTATACACTTGGCGCACGCCATACACATTTCTCCTTATAAATCAGACCTGTCGTAAAACGGTGCGCACCTGATAACAATAACTCCTTTATTCACTCTGTGCCTTGGAAATATTGGAATTATGCCAAGACAGTGTCTAAAGGAAATATAAATGGCGAACTTGATCAAATGTCTTTGGAGGTGTTGGTAGAATGTTTTCTCTTGCAGTGACATTTGCTGCATCTGACCGTTTCTGAAAGACAAAAACATTTGCAAATTGTTGTGGATCTGTGAACAGATCGTTTGAATTCAATACAAAAAAATAATAGCCTATATAATAGCCCCAAGTAAATTAGAGATGCACGTGGTAATTTCTTGTATGGCTACTTCGGGAATATGTACTCATCATGGCCAGAAAAGTCAAGGAATGTATTCTGCAATGGATATGATTGGTATATACATTAAGTTTATGAATGAAATATTGTCTACTCGAGAAATTTTACATTACAATATTAAGATGTAGGCTAGCCTACAAACGTCAATGGAAAAGGTGAAACGTCTGCTCTACCAATATTAAACTAAGCTTCGGGATCTTCACAAGTATGAAACCATCACAGTCAGAAAAGGTGAGGAATTTATTCTGCAATGATCATGGAAATGAAATAAATAATAGGAAATATATGCCGATTTCGAAATATTTTAGAATGCAAAGATAAAATAAATAGATTTTCGCTCTTCTCACTAATAGCAAATGATTGCGTCTTGTTATTATATTTAGCCCCCAGTTGTATTTTGGTATGAATACGAGTGTCATTATATACACTGAGCTCTGTACTCCAGCACTTTGGATTTGAAATGATACACTGGCAATGAGGGTAAAGTGCAGACTGTCAGCTTTAATTTGATGGCGTTTTCATCCATATCGGGTGAACCGTTTAGAAATTACATTTTTTGTACGTAGTCCCCCCATTTTAGGGGACCAAAAGTAATGGGACAAATTAATTTGTGAATCGTGAATAATGAGAGCGAGGAAGTTAGAGGCATAAATATCATAACACCCCTCCAAAAGAAATGCCAATATTCATTATTCACGATTCAATCCGTTATCATTGTGTAGCATCCACATGAATGTAGAAGTGTTGAGACATATTCTGTACTTATTTACAATAAAAGTGACTCCAATAATAATCTGCTCTGAGTAGATTGTGAAGCATGAAGCAGAATGATTGCAGACTTTTTGACAAGTCGTCCTTTGTGCATGTTCTTACTAGGGGTGTAAATTTAGATGTAAACGAGATGTTGTTCCACTGCTAGCCTGGAAGAAGTGATCTGTGAGGCATACCTCCGGGTAATGTGATCCCATAATGACACAGCATTCTATATCTTCCTCTCAACAAAAGATTACCTCTATCTCTTTCCATACAATGCATAATAACATACTTGGTTTAATCAAAATTAGTAACATAACACATTGCTTTTTCAGCAAGCTTCTAGTATTCAATATAAGGTATTTATGGTCAAACACTTGGTTACCTTTTTGACCACAAGTAACAAGTAGGCTGCTTAGTCTCATTGTGTGGGGGATACAGGACACAAACCTCACACTCAGCAGTTACTTTTGTGTTGTGTGGTCACAGTTGGCATCCCTCATCTATTTTGATCTATTCATGGTTAAGTCAGAGGGGTAGAGAATTGACCTGGCCCTATTGAAGAGCTAAAAACATCTGACCTGATCCCATTAGTGGGCTGTTGTTGTCAGCTGGCTGAGGTGTCTATGTTCAGTAGTAAGGCTTTTGCTGTGTCATGTTGGGGTCACATGACCTGGAGGTATGCCTCACTGAGCACCTCTCCCAGGCTAGCGGTGGAACAACATCTCAGTTTACATCTAAATATACACCCCTGGCAGGAACACAAACGAAGGATGACTTGGCAAAAGTGTCTGCAATCGTTCTGCTTCCTGCTTCACAGTCCACTCAGAGCAGATTATTGTAACAAGTGAGAGTATGGTCTCTTTACATCTTATATTTGAAACATGTTTAGAACAATATATTCATTATCAAACAATGTGTAACCTATTTTTCCCATTTTACTTCTTTTATCTTCTCATTGTAATACCACAATTGTTGGTGTAATAAATGTCCTATGAACTTACTTTTCTTAATGGCATCCTTTTACCATTATTTAATTCATGTTCACATTGTTGTAAAAACACTTAATTTACCTAGGTCACTTCCAAACACAGACAGTGCCAATAGATCACTAGATCAGATCTTTCCCTAATCCATTAAAGTCCGTGTAATATGGTTAGTTATTCTTATATGCCATTCAAATGTTTCTGTGTTGGTTGGTTTTATGTTGTGGTTATGAATAGGGACCATTCAAAAAAATAAATATATAGTTTACCTTTATTTACCTAGTCAAGTCAGTGAACAACAAATTCTTATTTACAATGATGGCCAAACCCGGACGACGCTGGGCCAATTGTGCGCCGCCCTATGGAACTCCCAATCACGGCCGGTTGTGATACAGCCTGGAATTGAACCAGGGTGTCTGTAGTGATGCCTCAAGCACTGAGATGCAGTGCCTTAGAACGCTTTGCCACATAAGTTGCATTTGAACATTTTTACACCTACTCCACCATTTATTTTGGTTGAATGAGATGATCAGACAGCTCTTGGCTGTTAGACTTAAACAGACAAGACATCCTAACCTCTAATACAGGACATCTTCCATGAAATAGAGGGGTAAACATCTGACAGGTGTTTCTGATCGATAAAAAAAACAGAGTTCATCTGTCACGTAACTGGCAGCTGAGAGCGGGGGTTGTGTGCTTGACCTCTCATGCCGTTGCATGTGGATCAAAATCAACTTTTGTTTGCAAGTAATGGCAGAGCAAACCACCACAATCTCCGGCCACTTTTGAGTAAGCAGCACAGCAAAAAGCAGACCACCTATATGAAGGGGCTGTCTGCACATGAGTTGACTTTGAACTAAGTCATGGAATGATGAGATCAATTCATTTATTTCCAATCACAAATGAAACGTTTACCTCCAATCAAACATTTTTTTTCACCTTTATTTAACCAGGTAGGCAAGTTGAGAACAAGTTCTCATTTACAATTGCGACCTGGCCAAGATAAAGCAAAGCAGTTCGACAACATACAACACAGAGTTACACATGGAGTAAAACAAACATACAGTCAATAATACAGTAGAAAAATAAGTCTATATACAATTTGAGCAAATGAGGTGAGATAAGGGAAGTAAAGGCAAAAATGCCATGGTGGCAAAGTAAATACAATATAGCAAGTAAAACACTGGAATGGTAGATTTGTAGAAGAAGAAAGTGCAAAGTAGAAATATGATGATCTTGACATATTTTTGTTCACCATTGAATTTCACCCTGATCAGCATGACTAGGTCTGAAAGAAGTTAATGGTACGAGATAAGGCCAAAACGGATGAAAAAGCATTACATTTGTATTTCAATCATGACACATTATATAAGGATGACTACAAACATTTTCACCAATACTCCTGCAATGCTAATTTCAAAGTATATTATGAAAATATTGGATCATGACCACAACATGTTTGATATACCCCACCTCTTTAAGGAATACCTGGGATACCTGGAATAGGATAAAGTAATCCTTCTAACCCCCCCCCCCAACAAAAAAAAGATATAGATGTACTATTGTAAAGTGGTTGCCACTGGATATCATAAGGTGAATGCACCAATTTGTAAGTCGCTCTGGAGAAGAGCGTCTGCTAAATGACGTAAATGTAAATGTATATTACTTGAAGCAGGACCCAAACTTACAGCAAACAGACTATTGAGCTCACATTCACTGTCCCGAAATATTGACGGCCTAATTAGTCCAGTAAAATACACTCATAATTCCAGCTAGTCACTATATTGTGTTGTCATGTTCTAGGAGCAGTCTTACAAGCCCGCCAAAATCAACTGGTGATAAAGCGAGTGCGAAACGCAGTTAGCTAGACTAGCTAGCTGCCGATGCAATGGCTACAATATGTATCTATAAGCGTCACCCACAAGTCAAAAATGCAGTTATAATTTGAAAAAGTAAAATGCAAGTAACTGTAACATTAGCTGCACACACACACAATCAAAACTTCTATAAAACTTTGATGATGTTTACACTTACTGAGTAAAAGTCTACACTGTAACATTTTACACCTTAGCAATTAACACCAGTTATCAGCACTGACGCTAGGGGTCAATTGGCACTGCCAGTTGCTAAAACAACTCTATGGGAGTCCATCACTTTTGACACAGTGAATTTAACGCTGGTGATTTTACTGTGTACAAACTTGTTGGATGGATTTTCTGTTTGTTTTGATTGTGTTTCAGATTAGTTTGTGCCCAATAGAAATACATGGTAAATAATGTATTGTGACATTTTGGAGTCACTTTTATTGTAATTGAGAATCAAATATGTTTCTAAACACTTCTAGATGAATGTGGATTCTACCATGAATACTATCACGGCTAAGACCCAGATGCAGACACAGGAGGCCGATAGTAAGAGTCTCAGAGTTTATTATAATTCGAGGGGCAGGCAAAAGGTAAGTCAAGGCAGGAAAACGGTTGTAATCCAAATCAGAGTCAGGCAGGTACAAGACGGCAGGCAGGATCAGGGTCAAGACAGGCAGAAAGGTCAGAAATGGGAAGACTAGGTGTACTGTAAGCCCGGACGAAACAAAGGTAGAAATTGGCAAGCCCCAGAAAACGTTGCAGCTGCACTCTGGATGTGGGTTGAGGCCAATCCACCACCGCTCTCACCTTGTCAGGGTCCATCGGAATATTCCCTGCAACGATGACGTATCCTAGGAAGGAGATGGTGAAGCGATGGAACTCACACTTCTCCGCCTTCATGAAAAGCTGGTACTCCAGGAGACGCTGGAGGACATGGAGGACGTGCTCTTGAGGTGACCGGGAATAGATTTGGATGTCATTGAGGTAGACAAACTGACGTCGTCAGAGTGCAACGTATGTTTGTTGTTGTTGAACGCTGTCGAACGCCGAAACTGAAACCTGTCGAACGCTGAAACCTTTAAAAGCTGACAGTGTGTTTATATACTTTTATTTCCTGCAGCTCTGTTGGGCTAAATTGCTGTGAGCGCTGCTATCTGTCCCGGGATCCTGCCAGATTCCGTATAGGGCGAGAGACGCGAAAGCCCAGCTAGCCTAACTGGCTCGGTGGACTCAAATGGAGGCCGCTATTGAACGTTTCCAACCTTGCAGGAGCTGCGTTTACTTTGCTTTGTTCCGGGACAATGTGGACCACATTGACTTTCAATGTAGCAACTGCTTGCTTGCGGAGGACGTGCAGGAGCGAAGTAGCTACTCTTAGCAAGCAAGTAGAATGCTGCTCTGGTCTGGTGGAAGTTTTGCCGCCGTGTCGGCTCTCCACAGCCAACTGGCCAGTGAGAGGCAGGGTTCCATCCCCGAAGGGGTCTCCCCCTTCCCTGGAGAACGGAGCTGATCTCAACCCAACCAACCAGCCATGGAGGTACGTCACTCGTCGTGGAAGGCGTCCTCTGGCAATGGGGGTCTCCATGGAGATTTTGAGCCCGGAACTGACACAGACCAGAAACTGCTTTGCCCCCCTGGATCCAGAGGTTCCGGCGCCTTCATCCGGGGTGGCTTCCCAATCAAGATTGGATCCAGAGGTACCTGCGTCTTTGTCCTCGGCTCTGTCTCCCTCTCCGGTGTCTTCTACCTCGGGTTCAGATCCTCAGAGCTCCCAGCCTCACCAGACCGTGAGGCTGCCTGAGAGACCGGCCCATTCAACATCACCAGCTGTCATCATAGGCAGCTCTATGGTGAGAAACATCTCGGTCCCCAAGGCAAAAACCCTGTGCTACCCAGGAGTTCTGGGTAGCAACTGTTCTACCACAGATGCTAGGAGCTGACACTGTCGTAGTCCATGTGGAGTCAAACGACATCAGGAGGGCTAGCTCGAAACATTTGAAAATTGATTTTAAAGAACTGATTTTAGCATCAAAAGACTCCAAAAAACGACCAATAATTTTAGGTCCAGTACCATCATTGGGCCGCCGGTGTGAAAGATTCAGCAGACTGCTGGAATTACACATCTGGCTAAAAGACTACTGTAGCTCTGCTGGAGTCACTTTTATTGATAACTTTGACACCTTCTGGAAACAGAAGATACTCTACAGGAATGACGGAGTCCATCCAAATCATCTTGGCTCCTGGACTCTGTCCACCCATTTCAAGGCTGCATTGAAACAATGACTGGTAATGATCCAAGACCAGCTCAGTTAATCCCTACCATTGTGACAATGAGTCGTCATAATGCTACATCATGATCTTAAGGGCATTGGTAAACACAATGTAAGTAATTTAAGTACCCCTAATTGCAAAGAATACATCAGTTTACCCTACAGCTATTGTAAGCAGTAATCATGAGCCTATACACCAGAGTTACACTGTTAGCACTGAGGCGGTGTGCAATAGTAGGAAGACCCCTTTATGCAGCTCACCCTGCACTATCAGCTCCAATGTAAATAACATGAGTAAGTCTACCTCTGATAAGCTTCCCAGTAAAGCATTAAAAACAATCAAGCAAACCAGAAAAGTGCTAAAAATAGCCCATATTAACATATGTAGCCTAAGAAACAAGGTCCATGAAGTCAATAACTTGCATGTAAACAGATGACATTCATATTCTGACCATCTCTGAAACTCACTTAGATAATACCTTTGATGATACAGTGGTAGCAATACATGGTTATAACATCTACCGAAAATACAGAAATGCCAAAGGAGGCGGTGTTGCGGTCTATATTCAGAACCACATTCCTGTAAAGCTTATAGATTATCTAATGTTAAATACTGTTGAAGTAATATGGCTACAGATTCATCTGCCTCACCTAAAGCCCATTCTTGTGGGAAGCTGCTATAGACCACCAAGTGCTAACAGTCAGTATCTGGATAATATGTGTGAAATGCTTGCTAATGTATGTGATATCAACAGAGAAGTATATTTTCTGTGTGATTTAAATGTTGTCTGGCTATCATCAAGCTGCCCACTCAGGAAAAAACTTCAAACTGTAACCAGTGCCTACAACCTGGATGAGGTTGTCAGTCAACCTACCAGGGTAGTTACAAACAGCACAGAAATTAAATCATCAACATGGATTGATCACAATTTTAATAACGCTGCAGATATTTGCTTTAAAGCAGTGTCCAAATCCATAGGATGTAGTGATCACAATATAATAGCCATATTAAAAACCAAAGTTCCAAAGGCTCGACCTAATATAGTGTATCAGAGGTCATACAAGAAGTTTTTTAGTGATTCATATGTTGATGATGTAAAGAATATTTGCTGGTCTGTGGTGTGTAATGAGGAGCAACCAGATGCTGCACTTGATGCATTTATGAAACTACTTATTCCAGTTACTAATAAGCACGCACCCATTAAGAAAATGACTGTAAAAACTGTTAAATCCCCTTGGATTGATGAGGAATTGAAAAATTGTATAGTTAAGAGGGATGAGGCAAAAGGTATGGCAATTAAGTCTGGCAGCCCAACTGATTGGCAAACGTACTGCAAATTAAGAAATCATGTGACTAAACTAAATAAAAAGAAACAAATATCATTCTTTATATAATTTATAGTACAAAGCTTTGGGGCACCTTAAATGACATTTTTGGGAAAAAATCCTTCATTTATTGAATCAGATGGCTCATTCATCACAAAGCCCACTCATATTGCAAACTACTTTAATTACTTTTTCATTGGCAACATAAGCAAACTTAGTTGCTGGCATGTCATCCCTAACACTGACACTACACATCCAAGTATATCGGACCAAATTATGAAAGACAAGAATTTTACTGTTGAATTCCGTAAAGTCCGTGTGGAAGATGTGAAAAAAATATTGTTGTCTATCAACAATGACAAACCACCGGGGTCTGACAATCTAGATGGAAAATTACTGAGGATAATAGCAGTCAATAATGCCACTCCTATTTGCCACATCTTCAATTTAAGCCTACTAGAGAGCATGTGCCCTCAGGCCTGGATGGAAGCTAAAGTCAATTCCGCTACCCAAGAATAGTAAAGCCCCCTTTACTGGCTCAAATAGCTGACCAATCAGCTTGTTACCAACTCTTAGTAAACTTCTGGGGAAAAATATGTTTGACCAGATACAATGCTATTTTACAGTAAACAAATTGACAACAGAATTTCAGCATGCTTATAGGGAAGGACACTCAACAAGCACAGCACTTGACTGATGACTGATGATTGGCTGAGAGAAATTGATAAAAATGATTGTGGTGGATGTCTTGTTAGACTTCAGTGCAGCTTTTGACGTTATTGATCATAGTCTGCTGCTGGAAAAACTTATGTGTTATGACTTTACACCCCTTGCTATAATGTGGATAAAGAATTACTTGTCTAACAGAACACAGGGGGTGTTCATTAATGGAAGCTAATAAAATATAATCCAATTAGAATCAGGAATTCCCCAGGGTAGCTGTTTAGGCCCCTTGCTTTTTTCAATTTTTACTAACGACATGCCACTGAGTTTTTATATATGCGGATGACTCAACACTATACGCGTCAGCTACTACAGCAACAGAAATGACTGCAACACTCAACAAGAGCTGCAGATCGTTTCAGGGTGGGTGGCAAGGAATAAGTTAACCCTAAATATTTCTAAAACTAAAAGCATTGTATTTGGAACAAAACACTCACTATACCCTAAACCTCAACTAAATCTTGTAATAAATAATGTGGAAATTGAGCAAGTTGAGATGACTAAACTGCTTGGAGTAAAACTAGATTGTAAAATGTCATGGTCAAAACATATTGATGCCGTAGTAGCTAAGATGGGGAGAAGTCTGTCTATAATAAAGCGATGCTCTGCCTTCTTAACAACACTATCATCAAGGCAGGTCCTACAGGCCCTAGTTTTGTCGCACCTTGACTACTGTTCAGTCGTGTGGTCAGGTGCCACAAAAAAGGACCTAAGAAAATTGCAATTGGCTCAGAACGGGGCAGCACGGCTGGCCCTTGGATGTACACAGAGAGCTAATATTAATAATATGCATTAATTAATAAGACTATGGGAGGCACACAGTACTACATAGAGCCATGACTACATGGAACTCTATTCCGCATCAAGTAACTGACGCAAGCAGTAAAATTAGATTTAAAAAACAGATAAAAAAAACACCTTATGGAACAGCGGGGACTGTGAAGCAACACAAACATTGGCACAGACACATGCATACACACACACACGCACGATAACATACGCACTATACATACACATGGATTTAGTACTGCAGATATGTGGTAGTGGTAGAGTAGGGGCCTGAGGGCACACAGTGTGTTGTGAAATCTGTGAATGTATTGTAATGTTTTAAAATTGTATAAACTGCCTTAATTTTGCTGGACCCCAGGAAGAGTAGCTGCTGATTTGACAGGAGCTAATGGGGATCCATAATAAGTACAAATACAAATGCAAACACAAATCGGTTCAACATGTCTCGGAACACATCATTGACCAGGGCCTGGAACACTGCAGGAGCGTTTGTCAATCCGAATGGCATCACCGGGTACTTGTAGTGCCCATTAGCCGTGTTAAAGGCATCCCTCCTGAGATGTGTGCAAACCTGGTGGCCAACTACAAGAAACGTCTGACCTCTGTGATTGCCAACAAGGGTTTTGCCACCAAGTACTAAGTCATGTTTTGCAGAGGGGTCAAATACTTATTTCCCTCATTAAAATGCAAATCAATTTATAACATTTTTGACATGCGTTTTTCTGGATTTTTTTGTTGTTATTCTGTCTCTCACTGTTCAAATAAACCTACCATTAAAATTATAGACTGATAATTTCTTTGTCAGTGGGCAAACATACAAAATCAGCAGGGGATCAAATACTTTTTTCCCCTCACTGTACATGGCAGTATTGTCCAAGTAACTGGAGATAATCTTGGTATACATTACCTGTTTCGTTTTGTGGAATCATTTAGAGCTCGTTATTGTTTCCGTTTTTGCCTCAGTGGGAAAGGCGACTTTCAAACTGTGTTCTCTGAGGATGACCCAAGAGTGACTTTACGAACAAACACATGCACTATTCAGTCAAACTCAACACTACCTCATGTGTATGATGTGAAGCATGCTTACTTATTGAACTCTCTGCAGTTCTTCAATACTACAGAATTTGTTTCTGTTGATATAATGCATGACATTTTAGAAGGAGTTGCACAATTTGAGGTAACTTGTGTTACAATATATACAAGCCAACTTTGTGACTGCTAAATATGTGTACAGTAGAGTTCGTTAATTTAACTATGGCTACACAGAGAGGAGGAATTGTCCACCTGCACTCAAATTGGATGATGGGGGCAATGATTTGGGTCTAACGGGTATTCAGTCTTGGTGTCTTCTCTCTAATTTGCCATTGATATTTGGTGATCTGGTACAAAAAGATATTGAATACTGGCAGCTGCTTTTGTTACTACTACAAATTGTAAATGTTGTGTTTTCTCCAATACTAACAGAGGGCATGACTATCTATCTGAAGCACTTAATTGCTGAACATCATAGGCTTTTCATGCATTTGTTTCCTGATAGAAATCTGTTACCGAAACATCACTTCATGATACATTATATTCGTTGTATAAGGAATATTGGGCCCATTCTTCACTCATGGTGCATGCGCTTCGAGGCAAAACATAATTTCTTTAAAAAGCAACTGAAGAGTTTTAAGAATGTCACTATGACCTTAGCCAAGAAACACCAAAATTACATGGCATATAATTGGGAAACATTCAGCCAGGATAGAGTGGCTATAGGTCCAGGAAATATGTCAAGGCTCAATGAGCTGAAAGAAAGCCATGAGATTGCTGCCAAGCTGCATGTCTCAGTGCACACAAATGTGTTGTCAGTTAAATGGGTAAAGCACCATGGTACAGAATATCGTCTTGATTTGGTCATATGTGGTGAAGTAGTCATTGAAATGCCAGTATTTAACAAAATTAAGGCTATTGTTCTGAAAGAGGAAAATGTTTTTTGGGTTGGGTCAGCTCTTGAAACCTTATGTTTTGATGATAATTTGCATGCATTTAAATTTGTTTTGAAGCAAAGTCCACCATGCAAAATATTTCATGTAAATGATATCATGTACCACAAACCTTTTGATTTGCTCATGTCATATGGAGCAAGGGATTTTTTTGACTACATTGTCCCCTACTGTCACTTGATAACAATTTAAGCCAGGGCTGAAACTTATGGTTAGGTGAGAAACATATTTGTTTTTAATGTAAATGTCAGCATTTTACAACAAACCTAGTGATTTGCTCATGTCATATGGAGCAAGGGATTCTTTTGACTACATTCTACTCTCACTTGATAACAGTTTAAGCCAGGGCTGGGACTTAATGGTTTGGTCATAATAAACATATTTGAATGTTGAAACAGCTTTGCTTGAGTTTATTGTGAAATTCCAAGTGCTTTTACAAAATATAATTTCCATTTACATGGGGAAGAGTAAATAAATGAACACTGAATAGAGTAAAAATGTGTTTACTCTATTCAGTGTTCATTTATTTACTCTTCCTCCGTGTAAATGGAAATTATATTTTGTAAAAGCACTTGGAATTTCACAATAAACTCAAGCAAAGCTGTTTCAACATTCAAATATGTAGGAGTCACCCTAGATCAACACTAGTGAGTGTCACTATAACACTCAAAGTGTTGATTACCTTTTAGTGTTAAATTTCATCAACACCAGCCAGTGTAGTGCAGTGTTAACTTTTTGCACTCCTCAGTGTAAAATCAACACTAGAAATGTAACACTTTGATCGGTGTATTTTTTACTCTGTGTAGAGTGGGGCCATATGTACTCGCCGACAGTGTTAAATTTAACACTTAAAGTGTTGATTTAACACTTTCAAATTTACTGTGTAGAGTCACAAGCTTGATGTAATCATTGTGTGCTAGGAATATGGGACCAAATACTAAACTTTTGACCACTTCAATACACAAGTGAATTTGTCCCAATACTTTAGGTCCCCTAAAATGGGGGGACGATGGACAAAAAGTCTTCGAAAGCCAAGTTAATAAACAGATCACTGACGATTTCGAATCCCACCGTACCTTCTCCGCTGTGCAATCCGGTTTCTGAGCTGGTCACGGGTGCACCTCAGCCACGCTCAAGGTACTAAACGATATCATAACCGCCATCGATAAAAGATAGTACTGTGCAGCAGTCTTCATCGACCTGGCCAAAGCTTTCGACTCTGTCAATCACCGTATTCTTATCGGCAGACTCAACAGCCTTGGTTTCTCAAATGACTGCCTCGCCTGGTTCACCAACTACTTCCCAGACAGAGTTCAGTGTGTCAAATCGAAGGGCCTGTTGTCCGGACCTCTGGCAGTCTCTATGGGGGTGCCACAGGGTTCAATTCTCGGGCAGACTCTTTTCTCTGTATATATCAACGATGTCGCTCTTGCTGCTGGTGATTCCCTGATCCACCTCTATGCAGATGACACCATTCTGTATACATCTGGCCCTTCTTTGGGCACTGCCCGACTAGCATCACTACTCTGGATGGTTCTGACTTAGAATATGTGGACAACTACAAATACCTAAGTGTCTGGCTAGACTGTAAACTCTCCTTCCAGACTCATTTTAAACATCTCCAATCCAAAATGAAATCTAGAATCGGCTTCCTATTTCGCAACAAAGCCTCCTTCACTCATGCCGCCAAACATACCCTCGTAAAACTGACTATCATACCGATCCTCGACTTCGGCGATGTCATTTACAAAATAGCTTCCAACACTCTACTCAGCAAACTGGATGCAGTCTATCACAGTGCCATCCGTTTTGTCACCAAAGCCCCTTATACCACCCACCACTGTGACCTGTATGCTCTACTCGTCTGGCCCTCGCTACATATTCGTCACCAGACCCACTGGCTCCAGGTCATCTATAAGTCTGCTAGGTAAAGCTCCACTTTATCTCACCTCACTGGTCACGATAACAACACCCACCAGCATGCGCTCCAGCAGGTATATCTCACTGGTCATCCCCAAAGCCAACACCTCCTTTGGCCGCCTTTCCTTCTAGTTCTCTGCTGCCAATGACTGGAACAAATTGCAAAAATCGCTGAAGCTGGAGACTTATATTTCCCTCGCCAACTTTAAACATCAGCTATCTGAGTGTCACGGTTGTCGTAAAGAGAAGCGGACCAAAGTGCAGCGTGTGTGTCGTTCCACGTTTTATTTATACTGTGAAACTATGCAATACATAAATAAACTGAATGACAAAAAACAACAAACCGTGACGCAGCGGTGAAAACACACACTACTCAAAATGAATCTCCCACAAACCCAGGTGAGACAAACACCAACTTAAATATGACCTCCAATTAGAGACAACGATGACCAGCTGCCTCTAATTGGAGATCATCTCAAATAAAGCCCAACATAGAAATACAAAACTAGAACACCCCCCCTCCTGTCACGCCCTGACCTACTCTACCATAGAAAATAACAGCTTACCATGGTCAGGACGTGACACTGAGCAGCTAACCGATCGCTGCAGCTCTACATAGCCCATCTGTAAATAGCCCACCCAATTTACCTACCTCATCCCCATATTGTTTTTTATTTACTTTTCTGCTCTTTTGCACACCAGTATTTCTACTTGCACATCATCATCTGCTCATCTATCACTCCAGTGTTAATTTGCTAAATTGTAATTACTTCGCTACTATGGCCTATTTATTGCCTTACCTCCTCACGCCATTTGCACACACTGTATATAGACTTTCTTTTTTTCAATTGTGTTATTGACTGTACGCTTGTTTATTCCATGTGTAACTCTGTGTTGTTATTTGGGTCACACTGCTTTGCTTTATCTTGGCCAGGTCGCAGTTGTAAATGAGAACTTGTTCTCAACTAGCTTACCTGGTTAAATAAAAGTGAAATAAAAAAATAAAAAGTGCTGTAATTTCTAAACAGTTCACCCAATATGGATGAAAATACCCCCCAAAATTAAAGTGGTCAGTCTGCACTTTAACCCCATAGTCCTTGTATAATTTCAAATCCAAAGTGCTGGAGTACAGAGGCAAAACAACCAAAAAGGTGTCACTGTCCCAATACTTTTGGAGCTCACTGTATATCTGTTCTTTTGCAAGCAGTATATTTGTTGAAAGGGGAAGGTGAATTAGGGGTTAAATAAGCAGTTAGAGCTGCAGATCTCCTTTGCAGATCTCCTGCATTTCTCCAAAGTCCTTGAGAGTTTTTACACAACAATCATGGCTGTGCGTGCATCATTAATTAAGTATACCCAAGTGCACTTGTTGCTCTTTAAAATGGGCTTGTCATGTTTACATTGGTCAGTAATTGATGAATAATTCTGCGTATCATAACAATAATTTGTAAAGTAGGAGGTAATTGATATCCCTCTTCTCATCTTAGTGCATGGATCTAAAGGTGTGTGTGAAACTTCCCTCAAGAGGTAGCCTAGTGCATTTTAGAGGTAGATCTCCAACTTGGTACTATGTAAGTGCAGCAAGTCATGTGCCAATACAGGATTAAAGGGATAGTTCACTCAAAATTGAAACATCAGATGTTTCCATACTTTAAATTCAACCACTCATTCAAAGCAGTAAAAACATCTGACCTGGTCCCATTAGTGGGCTGTTATTGTCAGTGTATATGTTCAGTAGTAAGGCTTTTGCTGTGTCATGTTGGAATCACATGACCTGCAGGTATGCCTCACTGAGCACCTCTCCCAGGCTAGCTGTGGAACAACATCTCAGTTTACATCTAAATATACACCCCTGGCAGGAACACAAACGAAGGATGACTTGGCAAAAAGTGTCTCCAATCATTTTGCTTCATGCTTCACAATCCACTCAGAGCAGATTATTGTAACAAGTGAGAGTATGGTCTCTTTACATCTTATATTTTAAACATGTTTGAAACAATATATTAATTATCAAACAATTTTTCCCATTTTACTTCATTTACCTTCTCTTTGTAATACCACAATTGTTGGCAAAACAAGGAACAGGGTCATCTACTCCACAACCAGCTGGCTCTACTGGGTACGACCATGAAGAAAATCCTCCGCGTTCTCCACCGCCTCGACACCACCAGCAAGGTTCTCCATACTAAAGGTCGACCGATTATGATTTTTCAACGCCGATACCGATTATTGGAGGGCCAAGAAAAGCCGGTACCGATTAATCGGCCAATATATATATATATATTTGTAATAATGACAATTACAACAATACTGAATGAACAATGAACACTTTTATTTTAACTTAATATAATACATAAATAAAATTAATTTAGTCTCAAATAAATAATGAAACATGTTCAATTTGGTTTAAATAATGCAAAAACAGTGTTGGAGAAGAAAGTAAAAGTGCAATATGTGCCATGTAAAAAAGCTAACGTTTAAGTTCCTTGCACAGAACATGAGAACATATGAAAGCTGGTGGTTCCTTTTAACATGAGTCTTCAATATTCCCAGGTAAGAAGTTTTAGGTTGTAGTTATTATAGGACTATTTCTCTCTATACCATTTGTATTTCATATACCTTTGACTATTGGATGTTCTAATAGGTACTTTAGTATTGCCAGCCTAATCTCGGGAGTTGATAGGCTTGAAGTCATAAACAGCGCAATGCTTGAAGCATTGCGAAGAGCTGCTGGCAAACGCAGTAAAGTGCTATTTGAATGAATGCTTACGAGCCTGCTGCTGCCTACCACCCCTCAGTCAGACTGCTCTATCAAATCATAAACTTAATTATAATATAATAACACACAGAAATACGAGCCTTAGGTCATTAATATGGTCAAATCCGGAAACTATCATTTAGAAAACAAAACGTTTATTCTTTCAGTGAAATACGGAACCGTTCCGTATTTCATCTAACGTGTGGCATCCATAAGTCTAAATATTGCTGTTACATTGCACAACCTTCAATGTTATGTCATAATTACGTAAGATTCTGGCAAATTAGTTCGCAACGAGCCAGGCGGCCCAAACTGTTGCATATACCCTGACTCTGCGTGCAATGAATGCAAGAGAAGTGACACAATTTCCCTAGTTTAATATTGCCTGCTAACATGAATTTCTTTTAACTAAATATGCAGGTTTAAAAAAATATACTTCTGTGTATTGATTTTAAGAAAGGCATCGATGTTTATGGTTAGGTACATTCGCGCAACGATTGTGCTTTTTTCGCAAATGCGCTTTTGTTAAATCATCTCCCGTTTGGCGAAGTTGGCTTTCTATGTTAGGAAGAAATAGTCTTCACACAGTTTGCAACGAGCCTGTTGGCCCAAACTGCTGCATATACCCTGACTCTGTTGCACAGAACGCAAGAGAAGTGATACATTTTCCCTAGTTAAAAGAAATTCATGTTAGCGGGAAATATTAACTGAATATGCAGGTTTAAAAATATATACTTGTGTATTGATTTTGAGAAAGGCATTGATGTTTATGGTTAGGTACACATTGGTGCAATGACAGTGCTTTTTTTGCGAAAGCGCTTGTTAAATCACCCGTTTGGCGAATTAGGCTGTGATTCAATGATAAATTAACAGGCACCGCATTGATTATATGCAACGCAGGACAAGCTAGATAAACTAGTAATATCATCAAACATGTGTAGTTAACTAGTGATTATGTTAAGATTGATTGTTTTTTATAAGATACGTTTAATGCTACCTAGCACCTTACCTTGGCTCCTTGCTGCACTCGCATAACAGGTAGTCAGCCTGCCACGCAGTCTCCTCGTGGAGTGCAATGTAATCGGCCATGATCGGTGTCCAAAAATGCAGATTACCGATTGTTATGAAAACTTGAAATCGGCCCTAATTAATCGGCCATTCCGATCAATCGGTCGACCTCTACTCCATACCTCTGACGGAGGGCCTCCTACCACAGGTCGTCACAGTGAGCCAGTCCCCCAGCCTACCCAGCCGTCCACCCAGGCCCGACTGTCCCTTCCGGAGAAGTATAAAGGCACTCCATTGAAATGCTGTTGCTTCCTACTCCAGTGCTCCCTCTATTTCGCCTATCAGATGGGAGCCCCCACCACCGTGAGGTCCAAGGTTGCCACGGCCATTTCTCTGCTGACCGGACCAGTGTTGGAGTGGGCTACGGCATCTGGGAGAGAGGAGAGGAGGACCTGGGTTCCTATGAGAGGTTAATGGCTCCGTTCAGGCGGTCTTCAACCATCCTCCAGAGGGCAGAGAGGGAAGTGAGTGACTTTCCCAACTCCAGCAGGGTGCCCAGAACACTGCGGAGTACCTCCTCACCTTTTGGACTGTGGCAGCCTCCAGCTGATGGAAGGAGCTGGCGCTCTGTACGCTATTCTATAGTGGACTGCGCAAAGAGGTCCAGATGGAGTTGGCATGTCAGAAAGACAAAATATCCTTGGACGCTCTCATCGTGATGGCCATCCGTCTGGATAACCTTCTTCGGGAGTGCTGGTGTCCACCTTGCCACTCACCTCCCTCCTTTGGCTGTCCTGAGACAGAGCCTGAAATCATGGAGGTAGGGGCCACACACTTCTACACGTCAAAGTGGTGTCGCCTTAGACAGCTGAGACTCTGTCACTATTGCGGCCAGGAGGTGTCCAGTGCATCCCAACCTCGGGTCCACGCCTACCCTGTGCCCTTCCCGTCTCCCAGGGTAGGCGTGAATATTCTATTATCTGGTTCCCATTTCACTGGCCGGCTGTCCCTCAAGTGTTGTCTCTACAGCTCTAGCGGGGAACTTTAACAACCAGGCCCTTGCCTCCTCCCTGAACTTAACTTCATACCCGCTCCCCTCTCCTTTTCCTGTCCAAGCCCTGGATATGCAACCATTGGGATCCGGCACAATTATGCACGTCACAGCACCACTCACCCTCACCGTGGGACCCAAGAACCAGGAAAGTCTTCCCTTACTCAACATCACAGCACCCATACACAAAGTCATGCTCTGTCTCCCGTGGCTCTAACTTAATAACCCCACCATCTCCTGGTCAAAGGTGAGAATCACTGCCTGGGGACCAGGATGCCGGAGGACATTCTTTCCCGCACCCTGTGGTTCCACGTCGGTGGAGGGTCCTGTGAGTGTCCTCCAGCCCATCAATCGGTCCTCCCGTATCATTGTCCCCATGTTTTGGGACGTAGATGTGGACATCCACCAGGCTCTGGAGAGGGAATCCGCTCCTTCTACCTGCCCTCCAGAGCGCAGCTACGTCCCCACGGGGGTGAGAGAACGGCTGTTGACCTGGGCACATACATCCTTTGCCGCTGGACACCCAGGTATCACCTGCACCATCCAATCTCTCTCCGATAAATACTGGTGGCCCACCTTGGCTTAGGACGTCGCCCACTATGTCAACTCATGTTCGGTATGTACTCAGTCCAAATCTCCCCTGCGCACTCCAGGAGGGAAGCTACTTCCCCTTCCCGTGCCTCAGCGGCCTTGGTCACATCTGTCCATAGACTTTGTAATGGATCTCCCCCTTTATGATAGTTTTAAAACTATTCTGGTTGTTGTTTACAGATTCTCTAAATCCTGCCGTTTTATCCTTCTCTCTGGTCTATCCCTCTTTCTGGACTACTGATGTCATGGGGGTCAGCTCCAGTACCTGGTTGACTGGGAGGGGTACGGTCCTGAGGAGCACTCTTGGGTCCCGGTGGCGGACATCCTGGACCCAAACATCACCTGGGATTTCCCTGTCCGCCATCCAGACCGGACCGCTCCTCACCCTTGGGGCCGTCCTCCTGGCCGGCGTCGTCCTTTGGCTGGAGCCGTGTGTCGCCGGTCTACTAACCACCAGTCCTGGCAACCCACTTTGCGCACACCTGCTCTCCATCGTTAAGCACACCTGGACTTCATCACCACCCTGATTACTCTCCTTTCATATAGCCCTCTGTAGCCTCAGTCATCGGGCAGTATTGGTTTTGGTTACGTTCAGTACGTTTTGTATTTTCTTCATGTTTATTATTATTCAACTCACCTTCTGCACCTGCATCCTGCTTATATATTACAGTGTAGTAAGTGTCCTATGCGCTTACTTTTCATAAAGGCAGCCTATTACCATTATTTAATTTATGTTCACATTGTTGTAAAAACACTTAATTTACCTAGGTCACTTCCAAACACAGACAGTGCCAATAGATCACTAGGTCAGATCTTTCTCTGAAGTATCAAGTGGAAGCATATCTAACCCTGTTACTCAAGGACACACAATTACATTTGGTTGTTTCAGGTCGTTGCTCTGAGTTAGTCTGAATGTTTGTAAGTGATCTGGGTAATGTATTGCAGCCCTTGCTGTATAAGCATATATCCTTCCCCCTTTTTTGAGTTTCTGAACTGAGGCTTACAGGTTCCCCCCTTTTTTACAGAAGTTGCATTTTAAAATTTTTACACCTACTCCACAATTTATTTTGTTTGAATGTGGATATCAGACAGCTCTTAAGAGTTAGAGACAAGGCATCATAACATCTAATACAGGACATCTTCCAGGAAATAGAGGGGTAAACATCTGACAGGTTTCTTTTTTTGTTGGATGATTATTCTTTTTTTTAAAACAATAACAACCATACATATAGGGCTCCTTCGCTCCTTCTGTGCTGTATGCAGTGTGCACCATCCCATTCACACACAGACACCAAGACCCTCCCACTCACAACAAAAACCACCAAAGATAACCTTTTCCTCTCTGACAACCAGTTTAAACTCGCTATTTGCATTTGAGGTTTGGCCCAACAGAATCGGTCATATGGTCACCGAAACGCATAGAGACATTATTTTACTGTAGTAGACGAGAACTTAACCTTTGTAACGGTATCTTTTTTTATGTATCAACTCCCAAAATGTAGAACAGAGCAGACCCCTGGCAACTCATTCTCATTCTGAGAAATAAGCATCTTCTTATCCAGGTGGGCCACTGGATTTCAATATCTTAACAAAGTGAACAGGCTATGTTCAACAGATGGAGACCGACAGGAGGGTTTGTTCATAACAATTCAACTGTTCTACATTTTTTAGAAAGCAAATAGATCCAAGTTGGCTAGAATGTAAATATTAATGTTAGCTGGCTACTCACTAGCACATGGGCTTGTGCTTGAGAGATTGTTCACGAGACCTGTGTTAATTTTCTATAATGCCTGCTACAAGAAGTTTGCCACTATTAGTGTATGTGCATGGTTCAGGTTAAATTTGTAACAAAAATTGCATTTTCACAGACAGACTTGAAAGCCAGATCAGTGATCATTGCCCATAAGTTAAAAAAAAGTTGCAGTCTGATTTTTAGGCCTTATCGCCCAGCCCTACATACATAAACAAAAGACAAACAAATTTCAATAAACATCAATGACATCACACTTGCTCAGACCCACATGTTCCCACCACAACCAGTCACACCGGCTTCTCGGGCATTATCACTTAACTATCTCATATGGCCTCAAATTGCACTGTTCTATTTTTCTCTGTAGACCAGTTTTTCAATATTTAAGTGATAATGCCTGAGAAGCCGGTGTATATTGGCACGGGTGTCAATATATCCTCCAGACACCTGCTTGTAGGGATGATCACTTTTACACATGTTACAACATATTCAAATATTGATTTACATATTTTCATGAAAAAAATATTTGGCTGAATTTATTCATACTATTTTTTTTTATTTTTATATAAAACCTATATGTAACTAGGGAAGTCAGTTAAGAACAAATTCTTATAAATAAGAATTGGGTCGGCCTATGGTATTTCATCCTTCCACAAGATATAGTCCCAACACAAATCTAGGGTTGCGACCCAAGCCGGCTGGTCGTTCGTTCTATCGGTTCAGTTGCCAGAAACGCGGCAGTCGTTAAGTCTTTTTGTTCTGTATTACATTTACATTTTAGTCATTTAGCAGACGCTCGTATCCAGAGCGACTTACAGTACTGAATGCATACATTTCATTTCATACTGGCCCCCCGTGGGAATCGAACCCACAACCCTGGCGTTGCAAATACCATGCTCTACCAACTGAGCCACAGGGAAGCTGTCGTTTGTTCTAAGTGTGCTATTGCGATACTGGCTGGCAATGTTCTTATCCCTTGCTTGCTTGCTACCCAACTATGGCTAACTTACAGTCATGATAACCAGTGCAGCCAGAATAATAACAAAGTATCTGCATTTGAATTTGTTCAAGCTGTTTTCTAGTTAAATTTATTTGGATACATCCATAACAATGAGCTATTGATGCGCGACTTCACCTGGCATAGAAAATGTGCTCTCTCGACACTGTTGTTCAGAGGAGCTAGCCAACAACACTTCATTTCGCTTGACCTTTTTCAATTGATATTTCTTTGTATACAGTATATCCATAAAAATTACGCTGATTCGGGATTTCGACTTGCTGAGGAAAGCTGCCTGCCTGTCTGTATCATTCCGACTCCCAACACGTTCATATTACGTCTACTCCCACTCCGGCGCTCAACGTCACCGTTCTACTAACTACCGGTCCTGGCAACCCACATTGAGCACACCTTTTCCCCATCGTTAAGCACACCTGGACTTCATCACCACCCCTCAGTCTTCAGGCAGTATTGGTTTTGGTTACGTTCAGTAAGCTTCTCTTGTTTTTGTATTATCGTCATGGTTATTATTAAACTCACCCTCTGCGCACCTGCTTCCTGACTCCCTGTGTATATGTTACAGTTCATTACAATGTGACAGCCAGAGATTGAATTTGTATATTGAAACAATGTTGCAAATGTCGGAGAGACAGCAAGGTTTATACAAATCTCCACTGTTAAACGAAATGTTAGACTAAAAGAAATGTGATTTTGTCTAGATGCTTTTTATAGTGGAGATCAAGTTTAGAAATTGCCTGGCTGGGCTGATGAGATAGTGAATTGCGCCTTCAGATGGAACAGAGTAAATAGGCATTTTAACGTCATAGATTTAACTTGTGGAATAGACACCCGCTGGAATACGGTTTTAACTAATCAGCATTCAGGATTAGACCCACCGTTGTCTTAGTGTTGACAGGTGTTTCTGATCGATAAAGAAAACTGTTCATCTGGCAGCAGACAAATGAAGCCAAAGTGTTTGTCACATTACTGCCAGCTGAGAGCAGAGGTTGTGTGCTTGACCTCTCATGCCGTTGCATGTGGATCAAAATCAACATTTCTAGCAAGTAATGGCAGAGCAAACAGCCACAATCGTCAGCCATTTTTGAGTAAGCAGCACAGCAAATAGCGAACCACATATATGAAGGGGCTTTTTACACAAGTTGACTTTGAACTAAGTCATGGAATGATGAGATCACAATATATCTCCTCTTTTGCAAGCAGTCTAGTTGAAAGGGGAAGGTGAATTAGGGGTTAAATAAGCAGTTGGAGCTGTAGATATGGTTTCAAAGTCCTTGACTCAACAATCATGGCTGTGCATGCATCATTAATGAATGATTATAGCCAAGTTCACTTGTTGCTCTTTAGATGGACTTTTCATGTTTAAATTGATCAGTTACTGATTAATAATTCTGCATATCATAATAATAATTTGTAGAGGTAAGTTTATATCCCATTTATCTTAGTGCATGGAAGTAGATGGGCCATCCAAAGTTGTGTGTGAAACTTCCCTCAAGAGGTAGCCTAGTGGATTATAGGGGTAGATCTCCAACTTGGTACTATCTAAGGGCAGCAAATCATGTCCCATGACAGGATTAAAGGGATAGTTCACTTAAAATGAAAATATTACCAGATGTTTCCATACTTTATATTCAACAACTCATTCACCCACTTATGAAAGGACAACCTGTGCAGCTTTAAATCTGACACGTCCATTAACTCACAATCAATTTAATGCCAATGTAGTCAGTATACAAGTGACCATATGTTGGTTTTAAATGCTTTAAATCGGCACGATTTTGCCGGTATTTCCCAGGACTCTGGATAAATATGAATATTGATATTGAATATAATATTGAAATATTCCCGGTATTGAAACTTGGTAGATGTTCGAGAAAATATGACTCTTTAGTGTGGGCGGACTGGAGCTCCAACATCATGTAAAATTAAGTTTTTATCAAAAACTAAGTGTCCGCTCCACAGGCCACATACTGTATCTAGATAGGGATCAGTGAGTGGAAACCTTTTTAATCTAGAACGCAATCCCTCTAATCTTTTCATCACTACTTTATTAGCTAGGTAAATTAAATAAACATTCTTATTTCACTCAAGAATAGTGCTGCACTGGCCCTTTAAGGTCCCATGTGTGCAACGTCATCAGTTCTCCAGTGTCGAAGAAATGGGGGAAAGGTTGGCGAAACGAGCTGTGTTGGAATGCGAACAATATGGGTGTCAGTTCTGATGATATGGAGCAGAAGGATTAGGGTCAAGGACCTGAATGGTCTGTAGTGGAAAGACAGGAAAAAGATACTGAAAGCAGTGGAGCGTCTAATAAAGAAAGCATAAAGAAGGTCAAGGTACAAAGTAAGAGTAATAATGTGTCGGAGTGGAAAGTGGTGATGGTGTTTGATGAGACCACAGGGTCTCATTTATACCCTATCCAACTAACTAAGCCGTAGAGGAAGAGATAGGTGAAGTCAAACTAGCCCGGTTCATTGGAAATAGTAGATTATTAATACTTTGTGGTAGCCAGGCTCAGCAAGGGAAGATTCTGCAAATGGAAAAGCTTTTTTATTTTATTTATTTAACCAGGCAAGCCAGTTAAGAACAAATTCTTATTTACAATTACTGCCAAACCCAGACAACGCTGGGCCAATTGTGAGCCGCCCTATGGGACTTCTAATCACGGCCAGTTGTGATACAGCCTGGACTCGAACCAGGGTCTGTAGTGACGCCTCTAGCATTGAGATGCAGTGCCTTAGACCGCTGCGCCACTCGGGAGCCCAAAATGGGAAGCTTAATGGGAAGAAGATTAAAAGCCATGTCCCTGATGCTAGGTTGAGGGGAGTCATCACTGGGGTTCCAATATCTCAAATCAAATCAAATTTTATTGGTCACATACACGTGATTAGCAGATGTTATTTAATTGTGTGTAGCGAAATGCTTGTGCTTCTAGCTCCGACAGTGCAGTAATATCTAACAAGTAATATCTGACAAATTACAGAACATATACCCAATACACACACATCTAAGTAGGAATGAATTAAGACTATATAAACTCAGCAAAAATAGAAACATCAACAGCTTACAGACGGTAGGCAATTAAGGTCGCAGTTATGAAAACTTAGGACACTAAAGAGGCCTTTCTACTGACTCTGAAAAACACCAAAAGAAAGATGCCCAGGACCCCTGCTCATCTGCGTGAGTGTGCCTTAGGCATGCTGCAAGGAGGCATGAGGACTGCAGATGTGGCCAGGGCAATAAATTGCAATGTCCGTACTGTGAGACGCCTAAGACAGCGCTACAGGGAGACAGAACGGACAGCTGATCGTCCTCGCAGTGGCAGACCACATGTAACAACACCTGCACAGGATCGGTACATCCGAACATCACACCTGCGGGACAGGTACAGGATGGCAACAACTGCCCGAGTTACACCAGGAACGCACAATCCCTCCATCAGTGCTCAGACTGTCCGCAATAGGCTGAGAGAGGCTGGACTGAGTGCTTGTAGGCCTGTTGTAAGGCAGGTCCTTAGCAGACCTCACCGGCAACACCATCGCCTATGGGCACAAACCCACCGTCGCTGGACCAGACAGGACTGGCAAAAAGTGCTCTTCACTGACGAGTTGCGGTATTGTCTCACAAGGGGTGATGGTCGGATTCGCATGTATTGACGAAGGAATGAGCGTTACACCGAGGACTGTACTCTGGAGCGGGAGGTGGAGGGTCCGTCATGGTCTGGGGCGGTGTGTCACAGCATCATTGGACTGAGCTTGTTGTCATTGCAGGCAATCTCAATGCTGTGCGTTACAGGGAAGACATCCTCCTCCCTCATGTGGTACCCTTCCTGACATGACCCTCCAGCATGACAATGCCACCAACCATACTGCTCGTTCTGTGTGTGATTTCCTGCAAGACAGGAATGTCAGTGTTCTGCCATGGCCAGCGAAGAGCCCGGACCTCAATCCCATTGAGCACGTCTGGGACCTGTTGGATCGGAGGGTGAGGGCTAGGGCCATTCCCCCCAGGTGGAAGAGTGGGGTAATCTCACAGCAAGAACTGGCAAATCTTGTGCAGTCCATGAGGAGGAGATGCACTGCAGTACTTAATGCAGCTGGTGGCCACACCAGATACTGACTGTTACTTTTGATTTTAACCCCCCTTTGTTCAGGGACACATTATTCCATTTCTGTTAGTCACATGTCTGTGGAACTTGTTCAGTTTATGTCTTAGTTGTTGAATCTTATGTTCATACAAATATTTACACATGTTAAGTTTGCTGAAAATAGACGCAGTTGACTGTGAGAGGACGTTTATTTTTTTGGTGAGTTTACATATGGACGAGCAATGTCAGAATGGAACGGACTAAGATACAGTAGAATAGTATAGAATAGAGTATATACATATGAGATGAGTAATGTCTTGGAGGTCAGGTAGCTTACCCCTGGTAATGCGTTGGGCAGACCGTACCACCCTCTGGAGAGCCTAGTACATAAAAAAACAAAATACTGCAAAGTTTCCTAAGAGCTAGTCGTGATGCTGCCATCTCCGTTGGTGCCATATGTCCATAGATGATATTAAAGAAAATGTGAAGGGAGGCAGAGTGATTGTGAAAGAGAGCGACCTGGCTCTACGTATTTTACTGGTTTGTGACTTACTGACACCGCCCCAGGTCAAAGAGGAATAAAGCAGCCCAAGTGTTAACACACAAAGGAACTTTAATCACACAAAGGAGAAGATGAACATGCAGTGCATTCGGAAAGTATTCAGGCCCCTTGACTTTTTCCACATTTTGTTACGTTACAGCCTTATTCTAAAATGGATTAAGTTGTCTTTTTCCCTCATCAATCTGCACACAATACACCATAATGACAAAAAACATTCTTTTAGACATTTTTGCAAATGTATTAAAAAGAAAAACTGAAATATCACATTTACAGAAGTATTCAGACCCTTTACTCAGAACTTTGTTGAAGCACCTTTGGCAGCGATTACAGCCTAAATTATTCCTGGGTATGACGCTACAAGCTTGGCACAACTGTATTTGGGGAGTTTCTCCCTTTCTTCTCTGGAGATCCTCAAGCTCTGTCAGGTTGAATGGGGAGTGTCGCTGCACAGCTATTTTCAGGTCACTCCAGAGATGTTTGATTGGGTTCAAGTCCGGGCTCTGGCTGGGCCACTCAAGGACATTCAGAGACTTGACCCAAAGCCACTCCTGCATTGACTTGGCTGTTGCTTAGGATTGTTGTCCTGTTGGAAGGTGAACCTTCGCCCCAGTCTGAGGTCCTGAGCGCTCTGGAGCAGGTTTCCATCAAGGATCTCTCTGTACTTTTCTCCGTTCATTTTTGCCTCGATCCTGACTAGACTCCTAGTCCCTGCCGCTGAAAAACATCCCCACAGCATGATGCTGCCACCACCATTCATCACCATAGGGATAGTGCCAGGTTTCCTCCAGACATGACGCTTGGCATTCAGGCCAAACGGTTCAATCTTGGGTTCATCGGACCAGAGAATCTTGTTTCTCATGGTCTAAGAGTCCTTTAGGTGCCTTTTGGCAAACTCCAAGTGGGCTGTCATGTGCGTTTTACTGAGGAGTGGCTTCCATCCAGCCACTCTGCCATAAAGGCCTGATTGGTGGGGTGCTGCAGAGATGGTTGTCCTTCTGGAAGGTTATCCCATCTCCACTGAGGAACTCTGGAGCTCTGTCAGTGACCATCGGGTTCCTGGTCACCTCCCTGACCAAGGCCCTTCTCCTCCGACAGTTTGGCCGGGCGGCCAGCTCTAGGAATAGTCTTGGTGGTTCCAAACTTCTTCCATTTAAGAATGATGGAGGCCACTGTGTTCTTGGGGAACAGGCCCCCATTAACATCAATGGGGCTGAAGTGGAGCGGGTCGATGTCAGGAAGCTTGGCCCCAGTGATATACTGGGCTGTACACACTACCTTCTGTAGCGCCTTACGGTCAGATGCCGAGCAGTTGCCATACCAGGTGGTGATGCAACCGGTCAGGATGCTCTCGATGGTGCAACTTTTTGAGGATCTGGGGACCCATGTCAATTATTTTCAGTCTCCTGAGTGGGAAAAGGTGTTGTCGTGCCCTCTTCACAACAGTCTTGGTGTGTTTGGACCATAATAGTTTTTGTTGGTGATGTGGACACCAAGGAACTTAACTCTCAACCCGCTCCACTTTAGCTCCATCGATGTTAATGTTCGGCCCTCATTTTCCTATAGTCCACGATCAGCTCCTTTGTCTTGCTCACACTGAGGGAGAGGTTGTTGTCTTGGCACTACACTGCCAGGTCTCTGACCTCCTCCCTATAGGCTGTCTCATTATTGTCGGTGATCAGGCCTACCTCTGGCCGGCTTACTTTATAGTCACACATTCAATGCACATATGTCTACTCAAAGACTGGAATAATACCGTTCATGTACGGGCAATATTTACTTCCTTTGAGAGCATGGGTCAGGGTGGCTGGCCAATCAGGGCGTGCACAGGGGTGAGACACATGGCTTGTCCGATTGGATGAAGCCATGAGCTGGAGGAGATATCGATCTCTATAGTGAGTGGGAGAAAGGGTGAGGACGGGTGAGAGTCAGACACTGCAGCTCCAGCCAGACATAAACAACAACATGCGCTGGAAATTAGTCCCACAGCACCCTCGGCAGGGGGATTCTGTATGTTTGAGGCCAAAAGGTTGATCAGTAGGAAAGAGTGTCAAAGAAGTGAAAGTTTATCAGAGCTGCTGAGGTTTGAGAAGGTTTTTCCTGGAAAAGTACAGATAGGATTCTTTAGTTTCATTGTCAGAGAATTTCTCTCATTCCCAGTGTGGTGTTTCAAATGCCAAAGAATGGGACATGTTCAGTGTAAAGGAAAGTAAATATGTGCCAAGTGTGGAGGGCAACATGATTATGGTGAATGTGGGAGCAATGTGAAGGTTAAGTGTTGTAATGGGGGGGGGGGGGGGGAATAGTGCAGCATTTGGTGGATGCCAGGTTCAGAGAGAGGCTAGAGAGGCTCAGAGATATAGAATCAGTCATGACGTATCATATGCACAGGCTGTAAGACACATTGGTGGAACTACAGTGCGGACTGATGGCGCTTCCATGGCTGCTCCTGTTCTAAGTGGACCTACTGTTGGGGCTGGTGCTTCTGCTGGTCCTGGCATGTTTTCGAGACCTGTTCAGAAATCTTGAGATCATGAATGTGCTGTGTCAGAGGACACTTTGATAGTGAATAAAGTTAACTTCATAGCTTTCATTGGTAAGGTTATCAACATGTGGAAAGCAGAAATGTCAGATTGAAGATCATAGTGGATATGGCAAAATAATTATTAATTAACATATGTTAATGTCGAAATGGTTATTGACATGCTGAATAATTCAAAGGGAGGAGCTATAGGAGGACAGGCTCATTGTAATGGCTGGAATGGAGCATTTAAGCCAACGGAATGGAGTCAAACTTGGTTTCCATATGTTTGATACGTTCCATTCATGGCAGCCTCAGGAGGCTGAAGACATTTGGCTTGGCCCCTAAGATCCTCAAAAACTTTTACAGATGCACAATTGAGAGCATCCTGTCAGGGGCACACTGCCTGCCTTCCAGGACACCTACAGCAACTGATATCACAGAGTGGAAAAACAGATAATCGAAGACATCAACCGCCCGGGTGGGTAGAAGTTTTATTTGTTTTTTAAATTTTATTTTCGTAGTAGTGCAGAATTAGGCAGAACATGATTGATCGCACACTCCAACACAGTAGGTGGCGGCATGCACCTTAAACGGTTGTTTGCGGATCGCCATGATATATAAAAGTACTCAGTCCTCGTTGACGTCTCTTGCTTGTACAATGCTTTTCGTCTGCTAGTGCTAGCTAGGTAATACATAAGATATTATCTTCGCTGTGTGTTACCTTATCAAAATGTCCGCAAAGAACCAGCGAGAGAACGAAAACATTGCTGAGGGAGAGTCTACGCTGAAGGAGGAATTAAACAAAAAGGTAACGTTAGATAATGCCAGATTGTTGGTGTGAGAAATTAGCAGATAGCCAGCTAAATTAGTCAGAATCGGACTTTCTGGCAGCCAAATACTCCATCTAAACTTTAAATTGCCTCAATACACGTTACACGCTCGAACTTTCCAAGCCCTCTTACTGGGGGAGCCGTTTCCGGTGCGCCAGGCATTAACCAACAGGGAGGATATCTCGTTAAATTCGTTAGAATTACTAAATTATATTCACATAATTTAAAAGGACATTTTAAAACGAGTGTTTCAACTGTTTCAACATAGTAGTAGTTATAACCACTGCAAACCTGATGCTAGCTAGCTAGCCTCTTCCATAGACCTGACTGGTTGCTAGCATCAGAGCCTTCTGGCTAATGTCATAGACTGGATCGAACGTTGTTTTACAGAGAAATCGGTCGAAGTACTTGTGTTGTTAAATGATTGTTAAGGTGTATTTGGTTGGATTTGCTATCTAGTAAACTGAGATCTCAGTGCTCAAGTTGGTCAAATGTTTAAAAAACAACTCGCTAGCCCCGTCCTGGTAACAAATGTAATGTTATTTCTCTGCACCGTTTATTTTGTAATTGACACGCTCTACATTTACCAGTTTATTCCCTGCCGTTGTCCATGTCATTTACGGATGCGCTCCGTTTATACATCCATGAAGTGATTAATCACTAATTCTCCCTTCCGCTATATATTCTATATTGCCCACTTCACTTCCTCAAAAGACAGCCAAACAAATATTAGAAAGTGTTAATTTCGTTTAGAGATAATAATCTAGCTCGAAATTAATAAGGCTGTTTCAGCATCTACAAAGTAGATGTTTTGAATTTTAGCAAACATTTAAAAAGGCAACAAAATAATCCAAGTGGTTCATGACTGCACAGAAACGTTCTCTCACTGTCAACTGCTTCTATTTTCAGCAAACTTAACATGTGTAAGTATTTGTATAAACATAAGATTCCACAACTGAGACATAAACTGAACAAGTTCCACAGACATGTGACTAACAGAAATTAAATAATGTGTCCCTGAACAAAGGGAGGGGGGGTCAAAAGTAACAGTCAGTATCTGGTGTGGCCACCAGCTGCATTAAGTACTACAGTCCTCCTCATGAACTGCACCAGATGTGCCAGTTCTTGCTGTGAGATGTTACCCCACTCTTCCACCAAGGCACCTGCAAGTTCCCGGACATTTCTGGGGGGAATGGCCCTAGCCCTCACCCTCCGATCCAACAGGTCCCAGGTGTGCTCAATGGGATTGAGATCTGGGCTCTTCGCTGCCCATAGCAGAACACGGACATGCCTGTCTTGCAGGAAATCACGTACAGAACGAGCAGTATGGCTGGTGGCATGGTCATGTCAGGAAGGGTACCACATGAGGGAGGAGGATGTCTTCCCTGTAACGCACAGCGTTGAGATTGCCTGCAATGACAACAAGCTCAGTACGATGATGCTGTGACACACAGCCCCAGACCATGACGGACCCTCCACTTCCAAATCAATCCCGCTCCAGACTACAGGCCTCGGTGTAACGCTCATTCCTTCGACGACAAATGCGAATCTGACCATCACCCCTGGTGAGACAAAACCGCGACTCGTCAGTGAAGATCACATAGGCGACGTTGGTGATGTCTGGTGAGGACGTGCCTTACAACAGGCCTACAAGCCCTCAGTCCAGCCTCTCTCAGCCTATTGCGGACAGTCTTAGCACTGATGGAGGGATTGTGTGTTCCTGTTGTAACTCGGGCAGTTGTTGTTGCCATCCTGTACCTGTCCCGCAGGTGTGATGTTTGGATGTACCGATCAGCTGTCCGTTCTGTCTCCCTGTAGCGCTGTCTTAGGTGTCTCACAGTACGGACATTGCAATTTATTGCCCTGGCCACATCTGCAGTCCTCATGCCTCCTTGCAGCATGCCAAAGGCACGTTCACGCAGATGAGCATGGACCCTGGGCATCTTTCATTTGGTGTTTTTCAGAGTCAGTAGAAAGACCTCTTTAGTGTCCTAAGTTTTCATAACTGCGACCTTAATTGCCTACCGTCTGTAAGCTGTTAGTGTCTTAACTACCGTTCCACAGGTGCATGTTAATGAATTGTTTATGGTTCATTGAACAAGCATGGCAAACAGTGTTTAAACCCTTTACAATGAAGATCATGACACAAGTAATTTTTCCAACAATTGTTTACAAACAGATTATTGCACTTATAATTCACTGAATCACAATTCCAGTGGGTCAGACGTTTGCATACACTAAATTGATTGTGCCTTTAAACAGCTTGGAAAATTCCAGAAAATGTCAAGGCTTTAGAAGCTTCTGATAGGCTAATTGACATGATTTTAGTCAATTGGAGGTGTACCTGTGAATATATTTCAAGGCCTACATTCAAACTCAGTGCCTCTTTGCTTGACATCATGGGAAAATCAAAAGAAATCAGCCAAAAAAATGTAGACCTCCAAGTCTGGTTCATCCTTGGGAGCAAGTTCCAAACACCTGAAGGTACCACGTTCATCTGTACAAACAATAGTATGCAAGTATAAACACCATGGGACCACACAGCCGTCATACCGCTCAGGAAGGAGATGCGTTCTGTCTCCTAGAGATGAACGTACTTTGGTGCGAAAAGTGCAAATCAATCCCAGAACAACAGCAAAGGACCTTGTGAAGATATTGGAGGAAACCGGTACAAAAGTATCTATATCCACAGTAAAACGAGTCCTATATCGACATAACCCGAAAGGCCGCTCAGCAAGGAAGAAGCCACTGCTCCAAAACCGCCATAAAAAAGCCAGACTACAGTTTGCAACTGCACATGGGGACAAAGATCGTGCTTTTTGGAGAAATGTCCTCTGGTCTGATGAAACAAAAATAGAACTGTTAGGTCATAATGACCATCGTTATGTTTGGAGGAAAAAGGGGGAGGCTTGCAAGCCGAAGAACACCATCCCGACCATGAAGCACGGGGGTGGCAGCATCATGTTGTGGGGGTGCTTTGCTGCAGGAGGGACTGGTGCACTTCACAAAATAGATGGCATCATGAGAAGGACAATTTGGTGGATATATTGAAGCTACATCTCAAGACATCAGTCAGGAAGTTAAAGCTTGGTCGCAAATGAGTCTTCCAAATGGACAATGACCCCAAGCATACTTCCAAAGTTGAGGCAAAATGACTTAAGGACAACAAAGTCAAGGTATTGGAGTGGCCATCACAAAGCCCTGACCTCAATCCCATAGAAAATTTGTGGGCAGAACTGAAAAAGCGTGTGCGAGCAAGGCCTACAAACCTGACTCAGTTACACCAGCTCTGTCAGGAGGAATGAGCCAAAATTCAGCCAACTTATTGTGGAAGGCTACCCAAAATGTTTGACCCAAGTTAAGCAATTTTAAAGGCAATGCTACCAATGGCAATGCTACCATTTTAAAGGCAATGCTACTTTGTGCATGATTTCTCTATTGTACTACATAATTGATATGTCATATTCCTCCACTAGACTACTTTGATACGCATCAGTAGGGATTAAGCAGTGAGCATATGCAATGCCCACTGAAAACATGAGTGCGCTGGTATTATGGTTTCTGTCCTTTCAGAATCAAAAACCTGTCACACACTGAAGCCCTATACGTTCGCCACTGCGCAAATATGTCTATAATAGATATAAAGGCTGTTAAGATATTGTTTCAAGAAAGTAGTGTGTATATTTGGCCTGCCGAAGCGGTTTTATGCTCTGACTGAATAGAAGCTAATTCTGAGCTTTTTTTTACCCGCTTGTCTTACAGGGAAATTACGACAGTGAAGTCAATCTTTAGGCTAATAGCCGTCTCTCTTTGGTTGTGGCATCTTTTCATGAAAGTTCTCTGAACTGAACTCATGTCTATATTATCTATGTTTTTTTTCACTGAAAGTCATGTTTCTGCAGATCAAGGAACAGAAAATTGTGTTTGATGAGCTCTCCAATCTGAAGAAAAATAGGGTAAGAAGTGGTTAAAATGTAAAACCTAGCTGTTTAATTTCCTTAAGATGTGATGTTCCTGTGAAGGTAATGCTAATCTTGATGCATATTCCTTTCAGAGGGTCTATGTTCAACAGCCCAACAGTAACATATTCTTCTTGGCAGACAGAGGGCAGACTCTTGCTTCATGCAAAAGTAAGAATACCATTTTTTGTGTACAAGTTTTGTGTTCTCTTAACCATTTTTTTTTTTAGATACACTACATGTGAACTTCTCTTCCCTCAGAGGAACTCGACAACATGAAGAAGGATATGTAGAAGAATCTACTCAATCTGGGATGGAACTACAAATAAGACCTTACTAGCTATAAATATGTGTGGTATTTGCTGTGTACTGAGCTTGTCCCCCTCCCAGCTTGTGCTGGAGAAGAGTGTGCATGAAAACCTAAGGAAAAGAGGGCCTAACTCCAGTTGTAACATGACCAAAACAGCTTCAAATCCCCACTACCAGTGTCTGTTCTCTGCTCACGTACTTCACATGAGAGGTTGCCTTGCCCCTCAGCCAGCACAAGACCGTAACAGCAATGTATTGATGTGGAATGGAGAGGTTTTTGGAGGACTGTTATTGAGACCAGAAGAGAATGACACTGATGTTCTTTCCCACCACCTCGCAGCCTGCCATAGCCCTACAGAGATCCTGTCTGTCCTGGCCAATGTCCGAGGACCCTGGGCTTTCACTTATTACCAACAGGCTGGTCACTATCTTTGGTTTGGGAGAGACTTCTTTGGCCGGCGAAGCCTGCTTTGGCAATATGATGCTGAGGAGAAGTCTTTGACTCTGACGTCTGTGGCTGCCTGTCTCCCTGGCTCTGACCGACCTCCACAGTGGCAAGAGGTTCCAGCAGTTGGTGTTTACAGGATTGATCTGAGGGCGTTTGCAGAGTCTGGCTGTTTGACCTTTGAGGTTTATCCATGGGTTCACGCAGGCG
This sequence comes from Salmo trutta, assembly GCF_901001165.1. NCBI lineage: Eukaryota > Metazoa > Chordata > Actinopteri > Salmoniformes > Salmonidae > Salmo > Salmo trutta. The sequence goes on from NC_042976.1 coordinate 44,154,365, forward strand.
AGAATCTATCGTCTGTTAGTCATGAATCTAAGTGGGAGGGTATACCAAGTTGCACCTCAGCAATGATGAACAATTCAGGTCTCTCCCTTACCTCCCCAGTTTGCCCACTGAACATGTCAATCCCTCAGTTGTTGGAGATGGAACATGATCCAAGCTCACAGTCCTCAGTTGAAGACCTGGAGGTGTTGCTAAAGTCTTGTGTGAGAGAGCCTGTGGTAAATCGTCTCATTGATGTTCTCAGTGAGGCAGTACGGAGGCGTGTGCAATGTCTTCCCTTTGATACACAGGTGACATCACCACTGACCAATGACAAGGCAGCAATTGCAATCCTTTTCTCAGGAGGGATTGATTCCATGGTTCTGGCTGCCCTGGCCGACCGCCACATCCCAACCCACCAACCAATCGACCTTCTGAATGTGGCATTCAAACTGCCGGAACCAAAAATTGTGAAGGAGTCTACCAAAAAAAGCAAAAAGCACAAAACAAAGCCAATGGATTCTAAAACGGACATTCCTGATTCCAATGTGTATAACCCCTTCGGCGTTCCAGACAGGATCACTGGTAGAGCAGGTCTGCAAGAGCTTCAAGACTTGAACCCAGAGAGAAGATGGAATTTTGTTGAAATCAACATTTCTCGGGAAGAGCTGCAGAAAATGCGCCAGGAGCACATCTGTCACCTGGTGCACCCATTGGATACCGTGCTGGATGACAGCATTGGATGTGCTGTGTGGTTTGCGGCGAGAGGAACCGGCTTCCTCACAGAAGGCAACGAAGAGAGGGGGTTCACATCATCTGCCAAGGTAGAGTATCAAATGGGTAAAATAACAAGGAACATGCCATTTACAAGTTGTGAATAAAGTCTGTTTCATATTCTAACTCCTTTTTTTGTTGTTGAAAATTGTTAGCTTTGCAGTGGTATAAATCAGACCCATTTAACAACCTTTCAAGTAATTGTCTGTTCCACTGCTTTGTGACGGCAGGTGATTTTGACCGGTATTGGAGCGGATGAGCAGCTGGCAGGGTACTCCAGACACCGAGTCCGCTTCAAGACCTCTGGGCAAGAGGGTCTGGTCCAAGAGCTGGCCATGGAGCTGGGCAGAATCTCCACAAGGAATCTGGGTCGAGATGACAGAATCATAGGGGACCACGGGAAGGAGGCTAGGCAAGTCTCGGACATTAAAAGCAAGCAGATTTTCCAGTACCAAAAATACACTGCATGACAAAGTATGTGGACACCTGCTCGTCAAACATCTCATTCCAAAATCATGGGCATTAATATGGAGTTGGTCCCCCCCCCCCCTTTGCTGCTATAACAGCCTCCACTCTTCTGGGAAGGCTTTCCACTAGATGTTGGAACATTGCTATGGGGTCTTGCTTCCATTCAGCCACGAGCATTAGTGAGGTCGGCACTGATGTTGGGCGATTAGGCCTGGCTCGCAGTCGGCATTCCAATTCATCCCAAAGGGGTTCGCTGGGGTTGAGGTCAGGGCTCTGTGCAGGCCAGTCAAGTTCTTCCACACGATCTGAACAAACCATTTCTGTATGGATCTCGCTTTGTGCATGTTGAAACAGCAAAGGGCCTTCCCCAAACTGTTTCCACAAAGTTGGAAGCATAGAATCGTCTAGAATGCAATTGTATGCTGTAGCGTTACGATTTCCCTTCACTGGAACTAAGGGGCCTAGCCTGAACCATGAAAAACAGCCCCAGACCATTATTCATCCTTCAACAAACTTTACAGTTGGCACTATGCTTTCGGAAGGTAGCAGTCTCCTGGCATCCGCCAAACCCAGATTTGTCTGTTGGACTGCCAGATGGTGAAGCGTGATTCATCACTCCAGATAACGTTTCCACTGCTCCAGATTCCAATGGCGACGAGCTTTACACCACTCCAGCTGACGCTTGACAGTGCGCATGGTGATCTTAGGCTTGTGTCCGGCTGCTTGCCCATGGAAACCCATTTCATGAAGCTCCAGACGAACAGTTCTTGTGCTGAAGGTGCTATCAGAGGCAGCTTGGAACTCGGTAGTGAGTGTTGCAACAGAGGACAGATGATTTTTATGCTCTAAAGCACACGCCGGTCCCGTTCTGTGAGCTTGTGTGGCCTACCACTTTGCGGTTGAGCCATTGTTGCTCCTAGACGTTTCCACTTCACAATAACAGCACTTAGTTGAACGGGGCAGCTCTAGCAGGACAGAAATTTGACCAACTGATTTGTTGGAAAGGTGGCATCTTATGACGGTGCCACATTGAAAGTCACCGAGTTCTTCAGTAAGGCCATTCTACTGCCAATATTTGTCTTTGGAGATTGCATGGCCGCGTGCTCGATTTTATGCAACGGGTGTGGCTGAAATCGCAGAATCCACTCATTTGAAAGGGGTGTCCACATACTTTTCTGTATTTGAATTAATGGTGATATGCTGGATGTTTTTTGTTGGCTTTGTATAGGTTTCCCTATTTGGACGAGGATGTGGTGTGTTTCCTGAATGCCCTGCCAGTGTCTGATAAGGCAGATCTGTCCCTGCCTCGAGGTGTAGGGGAGAAACTGCTGCTGAGGCTGGCTGCCAAGAAACTGGGTCTGGGGGCCTCTGCTCTACTGCCTAAGAGAGCCATGCAGTTTGGTTCCCGCATTGCAAAGATGGAAAACAGCCACGAGAAGGCCTCAGACAAGTGCAAGAGACTCCTCACACCTTAGATCTGCATAACATTTAATCAGGAATGTTTTTTTTGTTTTTTTTACACTGTATTGACATAAAGCAACTAAGTCATGCTCTTAATTAGGGTCACAGTGAGCCACAATATGAACATGTTTTAATATCCGATAAATATACAAATACACATTTTGATTGTAATATAATTTGAATCTTTTCAAAATGTTTAATATTCAAGGCACAATTATAAAGTTCCCATTTTCTTCACATTGCCAATCTCAAACATGGCTCTGTGCGCTACATCATGTAAGACTTCACATCTTGAAGATTTTCTCTGAAGTACCGGTCACATTCAACATAGGAGGGCAGGTTTCCCACATCAAAACGTCCAGAAATCTGATGAATATACACAGGCTTTCTGTGGTGGGAAAAGGAAAAGTGTACTGAGAGAAAGCATTGTTTTTGCAGCCATCAATGTTGATCATCAATTTTGAAATAGTACCTTGAAATGAGCCATGACAAAAAGTTTCCAGGTGCGTCCTTTTCCTCGATTGGTGCTTCCTTTGAAAAAAGAGCTGCTTTAGTTTAGATTAATATCAAGTGATGACCAGCAGATATTAAGGAAATTACTGTTTACCTTATTTTCATCAAGGAAGGCATCCAATAGATGAAGGATTTTCTTAGAAAACAAGTAGAAACATGGACACTGCAAAAAAAAGAAGGCAGACACTATCAATAGGTGAATATGTAAACACGGTGGGAAACTGGGGAGTTTAGTAGCAAGTCGAATGCTTCTTGCGCTTATCAGCAAATAGATTACTTGCTCCTAGTTTGATCCCTTAACATAAACCAAAGGTTTATCTGCTGTGTTTAACGTTGCAATTAGAAACATTCCAAAGCAAGAAAAGTCTTGAGTTTGGGTATATATTGTAGGAAGGGACAGAAAAGTGTTAGTCTGCACATACTGCTCTCCTTGATTTTGTCTCAGAGGGAAGAGGTTTCTCCTTCATACAGAGCACCTGAAGGTCTTCATCGACTTCCAAAATACCATACTTCTGTGTCTCTGTGGGAGCAAATACAGAAATACAACTCATTAGGAAGGTGTTTGGTATACTCAGTATGTATGTAATGTTATTATATGTAATGATAATCGCTCACAAATGTTATCCAGCTGGATGTGCTTCAAACAACTCGTGTGATTAGTGCAGCATTTGAAAGGTTTTAGTGTAAAAAAAAAACAGGATAGAGATACAAAATAGTTTTTCTTGAGTTCTTTGGGGCTATAGCCAGCATGACAACTTCAAAAGCACACAATCTGACATTTCACTCACCCTCATCTTTACATTGGTAGGAAAGAACCAGACTGCTGTCTTCACACATTGCTTGCAGGTCAGAAAACTTCTCTTTAACTTTAATGAGACTGAAATCTTCCTTGAACAAAGTGTCTCTGTGTGGAGAAGAGCCTGTCAGCATGAGTCAGTAAATGTTTTCTACATTGAGTCAGTGAAGGCTTTTTCAAACATACCCTCCGATAACTATTACATGGTCTTCGATCTTGAAGTGCTTGACTGTTAGCTGAAGACAGGCGACAGCACCGAGACGGTCCTTGTGGAATAAAAATGGTCAAATGTATAATTCATATTTGACCTGGACAATGCACATGGATCAACATGAGACAACACTATCCCAGGGGAAATCATGCAAGCTGACGAACCTCATTGCTCTTTGTTCCATCACTTAGGACTTTGACATTAGGGAAGTCCAGGGCCCACTCCTCAAATGCTTTGTGGTGAAGGGCATTGGTCTGATAAGGTAAAAAGATAATGTCAACGATGACTATCACCACACATCATAATCTCAGTCCTTTAAACATGAATTTAGGTATTTCGAAATTCTTAAAATATTTATTGGGTTTTACTTTCCAATGAACTGATGAAGGTTCAAAATGTTGGCCAGGTACAGTTACACGTGGAGTAAAAATAATTCACATAAAATACTCTTAATGTACTTTGATACTTACAATGACAAAGACGGTGTCCACGCATCCAGTGGTAGTCAAAGCTTGGACCCAGTGAGATATCAAGGCACAGTGCCCCACAGGAAGCAGTGGCTTGGCAATGCCAGCCAGATGTTTGAATCTTCCGCTCGTGTCGTTATCGACATCTCTCTGCAACCTTGTTCCATATCCCGCAGCGAGAATAACCGCTTTCATTTAAACAACCGTGCCAGAGTAGGCTACTTAGCGTCAGTCACTTATTTAGCTAGGTGGCTAAATAAGACGCTAGTTCAAATGTTGCTGTAAACAGTTACCTAAAAGCAGTGAGTTATAGGTCAAGTAAACGTCTCAAAGCAGCAATTATAACATACGACTTCACATCTGTGTGCAATAGTGAATACACGAACCTGTATCAATCAGAATCTCATTCTTCCACGACGTAAAATATTTGTTGGGGGGGTAAAGGTTACAGTACAAAGTCTCAACAAAGCAACGTCTTCAAAAGTAATTGAACAGCGCCCCCATATGTCATACATTGGAAAACTTTATGAGGAGATCAGGGGTGCGTTCGGAAACTCCCTCTGGCTATCTATTACGATTTCAGAGCACTCTCTTTGAGTATGCCAGAGAGCAGAATAACTGACGAATTTACGAACGCACCCCAAGTCTGTCTAGACATCGCGCGCCCGTAACCAAGGAAGAGCGTCTTGGTTGCCAAGAGCAAAGAATCTTACACATTAATTTGGACTTTTGAGGCAACGATGTGCTGTGATGGTACCAACACGTTTCACCCGTTATTCTAAAACGGTCTATGCAAGTCATTTAGAGTGTAAGCAAAGGTTCAAATAGCCTGCTAGCTAACGTAAGCTATGGAAGTAATGTCGCGCTCACTGACATCCAGTTCTTCGTCCAGATTACAACATTCTTCTGTTGAAGAGGAGAAGGATGACACGGCCTACCTTGCTGCATTGACAGCTCAAAGAAATGCCAACGCTTTCTTTGAGAAGTACGAAAAGGGTGAAGTTCAGGAGTTGCTGAGCCTGACCTCTTGTAACTGGTTTCTGGGTGGCGATGACTTCACTCAGCCAGTTGAAATGCCGCCAGGCATAATCAAACAAATGAGGAACTTCACCGACTCAAACTGCATCATTCTCGCACCTGTGGATGCCCGAGTCCCTCTTGATTACAAGGTGGTCCATCAAATAGTCCGAGAGCTCACAGTTGGCATCTATTGTTTCAACCAAGTGCCATTTATAAGTCTTGAGCCAAACTTTGACCAGAGCACCTCGTGCCAACTGTCTCCAGCGTATTATGATACGAAAGTAGGTCAAATTTTGGTTAATATTGACTACACTATCAAGGCTCTTTGGCATGGAGCCTATATTCCTAGAGAAAATCGCATTCGCTTCTCTGAACTCTGGAGAAGCAGCATGGGTGTCGACTCAAATGGAGTACCCCAGACGAAGAAAGATGTGTTTGCAGAGTTTCTCACTGCAGGTATTTGGGTGACAGACAGAGAAATGTAATGTAATGCAAGATCAATACTGACATAGATAAACGCATGCCCTAACTTTGAGGCAAAATTGTGTCCGTTCTTTTTAATAATGATGTTGATTAGATTCAATTGAACATGCCTACTTTAGAAATAAGATTCCCCTCAACTGGTGATGCTTGTTCCATCCTCCAGGTCTTCAGGACATCTCAGAGGAGCCCTGTTACCAGGGCATATACAACATGGAAGTCAGTGTGGATCCTACCTACGACCCCAACAGTGCAGAGGAGGAGAGCCTTTTTTCCCAACACCAGGAGAGCATCCTGCTTAAGCTCACATCCTACCTGTCCTCTGCCCGACAGCACGGCAACCTGTTTGTGTTCGAGGGCGCCCACAGTCTGGCCAGTGTGGTGAGGCTGACTGAGGAGAGGCTGGAGCTGGCCACCTACCAGAGGCTGCAGCAGAGGCTGGGTCTACAGGCAGGCCTGGTTAGGGGCTGCTTGGAGAGGAAGGCAGAGGTGTGCAGAGACCTGGCTTACCTGCGCCTCCTCACCTTCCTGGTGCCCTTCCTGGTAGGGCTAAAGAAGAGGATGAAGATCCCAGACCTGGCGCAGATGCTGCCGGCTTACTCAGGTCGGTTGCTACAGCGCAACAATGAAATATAACTTACAGGATCTCCATGAGCAACACTAGCTACATCTCTGTGCTACTTACTTACTGTGTTCATAATGCTATTTGAATTCTAGACTGAGGCCAATTTTCTGTCACTGAAACAACTAGGTTCCCTGTTGCCTAATAAATCAGACTTTTATACCAATACTTAATATACAGTCTGAAACATAGCAATGCAAAATAGTTTTCCTTATAAGCCAGAATGTTGACTACAATTCCTTTTTAACTTACTCTACCGGTTGTGTGGTTGGTCCTTCAGCTGCTCGAAACTTTTGACAAAATATCCACAGCACAGCATTGTTTCACAACTTTTTTTTTAGAGCGCCAGTACTGCTGTCGAAATGTATATCACCTGACACGTGTAAAACCATGTAAACACCTGCAGACTTCGGTTACTGTACTTCCGCCTTGTGCACATGCCTTTGGTCACAAGCAAACAAATCTTAATTGCCACACACACAGAGAGGCTAATAACACTTTCCTTTGGACATTACCTCACATTTCAACCAACTGAAGGACCAACGCCACAGACAATCGGCAGAGTAAGTTCAAATGATGTTTATTCAACATTCTGACTTGTAGGTACTGTTTGGAATGTTTTAACATTAATGCGTGTGGCGAAGCCTACATAATTTGAAGGCATTGCCACGTTTCGTGCCTAGGTTCCCTATGGCTATCATACCATTGACTCTGGGGTTGCAACAGATGTGTTTATCGTTGTTTTCATTCTGTTTTTGTAGATGATAAACTGAAGACGGAGAGGGAATTACCGCCGTTGCTCCTTGGACCTGCGTTCGCCTGTAAACATTTTCCGTACAAGTCAGATGAGTATTTTCACCTTCACGGTGGGATTGAAGTTGACATCGGAACCCCTCAGCTAGAGGAGGTCTCTGAAGAAACAAAGGTGAGAGTTAGATTCACTTACTAGTGAGCCGTCACAATCCACTTAAGAGCTATCGACTTCCACAGTGAGGCCGTAGTTTCATAATGAAATCAGGTTGTCTTGTGGTTCCCTCCAGGAGGCCTTTGCTGCACTGCAGAGTCTTGCAGTGGGTCACCTAAGAGACCTGCGAAGTCAGGACACCACCTACAAAGAGCACTTCCCCGTACCAGTCCACAAGGTCAACGGCAATAAGTATGTTAAGTTCACTTGCAGAGAAGCTGTCTTAACATGCACGCATAGACACACACATCTCACTTACATTGAGCACGGCGGCCTTGTACTCCACACACTCGCACACAGATGCACTTGTAAGAGAACACAAACCCGTGCTTTTCAGTGTCCAATGGTCAGGCTCTTACGCGCTGCTTGATGTCTTTTGGCAGCTATCATGTGATCTCCATTGAGGTGGGCTCATTCTACCCTCAGCCTAACGTGGTCCCATGGTGGGAGGCCCTCAACACTGCCGTCAAAACCCTGAGAGGGAAGAGACTGCCTCTCTCTGACGTTCAGCTGCATGAGCAGTTCAAGAAGACATTTGGCTACAAAAAGGCCATAATTTGCAAGGTGATGATGAAAAAGAAGATATAGCAATATAGGAATGTTCTTTTTTTCTTATTTTTTTAGTATTAGGTAAATGTAAAAGGCTTGTATGATCGTGTGTGTTATTTCTCACTGGGGTCAGAGTGTGCCATTCGGCCTGCGTGCTGCGGCAGAGCGCGGCCTATCCGCTGTGTTCTACTCGCTGTGCCGCCGGAACTCTCCATCTCACCTGGGAGTCCTGGACGAGCAGGGCTACTCCCTGCTGCACCACGCCGCCAAACACAACCACACACACATCATCTGCCAGCTGGCCACCACCGGGGTCAACCTCAACCAGACAAGCAGCGGCAGGTTCAGCCGCACAGGTCAGAGACATGCCTCTTTCTCCCTTACTCTCATTTACACACTGTCCTCAAAACTGTTTACAAACACCTTTATTTTGCAGTGAAATCTGGAGGTGGTGTTGGGCCCCCAAAAGGAGCTGGTAAGCACATACCAGTGTGAACATGCCAGCCTCACTCTACTGTAACGAAATAGGGCTTTCAGACACGGCTTTCCACTCTTTGTTTGTACCTGTTCCAGGCTCCACTCCCATGCACCTGGCTGCTCAGTGTGGTTCCCTGGAGGCCATCAGCTGTCTGCTGGCTCTGCAGGCCGACCACCGGCTAGTGGACCGCAGGGGCTGGATGGCTGTGCACTTTGCTGCCTACTACGGCCAGGTGGCCTGCATACAGGCCCTTTGCAGGAAAGACCCAGAGCTGGTGGAGATGCAAACCACTGCCGAGTGAGTGAGGAGACACTTCTAGGTTTAGAATACATGACATGTCTAACAAGGATCAATAGGATGCAACAGCAGGCCACTGGCACCGTTACACAGATGATTTCAGTGTCATTTTAATGTAACACTAGCATGACATTGCTCTGTAATCAGCACATACAACAGTGGAGGTTGCCGAGGGGAGGACGGCTCATAATAATGGCCGGAATAGAGTCATTGGAATGGTATCAAACACGTGGTTTCCATGTCGTCGATACCATTCCATTGACTCCATTCCGGCCATTATTATGAGCCGCCCTCCCCTCGGCAGCCTCCACTGACATACAAGTAACAGACACCACAAAATGCACCGGAGGCGGTACGGATGCATCTTCTACGTGCACACAGGTTGACGGTGTTGTTTTTTTGTCTCCTCAGGTACCGCAGCTGCCCGTTGCTCCTGACGGCCACGTCGGGCTCCGTGGAGGCCCTGGACTACATGCTGTCCGCAGGAGCCGACTGGCGGAGGAGGGACAGCAAGGGCAACGACGTCGTGCAGCTGGCCGCCCTCTACTTCCACCCCAAAGTCCTCAGACACCTCATCTCGCTGGGCCTGCCGGACCTGCCTGTCTGGAAGATCCTCGTAGGTACGCTGCCTGGTGGAAAAGATGGAGATGGGGAATTAGCTAGCGAGCGAGGGTTAAGCGAGGCCAATGTTTGGGTCGCAGGTTGTATTCGTTCGATGAGTCTGCACTGATACGGAGGCCTGTGTGTGTGTGTGTGTGTGTGATGGAGCAGAGATGCTGCACAGCGAGGACCACCGCAGGCTGGAGATGGCCATACGCTGCCTGGAAGCTCTGTGTGTCACAGCCAAGTCCTTCTGGAGGGATATCATGGATGCAGGTGAGTGAGTTTTTGGAGGGTTTGGGCCTATATCAGACAGGAATGCCTTGTTTTATACTATAGCCTTGAATACTAGCTTTGTATTGCCAATTTACAACCATGCTTGGAGTTATACTTACAGCATTAACTTTACATAATTAAAAAAAAAAAGTTATACTACGGAATACAAAGCTAGGCCAATTGCAATAGAATCAAAATATCGAAGGACCCTAAAGCAGTTGACCTATTCTGTAGGAGGGATCCCGGCCCTGTTGGAGCTAATGCGCAGCACAAGACCAGCGCTGCAACGTATGGCTGCCGCCGTGGTGTGTCACATCTCGGAGAGGACGCCCGTGTGTGAGGCCCTGGTGCGCTATGGTGCCGTGCCGGTGCTGGTCAATCTGCTGGGCAGCCAGCAGGCCGAGCTCCACTCCCGCTGTGCCCTCATGCTGGCAGACCTGGCAGGGCACAGTGACCAGTACCAGTCCCTCATAGCCCAGCAGGTTAGTACTACTGATATAATCAGTCTTTCCCATAGCCCATCTGGTTAGTATTGCTGTAACTAATAGGTGGGTTCAGTTATAACCAGGTGTGTGTGTGCGCGCACACGTGTGTGTGTGTGTGTGTGTGTGTGTGTGTGTGTGTGTGTGTGTCTGTCTGTATTTGTGTATGTTTGACGATTCGTGCATGCGTGTTTGACAGTTTATTCCTGTGTGTCCAGGGTGGAGTGGCCCCGTTGGTGAGGCTCCTGGGCTCGGACCTACATGATGTGCTGGTGAACACTGTGCGGTGCATCAAGGCGCTGTGTGTCCATAGCCCCGGCAACCAGACGGCCGTGGCTCTGGCTGGGGGGATTCCACAACTTGTGGAGCTCTTGACTGTCAGATCAGGTACACTGTTAAATCATGAGTAAGACGATGATGATATAGAACATGATGATGAATCGTCTTTCTGGCCATGTATCTCCAGAAATGTTGCAAGAGGAGGTGTGCGCGGCTCTGGCTGAGCTGGCTAAGGGACACCGGGAGAACCAGGACACCATCTGTGGAGCGGGCGCCGTGGCCCCGTTGGTGCTCATACTGCGGGGGAGGAAGATGGCCGCGCAGGTGAAGGCGGCCAGAGCCCTGGAGGCCATCGCCGATCACAACCCTGCCATACAGGCCCGCTTTCTGAAGAAGTCGGCCGCCAAGCACCTCCTACGACTCTTAAAGGTAGGACCTGAGCAAGTCAAATCATTGTTTCCCTCATTTCTAAATATGCTTATGGAATTCTTGAACATTTTATATTCATGTACTTTAACTTGTGTCCCCTGGGCTATGTTCAGGGTTGAGTTCAGTAGGGCATGCTGTATCAAACTGTTTTGCAACAGAAAATGAACATCTGTGTTCTTATGGGACAAATTCAGATAGTACCTCCCCATTTCAATCTTTTTCTCCCTATTGAACGTGACCCAGGTGTTCCAGGTGGAGGCGAGGGAGCAGGGGGCCGTCTCTCTATGGGCCTTGGCAGGACACACTCTGAAGCAACAGAGACTCATGGCAGAGCACATCGGCTACCACTTCATCCTCGAGCTCATCCTCTCCTCCTCTGACAGGATGCAATACGTCGGTAGGTTCTCTCATTTCTCATATTTTTTGTTTTAAATGTACTTGCTCTGTACTTGCTAAGTCTCTTACGCAAAAGAGGTCTTTTACACCAAAGTAATCTCTCTCACAAGAGGATGTTAAATGGCAATCATCGGTTCATGGACAGAGTTGGCTCGCTGACATCAAGCTTTTCCAGACATTTTATTCAGTCAAGGGGATGCAGTCTCCGGGGATCGATGAAACTAAACACTGAGTGTCGTAAAACAACGAAACTTCCATGCGTTGTTGACAGGCGACGCAGATAAATGATTGACTGTACCATAAACAGGCACCCTGAGGTTTGTGCTGGAGCGAGGCTCACCTCTGTCACCGCAAGATCAGCCGCCTCCTACCCCCAGACGGCTTTCCTCTGCTAGACTCATCACTCTCAGCCAGAGCACAGGAAGGCATGCAGTCAGGAATGCCTGTCTGTCTATCCCTCCATTGGGAATCCCAACACCTTGAAAATAAGAGGAAAACAAAATTGAATGTGACACACATTTCAATATCCCAAAGTTGATTTGGAAAAACTGGGGTATCAATTGGAATGGGATGGGTCATTCTCCATACCTCTGTCATTCCTTGAACACGTGTTCTCGGGTGTTTTTTTTGCTGTAACATGTTAAGAGCCTCTACTCTTCCCTCAGGTCCTCGGGCTGTCACACATGTCTACAGAACATCTGTACAGCAGCCTCTGAAATAGTTTCTGTCCAGACAAGACGACAGATGGTTCTTTAATTCCAGCCTTCTTTTTCACAAAAAAAATGCCTGTCGTTCTCTTAAAAGGGAGACGAACTGAGGTTAATGATGTGGAAATGGTAGGCCTGCGCCTGACCACAATAACACCCCGACCAATGGTTTAAAAAGTGAATGTACAGATTGAACCGTTTGTCACAAAGTCTACATAACGCCATCATAGTAATGGCATAACAGTCATGACCGCTAATGTCAGCTTACAGCCCTAGCGACTAACTTTACACTATGCTAACCCAACATTGTTATTAGGGCCAACTAATTGACAGGTGATAACTCTAGCCAACTAGCTTACCTAGATAATATTTTCCGCCATGACTTTCATGAGCTGACAGCAACTTATGCCTTCGTCCTGTCATCTTTACTGATGGACACCCCTGCTGGCCGACACTCCATAAAGGCATCCCTCACTCACATCCCAGCACTGCCACCAATTGTCAAATGTGGTGTGGAGGTTTCAGATCTGGTCAGGCCAGAGAGGGCCCTTATGAAAGAATTCAAGTCAAGGTTTACGTACAATTCAGCTTGGTAAAGTGTAAACAAATACTATTGTGTTTCAGGCTGCCAGGCAGTTATAGCACTGAGCAGGGACAGTCGGAGCCACCAGGACGGGCTGTGTAAAGAAAATGGGGTGCCCCCACTGGTTCGTCTACTACGGGGGTCCCGGACCACGGAGAGTACCCTCCTCAGCGTTATACGATCCCTGGGCATCCTGTGTATTGGTTTGTACATTCTCACTGTAGCCTTAATCTTATCTTGTGAAACACACAGTACATGCACTCAAAGGTTTGCATAAACCATGCATTGGTATCAATGGGAGATTTGGTTTCATGATACTATTGCCTATTGATGTTTTAACAGTGCTACAGTAGTAACATGGCTTTCAGACTTGACTTGGAAACAGGTCATAGCATACAAGCTAATAATATACCATGACTTCTAGTGCATGCATTTTTCGTACATCTAATTTTAGGAGGGGCACACACCAATAACCCAAACAGCCAGAGGGTCATAGCTGAGGAGCAAGCCATTCCAACTCTGTTAGAACTTGTGAAGCACCAAGAATCACTGCAGGTCAAGGTAAATACATTGGAAATTGATCACACAAAAAAAATGCGTTCTTTCCTCTTAAATGTCCTTGGTAGTGCCACAAAACTCCCACAAACAAAGGGTGTCCAATAATAGAATTTTCCATTGAAAGAAATTGAGGCTTGGGTGACATGTTGATTCTCCCTCAGGTCCAAGTGGCTCAAACGCTGGCCTGTGTGCTGCTTGGAAACCAGGACCTACAAACAACCTTCTGGGAAAAAGAGGAGTTTACCTACGAAACAGTTCTAGAGTTGCTGCGAGTGCCAGATCAGGTAAACCATTTGAAAGGTGTGGGCTACTTCAAACCAACTTTAGCCCAGAACCTTTCGGTATGTCAACACAGTCACTAACAAGATGAGGTGGAACAAGATATGGGTCTAGTAGAGATTTGAAAGAAAAGCATCCAAGATTCAATACTGTTATCTCAATGTGCAATGAACTACTGGCACCTAATGGTCAAGGACTGCTCAAGCACTAAGGGGTGTAGACACTCCGTAAAGTGCATTCCCCATGGCAATTTGTCATGTTTGCCTTTTCCCAGCAGGACATCTGCCTGGAGGCTGGTTATGCCCTGTCTCTGTTTGCCTACAACAACACCACCCAGCAGGCAGCCATCCTGCAGAATGGGGGCATTCCCATAGCCATGTACGAGCCCTTCTTGAACTCCAGGAACGAGATGGAGAGGGCCAAAGCTGCTTTTCAGGTAGCCATGAAGCAGATCATAAAAAAAAGGGAAAAAAATCACCTGATGGCCACAGTAATATTAATGAGTCATTAGCAGCTGCTGATTTATGTGTTTTCCGACTTGACACGAAATTAGCGTTAGGTAATGCCTTTTATCGCTACCTTTTCGTTTCCTGGTAACTGGTCTCTCCAGATAGTTGTGCTGGCCAAAGTGATCACGGACACGGACCAGGTGACTCTGTCTGCCAGAGGGGTGACTGTCCTTGTAGACCTTCTGCAGTCCACTAATCCCAACACTGTGGTCCTGACAGGTAACTTCAGCCCAGTACTATGTATGGGAAGAACATTATATACACTGAGCAAAAATATAAAACGTAACAACGTAAACTGTTGGTTTCATGAGCTAAAATAAAAGACCCCAGAAATGTTCCATACGCACAAAAAGCTTATTTCTCTCACATTTTGTGCACAAATTTGTTCACATCCCTGTTTAGTGAGAATTTCTGCCAAGATAATCCATCCACTTGACAGGTGTGGCATATCAAGAAGCTGATTAAACGGCATGATCATTACTTATTATCATTATTTATTATTAATATTTATTGGGGACAATAAAAACCCACTCAAATGTGCAGTTTTGAGTGCACAGAAATACATGATGAGATCCTGAGGCCCATTTTTTTTAAGGTATCTGTGACCAACAGATTAATTTATTTAAATTGACTGATTTCCTTATGAACTGTAACTCAGTAAAATCTTAAATTGTTGCATGTTATATTTTTGTTCAGTATAGAACACTAGTCTTACCTTACTGCATACATTTTTGCCATAGCTCAGTTGCTAGCCAGTCTGGCTCACACCCGGGCAGGCATTCCTGATGCTATTGTCACCATGGGAGCTGTTGGTCACCTATGTGCTCACCTGTATTCTGAGGAGGAAGAGGTAAGGATGGGACTTGTGGTATTCCTGTCTATGACTATTGCCTGAAATCTAACAGACTATCAAGATAATTCATTCTACAACCATCAAATGCTATCCAACTTTACATATTTCAGGTTACGATGTGCAGATTCGATACAAGCATGGTGATAAAATCTTGAATATTTTCAGGTGCGAACGGCATCTTCAAGTGCCCTCGGCTACCTCACCTTTAACCGTCACGCACATCGCCTCTTGTTGGTGGAATGTCGAAACACTCCATCTATGTACGACCTTTTGACCCAGCATCTCATCGAGGACGCCAAGATCTCACACATTTTTACTGCGGAGTTCGAAAGGCAGAAAATAGTGGGGCTGCCATCATTAAGGTATGTTTGTTTTTTTTGCCCCAAAAAATCAATGCTTTCATATTTCTAGCTATCAATCATTTGTCCTTTTTAACACAGTTTGGAGATAAATGGTGGCCCACCTGTTCCTCAGCGCAACAAAAAAGGTACATTTTGTTATGCTGTACATAATTATTTGAATCTATTTCATATAAAAGTCGCAATCGTCTTTGTCGCCTCTACCTACGTCAGGTTTGTCCAAAAAGACAAGCCGCACTCCTGGCCTGTCAGTGTCTGCAGGCCACTTTGGGAGGAGCAGCTCGGCCCCAGTTCTCCAGCTTCAACCCCAGAGGAGCAGGACAGCCAACCCCAAGGTTAGGCTGCAGGGAGAGGGGCCAACCCATAGCTCCCAGCCCACCCTGGAGTCACTGAGGCTGGATAAGGGCGGCCCCGGCAAAGGCAGTGACCCTGGAAGTCAGCCTAGGATCTAGCCTGACTGGGCTAGCTTAAAGTAGTAGTGAACTTATGACTCAGGGAGCCATTCTATTTATGTTCAAGATGAATATATTACATTTATATTATTAATGGAAATTACTGACTTAATGGTATAATATATTGGAAGTCAATTGAATAAAAAAACGAAATGAAACACCTAACACAGAATGGAGTCATTTCTGCCAGGATGTATTTCAAAAGTTTAATCGTAAATAGTAGGAATTATATGCATCATGGATATGCACATAAGTGAACGTCAGTCCGTAATCCTCAGCTTTAATGGTGGAAGTTTGATAGCTGCCTCCTTCACTTCTGCTGTTATGTTCACGCCCAGGGGAGCTCTAGAACACAAGGGGCAACAATTAAGCTATAGAACTGTTATCAATAGAAGTTAGTCATCTTTTTTACTTACTTGGGCTCATAGTTGACCTCCTCAGTATGGGACAGGATGCCCTTTCCTTCCCTCAGTCGCTCAACTCCATTCCTGAAATAAAGTGTGGTTGAATGCACTGGACTCCAAAGCCATATATAAGCTGTGTATTATAGCTTACGTTTTTATTATATACAGTACCCGTCAACATTTGACACACCTACTCATTCAAGAGTTTTTCTTTGCTTGTACTATTTTCTACATTGTAGAATAATAGTGAAGACAAACTATGAAATAACACATTGAATCATGTAGTAACCAAAAAAGTGTTAAACAAATTAAAATATTTTATATTCTTCAAAGTAGCCACCCTTTGACAGATCCAATTAAATATGATTCCTGATTAAACTGTACAACATGAGGGGTTATTTTGCAAAAACATATCTCCATTTATATTTATCCTAAATGTTTTTTGTGTATTTTTATTTGTGTACACTCCAGGGAACTCGTCATATGTGAGGTAATATTTAGATTTTTTTTACAAGTTTTTCGAGTTTCATCCTTCTGCCATCAAGAGTTGCAGTTTCTAATTTCTCCAGGTTATGTGCGTACGTATGGGTCAAAGTGTCTGTGGAGGACCGCACATTCTCCCGTCAAGTTTGTTTTTTATAAACCCCAAAAAGTTTGCTAAGAAAGTGACGTACGCCTTCTTTTGTGCCTATGCAGCGTTTATAAATGATGCCCCTGGAATGCATTTCAATTAACAGGTGTGCCTTGTTAAAAGAATTTATGGAATTTCTTTCCTTAATGTATTTGAGCCAATCAGTTGTGTTGTGACAAGGTAGGGATGGCATACAGAAGATAGCCCTATGTGGTAAAATACCAAGTTCATATTAAGGCAAGAACAGCTCAAATAAGAGAAACGACAGTCCATTACATGAAGGTCAGTCAATCCGAAAAATGTCAAGAGCTTTGAAAGTTTCTTCAAGTGCAGTAGCAAAAACCATCAAGCGCTATGATGAAACTGGCTCACATGAGAACCGCCACAGAAAAGGAAGACCCAGAGTTACCTCTGCTGCAGAGGATAAGTTCATTAGAGTTAACTGCACCTCAAATTACAGCACAAATAAATGCTTCACAGAGTTCAAGTAACAGACATCTCAACATCAACTGTTCAGAGTAGACTGCATGAATCAGACCTTCATGGTCGAATTGCTGCAAAGAAACCACTAAAGGACACCAATAAGAAGGGACTTGCTTGGGCCAAGAAACACCAGCAATGGACATTCGACCGGTGAAAATCTGTTCTTTGGTTTGATGAGTCCAAATTTTAGATTTTTGGTTCCAACTACCGTGTCTTTGTGAGACGCAGAGTAAGTGAACGGATGATCTCCGCATGTGTGGTTCCCACCATGAAGTATGGAGGAGATGGTGTGATGGTGCTTTGCTGGTGACACGGTGATTTAGAATTCACTATGCGAGGTGATCTTTTTTTTTTCAACAGAACAATGACCCAACACACCTCCAGGCTGTGTAAGGGCTATTTGACCAAGAAGGAGAGTGATGGAGTGCTGCATCAGATGAACTGGCCTCCACAATCACCCGACCTCAACCCAATTGAGATGGTTTGGGATGAGTTGGACTGCAGAGTGAAGGAAAAGCAGCCAACATGTGCTCAGCATATTTGGGAACTCCTTCAAGACCGTTGGAAAAGCATTCCAGGTGAAGCTGGTTGAGAGAATGCCAAGAGTGTGCAAAGCTATCGTCAAGGCAATGGGTGGCTACTTTGAAGAATCTCAAATATTGTCACGTTCTTGAAAATGATCGGACCAAGGCGCAGATTGAGTATAGTTCCACATATTTATTTAAGGGAAACTAACAAAATAACCAAACTTACAAAGACCGTGAGGACGTAGTGCCCAAACACACTAACAATCAATCAATATCCCACAAAACACAGGTGGGGAAATAGCTACCTAAATATGATCCCCAATCAGAGGCAACGATAAACAGCTGCCTCTAATTGGGAACCATATTAGCACCAACATAGAAATAGACATACTAAATCACCCCCTAGTCACGCCCTGACCTACTACACCATAGAGAACCAAGGGCTCTCTATGGTCAGGGCGTGACAAATATAAAATATATTTTAATTTATTTAACACATTTTTGGTTATTACATGATTCCACGTGTTATTTCATAGTGTTGATGTCTTTACTATTATTCTACGATGTAGAAAATAGTAAAAATAAAGAAAAACCCTTGAATGAGTGTGTATATATATTTTTTTAAATTAGTTATACTATTTTGATATTGAGTACTGCACTGTTGGGTAGAGCATGCAAGTTAAGAATTTCACTGTACTTGTGCATGTGACAATAAAACTAACTATACATTTTCAGAACCAAAATAACTAATAGTCTTCTACATACCATGCGATCATGACTCCATTGTCTGTACAAAACTTGGATGGAGGGCAAAGCAAATGTAATCCGGTGGTGTCTGTGACAATTTTCAAAGTCTTTCGGATGTACTGGTTACTGGCAACTCCTCCTGACACCACCTAACAGAGCAAAACATTTAGGACACCGTATGGACACCATACCATTGTTTGTAGAAATACTGTGCCTTCAGAAAATATTCACACCACATTACTTTTTCCAAATTTTGTTGTTACAGCCGGAATTTAAAATGGATTAAATTGAGATTTTGTGTCACTGGCCTACGCACAATACCCCATAATGTCAAAGTGGAATTATGTTTTTCAAAATTGTTACAAATTATGCAAGCCTAAATAAATTCAGGAGTAAACATGTGCTTAACAAGTTGCATGGACTCACTCTGTGTGCAATAATAGTGTTTCACAGGATTTTTGAATGACTACCTCATCTCTACCCCACACATACAATTATCTGTAAGGTCCCTCAGTTGAGCAGTGAATTTCAAATACAGATTCAATCACAAAAACCAGGGAGGTTTTCCAATGCCTTGCAAAGGGCTGGAGTAGAGCCAAAGCAAACCAAAAAGTGTCACTGCCCCAATACTTTTGGAGCTCATTGTACACTGAGTATACCAAACAGTAGGAGCACCTTCCTAATATTGAGTTCCTCTTGGCCTCAGGACAGTGTCAATTCATCGGGGCAAGGACTTTACAAGGTGTCAAAAGCGTTCCACAAGGATGCTTGCCCATATTGACTCCAATGCTTCCCACAGTTGTGTCAAGTGGACTGGAAGTCCTTTGGGTGGTGGAACATTCTTGACACACACAGGAAACTGTTGCACGTGAAAAACCCAGCAGCGTTGTAGTTCTTGACACAAACCAGTGCGCCTGGCACCTACTACCATACCCATATTTTTTCTTGCCCATTCACCCTCTGAATGGTGCACACACAATTCATGTCTCAATTGTCCCAAGGCTTAAAAAACCTTCTTTAACCTGTCTCCTCCCCTTCATCTACACTGATTTAACAAGTGACATCAATAAGGGATAGCTTTCGCCTGGATTCTATGTCATGGAAAGAGCAGGTGTTCTTAATGTTTTGTTTACTCAGTGTATATTAGTGATTTATTCTTATTCATTTTTTACAAATGTTAGAATTTCTTCTTCCACTGAGTATTTTATGTAAATCGTTGACAAAAAAAAAAGACAATTAAATCCACAACAAAGTGGAAAAAGTCACGGGGTGTGAATACTTTCTGAAGGAGATAATTCAATGCAATATTGTGGATTAGATCATCTTGATAGCTGTGAAAACCACTATCCAATGATGGGATTTCACTCACCAGTGTTGGATTGCAGGAAGGCAGGAGGCCTTTGGCCTTACAGAACAAAATGGCACGATGTGTGCGCTTGGCAATGTGAGAGGCCACTGTGTGCTGCGTAGCAGCAGCTATGTCATTAACACATGACAACAAAGTTCCCTGCTCCACACCTTGGATGAAAAAAAACATGTAGGTGCATTTTCACACAAAAATTTTCTTTTGGTATTTGTTTCATTAGTCAATTGTTGATATAGTCCCAAAATGTTTTGCATATCAGCAATCAAGGATCAATATATAACTTTCAAAATAAAGAAATATAGCTGGGACTTCTGTATTTTGAAAGTTATATATCTCGAAACATTGATGGCTGGCTGACATGCAAAACATGTTGGGCCAATATCAACAATAGACTAATTGTCCTTCAATTTAAATTATCTGATTATATTAGTTGATTAGGGAAAGGTTATGATATAAATGCATATTATATCTTCATGAATTATTTATTACCTTCCTCCTTCTCTTTTTTCTGTATTGACATCGTCACCTGATTTCGCAGACCAGCAAAGGAGAAGTTACAGTCATAGTGCGCTCCCATTGGTGGCTTGAAGAGAAACTTCAACCTGTCTCCATCTCGAGCCAGAAGCTCTATTGCTTGACCCCCACTTATCATGGAGCACTTTGGGTGTTTGATGAGTGACAAACGTCTCGCCACCTGTGAATACACAAACGTCACAAATTCAAGGCCAAGAAAACCCACCGGCCTCTGATAAGTGTTTTCTCAAAGTTATACTCTTTACCTTGTCCATAGTGTCCCCTGGAGCTTCATCCAGTGTTTGACCCAGGAGAAGAAAGTCATCGATTCCTCTGGCCAGAGCCAAGAGAGAGTGACCCCCGGAGACTAGGAGGACGAGGAAGGGGAATACTACAGGCTGGAGCATCCTGACTGTCAGGGCATGGGCCTCCATGTGGTGGATGGGGATGAAGGGCTTCTGGTGTAGCTTTACAAAGTTCAGGCTAAAGTCCAGACCTATCCCCAGACTCAGGGCCAGGCCCGGCTTCACTGTGGTGGCTACAGCAGACAGTTGACTCTGGGTGACGCCACTCCTCTCCATGGCCTCCTGGACGACACGGCCTATGTTCTCTCTGTGGAGCCGCTGGGCAACAGTAGGAATAATCCCACCAGTCCTACAATCAAATACAAATGGAGAACATGATGTCCTTTGCAAGGTTTTATCTTGATTCTTGACCAAGGGGGCATTGCACTGATAAATAAGACAATCACTTTTGTCGAATGAACATGAAACAAATACAAGATTGTACCCACTTCATGTGCACCTCTTTTTGTGAATGAAGAGATTCTCCAAGGATTAAGCCTGTTTCATCTATTACAGCCGCACCTGTCTCGTCGCAGCTTGTCTCAATGCCGAGAACAAGCCTGGAACTCATTTTTCTTCTAAAAGCACATTTGCTTAAAATCTTGACTCTAAACATACGTGTGCCCTGTTGAGCCGAAGCTTTAAATGCAAACATTTTATTTCACTAAACCCAATTGTCCTGCACTAGCCAAAGTACATGTTTAAATTACTGAAATTTGGTAAGCACCGCTATCCGTAGAGCATCGCAAGAGGCGAGATAAATAGCTCTGCTACCAGGGACCATTACGATGGTCTATTAGTATTTTCTAAAGGTATGTCACGACAATGCCACTGTCAGGTGACAATTAAATACGTTTGCATTTGTCGCAAAAGCTCAAATTGCGATGCTGATTTTATTTTTTGTGCGGAGGTCCACGACCTCACGCTTGTACTTCTGAGGAGCTTGTGTCACATGTAAACAATTCCTCCATGAAACATCAAATAGTTTTCCAGTTAGGTCCAGTTACATTTTTCCGAGTTGAAAATGTGAAAGAACATTTTAAATGTTTTGTGGGTATCGACAGGAATTTGTTTTAATTGAATAACTACTTTTTTTATTAACCTAGAAAACAAAACTGTGGGTGGCTCTGAATAGTGATAGCCTTTGTTTCAGGGGGAAATTATATGCAGTTGGACATCAACAAGCATTGACGGAAATGTAGAGCCAGCTATTTGGATGAAATGTCACTTTTTACAGTTCTAATCAAAGCTGGTCCACAAGGCACATTTAATTCGGCAGTCAATATGCGATATGAATTCAAAATGTGTACTTGTTTATTTTGTTTGTCTGATGTAAAAGTATCCTCACATCTTTGCGGCACTGCATCCAATGTTTATCTTATTTGGATGATTTTGCAACTACGGGCACTTCTATGTCCTTGGGGTAATACATTTTTTGAATTTTATAGAATTTTTTAATTCTTTATATGTTAAGTTAACACGACAATCACCCCATACCTTTTTTAACACCTCTCTATCAAGTATTTTAGCATATTTTCAGATGTATTTTATACCTACATTTCACTTTTGCCCTTGTCCCTGACCCAGAATGTTGAGCTTCTACTATGTTTTTCTATGGGAAAACATTGTATAATGTGTAATTATTAATGTTATCTACTAGAGAAAGAGTCAATGAAATGAAATCTATATCAATATTTATTGTGAGTATGCCCTTTTATATTGTTTTTGTTTTTTTACACAAAATATACCTGTCCGTTGGTAGTCGTGTAATTTCCACCACTGAGGACAAATTCCTCATTAATAAAGTTTTTTCAAAAGACTTCATTTAGTTACCATGGAAACTTATTGTGACACTGAAGCACATGGCTGCAGCTTACAGTTGTTCTAGATGTGATGTCCAGAAGTTGAAGAAAAATCTAGGTAAATATTGCTTGTGTACAGAATATTATTATTGTCAGTCATTTCCAAACAAGCTATACTTAAAAAAATAAATGTATTTAGATTTTCTTTTCATATTTGATGTATTTAGTGTAAACTATATGCTAGCTGTAATACTAGTGAAAGCATGCTAAGCAGCCTGTCATTTTTCTCCTAAAACTGTAGAATCATAATTTCCATCAGTAATTTCTTTTACAAACATAACAGTGGTGGAAATGACAAAAAAACATTCTCTTATTCGTTTTAAACTTTAGGCTTATTTAATCCTGTTTAAATTTGTTTAATCTCGAAAATTCTCCAAGGTGTGTATTTTTCTTTGTTTTTAGAAGATGCCACGTAAAACAGCACAGAGGTCACCGACATGACAAAAAAAATGATCCTATATGATACCAGGAACATTTGCAATAAGACAGGGAGAGATGCTGGAAGAAAAAGGAGAAAGGAGAAGTGAAATCTATCTCTGAGCTGACAAAGCGAGAACAAAGAAGCAAGAGAAGGCAATGGAAATGCAACCAACGGAATAGAAGACAGACTTTAAAGAGAACAGTTTCAATGGAGACCTACCTATCAGGCAACATATCACCTCAGTCACCAGATGACTTGCAGCCAGAACATGAGGCTAACATACCTGCCCCTAACTTACCTGCCCCTGATGCACACCCTGATACCCCTTCCTCAACGTCTGCAGCAGGAATGAGAAGTCAAATACTTGCTGGAAGGGAAAAGGTTGGAAGAGGTCGCTCAAAAACATACACAGATCTTTGCATGACAATGTCAAACCTGATAATGCATTACGGAAAGCTGAGAAAAACTGATGAAGAAAATGGGGAGAAAGATTCCTCAAAGACAAAAAGAAAGGGAACTGAAGGGAACTCTGAAGAACTTGAGAAGGATTTTATTTTTTTGTTTCAAAATGCCATCATTGCAGAGTTAAAGCAAAAATATCAAAAAATGTGCATTGCCAAGGACAAACAAGTGGCTTAAAAAATGCTCAGAGGCAACATCCTGAGAAAGTGTGGCCTGGTCAAAGCCGCAAACAGATTATTTGGAGTTTCAACAAAATCAATGAGGGCAAATGAAAACAGGCCAACAAGTCTTCAATACTCCAGGAAAAAGCAGTGTAACAGAATTAGCACAGCCACAGAAGAGAAAATCACTTGATTTTATGAACGTGATGACAACAGTAGAGCAACAACGGGATAAGGACACACCAAGAAGGAACAAGAAGAAAAAGCAGAAGCGCTTCTTTAATGGCATAATTCAGAACCTTTTCCTACTATCCATTCTGCAAAATACATCCTTTTTGGGTTGTCAAGCCAACATTCCAGAATAGGGACACATGCCTCTGCAAAACCCACGCCAACCTCCAGTTCATGGCGGACAAACTACAGCATCACAAAGTGATCAGCTGCAGCAACATTGAGAACCTTATTGAGTCTTTGTGCTGTGAGAACCTGAAGAAAGAGTGCATGTACACAGTGTGCTCCCTTTGTCTAGCAAAATAGTTAAAAACATTTGACTTTGAATCTGGTGATCAGACATGGTGGTTTGAGTGGGAAAACAATGCTGACGAGAGAGAGAGGAAAAACAAAGACATTTGACAGTAAAAGAAAAGGTGTGTGGCACACTGCAGATTCTACTGGAGGACTTCTCCAAAGGATTGAAAGAGAAGTTGGGGAAACACGTGCACAACATTTGACACCAATACTCAAAACTGGTGAGAATGAAAAGTGAATCTGGAGAAAGAGGAGATCATCATGTATATTGACTTTGCAGAGAACTACCTGTGTAAAGACACCAGTGAAATCTAGGCAGTTCACTTTGGTGATTCATACAAGCAGGTGACTGTCCACACCTGTGTTGGATATACCACAATTATACAGTTTCACTTTGCTCACTGAGCTCTTCGATGACCCCTCTGCTATCTGGGCCCATCTCTCAAAATCACTGGCCAACTTTCTTGTGCTCTGCCCATCGGCTACTGCTGTACACTTTGTGAGTGATGGGCCTACAACCCAGTATAGGTCAACATTGTTTTTATACTATCGCTCCACCCTTCCGTTTGAAATGGGCTTCCAGAGTGTCACATGGAATTTCCTAGAAGCCGGACATGGAAAAGGCCCAGCTGATGGGGTAGGAGCATATGTGAAACAAAGAGCAGATGGAATTGTGGCACAAGGCAAGGACCTCCCAAATGGAAGAACTGTATTTCAGGAATTGTCAAAAGTTCAGTCAGCTGTCAAGCTCTTATATATCTCAAAGGCGATAAAGAGCATTGGAGGCCTTCCCACCAGATCACCTGGAAACAATCTGTGGGACAATGAAGATACACCAGGTAATAGTTGTGGGTTATTTTATGTCAAATCTCACATTTGTTATACAAACATTATCACTAGACTATGCTATCATTACATATTTTGAATGTGCATAACTTTTCGAATTTCTTGTTTCCAGATCGTCACCGACGGTCCACAGGATACTCGGTTGCTTCTGTTCCTTTTCACATCACTGCACTCCACAGACTGTGACTCTGTTTGAAAAAATAGAGGCAGACCAAGATGGAAAATCCAACACATCTCACAGCGCCTTCCAGCCCGTTGAAGATCTAAGTGAAGAATTGATTGGAAAGTGGTGTGTGGTGGAGTATGATCAGGACGTTTACCCTGGTATCGTGCAAGACGTTCACACAGAGAGTGGTGCTCTTGTTAAAACCATGAGTCGCGTTGGCCCCAACCGTTTTTTTGGGGCCAATGAGAGACAACATCATATGGTACAGACCACAGCATGTGCTTGGACTTGCCCCTGAATCCGACCCGGTGACCAAAAGGCAAATGGAGCATGGTTGGTCTGAGAGGAATGTGGCTCTATTTCTAAGCCTTAGATACTCATATACAGTAGAAAGCAGGACATAAAATCATGCATTAAATAAAACGTGCAGCTCTCAATTAACTTTTCCCTCAATATATAGGTGCTGGAAGTTCTAGTTGTTGCATCTAAGTGTTGTCAAAGACAAAACGTTGTTCTCATGTTAAAAAGATGCTAGTTCGTGTTTTAGAATCTTACTTTGTCTTATATTATTTGTTTAACAATGGTTGTGGTTCAAAATGTTAGCATTAAAATATTGTTTTCCTAAGTTTCTTTTTTTATATGTCATTTCCACCACAACACATATTTCTGAGGTAAATTAGTATATTATGTATAATTTACATTGATTGATTTGTTTTAGACAGGGAAATCATATGGTTGTTATCATAATCTCACAAAAAGGTTGGGTGGAAATATTTTTAATGCAAAATATTTTCAGCTGTCGCCAAGGCAAGTTTATACATTCAGGCGTCGTGTTGAATTATTAATTTTAGGAAAACCTTAATCACTTAAAGTAATATTCAATACAAGTTCATGTACACATAAGAAATGTGTTAAAAATAAGTTCATTTCATTTTCAACTAAAATGGATGATTAATGACATGATGGAAATTACATTTGTCTGGCTGTCTGGGAAAAATGACAAAAATAGTACAAATGCAGCAATTATCAGATATTGTTTCTAGACAAATCAAAGACAATTAAAATACTGGTAAAATGGTGTTTGAATAAGTTTAACAGGGCCAAAGTGCCCAAAGTTGCAGAATCACCCATTTATGTAACATTGTCTGGATCCGAGTTCTTTGACCAGATTTTAACACAGGTACTATGAAATGGAACCACAGTCCAAACGCATCAAATAATCTGAGTGTGACATAGATTCCTGGGTCGCTTATCCTGTGCTGTCCAACGTTCACTCACATGACGCTGAGCTAATCGAGGCCTTTGCGGCTCCCATCATCAACAAGAAAGAAACCTCTCATTTGATAAAGGAGTTAGCCACAGTGTACCCATTACCTGGACTGACGCACATCAAGAGAGTACAGGCATGCAAGGATAAGGGCAAACCTCACCCTCTGGAGATCATTGTATGCCTTGCCAGTGATGCACCAGACATTGACTGCAGTAAGGACATGCACATATCTGATCTGTCGTCCTCAGGTAGAATAAACTGTGGAAGTCTAGGGGACCTTTCCTGGTCAAGACACCAGCATGCCCTCCTTTGACCAGATCAAAGTTTGAGCAGGCCAAGAAACACTGCCCCACCTCCTATGAGGACAAGCAAGTGACGGTGGCACTAAAAGGCCAGCTGTTCACCTCCTCTATGAAAGCCAAGATGCAGGACTACATGATGGCTGCTGTGGCTGCAGCAAGAGCAGGGCAGGAGAGGCATGGAGGCTGTGGGGGCTGCAGTCGTTGAGCCAGAGGCAGAGAGGATTGTTGCTGTGGGACATGACTGCTGGAAAGGCGTTCACCCATTTAATCACGCTGTCATGGTCTGCATTGACCTTGTGGCACGTGGGCAGTGTGGTGGGGCCTACACCTATTATAAGTACCCCGCCTGCCAGTTTGTTTTGCCCGACTCCTCACCCTCTGAAATACCCTCAAATACATAGCGTCACCACCATGCCAACCTGTAGGGTCCTGCGGGACAAGGACAGTGCAGAGGAGAGGGGTCAGCCGTACATCTGCACCGGGAACAACCTGTATGTAACTCGAGAGCCTTGTATTATTTGTGCCATGCTGCTAGTCCAGTCCAGGATAGGCAGTCTTCTATGGAACAGCCTCTACCGATTTGGGACTAAATATAAAATCGATGCTCAGAAATATTAGACTCACCACTTTGAGGTTTTCAAAGGAGTCTTGGGCCAACAGTACCAAAATGAATTCCTAAGGTTCACATAATTGTTACAGGAATGCTCTACCTTTATAATTGGATAGTCTCACATGTCAGATTACTATGCACACACGGTTTATGAATAAGATCAAGGTGTAACGACATTCTGGATTACATAAATTGTTTTACTTTATTGCATTTCATTTTAAACTGTAACAAAGCTTTTGCCACTGTGACATCACTTAAAAGCATTCACAGCTTGTTTTTAGTCAGTGCATGTCAAAATATGGTTTCCATCCATTTCCCTCAATAAATTTTGCCAGTTAAGACATACACTGCTTTTAAGGGCACAAATGTTTTAATGATGTTAGATACAGGGGCTGACAAAGCTCCAAGAATACCGTGGATAAGCCATGACCAAACAAAACAGGACTAGCTGCCTTGGTAATACCGTCCAGGAGATCTCCTAAACAAGTACAGCTACATGAATATAGGTACATAGGCAAACCATAGACCCGTCTCAGTAAACACTTTCATCTGACAACACATCTTATGAAAAATCATCTAGAAAGACATGAACCTATACATACAACTATATACACTGAAAAAAATGCCTGCCCTATATAACTGAGTAACAATGAGAAATGATTCATATACCAAGGAAATCATGCAAAATGTGTATTTCATATTGTTCAGTTCTTTTCAGCAATGATAACCCATCTAAAAATAAGTGTCAAACATTGAACCATAGGCCCCTACTTTTATGGAGAAATTATCTTCAAAAATGCATCTGATATTTCCAAGGCTTTCGGTTACGATGAGAAACATTTATTGTAACAAGGAGGAACGCAATCTTTGTGTCACTGTGTGAAGTGAGGGCAAACAAAAACAGAACAAAAAAAGCTCCACTTTTTAAACATGGGCCAGCCCAGGTCTATGTAGATTAAAAAAAATTAATAATAATTAAATATTTACTTAAGTTAGTAATGCACATGGAATTATCGTCGCTCTCTAAGTCTCCCACTATAGTTTAACCTGGCGTCTCTAAACATTGAGTGACAATTACACATACTGTACAAAACTGCTCAGTACAAACTCCAGTGGTACAGAGTAAATAGGGTTAACTATTCATCTTGCTATGAGCCAATAGCTCCTTTGAGAGTTTGTCACACCACTGACCCTCAACACTCGGCTTAATACTTGTTGATGCCAAAGATGCGGACTCCGTGTAGTTGTGGCAATTTGGGGATCAGCACACTCAAAAGGGAGGCAGTGTTTATGACAAAGTGTGTTGTGTCGTACTTCGTGTAGAAACTTGCAAGAAAATATCTAGGGGGAGAAAAAAATAAGACAAGTTAGCAAATGTGTCAGTTAAAAAAAGCTCTGCAACATGGTCAACAGTTGGAATTTATAGGGCCGGTTTCCCAGACACAGATTAAGCCTATCCTGGACTAAAACGCATTCTCAATGGAGGATTTAAGTGGTATTTAGTCCAGGACTAGGATTGATCTGTGTCCGGGAAACCGTCCCATACAGTTTGCAATTATTTCTGCATTGGATGCTAAATGGGTATCTAAAGCCAATGGACAAAAATGGAACCTCTTGTTCTAAATGACGGGAGGCGACGTACAAAATTATTGGGGAGATGGTGAAGAATTTTCTGGATGACGTGAACTGCACGCCGTAGTCCAACTGTTCCCAATGTGTCAGGAGCCGGGCTTTGCCTTGGTCTGGGGTCTCAAACGGAGTGCCTTTCACTGCATGCATGAAGACATACATCCCCTGCAAGACACAGACATACAGTGAATGAGTCCAAATCTTGAATGGCGAGAGACAGTCCACTAAGACAAGACAAAACTAATCATAAAGTAGCAAATGGAGCCTGAGACTGAGTGTAGATGTTGCAGCACAAATATGTGTCCTTTTGGTTCATTAAAAGGAAATAGCTATTTTAATTCACCCTTCCTTGGAATGAGCTGGGATAGAATCAGAACTGTATTTATGATAAGAAGTGGAGTGCGTGTGAAATCTGCTTACTGGTGCAAAGCCTCTCACAATTACCTCAACTGATACTTTATTAACTACTAGGTCATAAGTGGGACATTGGAGTGAGTATGTTCTGGTTATTCACTTCCTAAGTTCCTTTACAACACTTGGCACTGAGAACATCAGGTCATTTGAATGAGAATGCTACATTCTATTAAATAACAGGGTTCTGTGAAAAGTCTTCATATACCAGCTGAACTAGCAGTTCATGGCAAGCAAAAGATACAGTAAACAATAAGCTGCTGAACTAAAATAGCAGGATATTGTGGTTCCCTTTTAATGGCCTTCCTTATGGCTATGATACAGAAGACTTTACCAATATGGGGACAACAGTTAAACTTAGTGAGTTGTCATGTCAGTGACCTTGCTTCTTTATTCAACAGATTGTGCAAGGAACAATGAGAGGCCAGTGCATTGAGGAAGCAACAATTGTCTAGGCACCAACTTTGACGGGGGGGGTTACCATGATATGGCTGAAAGTAAGAACAACAAACTAATAATAGGTTATTAAAGCGTGAGAAGAGAAATGACTTACAAAATTGTGTATAACATTTGTGAGAGTCCACACCACAGGTACACTGAAGAAGGGTATGCTCAAGAGCACAATGTGAAGCATTCCAACACCGAGGGCATAGGTGAGCCAGATCCCTCGACTGTTCATGACCCGAGTGTTGGGGTTCACCTCACTGTGCGCTACGCCAACATTCATTTTGTTTCTGTGAACAAGAGAAGTATGAGGATTGTGTTACTGATGAATACACCTTATTCCTTTGAAAACATCACAAAAATGTGTCACTCATAAATTATCCCAACAGGGAGCCAATTACTACTGCAATACACAAAGTTCATAGCCTGCAGGTACAAGATAGATTACGCAAATATAATGAACATGATCTGCTTAGGCTATGTAGTACACTTTCACCTTTCTTGCACAACAATACCTCTTGCTGTTGTTTTCAGACAAATCATTAAAATGACGCTTTCCACAACATGACATATGTAACCTATTTGGACTTTAATTGTCTGAGAGTTGCTTTTCAGACCATTGGTTGGCTTGAGATTGAAAGTCTGAAGTTGCGTCATAAATTCTCAGATTTCTCAAGTTCTTGATAATGGTGATGTCGAAAAACTTAACTGTGGGCAAGTAGCTATCCTTGTTCATATAACAGTATGCTTGGAATAGGGTTAGCTGGTATCTCAGCCATTTGGAGAAAGTGTGTAGCATTTTCTCTTTCAAGCATCAAAGGGGAAACCAACCTATTCACTTGCAAATGTCCCATGAGGGTCATGCATTCAAAAGCAGCTGCACTGAGGCTTTTCATTTGAAAAGTGCAGCAACAATGCTATGGCAGACACTTGCTTGCTCTGATGACCTTCCCACTGACTCTTATTACCCTGTTACATGGGTTCTGATCTGTCCCTAGAGCACCAAACAACATTCCCTAAAATGTTCCCTAAAACCCGTAATATTATAGGCAAAGATGGACTCTATAAAACATACAGTGCATTCAGAAATTATTCAGGCCCCTTGACTTTTTTCAAGTTTTGTTACATTACAGCCTTGTTCTAAAATTGATTAAATTGTATTTTTTTTACCTCAATCTACGCACAATACCTCAATGACAAATCAAAAACAGTATATATATTTTTTGCAAATGTATAAAAAAAAAAATGAAATCACATTTACATAAGTATTCAGACCATTTACTCAGTACTTTGTTGAAGCACCTTTGGCAGCGATTACAGCCTTGATTCTTCTTGGTTATGACACTACAAGCTTGGCACACCTGTATTTGGGGAGTTTCTCCCATTCTCTGCAGATCCTCTCAAGCTCTGTTAGGTTGGATGGGGAGCATTGATGCACAGCTATTTTCAGGTCTCTCCAGAGATGTTTGATCGGGATGGGCCACTCAAGAACATTCAGAGACTTGTTCCAAAGCCACTCCAGCATTGTCTTGGCTGTGCGCTTAGGGTCATTGTCCTGTTGGAAGATGAACCTTCGCCCCCAGTCAGAGGTCCTGAGCAGGTTTTCATCAAGGATCTCTGTACTTTGCTCCGTTCATCTTTCCCTCGATCCTGACTAGTCTCCCAGTCCCTGAAAAACATCCCCACAGCATGATGCTGCCACCACGCTTCACTGTAAGGATGGTGTCAGGTTTCCTCCAGACGTGACGCTTGGCACTCAGGCCAAAGAGTTCAATCTTCGTTTTATCAGACCAGAGAATCTTGTTTCTCATGGTCTGAGAGTCTTTAGGTGCCTTTTGGCAAACTCTAAGCGGGCTGTCATGTGTATTTAACTGAGGAGTGGCTTCCGTCTGGCACTCTACCATAAAGGCCTGATTGGTGGAGTGCTGCAGAGATGGTTGTCCTTCTGGAAGGTTATCCCATCCTCACAGAGGAACTCTGGAGCTCTGTCAGAGTGACCATGGGGTTCTTGGTCACCTCCCGGGACTAAGATTTGGTACCCTTCCCCAAATCTGTGCCTCGACACAATCCTGTCTCGGAGCTCTGTGGATAATTCCTTTGACCTCATGGCTTGGTTGTTGCTCTAACATGCACTGTCAACTGTGGGACTTTATATAGACAGGTGTGTGCCTTTCCAAATCATGTCCAATCAATTGAATTTACCACAGGTGGACTCCAAGTTGTAGAAACAGCTCAAGGATGATCAATGGAAACAGGATGCACATGAGCTCAATTTCAAGTCTCTTAGCAAAGGGTCTTAATACTTATGTAAATAAGGTATGTTTATTTTTAATAGATTTGCAAAAATGTCTGAAAATCTGTTTTTGCTTTGTCATTATGGGGTATTGTGTGTAGATTTGAGGGGGGGGGGGGTTATATCCTTTTTAGAATAAGGCTGTAATGTAACAAAATGTGGAAAAAGTCAAGGGGTCTGAATACTTCTCGAACGCACTGCATAAAATGCTTGGAGGCTTGATTGTACATTAAACTTCCTCCATTTCCATAGAAATAACAGGCATTGTTGACATTGAGTGAATGTGTTCAATGTTTCTTTTGAAGGAGAGCTAACTTGTTGCCAATGATGGTTCCTAGGAATTTGTAGTCCTCCACTCGCTCAATGATCTGTCTGTTAATCTCCAGTGGTGGGGATGGTAGGTTGGTCTCTTCTGTAGTCAATGACCAGGTCTTTGGTTTTGGTTCCATTGAGGTCCAGGTAGTTCTGTATACACCACAGTAAAAACTTGTCCAATTCAGCCTGGAGGTGCCTGCAGTGTCCATAATTACCGTGTCATCTGAATACTTGATGAACATCATCTCTGGGTCTGAGCTCCTAAAACAGGTGAGATGACGGAACCTTGTGGTGATCCTGTAAAGATGGTTCTGGACAAGCTGCAATGAGACAATTAAATCTGACCAGCTGTTCTCTATTTGTCAGAAAGGAGAGGACCCAGAGAATCAGATATGGATTGACATTCATGTTCTGGAGCTTTTAACCCATTAAGTGAGGACTATATTAAAAGGCACTCGAGAAATCTACAAATACCATCCTGACGCATGTCTTGGGTTTCTCCAGGTGGGTGTAGGCACAGTGCAGTAGGGACAGAACTGCATCAACACCCCTGTGTAAGCAAACTTGAGCGAGTCTGTATAAGAGCATACCTCCTTTTGTAGCTGAGGGAGAATCAGCCGTTCAAAGCGCTTCATCACCAAATATGTTAAAGTTACAGGGCGGTAGTCATTGTTGCAGTAGGGGTTGCTCTTGTTAGGTACTGGGTATATGGTGGATGATTTCCATATTGAGTGTTCTGCCAGAGTGCGGGTAAAAAGCTCACAGAAAACACCTGACAGTTGCTTATGGCAAATCTTTAGTAGGCAACCACTAATGTTGTCTGGCCAAGGTACTTTATCCTTTTAAATACAGCGTCTTCATCTTTTGGTTGAAGCACAACATTTGTTACAGTGTGTGACATGTTAGATAGGTCAGAGATCAGCTCCTTTTCCATTGCAAAGTACTATTGGTCAAATCTACAAAAAAAAAAAACACCCCTCCAAGCACCTCTGGCTTTACCTTCCTGAAAGAGCCTTTCCACCTTCTCCTTGTACACTCTCTTGGCCCATTTCATCGGTTTATTTAATTTGGATTGAATTAGTTTACCTTCAATCTTGTTGCCAGTGGTAAATGCTATTTTCAGATCCTTTGTGATCATGGGTTTGTTGTTAGAAAATAACTTTTAAGTTTTGGAAGGAACAATAATATCCTCACAGAATTTGTGGCCTCAAGACTTGCTCCCTCTGAACACACTCCAGTCTGCACAGTCAAAGCAGCCCTCTAAGGTCTCACTGGCATCATTCTCACATTTTCTGACCACTTTCTTAACCACATCTTCCCGTTGTAGTTTGGTGCAATAGGCTGGGATTAGATGTATTGTGATCTGCGGTACTAAGGGGTGGTTTTTTAATCGCTTTGTATGCATTTTTTTTTATATATATTTTTTCATCATTTTCCATAAACATATGAAGTCTGATGTATTATAAGTATATGTATACATGTCAATATGGCCCTCATCTTTCATCGGAGATAAACAAAATCCATCAAATAAAAGAAGATATTGTAGCAGTTTTGCACAGATCCATACAGCTATGGGTGCCCCCATCCGATCATGCTAACGTTAGATAGCGAATTAGCACAGGTGGTGCCTGTCTCCCATCTGTTTTCCATTAAAACAAAGCGCTGTAACATGGAGATATGGCCATGTGGGAACACTAACCCTATAAAAAAGGTGTGTATCAACTTAAATACTTTTCAAAAAACAAAAGGTTCTGACTGCTATGAAAGATAAGATCCTTATGCTTCCAAAACTGTAGCGCAAGCCATGCGTATTAATGTTCAGACCGAGCGTCGGGGCTCTTAACAAAACGCCCCCGTGCAGAAGATGCCTTCAGCCAATGACTTATGTTTAATGCAATGGAACTGAGAGTCACGATCAATGGCTAATTTCTAGTTAGCTTAGCTAGCTAAGCCGCACTAGCTAACATTAGCTAGGTAACTGCCATTACGTTCACCTTTCTTTAAGTGTCAGCTAATGATTCAGCTGGAAACTAAGTAGCTAGCTTACGTTAGCCAACAGCCAAGCTCCAGCTACTTTCAACAAGTCAAGTGAAGTGTTGTGCGCTTGAAACAACACCAGTTGAATTGCTAACTTGCTAGCTAGCTATTTTTTCGTGAAAATAGGAATACGTAAGTCACAATATTTGCATATCAATAGTGTTATCAAATATTTTAACAAACAGTCAACACAGATATGGCCATGTACTTACCGGAGTACCTTGTTATGAATCGGTTTTTAAACGTGGCAGTAAGAACGACAGAAGGCCAAGCTCCCCTTCACTAGCGGCACAAACGATGACGTCACTTTTGAGTTGAAATTAGGAATCCTTTAAAAAAAAAAAAGCCTTTCGAAACATTGCAATGTGGATAACTCATTCAAAGATGTTACATTTGAATCAATGTCTTTTTTTTAAAAAATTGTGCGTATAAGCAAATGCAAGGAGGACTTTATGGAAACAATTATACAAATAGTCTCCTAAATAAAATTAAAATAAGACCACTATCGAAAAATACAATGTTCAGATTGGTATGTTCAAAACATTGGGCTGTAGAGAAAAAACGATTCTATGTGCTGAGGTAAAAGTGGGGTTGGGAATACTCAGTTGGGTCTGTAGTATCGATACATGC
This sequence comes from Salmo trutta, assembly GCF_901001165.1. Classification (NCBI taxonomy): domain Eukaryota; kingdom Metazoa; phylum Chordata; class Actinopteri; order Salmoniformes; family Salmonidae; genus Salmo; species Salmo trutta. Next base: position 44,189,605 of record NC_042976.1, read on the forward strand.
AGTTATTTCATGGGGACTGAGGTCTAACTACTCAGCAGCACTTTCTACTCCACCCACTCCATTGGTCCCAATGCGATACACTATGGGCCTATAAATTACATATTGGCTTATAAGAGAAAAAAAAACTATTCTATGTGCCGAAGTAAAGGTAGGGTTTGGATTACACAGTAGGGTCTGTAGAATATATATATATATATATATATATATATATATATATATATGGTGTCATTACTTGGGGGATTGAGGTCTAAATACCTAGCAGCACTTTCTACTCCACCCACTCCATTGGTCCGAAGCAAAACACTATGGGGCCGATTCCGACCCTTGTTAAGCAGTGCATAAATGGAACATAATTCACTTTTTATGCACTTTTCTCTATGGCCCTGATTCCGACCCGAGTTAAGCGCACGTAAATGAAACGTTATTCCCTATAATGCACTTTTCTCTCTGTGTATTCTGACCTTGAATTTAAGTTTGAGTTATTCACCCGCTATTGATTCTTGGTGGAGATCTAGGAATTGGAGGTGTCTACAGATAAGCTGTGTTCTGACCTTGACTTAATGTCCTCATAATTCCACCACATTTACACACAAGGAAACCATGAATAAGGTAGCGCGAACCGGCCGGTTCCAAGTGGGAAAAGGTATCTACTTTATTTTTTCTGATATAAATAACAGCATTCTCCATGCACCTTAATAATACAAGCTATTGATAAGAGCTAGGTAAATTAGTAAGGTAAAGAGGATTGTAAATACACATAGCAATTGTTTTAGAGACATTTTCCTTATGATTTCTGGAGATGAATGTGAAACCAGCCATATGGAATCAAATTGAAAATAATATCAACATGACATATTTTCCACTGTGAAATAGGCTGTAAATAGCTGTGCCGTTATTCAGAATTTTAATTGTGTGCCCTCATAATTTGCGTGGATGAAATTCGGACACCCTAGCTATAGGCTTCTGTTGGGCTGAACCTGCTGAGAGGATGTATGCACTTAAGAATGTTTTAATTATAGCCTATGCCCAGGCTTTTCTCTATTTTATTTTACAATTTGTATCATGTTAAATGTTAGCCACTTCAGGAAGCCACCGTCAGTAATACCCACATACATTTATAACTGTCACTTTAGTGTTTGTTTTCTTCAATTTGTAGCTTATCTTTTTGCATCATTCTATTCTATTCCATTTACCTTTCTTTGTTTTTCCTGAGGGTCGCTAGCATTAGTGGATCATATTATGCTAACATTGTGCAATAATTTGGGACGTGCAGCCAATTTGAATCATTATGGAATCATTATGAAACCTGGTGCATGGTTCACAACTACACCGTTGTCATACAGTTCCATGATTAGTGACAATTAGGTTAGATTTATAGGACTATTGTTCAACCGCTATTGTACACTTTTATCCACCTTCTAATGTTCCATGGATTGAACTTGAATATGATAACAGTCTGGATGAATTCAAACCACTGTATTTTTTATTCCTCAATATATTATAGTGTATAAAGTCTCTCCAAATATTTTTTTCTATCATTCATACATACTTTCCTAACCTTCAAATTTGCCTAAATAATCTACAAGATCAGAGTATTTTAAATCTACCAGTTGGTACTGAGGCGGAGACGAATATGCATATATTTAGATGGCTTTCTTTCATCGATCCCTATATTCTGACACTGTTCTCTCGATGTCTTCTAGTGAGTCTGTTGACAAAATTCTAATTAAAGGTACACCATATTTATAGGGATGGCTTAAGATAAATGTACTGAAAACCCTATTGAATGAAAATGCCACAAGAAAATCTGTTGGCAAGCAAGTGGGGGATTTTCAGTGATGAATGAAATGTCTTCAGCGCTTAAGGGAACCACGCCTGCGAAGCCCGTTAAGCACCTGCATAAGGTGTCTGAATACTAACTACTGAGAAGTGCTGAGGAAAGGCGTGCATAGAAAAGGCTTACATTTCCTTAGTCGGAATCGGCCCCTACAGGCCTATAAATTACACATTGGCTGAAAAAATAAAAAGCTATTATATGTGCCGAAGTAAAAGTGGGGTTGGGAGTACTTAGTAGGTTCTACAGAATCTATGTATGGTATGAATGACATATTAGAAGTGCTCCTGAATAGAATGGACCCCCACACAGGCAATTATGTAATTATGTATGGTGAAATATGTATGTTCAATATGAAAAAAAGTACTGCATTTAAACTGATTGGCAAAATCAGCAGCAACGCTCCTAGGGGTATAAACTCTGTGGATTTGGAAACTACAAGTGCTACTGAGTAGAATGGAACCCCCTTTTACTGTGACACAATGTAGGTGCAATAAATTCTAAGAAATACACACACACACACAAAAAAAGATTGTGACCATTTAGGCTTGAAAAAATATACAAATGAATCACATCATATCTTATGGAAATACTTTTAATTATTCTTTGTATGATAGCTAGTATAAAATATATGAGTAATTCTGCACATTTGTCATTTTATTAATTGACAAAGTATACAGATCATAACTCTTACTCTGAAGGAGTTAAAAAATCCATGACCCGGATGTACTTAGTTATCTTATTTTAGTTATCTTTTTTTTTTTTTTGCCTTTACCTCCCTTATCTCACCTCATTTGCTAACATTGTACATAGACTTATTTTTCTACTGTATTATTGACTGTATATTTGTTTTACTCCATGTGTAACTCTGTGTTGTTGTATGTTGTCGAACTGCTTTGCTTTATCTTGGCCAGGTCGCAATTGTAAATGAGAACTTGTTCTCAACTTGCCTACCTGGTTAAATAAAGGTGAAATAAATAAATAAAATAAATAAATAAAAATCCTTGCTTCCTTCACAGTGGGGATGCAACGGACTTTCCAAACAGCCAATCACATGCCAAAGGTCTGAAGGCGCTAATTTGATCCCTTCCACCAGCAAGAATAAGGCCGTGACCTCCGCGATTTCCCTTCAAAATAAAAGTCCCGCCATGACGCTCGTAAAAAATCTATAAAAATTGTAGAATTTCATTACATTTTATGTGGAAATGTTAGCAAACTTAGAATTTTGTTTAACAATATGAAAAAAAGGGAAAAGTTAATTGTCTTTATGGCACAAATTATATCATAGCATTGATTTTATTGTTAACAGCTTTAAAAGTAACTTTTTTATATAATTCTCCTATTAATACTAGTAATATCAATATTAATAATATGATTATAATAATCAACTTTAGAAAACATTTTTAAATCCCATTGTTAATTAGTTCAGTACATTTTTCATATTGGACATATTTCACTGTACATAATGCTGGAAACTAGAAGTGCTCCTTAGTAGAATGGACCCCACTTTTACTGCGACACAACGTACAGAAAATAGTGTACAGTGCAATATGTATGTTCAACATAAAAAACTATTGGTTTTAAGCTGATTGGTAGCTAAACTCAGCAAAATAAAGAAACACACCTTTTTCAGGACCCTGTCTTTCAAAGATAATTCGTAGAAATCCATTAAACACTGTTTCCCATGCTTGTTCAATGAACCATAAACAATTCATGAACATGCACCTGTGGAACGGTCGTTAAGACACTAAGACCTTTCAGACGGAAGGCAATTAAGGTCACAGTAATGAAAACTTAGGACACTAAAGAGGCTTTTCTACTGACTCTGAAAAACACCAAAAGAAAGATTCCCAGGGTCCCTGCTCATCTGCGTGAACGTGACTTAGGCATGCTGCAAGGAGGCATGAGGACTGCAGATGTGGCCAGGGCAATAAATTGCAATGTCCGTACTGTGAGATGCCTAAGACAGCACTACAGGGAGACAGGACAGACAGCTGATCGTCCTCGCAGTGGCAGACCACGTGTAACAACACCTGCACAGGATCAGTACATCAGTAACATCACACCTACGGGACAGGTACAGGATGGCCTGTTGTAAGGCAGGTCCTCACCGGCAACAACATCGCCTTTGGGCACAAACCCACTGTTGCTGGACCAGACAGGACAGACATCCTCCTCCCTCATGTGGTACCCTTCCTGCAGGCTCATCCTGACCTGACCCTTCAGCATGACAATTCCACCAGCCATACTGCTCGTTCTGTGCGTGATTTCCTGCAAGACAGGAATGTCAGTGTCCTGCCATGGCCAGCGAAGAGCCCGGATCTCAATCCCATTGAGCACGTCTGGGACCTGTTGGATTGGAGGGTGAGGGCTAAGGCCATTCCCCCCAGAAATGTCTGGGAACTTGCAGGTGCCTTGGTGGAAGAGTGGGGTAACATCTCACAGCAAGAACTGGCAAATCTGGTGCAGTCCATGAGGAGGAGATGCACTGCAGTACTTACTGCAGCTGGTGGCCACACCAGATACTGACTGTTACTTTTGATTTTGACCCCGCCTTTGTTCAGGGACACATTATTTCATTTCTGTTAGTCACATGTCTGTGGAACTTGTTCAATTTATGTCTCAGTTGTTGAATCTTATGTTCATACAAATATTTCCACATGTTAAGTTTGCTGAAAATAAACGTAGTTGACAGTGAGAGGACGTTTCTTTTTTTTCAGAGTTTATTTAAGGGCCGCAAAATGAGTAGCACGCTCCTCTGGGTGAAACTGTGGATTTGGAAACTAGAAGTGGTCCTGACTAGAATGGACACCCTTTTACTGTGACAAAATGTACAGAATATTGTGTACATGGTGCAATAAATTATAGGGATACACACACAAAAGACATTGTTGACGATTTAGGCTTGAAAAAAAATAATCAATCACATAATATCTTATAGAAATAATTTGTATTATTCTTTGTATGATAACTATACTGAAAAAAATATAAAAGCAACATGCAACAATTTCAATGATTTTACTGAGTTACAGTTCATGTAAGGAAATCAGTCAATTGAAATAAATTCATTAGGCCCTAATCTATGGATTTCACATGACTGGGCAGGGGTGCAGCCATGGGTGAGCCTTGGAGGGCATAGGCCCACCCACTTGACAGCCAGGCCCACCCACTGTGGAGCCAGGCCCAGCCAATTAGAATTAGTTTTCCCCCAAGAAAGGGCTTTATTACAGACAGAAATTCTCCTCAGCACTATCCCACCCCCTCTCAGATGATCCCGCTGGTGAAGAAGCCAGATGTGGAGGTCCTGGGCTGGCGTGGTTACAGGTGGTTGGCGGTTGTGAGGCTGATTGGACATACTGACAAATTCTCTAAAACGAAGTTGGAGGTAGTTTATGGTAGAGAAATTAGCATTCAATTATCTGGCAACAGCTCTGGTGGATATTCCGGCAGTCAGTTTGCCAACTGCACACTCCCTCAACTTGAAACATCTGTGGCATTGTGCTGTGATAAAACTGCACATTTTAAAGTGGTCTTTTATTGTCCCCAGCTCAAGGTGCACCTGTATAATGACCATGCTGTTCAATTACCTTCTTCATATGCCACACCTGTCAAGTGGATGGATTATCTTTTCAAAGGAGAAATACTCATTGACAGGGGTGTAACCAAATTTGTCCACCGAATTTGAGAGAAATACACATTTTGTGCATATGGAACATTTATGGGATTTTTTAATTCAGCTCATGAAACCAACACTTTAAGTATTTTTGTTCAGTGTAGTGTAAAACATATCGATAATTGTGTACATTTTCTGTAATGTTCGTCCTAACTATTAATTTATTAAGTATACTGGACGGGACTCTTATTCTGAATGATTCCAAAAATCCGTGACCTGGAAATACTTAATTATTCTTGCCAGCTTTACACACTGAACGACTTCACAGCATCAACATTTTTTAGCACATGTATTTGCGTTATTGTTATTGAACCAGACCGGACGCGGAGGTAGGAGACCGCTGTCTTTCAAATAAATAACTACACAGTCCACCAGTGAGTCACTATTGTGTGTATTGTAAATGTTTTCATCGTTTCGAGAGTTCATGGCTGTCAGGTAAGGTTAGTTAACTAGCTAATGTTATTCACTCAGCCAACCATGGGTATAATAATTTGCTGAAACTAAAACGAGTTTTTATATTGGACAAATTAATTTAAGTCCCGTTCCGTTTAACAAACTTTTAGCAACAGAATCTGCGGAATGAATACACCCTTGCTAGCATGTAACACTAGCTAATTTAACCCTAATCAGCCAACCAGTTAGCTAGCAATTGTGTTGTGACATCTCATTGCACTATAATCAAAGACTTTTATAACTAAACCCAGATAGGCTGTGGTCTGTCGTTTTCAATTGGAATAGATGAGTCATAGTGGGCAGAACAAGCAAAGAGGTGGGCAGAGCGAAGCGAGATCCTATTGGCCTGTTCTTGCATACGTCTGCATATTTCCGTTTGGGAACGCCTACTACGTGAAACGCGTGTGTGCAATAACTCAATTCGACTTTAAACTCCTTCTAAACAATGTGATTTTTAAAAACTTTCATCGATGAGAACATTTGATTTTGGTCTACAATCTGCAATCTCGTTTCATCTTCTCCCACTGGCCGCCAAATTTGGTAGTGAGTGGAAACGCCAAGCGCATTCTTCATATTTATATTCCAGTGAAATATCTCTCATTGTTCTATCTGTGCTACCAATATCATATCAGTTTTTTTCTCCATATTGCAGGTGTCCATAAACAGTAACAAATCATGAAACAGCTGCCTGCAGACACCGTGAGGCTTCTGTCCAGCTGTCAGGTCATCACCTCTGTGGTAAACGTGGTGAAGGAGCTGCTGGAGAATTCCTTGGATGCTGGTGCCTTGAGCATCGACATTAAACTGGTAAAATATTATTTTAACCATTACTGTGGCCAGGGAAGCACATGAAAATCACTAATGGCGTGTTGAAATTGTTACATGAGCGCATTCAGGTAGGTTTGCCGTGGCAAATTTAAATAACAAACAGGGTAATTCTGTTCAGAACAACCCAGGGTATGACGGCATTTCATCTTGTAATTGTACATCAAACATAGTTTTCATGAAAGTTGACACTATATGACATGAGTTTGATTTGGAAATGTGAAGTGCACATTTGGACTCATGGCTTGCTTGTATGACACCAAAGCAGTATTTATTATAATACTCAACATCTCCTCTGTCAAAATACATAGTCATCTTAATTTACAGCATTTCGTTCTTGCTGACAACAAAAAATGTGCAAAAATTGCCAGGAGGGATGGGGATAACTTCTTGTTGCTCGCAGTGTTCAAATTCAGAACGGCTGTCAGTCAAAACCATACGGCACTGTGAAGCACAGAGCCAGAGCTCTGACGTCATGTATAGCATGTTACTGTACAGTCACTACGTTCCAATTTAGGAGGCTTATAATTGCCCAAATCTGGCATTTTCAACCCATATACGAGAACGAGCGTTAAGGGTTACTCCTACCCTGCATTTTTTTTTAGGACCTTATCTTTTTAACCACAGATCATAGAAACGTTTTCACATACAGTGCAATCGGAAAGTATTCAGACCCCTTGACGTTTTCCACATTTTGTTAAGTTATGTCCTTATTCTAAAATGTATTAAATGTTTTTTTTCCCATCAGTCTACACACAATACCTCGCAATGACAGAGCAAAACCAGTTTTTTTTTAATTTGTGCAAATGTTTACAAAATAAAAAATGGAAATATAACATTTTACGTAAGTATTCAGACCCTTTACTAAGTACTTTCTTGAAGCACCTTAGGCTCGCTGCAGCCTCCAGTCCTCTTGGGTATGACGCTACAAGCTTGGCACACCTGTATTTGGGGAGATTCTCTCATTCCTCTCTGCAGATCCTCTCAAGCTCTGTAAAGCTGGATGGGGATCGTTGCTGCACAGCTACAGTACCAGTCAAAGTTTGGACACAACTACTCATTCCAGGGTTTTTCTTTATTTGTACTATTTTCTACATAGTAGAATTTAGTGAAGACATGAGAACGCATATGGAATCATGTAGTAAGCAAAAAAAGTGTTAAACAAATCAAAATATATATTTCAGATTCTTCAAAGTAGCCACCCTTTGCCTTTATGACAGCTTTGCACAGTCTTGGCATTCTCTCAACCAGCTTCATGAGGTAGTCACCTGGAATGCATTTCAATTAACAGGTGTGCCTTGTTAAGAGTTAATTTGTGGAATTTCTTTCCTTAATGCATTTGACCCAATCAGTTGTGTTGTGGAAGGTAGGGGTGGTATACAGAAGATAGCCCTATTTGGTAAAAGACCAAGTCCATATTGTGGCAAGAACAGCTCAAATAAGCAAAGACAAACGACGGCCCTCTGGAGCAGGTTTTCAACAAGGATCTCTCTGTACTTTGCTCCGTTCATCTTTGCCTCATCCTGACTAGTCTCCCAGTCCCTGTCGCTGAAAAACATCCCCAATGCATGATGCTGCCACCATGCTTCACTGTGGGGATGGGGCCAGGTTTCCTCCAGACGTGACGCTTGGCATTCAGGCCAGAGTTCAATCTTGGTTTCAACAGACCAGTGAATCTTGTTTCTCATGTCTGAGAGTCTTTAGGTGCCTTTTGGCAAACTTCAAGTGGGCTGTCATGTGTATTTAACTGAGGAGTGGCTTCTGTCTGGCCCTCTACCATAAAGGCCTGATTGGTGGAGTGCTGCAGAGATGGTTATCCTTCTGTAAAGTTTTCCCATCTCCACAGAGGAACTCTGGAGCTCTGTCAGAGTGACCATCTAGTTCTTGGTCACCTCTCTGCCAAGGCCCTTTTCCCCCTATTGCTCAGTTTGGCCTGGCGGCCAGCTCTAGAAGAGTCTTGGTGGCTCCAAACTTCTTCCATTTAGCAGTGATGGAGGCTATTGGGTTTTTGGGGACCTTCAATGCTGCAGACATTGTTTTTGGTACCCTTCCCAAGATCTGTGCCTCAACACAATCCTGTCTCGGAGCTCTGTGGACAATTCCTTTGACCTCATGGCTAGGTTTTTGCACTGACATTTACTGTCAACTGTGAGACTTTATTTAGACGTGTGCCTTTCCAAATCATGTCCAATCAATTGAATTTACAACAGGTGGACAATCACTTTGTAGAAACAGCTCAAGGATGATCATTGGAAACAGGATGCACCTGAGCTCAATTTTGAGTCTCATCGCAAAGGGTCTGAATACTTATGTAAATAATGTATTTCTGTTTTATTTTTAATACATTTGCAAAATGTCTAAACCTGTTTTCACTTTGTCATTATGGGGTATTGAGTGTAGATTGCTGAGGAAAATACAATATTTTATCCATTTTAGAATAAGGCTATAATGTAACAATGTGGAGAAAGTCGAGGGCTGTGAGTACTTTCCGAAGGCACTGTATGTAGACAATGGCTTTGTGTTGGAGATAATGAATGGGGTTGAAAAGTGGCAGAATTGCCCTTTTTGAAGGTATGCTGTTTAACCTGTCATGATAAAATGAATTTAGCTAGCAACACACACCGTCTCCAACTCCCAATTACTGTCTGAAATGGTTGTAGTGTACTCATGGTCATGTCATCTGAATTCCTAAGATATTTTCCCATTTCGAGTGGGCTCAGCTCACCTGCTCTCAGTGTGAGCTTGTTTTTCTTGGCATGGCGGAATACTTGAGTTCACTCTCATCAATGCAGTCTTTGCCCACTTCAAAGCCATTTCTTAATGAGCTGTCAGCAGTAATACTTTCAGGCAGCACAGCCAGCCTCTGAGGACATAGTGAAGCTTTTTTATTGGACTAATATTTCTAACTCTTCTCCTATATTGCCAAGAGGAAAGCAAATCCACTTATGAAGAGGAAAACATTTTTCCGGAACTGTGAACACCACATCATCAATATCAAAAGCCTCCAAGCATCTAGCACATACACCTGCCTGTATGGAAGGAAGCTAATGTTTTATTGAAGCACAATTGATGACTTTCTTGTACTTCCTCCTCTTGAATTGGAAACTAGGCTGCAGTGGACACTAAAACATTATCAGATCAACCCACAAAAGGTACTTTATGTTAATAGTCTTCCCTGTGGCTCTGTTGGTAGAGCATGGTGTTTGCAACGCCAGCATGGTGTGTGCAACGCCAGGGTTGTGGGTTCGATTCCCACGGGGGGCCAGTACAATTTTTTTTACAAATGCATGAAATGAAATGTATGCATTCACTACTGTAAGTCGCTCTGGATAAGAGCGTCTGCTAAATGACTAAAATGTAAATGTTAATAGGACACAACTAAATCTGCTTTTGAGACTCTTTGAAGGGACTACACTGAACTGACTTCAATTTCTTATGAACTGCATTCTCTGTTTTTTGTTTATGTCATGTCTTAGGAGAATTATGGTTTTGATCGAATAGAAATCAGAGACAATGGCTCTGGCATCAAAGCTGCTGATACTGATGTGATGGCTGTGCAACACTACACCTCTAAGATCTGCAGCCACGATGACCTGGAGCACCTGGCGACATATGGCTTCAGAGGAGAGGCCTTGGGCTCCATCTGTGCTGTGGCAGAGGTCAGATACATCTGTCTTTTAGACAATTCTGCTCCAAAAAGTCCAAAGCGGGACTAAGTAGCTGTGATAGATTTGTCCCGTTGACTCCCACCAGGTAGCTGTCACGACAAAGACGTCAGAGGACGACGTCGGGACCCAATACACGCTTGACCTCACGGGAAATGTTGTTTCCCAGAAGCCCTCTCACCTAGGGCAAGGTTTGGCTTTTTCCTTTTTACTGAAACGGACGATCCATTCCGTCCGTTTCCAACAATATTTATTATGTATACTTGACAGAGAGAAATGTTATGGGTAGACATGAGCTTTGATGTCTTTTCAGGTACCACAGTCTGTGCGCTGAAGCTTTTTAAGAATCTCCCAGTGAGGAGGCAGTACTATGCCAACACGAAGAAGTGCAAGGAGGAGTTGAAGAAGGTGCAGGACCTGCTCATGGCCTATGCCATTTTAAAACCAGAGCTGAGACTCACCCTCACTCACAATAAGGTACTACTTCTTTCTCATTATTTATGAATCTTATACTTCTTACCACAAGGTGTCCTCATCTGTCTGTATATTCCATGAAACCAATCCCTGCATACCAACTCCAATAATCACTGTTTAGAGTGTCGTTAATGCTGTGTATGATTTGATACGTTAGTGGTGTCTTGATGGGACTTAAAATGGTAGATCATCTTATTCCAGGGATGTGTTTCTCTCCTTACAAACACAATTCGATACACATCTTGTTACATGGGTTCCGATACTATACAGGAACGATACTTTTAGTTTGAAATGATTGGATCTGTCTCAGCTGACTTCTGAGCTGTGTGTGTGTGTGTATGATGTAGTGTGTCAGCTGAGCCATAGGGCAGACTGAGCATCTACCACAATCAGATGAGGGGGGGGCAATTGATCTGAAATTCTCATCACCCAGTGATTAACTTGTCATATATAAGATACAATTGCTTTGAGCTAGTAATATGTCAATATTTATCTTTTAGAAATGAGCAATGACATACATGGCCAATTAATATAACACAGCTTTGGATTTCACCCCTGTCACAAAAGCGAATGTTTTTGACCGCTTGGAACTTTACGGAGGAGAGCTGCTCTCTTCTCCCGTTCAGACCAGTGCAGCTCACAAAAATGATCGCTGTCCTTGTTATGAAATTACACTTTTACCCTGTTCATGTAATGACAGGAAAACCCCCAATTAGCAGTAACATGTTCAATCAGCAAGATGTGAGTTGTGTCCACCCCGGTAGCCCACACAGCTCTGCCGGTAAAAACACAATTTTCTACAGCGCATTTGGTAACAATGACCCAGCAAATTACATTGGTTGTCCCGCATTAAAGCCTATGATTTGAATATTGCGAAAGCCATTTTACATCTGAATGCTGAAGGTGCAGCACAGGTGTAGCCTACGAATATTAGAACAGGGATAGGGTAGGCCTAGCTACCTTACAGCTGCTCACGCCAATGAGTCCCGCACTGTGTGCACATCTGACTTGTAGATCAGTGTCATACGCAGGTGCAGTGTCTTCAGAAACTGTTCATACCCATTGACTTATTCCATATTTTGTTGTTACAGTCAGAATTCAAAATGGATTACATTTTGTTTTTTCTCACCAATCTACATACAATACCCCATAATGACAAAGTGAAAACAAGTTTCTTGACATTTTGTGCAAATTTATTGAAAATGGGATACAGAAATGTAACTTACACTGAACAAAAATATAAACGCAACATTCAACAATTTCAAAGATTTTACTAAGTTACAGTTCATATAAGGAATCAGTCAATTGAAATAAGGTCATTAGACCCTAATCTATGGATTTCACATGACTGGGAAGACAGATATGCATCTGTCGGTCACAGATGCCTTAAAAAATAAAAGGTAGGGGTGTAGATCAGAAAAACAGTTCGCATCTGGTGTGTCGCGCTGCATTGGTCACATCTCCTTTGCGTAGAGTTGATCAGGCTGTTGATTGTGGCCTGTGGAATGTTGTCCCACTCGTCTTCAATGGCTGTGCGAAGTTGCTGGATATTAGTGGGAACTGGAACACACTGTTGTACACATCAATCCAGAGCATCCCAAACATGCTCAATGGGTGACATGTCTGGTAAGTGTGCAGGCCGTGGAAGAACTGGGACATTTTCAGCTTCCAGGATTTGTGTACAGATCCTTGCGACATGGGAGCCGTGCATTATCATGCTGAAACGTGGTGATGGCGGTGGATGAATGGTACAACAATGGGCCTCAGGATCTCTTCACAGTATCTCTGTGCATTCAAATTGCCATCAATAAAATGCAATTGTGTTCGTTGTCCGTAGCTTATGCCTGCCCATACCATAACCGCACCGCAACCATGTGGCAAACCACTCGCCCACACGATTCCATACACGCTGTCTGCCATCTGCCCGGTACAGTTGAAACCGGGATTCATCTGTGAAGAGCACACTTCTCCACCGTGCCAGTGGCCATAGAAGTTTAGCATTTACTTACTTACTTACTTTATTGTCCTCATGGGGAAATTTTGTTGCAGTGGCATGTACACATTTAAAGTGGCGTTTAAATACAAAACAAAATTGACAATACAACTTTCATAAGTTACATACCAATAAAACATTTAAAAGAGAAAAAAAAAGACTAGCGTGCTGGCCTTACTGAGTCGATAGGAACATTAACCCGAGCTGTTTAGGAGGGATATCACACCTGGCACAAATGATTGTCTAGTTCTGTTTTTCCAAAGTCTGGGTATAGGGGGTGGCTTGTGTCTAAAAGGATTTTGTGAGCCTTGCGGAGGGCCCTGGCCTAAAAGATCTCATCCAGGCATGTCTGTTTGACTCCTTCATTTGCCAAGTGAAGTCGGTTACAATGCATATCTGCAGTCAATTCAAGACTCTGGTGAGGACGACGTGTTCGCAAATGAGCTTCCCTGTGACGATTTGTGCAGAAAGTCTTTGGTTGTGCAAACCCAAAGTTTCATCAGCTGTCCAGGTGGCTGGTCTCAGATGATCCTGCAGGTGAAGAAGCCAGATGTGGAGGTCCTGGGCTGGCATGGTTACACGTGGTCTGCGGTTGTGAGGCCGGTTGGACGTACTGCCAAATTCTCTAAAACGACGCTGGAGGCGGCTTATGGTAGAGAAATTAACATTACATTTTTGGGCAACAGCTCTGGTGGACATTCCTGCTGTCAGCATGCCAATTCCACGCTCCCTCAACTTGAGAGTGTGGCATTGTGTTGTCTGACAACTGGGAGTACAGGAGTGGGCTCAGCACGCACACTTGTGGGGCCCTATGTTGAGGATCAGCGTAGAGGAGGTGTTGTTGCCTAACTTTACCACCTGGGGTCGGCCGTCAGGAAGTCCAGGACCCAGTTGCACAGGGCGGGATTCAGTCTCGGGGCCCCGAGCTTGGAGGGCCCTATTGTATTGAAAGCTGAGCTGTAGTTGATGAGCAGCATTCTTACATAGGTATTCCTCTTGTCCAGATGGGATAGGGATAGGGCAGTGTGCATTGCGTTTGCGTCATCCCTGGATCTTTTGGGGCAGTATGCAAATTGTAGTGGGTGTCGATTTAAGGTGGAGATGATCCTTAACTAGCCACTCAAAGCATAATGATGACAGAAGAGCGTGCTTGTCTGAAATAAAGCTGAAATAAAAGATCCCAGAAATGTTCCATGCACGCATTTCTCCTTTGCCAAGATAATCCAAATCACTGGCCACTTTAATAATGTTTACAAATCTTGCATTGCTCATCTCATATGTATATATTGTATTTTACTGTATCTTAGTCTATGTAGCTCTGACATTGCTCGTCCAAATATTTATATATTCTTAATTCATCATTCTTTTACTTAGATTTGTGTGTATTGGGTATATGTTGTGAAATGTTTTGATATTACTTGTTAGATATTACTGCACTGTCGGAGCTAGAAACACAAGCATTTCGCTACACCCGCAATAACATCTGCTAAACACGTGTATGTGATCAATACAATTTGATTTGACCTGACAGGTGTGGCATATCAAGAAGATTTATTAAATTAGCATGATCACTACAGATGTTTCAAGTTGAGGGAGTGTGTAATTGGCATGCTGACTGCAGGAATGCCCACCAGAGGTGTTGTCAGAGAATTTTAATGTTAATTTCTCTACCATAAGCTGCCTCCAATGTCATTTTAGAGAATTTGACAGTACGTCTAACCGGCCTCCCAACCGCAGACCACGTGTAACTAGGACCTCCACATCCGGCTTCTTCACCTGCGGGACCGTCTGAGACCAGTCACCAGGACAGCTGATGAAACTGGGTTTGCACAACAGAATATTTTTTGCAGAAACCGTCTCAGGGAAGCTCATCTGTGTGCTCATTGTCTTCACCAGGGTCTTGACCTGACTGAATCCCGGTTTCAACTGTACCGGGCAGCCTGCAGACCGTGTGTATGGTGTCGTGGGCAAGCGGTTTGCTGATGTTAACATTGTGAACAGTGCCCTGTGGTGGTGGGGCTATGGTATGGGGCAGGCATAAGCTACGGACAACAAAAACAATTGCATTTTATTGATGGCAATTTTAAATGCACAGAAATACCGTGACGAGATCCTGAGGCCCACTGTTGTGACATTCATCCGTCGCCATCACCTGTTTCAGCATGATAATGCACGGCCCCATGTCACAAGGATCAGTACACAATGCCTGGAAGCTGAAAATGGCCCAGTTGTTCCATGGTCTACATACTCTCCAGGTGTGACGCAATGAGCATGTTTGGGATGCTCTGCAGCGACATGTAAGACCGCGTGTTCCAGTTCCCGCCAATGTCCAGCAACTTCACACAGTCATTGAAGTGGAGTGGGACAACATTCCACAGGCCACAATCAACAGCCTGATGCACTATGCGAAGGATATGTCTTGCTGCATGTGGAAAATGGTGGTCACACCAGATACTGACTGGTTTTCTGATCCACGCCTCTACTTTTTTTTAAGGTATCTGTGACCAACAGATGCGTATCTGTATGTAAAATCCATAAATTAGGGCCTAATGAACTTATTTCAATTGACTGATTTCCTTTGTATAAACTGTAACTCAGTAAAATCTTTGAAATTGTAGCATTTTTTTTTTCTTTTTCGGTGTGTATATATTGATATTCCAGACTCTGACATTGCTCATTCTTTTGGGGTTTGTGTGTGTGTTTGTTTTGTTAGGTATTACTGCACTGTTGGAGCTAGATACAAAAGCATTTCACTGAACATCTGCAAATAGTGTACGCCGCCAATACAATTTGATTTGAGATTGTTTCAGTCAGTGGCCACTTGGAATAAAATATTAGGGGAGGGAGTCAGAGGAGTTACTCGACCGCCGTATACTTTTCATTTGAAATCACTCGGAGATCATCAAGGGAGGAGCGTGCCCCCATTTCATGGCATTAGCACTTGGGAGACATATCCCGTATCCCGAACTTTGCACTTCAGCCTGTGTTGGGTTTCATGGCTTCTCCAAGTGCTTTTTACGGGAGTGATCCGTTTACAGTCACTAAATTGCATATTTCATTGCATAGACGTGTGCTGCTGCGGGCAGCATGCTTACAGAAATCAACACCCTGGAGATGTACTCGCTTGTGGACACCAATGACAGGGCCACCCGTGGGTGTGAATGTGTGTGCTTTTTCTCCTGGACTACTTTCCTCTCATACATCTGACACGAAGGAAAATCGGAGGAATCCATGCCTCGGTGGAGGTTGCACAGTGATGAGGAAGATTGTGTAACCTTGTGGCTACTGTGGTCAACTTTCATTATGCAGTGCACATTGATCCATTGGGTTGAATAATATGCTCAGACAACATGCTGATTTGAGAATGTGAACTAGTGTCCGTTTTACAAGCTCCAAGGTGCTAGCACAGACTCGCTGATTCAGTACAACTGCTCTCACAGTATGTGACCTGACATATGGACCAGTGTTCACTAACTTGTTCTCTAGCCTTCCCCAAACCCCCTGTTCTCGTTCAGGTCTTTCTAGAACAGTTGACACAGTAAACCTCTCTCTTACCCCCTCTTGTGCCGCCACACAGGTAAGGGAAGTGCTACAGGCGAGGCTTTGATTGGTGGTCAGCGTCTACTGTCTTGATTTCGAGATCCGGCAGGTGGTCTTTTTTTAGGCGGACTGAAAATAAGCTGCTACGTGTTGTTGCAGGTGGTGGTGTGGCAGAAGGCCAAGGTGTCCGATCACAGGATGGCTCTCATGGCTACACTGGGGCCCAACGCTGTGGCCCACCTGCTCCCTGTCCACCATCAACAACCAGAGGTCAGTCAAACACTCACACCAGCATCACTCTGTCATGGGACTGGTCCAACCAAACCAGTAATCATAGATAAAACGCTTCTGCCGTCCTGCAGTAATGCAATTTAACTATGCTATATAGGTGAAAAACAGAAATTGGATATGAGTTCTACTACACCGCTTAGGACCAACGTTGTTGGCCTTACCCCAGAAATTTCCCATCTGTTTTGATTGAACACTCTTTCGAGTGGCTATTATAATGTAGTCTCATACACCACATGGAATTGGATCAAGCAAGGCTACACATTAGCCACAGTCAAGGGCTTTAATGTTACACCTCAGTCCTGAAATATGTGAGCAGATGGCTGTTCTTGGAGGTGTCCACACAGAGCTTGACTTAAACATTGCTGGTTTTGCAGTACTGTCTCCTCCTGCAGTGCTCAATGACACCAGTTACTATTTGATTGACTTCTGTATCTCCCAAAAGTACACATCAGTCACTTTAAAAAACATTTGTATATATATATATATTTTTTTACAATAAGTGCCCTGCCTCCAAAATAGAAAAAGAGAACATGTAAAGAGTCGGAGCACCATTTGACTCGAATGACGTGTCATGCAAATGGAAGGGGCAATCATGAAACGATACACCATAACTGTCTTTACAAGAAAAAGCCATTCGAACCCTTGTGACAAATGTGGCACTGAATTAAATTAGAAGAGATTGTGTGACCCCCGTGGTGCATGTGGATGGCCCAGTGTCAGAGAGAGACATGACACGGCTGCACTGGCACCCAGCCACTCGTCCTCCCACTGCCCTCCAGGCTTGGCCAACACCATGTTTCCCAGAGACCCTCTCTCCATATCCTGGGTGTGTTCCACAGTGCATGGACCTTGTTCTGGACGGTGGTGGTTCAGCTGCAGAACGGACAGGTCCACCGTGTGTGTGACTGACTGCAAGTGAGAAACCTAAGAGAAATACTAGACAGCAAGCTTGGTAAATGACTGCACCAAGAACTCCTGATTTCAAGCCAGTATATGATGTTGGTTGGCTGTTCGGCAGCTACATCTATGCCCTTTTCTCCTTGTGTGAGATTTGCTTTGTTGCTGGTAATTGAGTTGGCTGTGGAGCGTTAAGTTTCTGCTTGGTCATGGTAGGTGTTGTGTGGCTGCTACCTGCCGTGCATCTCTCGGCTAATGTGGCCTGACAGATACGGAGCACAAGTCCCTTTCCCTTGTTTGCTTTGTTATTTTTCAGCAGGACTCTGGGTCCTAGTTATGAGAAGGACCATTGGCCTTTGTCCTCCCGGTAGCAATGAAAGAACGCTTATTGGCTCCCCCTTCATTCGCCGAAGCTTAGCGATCACGGAATCCAGTTCAAAGATTCCACACGCAATTCTGGGAAGTTGATTGTAGGGGCCATGCCTCTTGTGGAACAAAATGTGATGCTCATTTTGGCAACGTGACAACACACAACCATGCCCTTTGGTGCTAAGGTACCGTTGGTGCTACCATAACTTGACCTAATTAGATCATGAACAGAACAAGAGGAAACCACATGTACACTAAAGTTCAAAAGTTTGGGTTCACTTAGAAATGTTCTTGTTTTTGAAAGAAAAAAAAAAGTGTCCATTAAAAAAACATCAAATTGATCAGAAATGCAGTGTAGACGTTGTTAATGTTGTAAATGACTATTGTAGCTGGAAATGACAGATTTTAAAAAAAAATTTAATGGAATATCTACATAGGCGTACAGAGGCCCATTATCAGCAACCATCACTCCTGTGTTCCAATGGCACGTTATGTTAGCTAATCCAAGTTTAGTATTTTAAAAGGCTAATTGATCATTAGAAAACGCGTTTGCAATTATGTTAGCACAGCTGAAAACGGTGTGTTGATTAAAAAAGCAATAAAACTGGCATTTTTTAGACTAGTTGAGTATCTGGAGCATCAGCATTTGTGGGTTCGATTTACAGGCTCAAAATGGCCAGGAACAAAGACCTTTCTTCTGAAACTCATCAGTCTATTCTTGTTCTGAGAAATGAAGGCTATTCCATGTGAGAAATTGCCAAGAAACTGAAGATCTGGTACAATGCTGTGTACTACTCCCTTCACAGAACAGTGCAAACTGGCTCTAACCAGAATAGAAAGGGGAGTGGGAGGCCCCTGTGCACAACTGAGCAAGAGAACAAGTACATTAGAGTGTCTAGTTTGAGAAATAGATGCCTCACAAGTCCTCAACTGGCAGCTTCATTAAATAGTACCCGCAAAACACCAGTCTCAACATCAACACTGAAGAGGCGACTCCGGGATGCTGACCTTCTAGGCAGAGTTGCAAACAAAAAGCCATATCTCAGACTGGCCAATAAAAAGAAAAGATGAAGATGGGCAAAAGAACACAGACACTGGACAGAGGATCTCTGCCTAGAAGGCCAGCATGCTGGAGTCGCCTCTTCACTGTTGATGTTGAGACTGGTGTTTTGCAGGTACTATTTAATGAAGCTGCCAGTTGAGGACTTCTTTTAATCAGGACATTTTTCAGCTGTGCTAACATAATTACAAAAGGGTTTTCTAATGATCAAATTGCCTTTTTACAATGCTAAATTTGGATTAGCTAACACAACGTGCCATTGGAACACGGGAGTGATGGTTGCTGATAATGGGCCTCTGTACGCCTATGTAGATGTTCCATTAAAGATCAGCCGTTTCCAGCTACAATAGTCATTTACAAAATTAACAATGTCTACACTGTATTTCTGATCAATTTGATGTTATTTTAATGGATAGAAAATTTTCTTTTCAGAAACAAGGACATTTCTAAGTGACAACAAACTTTTGAACGGTAGTGTACGTGCAAATCCTCAAACAGCGTTGCATCAATGAACTGGCTTTTCATTTACTGTGTTAAGTTATGAGAAGTTTTGCACTGCTCATTAAAATGAGCAGTGTGCCGATCTGAAACCAAAACAATGTGTCCCTGGAACTACATCTTCCATGCGTGAGGATAGTGTGTTCTTTTGTTTTGTGGTACCACATTACATATAGCCCAGCTACATCGATAGCTTTGTAATAACATTAGCCTTAGGTCTGGCTCATGAAACTCATTATCCAGATAAGGAAATGTTTTTGTCTACCAATTTTTTTTCTCTCTCTCTCTCAACAATCTTAGAATGTCCTATAGAACCACCCTTTTAATTTATGCGGTGAGAGGTCTGCTTGAGTAATCAGTCATTAGCCAGGGAGAGATGATCACTCATCGGGTAGGACACCAAGCCAAGATGTGTTCCAGTTCCGCGCTCATGGGTGTGACACGTGCAGACAGACTGGGGAACACAGCCAGGCCTGCTGCTCAGGTCACCTGAGAAAAGTTTGACTCAATCTTAGGACCCTGGCCTGTGTCAATCCTAGGACCTCTGTTTTTCAGATTTAGGTAGGTTGTCTTGCAGATTTCATATCTCACACAGTTCTCACTTGGTTTATTTAGTTATTTTCCCTTAACTTTGGTGCCTACTATATTTAAGTATTTCATCTTTGGCAAGACATTGTTTGACATATTTTGTATGAAAATATACTCGTGGTCACTCCTTGATTGAGTGGACGCATCAAGAGTTTTTTGTTTTTTTTCAAGAGGCTTAGCTGTAAGTGTGTCAACGAGTATCTGCGGGGAACCTGGGCCATTTTTTTTCTGTACTACTTTTGTAATTACGAGAGCGGGGTCCTGTGGCAGTGAACACTGCTGCCAATGAGGCCCAGATTACCTCTACATGACTCAGCCTCGAATAATCGAGCTCATTCATGGCCAGGTAGTCAGTGGGCAGGATCACCTGCATCACAGTAATTGACAAATATTTTAATGGAAAAGTATATGTAATGTACATGGCTGTTGTTAAAACTCCAATTATATGGCCCTAATGCTTGTCAACTGCGGAGCTTGTTAATTTAGAATTGTTTGCCTGAGTTATGCAGTACACAGTGGATAATTTTAGTAATTTGGAGCTGGTTCTCTTTTCACCAACACTTTTGTCTATCACATGCCGCCAACAGAAACTGTTTCCTAGAATTAAGAAGCTTGGAAACAGCAGTTTGATGTCATTGGTTGTCCAAACAGTTTTGAAGTGTGAACACGTGTGATGTTTCTGTTGAATAAAAAAAAACAACATGTGAATCCTTAAAGGGATATTTCACCCATATTACAAAATTCCTTACCCTGTAAGCAGTCTATGGACCAGGTATGGCAGCAATCCATGCTTTTGTTTAGTTTCCCTTAGCACTGTTTCCTCTTTCTAATGTTTTAGCATTTGTGGCAAAAATCCCATTCAAGTCATGGGACCGATATGGGCATTTTTCATGCATTATGTCCAAAACATCTGAAATTATCTAAAATTGATTGTGAAGCTCAACAAAGTCACTTATAGATGATTTGAACATGTGAGAAAAGTGTTAATATCAGTCCCATGACTTGAATGGGATTTCTGCCACAAATGCCAAAAAGTTAGCATATAGAAACCGTACCAGGGAAACTAAACCAAAGCTTGAATTGCTGTCATGTTCATAGACATAGAAAACCAATATGTAATTTGGCTGAACTATCCCTTTAAAGATGTGAAATCGTTAAGGATCCGGCATGAATCGATTTGATAGTGTACTTTTTTAAATCTCAAAGTCCCTGAGACTAGATTGTTCAGACTTGGTTTGAAGTAATTTTTTAAGATTTTGGCGTAAAATGTAAAACATTCTAATGTTGGGTAACTGGTTTTTGGTTAGAAAACACTAATGTAAGCGGTATTTTTTTTTGCCCTTATCACTACACTGCTGATTCAAGTAATCAACTCATCAACAAGCTTTGGTTATTTGAATCAGCTGTATAGTGCTAGGTCAAAAACCAAAACGCACTGGCCTAGGTAAACAGAAAAAGCATAGACTACTGTCTCTCCTTGTCCATAGAAGGAAACAAATAAGTATGTTTTTAATTTGAGTGAACTGTACCCAAATCCCTGTTATTTTACCTTATTTTTACATGGTATTTAAATTACAGATGCATTGTAAGTACAGTATCGGTACATATTGTTACAAATTATGCAAAAAGCATGTTTGGTTACATAGCTGCTGTAGTTAATGTGTACATTACATCATGATGATGATGATGATGATGATGGTAGTACTCATTTAATTTGTTTTTCTAACAGAGATTTAAATTACTTTTGCCCAAGGGATCCATGGAATATGTTTAAACTGTGTAATACAATGTACTCATCTACAATTTATGTTCATATCACTGGCCAACATGGGCCTGGGAGGCTCAGAGATATTGGTATCCACAGTACTCCACAAATTATACATTTTTCAACTCGGTACTATAAATGCACTGAAATATAAGCTTTAAAACAGCAATGTTTTCTTTCTGTCTCATGGCAAAATGTGTAGAATTGCAGGATATTAGCTTGAAAAATGCATAATTTTCTTTGCGATGCTAAGAGGCTAGCCTTTGTAAGTGTTATTAACCCAGGGGGCGAGACTTGGTTCGTCCAGCCGTGCACAGCAGATGTTATAGTAAAACTCCTTGTAGGGCTGGGCGATATATTGAATTAATTCGATTGTGTTAAAACAACTTTGAATTAATGTTCCAAATGCCTGTATCGCAAGAATCAAGTAATTTTTTTCCCCCCTACTTCTGTTTTTGAGTGTTTGTCTTTTTGGTCTCGTCTCCTTCATTCCTTCTGTACTGTGCATGTTCCCACTCACACACAGACACCAAGCCCCTCCCCCACAATAACAATGCAAAGAAATGTAACTTCTCTCTGAATACAATCAGTTTCAACTTGCTATTTGCATTTGAAGTTTGGTTCAACATAATCGGTCATATGGACCCTCACCCTCCATTTGGCAAATCCAACCATAATTCTATCCTGCTTACAAGCAAAAACTAAAGCAGGAAGTACCAGTGACTTGCTTAGTACGGAAGTGGTCAGATGACGCGGATGCTACACTACAGGACTGTTTTGCTATCACAGACTGGATTATGTTCCAGGATTCATCCAATGGCATTGAGGAGTATACCACCTCCGTCACTGGCTTCATCAATAAGTGCATTGACGATGTTGTCCCCACAGTGACCATACATACATTTCCCAACCAGAAGCCATGGATTACAGGCAACATCCGCACCGAGCTAAAGGCTAGAGCTGCCGCTTTCAAGGAGCGGGACACTAATCTGGACGCTTATAAGAACTCCCGCTATGCCTTCTGATGAACCATCATACAGGCAAAGCGTCAATAAAAGACTAAGATTGAATCCTGCTACACCGGCTCTGATGCTCGTCGGATGTGGCAGGGCTTGAAAAATATTACCGACTACAAAGAGAAACCAAGCCATGAGCTGCCCAATGACGCGAGCCTACCAGACGAGCTAAATGCCATTTATGCTCGCTTCGAGGCAAGCAACACTGAAGCATGCATGAGAGCACCAGCTGTTCCGGACGACTGTGTGATCACGCTTTACATAGCCGATGTGAGCAAGACCTTTAAACAGCTCAACATTCACAAAGCCGTGGGGCCAGACGGGTTACCAGGACGTGTACTCAAAGCATGCGAGGACCAACTGGCAAGTGTCTTCACTGACATTTTCAACCTCTTCCTGACCGAGTCTGTAATACCTACATGTTTCAAACAGACCACCGTAGTCCCTTGCCCAAGAAAGTGAAGGTAACCTTCCTAAATGATTACCACCCCATAGCACTCATGTCGGTAGCCACAAAGTGCTTTGAAAGGCTGGTCATGGCTCACATCAACACCATCGTGCCGGAAAATCTAGACCACTCCAATTTGCATACCGCACCAACAGATCCACAGGTGACGCAATCACACTTCCCTTTTCCACCTGGACAAAAGGAACATATTTGAGAATGCTGTTCATTGACTACAGCTCAGCGTTCAACACCATAGTGCCCACAAAGCTCATCGCTAAGCTAAGGACCCTGGGACTAAAAACATCCCTTTGCCACTGGATTCTGGAATTTGACGGGCTGCCCCAAGGTGGTAAGGGTATGCAACAACACATCTGCCACACCGATCCTCAACACTGGGACCCCTCAGGGGTGTGTGCTTAGTCTCCTTCTGTATTCTCTGTTTACCCACGACTGCGTGGCCAAGTCTGACACCAACACCATCATTAAGTTTGCTGATGACATAACAGTGGTAGGCCTGATTACCGACAACAATGAGACAGCCTATAGGGAGGAGGTTCGAGACCTGGCAGTGTGGTGCCAGGACAATAACCTCTCCCTCAACGTGAGCAAGACAAAGGAGATGATCATGGGCTACAGGAAAAGGAGGGCCGAACATGCCCCCATTCACATCCACGTGGCTGTAGTGGAGCAGTTTCAAGTTCCTTGGCGTCCACATCACCAACAAACTAACATGGTCCAAGCACACCAAGACAGTCGTGAAGAGGGCACGACAACACCTTTTCCCCCACAGGAGACTTAAAAGATTTGGCATGGGTCCTCAGATCCTCAAAAGGTTCTACAGCTGCACCATCGAGAGCATCCTGACCGGTTGCATCACTGCCTGCTATGGCAATTGCTCGGCATCTACAGAGGGTAGTGTGTACGGCCCAGTACATCACTGGGGCCAAGCTTCCTGCCATCCAGGACCTATATAATAGGCAGTGTCAGAGGAAAGCCCATAAAATTGTCAGAGACTCCAGTCACCGAAGTCATAGACTGTTCTCTCTGCTACCGCATGGCAAGTGGTACCGGAGCGCCAAGTCTAGGACCAAAAGGCTCCTTAACAGCTTCTACCCCCAAGCCATAAGACTGCTGAACAATTAATCAAATGGACACCCGGACTATTTACATTGACACACACCCCCCATATGTATTTTACACTGCTGCTACTTGCTGTTTATTATCTATGAATAGTCACTTTACCCCTACCTGCATGTACACAATAAGTCTACTAACCTGTACCCTCGCACATTGACTCGGTACCGGTACCCCCTGTATATAGCCTCATTATTGTTAATGTGTTACTTTTTCTTTTACTATTTTTACTTAAGAAAATATTAGTTTATTTAGTAAAACTCTTTCTTGAACTGCATTGTTGATTTGAGGGCTTGTAAGTAAGCATTTCACGGTAAGATCTACACCTGTTGTATTTGGAGTATGTGACAAATAGAATTTGGTTATTTGTAAGGTCCCTCAGGTGAGCCTGGAATTTCAAACACAGATTCAACCACAAAGACCAGGGAGGTTTTTCAATGCCTTACAAAGAAGGGCACCTATTGGTAGATGGGTAAAAAATAAATAAAGCAGACATCGAATATCCATTTGAGCATAGTGACGTTATGAATTACTCTTTGGATGGTGTATCAATATACCCAGTAACTACTCAGGTGCCGGAGACGCTGTAATCGCTGCCAAAGGTGCTTCTACAAAGTATTGACTCGGGTGTGAATACTTTATAGAATGTAAATGAGATATTTTTGTATTTTATTTTCAATACATGTGAAAACATTTGTAAAACAAGTTTTCACTTTGTCATTATGGGGTATTGTGTGTAGATGGGTGAGAAACAAAATCAATTTAATCAATTTTGAATTCAGGCTGTAATGCAACAAAATGTGGATTAAGTCAAGGGGTATGAATTCTTCCTGAAGGCATTGTAATTGTGTGACAAAGCTTATTTAGAGAGGTTTTAAAAATCGATGTGAATCGCCCATAAGTAGGGAGAAAAAATCTAGATATTATTTTTAGGCCATATCGCCGAGCCCTAACTCCCTGTAATACATTTTTATCGCACGGGAGTTGTTCTGATTATGAGGGGGGTCCCTGATGAATTTGCTATCACAAAAGGGAACCCCTGTATTACATTCTACCTGCCTGTGTAATATGCATGTTAATAGGCAGGGCCACTTGGTATGAAGTGAGTTCAAACTATAACTGTAAAAAATGTTTTGCACTGATAAATTGTTCCCCAGTTGTTACGTTGATTTTATTTCTTTTAACAGATCGTAATTGATGGATTCTTTCCCAGACCTGGTATGGATTGCTCTTTAGCAAGCTCCAGTAACCCCGACAAAACATTTATCTTTGTGAATGATCGACCTGTCCACCAGAAGGATATCCTGAAGGTAAAAACATTTTTTTTGTGTTAATGAAATGTACATATGTTTGTTTGTTTGGTTTAGGTAAAGAAAATTGGCAGCCAATGGGATAGAGGTGTTCTATAAACAAGAGCTTTTGAAGTAGCTTGGACAAAATTTGTTGTCTTCCTGTAATTGTACAGTGCGTATTCACTAGAGCTGGGACGATAAACAAAACATTATTGATCATACCGATCACTTATCGGTGGCATTTTGCTGATTTTAGTTCATTATGATAAGTACCCTAAACTGAGAAATGTGAAGTTTGAAAATAAATAATTGTTCTAATATGGGTGATTTGTTAATTGGACAATTGATGGCTATAACCATCAAAGTAGTAGTAGTTTTCAAGGATAATAAAAATGTAAAAAACAGTGGTTCATATTATCTTTATCACATCAATTCAGGCACTAGAAGCACACCCAGTAGTATTTTTATTTAACCGAAGATTTTTTTAAAAATACATAAAGTCGCTCTAGCTGAAGACGACAATGCATACAGAATAAAATCCAAAAGCTTATTTCATTACGGTCCTCTAAAGTATCACTTTGTCAACGCATAGGCCTGTCTATTATCCCCGATGTAGCTCTCTGTCATTTGATACTGTCACTTTGACAGTGTTGTAGCGTTTACATAACAAAGTGAAGCATTGCTCATAGTATCATTGCAGTTCATATACCTTTTCTCTGCTTGACCATCAGGTGGTCCGGCAGCACTTCCTGGCTCAGTACCCGGCAGACTCTGCCCTAAATCGTTATCCCACTATGATGCTCAATATCACTGTTCCCGCATCCACTGTAGACGTCAACCTGACACCCGACAAGACCCAGATTCTGCTCCAGAACAAGGTGCCGTTTTCTATTCTTTTATCATTTTCCTTGCAGACAGGTTGAAAGATTAGAGAACTAAGGGGAAACAGAATATGATGGGGGGGGTAGCTGCAGAACCAGTTACCAGTCAATTTAGACATTTTGGCTTTCAGACTGATTCAACTGCGAATATGCAATGCAAGCAAATTCCATTTGGCAAATTCACGATTTCCTTACGTGTAGCCTCTACGGTACAGCAAGGAATCCATGTACTTGCTTTGGCTAGTAAACGTTACGGTCTCTTAAATGTAACTCCTCAAAACAACTTGATTTGATTTTCTTTTATAAAAATAGAAAGTGCTGACAGTAAACAGTAAGTTGACAATCAGTTCTGCACCCACCACCATTTGAAATAATAGGAGCTGACCAGTGCTGTAATTAACCACAGAAATTAAATTAACAGTTACCTGGTTGCACAGCCATTTCCTGTAAAACAGAAAGGGAAAAGTGAACAGCATGGGTATTAGTGTGTGTGGTGTTATTTCTCACTGAGACTTTGACTCTCAGGTGGCTGTGCTGGCTGCAGTGGAGACGCTGTTGGTTTCCTTCTATGGCCCTGGGTTGGGGTCTGCCGCTGAGGCTCCACCAGTCACTGGAGAATATGATGGAGGCAGCGGCCTGCATGCTGGCCCATCACTGGGCCACTGTAGGGGAAACGCTGACTTAGAGGACAGTCTTGCGGAGCACAATGTCAGAGTGGCCAAAGCTCCATCTGACTGCAGTGATGGCCCTCCATCCAAGGTAGTGGCTGGTGACCAGACAGAAAACACTAGCTCCTCCTCTTCCTCTGAAGACTGGATAGTCAACCTAAATCCAGGGGACTTTGACCTGGCATTTCCACAATTGGAAGATTACATGGCTTCGACTGGCACCGGGACAACAAATTCAGGCACGGCCAAAGGCCTGGAGAGGCTCGACAGCCACGACCAAGGTCATGACAAAGGCAAAGACGTCGAGCAGTTATCAGCAGTGAGTTGGAGCCGAGGAACGGCTCTGACGGACCCTTCCACAGGCGAGCCGTTGCAGCCCGTCAAGGTCCACCTGGCCACTGGATCGAGCAGTGACCTTGGCCAGGTCATGGCCAAGGGACAGAGCAGCCCTGGCAAAAAGGTGTCCAACGCCATAACAGAGAAACGGGCGGTGCTGACGGCCTACGACTTGATCAATAACCGTGCCATGAGGACCCCCCTGTCCCCTGCCGCCCTGTTTGAGATGGAGACCCGGGCATCGGTTCTCCAGGAGAAGCCCACAGCCAGACTCCAGGACATCTCCACTGCCGTGCAGGAGAAATGGAAAAACCTAGGGGAGGAGGACCGAAAGAAGTGGGTTTCCAGACTTCACTTTCGAAGCAGTTGTTTCCATTTGTTATTATTAGCAAGGCAAAAAAAGAAAGGTTGACCTGTCACTTGCATGTGTAAAATATGGCCCAGGAAATTTTGCTTGGCATATTCATGTTGCTACCCAGACAGAGAATTGTTGAGATGAGCTATGTTTATATTTTCCAGACAACTGAATCTGATTACTAGGTTACATGGTCAGTATTTTCCACTGTAAAACAGGTATTCTGCATGATGAAATATCTCCCCTTTTTCCAAAGTATGCCATGCATCTTAGGCACTCAAAAGTATTTTGCTAGTCACTCTTAATACATTTAACTTAATATTCTGTATGTGGACACGCACTAACCCTCTCCTCTGTCTCACCCGTCTGGTGCGGCTTGTTCCTAGTTGAAGACGTTGTCAGAAAGATCTTAATCAGCAAGTGCAAAAGATGGGCCACATTTCAGATGCATCAAAAATGTCTTGATTTATGAATATGTTCTAGTATTTCGATTTGTTGCGTTTTCGACAAATAATAAGATGTAGGCGAACGAAACGGATAATATACACTGTGTATACAAAACATTAAGAACACCTGCTCTTTCCATGACAGACTGACCAGGTGAAAGCTTTGATTCCTTATTGATGTCATTTGTTAAATCCATTTCAACCCGTTTAGATGAAGGGGAGGAGAGACAGGTTAAAGAATTACTTTTAAGCCTTTAGAGAATTGAGACGTGGATTGTTGTGTATGTGTGCCATTCAGAGGGTGAATGGGCAAGACAACATATTTAAGTGCCTTTTGAACAGGGTATGGTAGTAGGTGCCAGCACACCGGTTTGTCAAGAACTGCAACACTGCTGGGTTTCTCACGCTCAACAGTTTCCCTTGTGTATCAAGAATGGTCCACCACCCAAAGGTCATCCAGCCAACTTGACACAACTGTGGGAAGCATTGAAGTCAACATGGGCCAGCATCCCTGTGGGACATTTCAGCACCTTGTAGAGTCCATGCCCTGACGAATTGAGGCTCTTCTGAGGGCAAAATAAGGTGTTCCTAATGTTTGGGGTATGAATATAGTTTTAGAAAATATAATGGATCATTTTGTTAGCACTTTATAATAACACCACGTAATAAAGCATTTATGATGGATTAGTTAAATAGTTTATTCATCATTTACCAATCATTACTCCATTCATACGCTGTTTAATATGGTTCCTTTATAAACCATTTACTAATCATTAGCTAAGTATTTTTGCTTGGCCTCAAGTGTGGGCTATTTATGCTTTATAAATACTTTATAAGCTGATGCTCCTTAAGTTCTCAAAATAGCCAAGAGCATAACCAATGGTTGAAGAATACGCATTTTATTCACAAACAGTGAAACTGTTGCAAGGACTTGTGGGAGAATTGTAATGTAACTGTTCTGCTAATGCCAACCTAGTGAACGCTAATTAATCATAAAACGGGGAGATGTAGCTTACAACTAGTGGACTTTTTATATTCCTTCACTACTGATATGTGATTGAGGTAGAAATGTTACATGTACAATGCATGACCTGCTTGTCGAACATCTCATTCCAAAATCATGGGCATTAATATGAAGTTGGTCCTCCCCTTTGCTGCTATAGTATATTTGTTTACATCGCCAGCTAACAAGATGCTTGTTTTTTGCCTGTTTCTACCGATGCAATTCATTTGGAAACTGGCCCAGCTTT
This sequence comes from Salmo trutta, assembly GCF_901001165.1. NCBI lineage: Eukaryota > Metazoa > Chordata > Actinopteri > Salmoniformes > Salmonidae > Salmo > Salmo trutta. The sequence goes on from NC_042976.1 coordinate 44,219,356, forward strand.
GTAACTAACCAGCTTACATTGTCAAACTCTGTAGCTAGTCTGTCAGGCAAGAAAGCAAGAGTTGATTGGAGGAGACTGAGTTTGTGTGTGTGGAATGGGAGGCGTGTAACTGTCACAATTTTTGGAACCCCTTATTAGGAAGAGAGTATGTTGAGGAAAAATAAAGAGCAGAAGGAAGAGGGAGATTATGTTCCTAACCACAATTGTATCCTATTTGTTGCTCCTCTCCCTCTGTTACTCTAGGTCAGTGTTAGAGAAGGAAGTGATGTGGAGATTCAGGGCTAAGCAGCAAAAGGCAGGGAGGAAGAGGAGTTAGAGATGATGGGAGGGATAGAGATGTGGAGCGAGGAGTGGAGGGAGAAAGGAAGAGGAGAGTGAAAAGGAGGGGAGGAAGAGGAGTGAAAAGGAGGGGGAGGGAGGGGAAGGAGAGCACACATGAGAGGGGAGCCTATGTTTCCATGGAGTGTGTCTGCCCCAAGTCCAACCATTCACCCTTGTACCACACAGCCTGGGCCTGAAGTGACAGTGGCAGGGTTTTTGGAGTGATCTTTAAGTGGTAGGAACTTATATCGGTCGCGTGGACCAGGTTGTAACTCATTTGAAAGCAGGAAGTTTTAAAGGTGCAAGAGGGTGTGTGATGTGCATCCTGAGTGGACACGGGGCAGAAAGTGTGAGATGTGTAGAAACCTCTTTTTAGGTGCTCCACGTGTTCTGTGCCACTTTGCAGGATGGGGCCGTGCTTCCAGAAGTTCCATGACATGTTGTAGACTAGACTGGAGTGATAGATGTGGAGTGATAGATGTGCAGATGATGTGCAAGTAGAGATACTGGGGTACAAAAGAGCAAAACAAATTAACAATATGGGGATGAGATAGTTGGGTGTGCTATTTACAGATTGGCCGTGTACAGGTACAGTGATCAGTAAGCTGCTCTGACAGCTGATGCTTAAAGTTAGAGAAGGAGATATGTCTCCAGCTTCAGTGATTTTTGCAATCCGTTCCAGTCATTGGCAGCAAAGGACTGGAAGGAAAGGAGGTGTTGGCTTTGGAGATGACCGGTGAAATATACCTGCTGGAGAGCGTGCTACGGGTGGGTGTTGCTATGGTGACCAGTGAGCCGAGATAAGGCGGGACTTTACATAGCAAAGACTTATAGATGACCTGGAGCTAGTGGGTTTGGCGACGAATATGTAGCGGGGGCCAGCCAACAAGGGCATACAGGTCGCAGTGGTGGGTAGTATATGGGGCTTTGGTGACAAAACGGATGGCACTGTGATAGACTACATCCAATTTGCTGAGTAGAGTGTTGGAGGCTATTTTGTCAATTACATCGAAGTCAAGGATCGGTAGGATAGTCAGTTTTATGAGGGTATATTTGGCAGCATGAGTGAAGGAGGCTTTGTTGCGAAATAAGAAGCCGATTTTGGATTGGAGATGCTTAATGTGAGTCTGGAAGGAGAGTTTAGTCTAACCAGACACCTAGGTATTTGTAGTTGTCCACATATTCTAAGTCAGAACCGTCCCGAGTAGTAATGCTGGACAGGCGGGCAGGTGCGTGCAGCAATCGGTTGAAGAGCATGCATTTCACTTTACTAGCATTTAAGAGCAGTTGGTGGCCACATAATGAGTGTTGTATGGCATTGAAGCTCGTTTGGAGTTTTGTTAACAGTGTCCAAGGAAGGGCCAGATGTATACAGAATGGTGTTGTCTGCATAGAGGTGGATCAGAGAATCACCTGCAGCAAGAGCGACATCATTGATATAAACAGAGAAAATAGTCGGCCTGAGAATTGAACCCTGTGGCACCCCCAGAGACTGCCAGAGGTCCGGACAACAGGCCCTCCGATTTGACACACTGAACTCTATCTGAGAAGTTGGCACTATGTATTGGGGCAGGTAGCCTTCTCCTGGCATCCGCCAAAAACGGATTTGTCCGTCGGACTGCCAGAAGGTGAAGCGGGGTTAATCACTACAGAGAATGCGTTTCCACTGCTCCAGAGTTGAATGGCGGCGAGCTTTACACCACTCCAGCCGGCTGCTCGGCCATGGAAACCCATTTTCTGAAGCTCCAGACGAAGAGTTCTTGCGCTGACGTTTCTTCCGGAGGCAGTTTGGAACTCGTTCTGTGAGCTTGTGTGGCCTACCACTTCGTGGCTGAGCTGTTGTTGCTGCTAGATGTTTCCACTTCACATTAACAGCACTTACAGTTGACCAGGGCAGACATTTTACGAACTGACTTGTGGGAAAGGTGGCATCCTATGATGGTGCCACGTTGAATGTCACTGAATTCTTCAAAAAGGCCATTCTACTGCCAATGTTTGTCTATGGAGATGGCATGGCTGTGTGCTCGATTTTATTCACCTGTCAGAAACGGGTGTGGCTGAAATGGCAGAATCTACTAATTTTGAATGTGTGTCCGTATACAGTTGAAGTCGGAAGTTTACATACACTTAGGTTGGAGTCATTAAAACTCGTTTTTCAACAACTCCACAAATTTCTTGTTAACAAACTATAGTTTTGGCAAGTTGGTTAGGACATCTACTTTGTGCATGACAAGTCATTTTTCCAACAATTGTTTACAGACAGATTATCTCACTTATAATTCACTGTATCACAATTCCAGTGGGTCAGAAGTTTACATACACTAAGTTGACTGTGCCTTTAAACAGCTTGGAGAATTCCAGAAAATGATGTCATGGCTGTAGAAGCTTCTGATGGGCTAATTGACATAATTTGAGTCAATTGGAGGTGTACCTGTGGATGTATTTCAGGGCCTACCTTCAAACTCAGTGCCTCCTTGGTTGACATCATGGGAAAATCAAACGAAATCAGCCAAGACCTCAGAAAATGAATTGTAGCCTTCCACAAGTCTGGTTCATCCTTGGGAGCAATTTCCAAACACCTGAAGTTACCATGTTCATCAAACAATTGTACGCAAGTAAAAACACCATGGGACCACGCAGCCGTCATACCTCTCAGGAAGGAGACGTGTTCTGTCTCCTAGAGATGAACGTACTTTGGTGCGAAAAGTGCAAATCAATCCCAGAACAACAGCAAAGGACCCTGAGAAGATGCTGAAGGAAACGGGTACAAAAGTATCTATATCCACTGTAAAACAAGTCCTATATCGACATAACCTGAAAGGCCGCTCAGCAAGGAAGAAGCTACTGCTCCAAAACCGCCATAAAAAAGCCAGACTACGGTTTGCAACTGCACATGGGGACAAAGATTGTACATTTTGGAGAAATGTCCTCTGGTCTGATGAAACAAAAACAGAACTGTTTGGCCGTAATGACCATCGTTATGTTTGGAGGTTAAAGGGGGGACGATTGCAAGCCGAAGAACACCATCCCAACCGTGAAGCATGGTTGTGGCAGCATCATGTTGTGGGGGTGCTTTGCTGCAGGAGGGACTGGTGCACTTCAAAAAATAGATGGCATCATGAGGCAGGAAGATTATGTGGATATATTGAAGCAACATCTCAAGACATCGGTCAGGAAGTTAAAGCTTGGTCGCAAATGGGTCTTCCAAATGGACAATGACCCCAAGCATACTTCCAAAGTTGTGGCAAAATGGCTTAAGGACAACAAAGTCAACGTATTGGAGTGGCCATCACAAAGCCCTGACCTCAATCCTATAAAGAATTTGTGGGCAGAACTGAAAAAGCGTTTGCGAGCAAGGAGGCCTACAAACCTCACCCACTTAGACCAGCTCTGTCAGGAGGAATGGGCAAAAAATCACCCAACTTTTGGAAGCTTGTGGAAGGCTACCTGAAACGTTTGACCAAAGTTAAACAATTTAAAGGCAATGCTACCAAATACTAATTGAGTATATGTAAACTTCTGACCAACTGGGAATGTGATGAAAGAAATAAAAGCTGAAATCATTCTCTCTACTATTATTCTGACATTTCACGTTCTTAAAATGAAGTGGTGATCCTAACTGACCGAAGACAGGGAATTTGTACTCGGATTAAATGTCAGGAATTGTGAAAAACTGAGTTTAAATGTATTTGGTTAAGGTGTATGTAAACTTCTGACTTCAACTGTATGTGTGTGTGTGATTTTGCGGGTAGAAATGTTCACTTTTTATTGTTTCCATTGCTTCAGTCTTTTAACTGCGGACTTTGGCTGAGAGTTTCCTTTTGTGAGGGCAAACCGGAACTCCCAATTTCTAACACTTATGGACCCAGAACTTAATCGCACAGCTGACCAAATTACGTGAGATTCTAGTTCTTGGTTGATTGCAATCCACACTTTTAGTTTTTGTAGAAAAGTCACTGCCAAGAAACACTTGTGTTAGTATTTATAAAGTATAAATAACCCACACTTTAGTTGAGACCACACAAAAATAATGATTAGTAAATGTTTTATAAGGAAAAATATTAAACTTCTGATGAATCATTATTAAATACTTTAAAAGTTGTTTATTAATGTGGGAATAACTAGGTTACTAACATTTACGAATGAGTAATGACTAATCATTTGTGAATAAATTATTTACTAATTAATTATGTGCTTTATTATGTGGAGTTATTATAAAGTTCTACCAATATTTTCAACATTTTGCAACTTTGGGGAATTACACATGTTGCATATCTTACATTTTGTGTCCTTTGTTTAATTGCCTTTCCACAACTGAGGATATGATTTTTTTGTCAGTATCTATACCACAGCACACTGTAATAGGGTCTGCATGACTCATGATTCAGCACAAGGCATCTCACCTTTGTGCTTTCCTAACAGTGTAGAATTGTTTTAATCGGACGTATCAAAGATAAGCAATGCATGTCGTACTACTGTTCTCCAGACTTCTAACAACATCCAGATACGCTTTCACAGGCCAGTAAAACCAATCATAAATGGCGTTATCTTCTGATCTCAATCCACCGAGACCGAACAACATGGAATAACATCACTACCCTCTACTGAATTTATCGTAGATTACTGCATACCAATTGAAAGGACGGAAAATGTGTATCAGCATTAGCCTACGTGTGGAACCTATGTAAGGTATGGACGAGTGTATGGAAAAAGACATCTGTTTAGAATCCCGCCTTGTGTTAGTGCTGTCTTAAACATGAAATAAGAGGAGGCAAATATTTGGCTCCTTTCGACGCTGCTGTTAAGTGGCACGCCACTTCTAGGAATCGTTATCGCTCTCACGTGAACTTTAGTAACACAGGTCAGTTGAATGTGTGGATACAGTGCCATAAACCCATAGGATTATTTACATGGAAGCGTGTGGGAATGGAAGTTAGCAGACCCCCCCACGCTTGATGTAGCTCTTGCAATGTTTTATTTGTTGTGATTATATGAAGCAATAGAATGAGGAAAGATAACAAAAACCCTGGCTGTCTTCCAGCTAAATGTATAGACCTGATCCTCCTCCAGAATCCCTGTGCTAGAGAAGCACTGATTTCTTATTGCACGCACTATATACTTTTGATCCTCTCTTATGAAAGCCAGGCTCTAAATGCAAACATTGTGTTACCTAATAATGCAGTAGCTTGAAACATTGAGTATAGCACGGTCCACTGTAGTCGGTCTTAGTGGACACTGCAGCTGCTGGGAGGATTTTTGAGGATTTCTCCCTTATTTCCCATGTGTGCACTGCACAACCAACACCTGGCTGGAATCTGAAAACACACACTTTATCCAGGGAGACTTAAATTCCCTTACTGCTTTACACAGGCTTTACATTACTGTTGTGTAGGTGGACCTTTGTCTTAAGGCTGTACTGTTTGGACTTCCAGAAGGTACGGCGTTGGTAGAAGGCGATTTACAGTATAGATGGACACTTTTTTATATAGCAACGCTGACAATATTATTCCAGAATTTTGGGAGCACCCCAAATTTTTCTCTGTCCCCTGAGCTCCCCACAAATGCTCCTTTGGCGCCATTCACATCAGAATACTTGCATCACTTCTGCACTTCACAAAAGTTTACAAACTTTAAAAGGATTGCTAACTTTTTTTAACCGTTTTAGCTTATTTTTAATATACATTCCCAGAAATGGAGACGTGTCCCTCTGACAATGATTTGCGCTTTCTGAATTGGGTTCAATTAATTTTTTATTTTGTCACCCTGGACTGCTGTTTCCTGTTTTCACTTGCGACTGTTTCCTTAAATTTAAACAGGGCGTTTCAGGGCATAAATGACAGATTGACAGTAAAACGGGATGGGTTTCTTTACTTGCCGAATCAATACATTAACACAAAACTTGTGAAAGGAAGTGCCAAACAGATGCCATACATAATGCGGAGAAAGATGTGTGTTTTTGTGAATGAATGGGGTTTGTGGAGCTAAACTCTTATTTTAGTGTATTGAACCAATGTCTGATCATACTTGGATACAAGCAGTAGTTATTGCTTTCAAGCATGTTATCGCTACTTTAGCCCTAACCCCTAGCCTTGAGGTGACTCAAAAAGCTCCTGTATTTACAGCAGCTAGCAAACCTCAACACACTGCCCCTGATGTTAATTGGCAGGAATGTGGAACAATTCCAAGTGGAAGGTCAAGACTGGATATTTTAACAGTCCCCCACTTCCATTTTGAGTGATTCACCTCCCACCCCCTTCTGGCTACTAGTAGCAGATGTTTTTTATCTTGACGTTTTCTGCACATTTTCTAAGCTATGATTTACCTCATGTCACCGGGAGCCACTTAGATTCACTAAATTGAATCAAGATTCCATATGTGAATTTATGATATTTAAGTGGTCACAACTTGTGACACCTTCAATAAACCTGCACTACTGGTCAAAAGTTTTAGAACACCTACTCATTCAAGGGTTTTTCTTTATTTTTACAATTTTCTACATTGTACAATAATAGTGAAGACATCAAAACCATTATATAACACATATGGAATCATGTAGTAACCAAAAGTGTTATAAAATATATTTAGATTTGTTTATTTGAGATTCTTCATATAGCCACCCTTTGCCTTGATGACAGCTTTGCACACTTTTGGCATTCTCTCAACCAGCTTCACGAGGAATGCTTTTTCAACAGTCTTTAAGGAGTTGCTACGCACTTGTTGGCTGCTTTTGCTTTACTCTGCGGTCTGACTCATCCCAAACCATTTCAATTTAGTTGAGGTCGGGGGATTGTGGAGGCCAGGTCATCTGATGCAGCACTCCAACACTGTCCTCCATGGTCAAATAGCTCTTACACAGCCTGGATGTGTGTTGGGTCATTGTCCTGTTGAAAAACAAATGATAGTCCCACTAAGCGCAAACCAGGTGACTACCTCATGAAGCTGGCTGAGAGAATGCCAAGAGTGTGCAAAGCTGTCATCAAGGCAAAGAGTGGCTATTTGAAGAATCTCAAATATAAAATATATTTTGATTTGTTTAACACTTTTTTGGGGGGGTTACTACATGATTCCATGTGTTATTTCATAGTTTTGATGTCTTCACAATTATTCTACAATGTAGAAAATAGTACAAATAAAGAAAAACCCTTGAATGAGTAGGTGTTCTAAAACTTTTGACCAGTAGTGTATTAACATCACTCCCGTAGATGAATTGGTTCTGAATTAATAAGTCAGAAGGGCTTATTGTAAAATATTAGGGCTTGACGACTAATAATAAGCTGAGCTTGCAAACTGATATGCAGTGTAATAAAGTGATAATCCCCGAGAAACCGGTATTTGGATGATATATTGGCACAGGTGTTAGGGCTGAGATGAAGTCAAGGGCCGGCAAACTGTGCCAATATGTGACCAATGGGCTCGATTCGGCCTTATGTAACAACATTTTAAATGGTGTTTTTTAGATTGGATAAAAGTAGACTCAGAGCTAGAAAGTGATATATCATACACTACAGTTGAGGAACAATGGGAAAGTAATTCTGCTTTGAAAGACGATTTAACCTCACTTCTGAGAAAATTAAATTCAATCTGCAGTGTCAGAGTGCGCTCTCGGCATTTGTAAACGCACTGTCAGATTGTCCATTCGTAAATTCAAATTTGGAGCGTTCAGAGTGCACACTGTATGCTCTGGCTGAGGATTAGGGTTGATCCGAGCGTTCTGACCTAACATCAGTCGAGCACCCAAGCTAACTGGCTAACGTTGGCTAACTTGCTAGCTACTTCCAGACACAAATGAGAGAACAGCTCACTGACCATTTTACCGTAATTTCCGGACTATTAAGCGCACCTGAATATAAGCCGCACCCACTGAATTTTAAAAAATATATTATTTTGAACATAAATAAGCCGCACATGTCTATAAGCCGCAGGTACCTACCGGTACATTGAAACAAATGAACTTTACACAGGCTTTAACGAAACACGGCTTGTAACAAAAAAATAAAAATTTGCAGTAAACGGTAGCCTACCAAGAAAGTCATTGGTCACTATCTTCCTCCTCCTGTGCACTGAAACCACTGAACCACTGAAACCACTCGGAGTTGAATAGCCTCAGAATTGCTTCATCCGATTTTGGATAGTTTTCATTGTCGCTCTCGTCACTTTCATCCGGAGGCAAATCCCCCTCTGAGCCCTCTTCAACACGCAGCAGTCCAGCCTTTCGAAACCCGTTGATGATAGTAGATTTTTTGACAATGCTCCACGTTGTCAGGACCCACTGGCAGACTTGACCATAAGTTGCTCTTCGCATGCGGCCCGTTTTAGTGAAGGATTTCTCCCCACTTGTCATCCAAGCCTCCCACTAAACACGGAGCGCCACCTTAAATGCACGATTTACACTGATGTCGAGTGGCTGCAAATACTTTGTTGTGCCCTAAGGAATCAGGGTGACAAAATGACTACCGTAATCAGAATGATGGGAAGTTTGAGCGCGCGCGATTTAATCTAAACAGTAAACAAAAAAGTTGTTTGACCGTAACCCGTTCGGCAATTTCATTGGTCTAATGAAAGCTTCATGCCGCCAAAAAACTGAGCACATCACAGAATGTGTTTGAAAAAAAATTTTTAAAGTGAAAAACGGGAAAAATCCATATATTAGCCGCGTCATTGTTTTAAGCCGCGAGGTTCAAAGCGTGGGGGAAAAGTTGCGGCTTATAGTCCGGAAATTACAGTACTTGCCCTCTCAGAGCTGGTTAGGCTGTTTTTATGTTATCCAGAGCGTTGGTGACTGTAACTGTGCTGCTGGCAACAATTTAATTGCGCTTTTTTGCCAGCATTTACTGACTGGCCATATTCAACGGGTGTTGAGCATTCATAAATTCGTCAGTTATTCTCAGATGAGTGCTCTAAATTCAGGGTAGATAGCCAGAGCAAATTCACCAGCAACATCTATCAACAATTGTCGCAGTGACATCATAAACATTCTATTGAAATGGTTACTTGCATAGTGGAGTCTTTTTGTTTAGACATGTAGCTAGCTAGCTAAACAATGAACCATAATCCCAACTCATACTGTTACAACCCTGCATGATTCTGTAGCTAGCTAACCAACCAGGTTCAATGTTAGCTAGCTAGCTAACATTAGGCTATAACTAGCAATGCAAATGGCGCTGAGATACAAATAATATTACTACACAGATCATAAATGTAACGTTAGCTAGCGATCCAGCTAACGTTAGCTAACAGTACGCCTTAACTTGAAATGAAAACGATTTTCTGACAATTAGAAATGTTTAATATCTGAAAATGTAGCTAGCTAGACTATCTTCTCCTTTTGTCACGGATGCCATGGTTGCCCTTAGTTTGAAGATGTAATCTGGAGATAGGTGTTTTATACAATAGCCTTTTGTGTGCTCTCTTTTTCGACGCCCTCTGCATAATTGCAATCAAATGCCAGAATACTCTCCATCTCCTTACCTATCGTACTTTAATTCAACTGGGCATTCCACTGATCTCAACTCGGTCCTCCAGAAAGTGGACAGCAACATTTTTGACGCGCAACATACGCCTAGTTTCCTGAAACGGGTCATATATATATCTCCTCAACACCCGCTTCGAGGGCATTATATCTTTAATACAATGGGTTACCAACATATTCAAATAATGATTGACGTATTTTCATTAAACTTTATTTTGATTAATTTATTCATACTATTTCATCCTTCCACATAATGCCCTACACAAATTTGATTTTTTTTTTAAAGCTGTTTTCCAGTGACATTTATTTGGATACATGGCATAGTGGCAAAATGTGCTCAATTGTCAGGACGCTGTTGTTCAGAGGGTTACAACACAGCTAACACAATCACTTCAAACTGAAGCTGGAAAGACTGCAAACTAACTGCACTTCATTTGGTTTGACCTTTTTTTATTGACATTTCTTTGTATATATCCATATAAATGATGCCAGCTGATTCATGATTTCGACTGGCTGAGAAGTGCTGCCTTCCTGCCAATAATGTATTGTCCCGACTCCCGACACATTCATTACTATGGGACAGCTGGAGATCGAATTTGAATATTGAAACGATGTTGCAAATGTTGGCGAGACACACCGCAAGGTTTATACAAATCTCTACTGTTAGTCTAAAAGAAATGTGAGATAATGTCTAGATGCTTTTTACAGTGGAGATCAAGTTTATAAATTGTCTGGCTGGGCTGATGAGACAGTGGATTGTGCAGTCAGATGGAACCGAGTAAATTGGCATTTTAACGTCAAAGACTTAGACGTGGTAACTTGTGGAATAGACACTGGCTGGAATGCGGTTTTAACCAATCAGCATTAAGGATTAGACCCATAATGCACAGTAGCATAAAATAACTACCTTTCCGAGCTTGCTCAAATTTGTAAATAGTTCTGAATTCTCAGATTGACAATTTAAAGGGTATATTAGTGTTTTAAAAAGCATTTTCTCACTGATTTGAACAACTAAAAAAATCCTAGGAATAAGCATTTTTGAGTGCAGTACACCTTTTACCATCTTAAAGATGGTTTATAACCCAGTGCAACTTTGTGCTGCGTCTAGTGAGGTGAAGTAGGAGGAATCCTGAATGTGATTGCTTACCAGATCTGGGATAACTATAGTTTTAACTCTGCTTTGTGGAAAGTAACTATTTTTTCAGGGGTGACCAAATGGTTACTTTGGAGGTGACTACAACTATTTGAATACAGATCCCCAAAAATTACTTGAATACAGAGCTGAGAAAGCGACTACTTTTCTGAAACTATTAGATTTGCTACCTTCAACTAAAGGCAGGACTGTATCTGTATCAGGACTCCCGAGTGGCGCAACGGTCTAAGGCGCTGCATCTCAGTGCAAAAGGCGTCACTACAGTCCCTGGGTCGAATCCAATATTTTATTATCAAGTTGTTACATAATACTTTTCATAATTGCGTTTTAATTGCATAGCAATGAGCTGAGAGTTAACTACTGTACTCGAGGAATAGGTTCTGTTCCTTGTTGCGCTTATATTATGCATTATAAAGCCATTTCCAAAGTACTATGTAAGGGAAATGTTGCTATTGTAATAATCACAGTTACTACACATGCATAAGAACTTGATGCCAAGTGTTAGTTTATTACCTTATGGCTCATTCATTATGAAAATGTATTCCATGTCCCTCATGTATTTAAGTCTAGGCTATAGACAGTTGATTGTTTAGCAACAAAACTGACACCTGTGCAACTGGGCCAAAACAGACTGGGTTGGCAAAGACTGTTGATAACATGTAAACTATATTTTGTCTCCAAATGTTTGTTTATTGAAAGCATAAATACATTTGCACAATGAGCACTCTTTATCTCTCAAATACATGGTTACCCTTACAAAAACAAATGTGTTTTGTAACTGCAGTCGACTGTGGTATTTTGGATGCAGTAATTGCAGAATAACTGCAGTGTACTGCAAAATTACTGCAGTAAAAAATATTGTTATTTTGGATGCAGCATACTGCAATTATACTGCACCCTAACTGCAATCTTTTTTAGTAAGGGTAGAGTTGTTGCTTATATAGCTAGCTAATTTTAGCCGTATTAGCATAGACATGACATCAATCAAAAGATCTCAAAACCAGACAGTATCAATGGCAGCTTCTTGTCATTGTTGCTAGCCATCTGTCAGTTAAGAATCATAACCCACGCCTTCCGGCCACATCGATGCGCTTGCGTCATTTTCGTGACTGTCTGCCAACCCGTCGATATGGGTATACTAAGATTCATCTCTAAGAGCCCTCCAAACCATGTGCTTATGATAATATGCAGTATTTAGACTAATTCAACTAACTGTTGTAGTTTTTGGTTCTTCATCAAATATTTGCCAGCTCTAAAATGTTTTTTGTTTTCAAATAACTTGCATATATTCAAATACCTTCAAATATTATTTGGTTTTCTGAGAGTCAAAATACTTTATAAATAGTTTTTCTTAGATCTGTTTTTGAATGTCAAAGAAAATGTTTTTAGTTGAAACTTTATAAACTATATTCGACTACCTCGAGTATTTGAAAAGTTGGCATTTTCAAAAAAACTACTAAATGCAATAATGTCCTGTCCAGGTCTGTTGCTACATTCTTACAGAGACCTTGAGTGAGATACCTTTGTGTTATGTTGGAGATGATAATACACCATTTCTTAATTGGTTTCTGGTCCTTGCAGGTATGAGGATAAGGCAAAGAAAAACCTGGAACGCTACGACCTCCAGACCAAGCTGGCCTCTGATGGAGATGTGAGAGAGCCCGAGAGGCAGCGACGTCTGGTCTCCCCGCTGAGTCGGCCCCAGGGCCAGAAACGCAAGGTCTTGCCTTCTAACCAGCCGGTCCTAGACCAGCTCTTCTTTTCCCAGCCCCAGAAAAAGAGGAGCCCTGGGCCAAAGCCCTCACAACCCCTACCGTTCAGTGTGGTTACCCTCAGGCAGCGGCTTCATTGCCTCTCGTTCCAGAGCAGCCCAAGACCTCAGGGCCTCCGGCTTGTAAACCGCTTGGCCTCTCAAAGCGCCTGGGTCGTTTTATGTGGTAGAAAGCTCATGTTGTTAAATCCATTTCGGGTGGAGGAGGCCTTGCTGTTTAAGAGACTTCTGGAGAATAATATACTTCCAGCAGCGAGCCTGCAGAACCCTATACAGTTAACAGATAGGTGAGAAATCGGAGTGATACGTTACCCAACAGTGAAATGTGAACATTGACACAATCTTGTTCTTAGCTCATCAATTCAGAGCGATTTCATAATGCATTATATAATCTAGTCATTATGTAACACCATATGTTACACTTCATTTTACAGCTTGCTATTTATCTGGTACCTGCAATACAGTTCTTATAAATTACTGGGTCGAATGGTAATTTTATAATTATACTGAACAAAAATATAAACGCAACATGCAACAATTTCAAAGATTTTACTGAGTTACAGTTCATGTAAGGATAAATAATGTCATAATCTATTAATTAAACATGACTGGGCAGGGGCATGGCCTGGGAGGGCATTGGGCCACCCACTTGGGAGCCAGTCACACCCACTGGGGAGCTAGGCCCAGCCAATCAGAATGAGTTTTCCCCCACAAAAGGGCTTCATTACAGACAGAAATACTCCTCAGCATCCTGCAGGTGAAGAGCCCGGGTGTGGGCTGGCATGGTTACACGTGTTGTGAGGTTGGTTGGATGTACTTCCAAATTCTCTGACGAGACATTGGAGTTGGCTTATGGTAGAGAAATGAACATTCAATTATCTGGCAACAGCTCTGGTGGACATTCCTGCAGTCAGCATGCCAATTGCACGCTCCCTCAAACTTGAGACATCTGTGGAATTGTGTTGTGACAAAACTGCACATTTGTTTGTAGATTTTTATTGCCCCCAGCACAAGGTGCACCTGTGTCATGATTATGCTGTTTAGTCAGCTTATCTTGGTAAAGGATAAATGCTCACTAACAGGGATGTAAACAAATTTGTGCACAAAATTTGAGCGAAATAAGCATTCTGTGTGTATGGAACATTTCTGGGATCTTTTGTTCCAGCTCATGAAACATGGGACCAACACTTTACATATTGCGTTTATATTTTTGTACAGTGTACATGATAATTACATTTTTGTTCACTGTCCCATGTGGTACCAGGTATAGATTTGGTGTCCTTTGTTAATGCAATATGTGCTTGTCTTTTTTTAGTATCCTAGGGGGTGCTGAGTATACTCAGGCTCTCAGTACAATGGAGAAGGGAAGTCCTGAGCTGAGAGGAATGGCCGTCTTCTCTGATCCCAGGCTTGTGGCCAACGGGTTTCAAATCACACTCACTCCAGGTAGGGTAGAATATGAATTAAATAGATTTTCATTATCATTGGTTGGTTAGTTAGTTGACAAATAGCCATATTTAAGTAGAACATGTAATCTTGAGTTGAAAAAGACAAATGTAAAACATTCACAACAATACAGGGGACCCAGCACTGAGCCCTGAGGGACACCTGTTGCTTGCATTAGCGGTGTGTGGCTAAAATCATTGGGGAAGACAAGCCAGGAAAAAAATGACATATTACACCTTGTGTTGTGATAATTGCGTTGTGTGTGTGCTGTAACCTGTTAGTTCATATGCCTTGTGACCGTGATATATAGGCCTAAGGCTGAAACAATAAGAAGACAGTGACAGAACAAATTCAACCACACCTTTGTTTCATCACAACCTGAGAGAAATCTCTGTCCAGTGAAGTCCACAAAGCATATTGCATGTAACAAACAGTTAAATTACCTACAGCATGGTCAAGCAAGTTAATGTTTCTGACATTTTCAGACTACTAAACAACTATTTGCAAAGAGAACAGGAGCTGTCTCCACTATTCCAGCACCATTTCAACTTCAACATTATCAAATCACCTCTGCTTAATCTAAATACAGTGACAACTAAAAGATACAAAACACAATTTAGTCCGAACAATGCAAGCTAAATATTCTGTTGCTAAACATGTTTCTGATTTCTCACTGTGTGTGTGTGTGTGTGTGTGTGTGTGTGTGTGTGTGTGTGTGTGTGTGTGCGCAAGTAAAAAAAAAACATGTTGACTCACACTACTAGTAGAGAAACACCAATGCCATCCTCTCATGTTGACGAAACGGTCTATGACTCAAACAGTACACGCTTTTATTTTTTGATATCCTAGGCTACCTGGCTAAAATGCTTGCTCGCTGGCCTAACTTCATTTCATGGGCAACATTAGCTAGCCTTCTTCAACATTAGCCTTCTACATCTAGCTACATATTGAACTTCCATCCTCTCAGGCCAGGGGCACAATGTATGAATTTTCAGTGCATTCTGAAAATATTCATACCCCTTGACTTTTTCCACATTTTGTTACGTTACAGCCTTATTGTAAAATGTATTAAATAAAACATTTTCCACATCAATCTTCCAACAATACCCAATAATGACAAAGCGAAGACGGGTTTTTAGAATTTTTTTTGTCTTGAGACTAGAAATTGAACTCCGGTGTATACTGTTTCCATTGGTCATCCTTGATGTTTCTACAACTTCATTGGAGTCCACCTGTGGTAAATTCTATTGATTGGACATGATTTGGAAAGACACAGACCTGTCCACAGTTGAAGTCAGAAGTTTACATACACTTAGGTTGGAGTCATTAAAACTCGTTTTTCAACCACTCCACAAATATCTTGTTAACAAACTATAGTTTTGACAGAACTGAAAAAAAAGATTGTGTGTGTGTGTATATATATATATATATTATATAAACATTATTAAGTGACTAAGATACCATAGTATAGATAGTGTGCCAAGCTTGTAGTGTCATTCCCAAGATGACTCGAGTCTGTAATCGCTGCCAAAGGTGCTTTAACAAAGTACTGAGTCAAGGGTCTGAATACTTACGTAAATTTAATAATATTTTTGCAAAAATGTCTAAACTTATTTTTGCTTTGTCATTATTGGGTATTGTGTGTAGATTGATGAGGGGGAAACAAATATTTTAATTACTTTCAGAATAAGGTTGTAATGTAACAATATGGAGAAAGTCAAGGGGTCTGAATACTTTCCGAATGCTTTGTATGTTTGGATCAGAATCGCTGTTATAATCATTGGCCAGTGTGGAGAATTAAGTTAAACCACCAGTTCAAATCCCTATCTCCATCCTTGGCTAATTTAGGGAAGGGACAATTTTCGCTAGCTTCCAGAGGAAGACAACACGACGAGATGCAATAATTCAAGTTGTTTCTGTCAATGGCGTATTGCTCTCGATGTGATATGATTAGAGGGAAGCCAAATCCAAACTGGCATCTATTGACACTTTTTTTTGGTATGCCAGGACCATTCACAGTTGAGCTCGCTCAGTTTAGCCGAATGCTGATTGGCTATTATTTTATTTAAAAAATATATATATATATTAAGGGAGGCCAAATTCTTGCTGGCTTCCATTGCATTCAATGCTAAGGCACCAACAATGTCATACTCTTTTTGACCAGAGAGCATCAGATCGATGGCCTACACATACAGAGACAGAAGGGTGCTGTTTCACTGGCTCGAATGCTTTCTCCGGGGAGATACATTGAGCCTCATGCGAATTGAAAGAACATTTTGAAACACGGAGAGAAAAGATACAATTTTACATTTTTTGTAAAATATATTGGTCAGCATTTCCCTGGTCCTGGTGATGCAGTTGGACCCAGTGAAAGTTTGTTGACTTGTTAAAAAGGATTTAAGCAATTTTTTAAATATATTTTTTACCTATTCGATGACTTTACTGTTTTCCTGGTCTGGTCCTTTCATCTTACTTACCTTCTCTCGCTGGTACATAAAACAGTGCATTTTACAGCCCACCCTTTCCTTCTGTTAGAAAATGGGCCTTTATTATTCCTTGATTCAAGCTGTTTAAAGGTCTGAAGGATTGTGCAATTCGATTTAACAAAGGTTGGGCTCATTGGACGTCATTAATGTCATAGTTCACAAATCATTTAGAAATGTCAAACATAAGAGCTGGAGTAACAGGATTATGGTAAATTATTTCTGACAGAGTTGCTGTGTCAGTATTGTTTTAGCAGTGGATGAGAGAAAGAAGAGAACATTTTCCCCCCAAAATGCTTCCATCATATGCAACATTTTTAAAGTTATTCAAGGTTCCGCATTACTTTGTATGAAGTGTGTTTTCAGTGTTCAACAATTTCAAGTACCTTGTCTAGGTGCTGACTTGAGACCGAAAACAATAAAACGATAAAAAATCCATCCCATTATCATTAGTCGTAGTTGTAATCCCTAGCTTTTCAATGTTTCGCTTTTCAGCCAGTATTTGTGTACGGGTATATTTTTATGTTTTTCATATGACATCCACTATTAATAGTGTTTGGTGTTAGATGGTACTGAACAGTCTCAAATACCTTGAATGGCTGTGAAAGCTAAAGCAAACTACTCCCCATCCCCCTTGTCTTCAGTTGGTGTGACCTTATTTCTTCTTGCGGTTGAAAAGTGCAAAAGGCCTTCTCCAAATCCTGGTTGTTTTTAGTGCCGGTATGGGTCACCTTAGTTGACTTTGGCATTTTGCCAGGCACTGTGCCCTCACAGTGGGTTTGTACCACAGTGTGCAGGTGAAGATAATGGCTGCCCTTTAGAGAGGGAAGAATTTCCAAGTATTTTTGTTGTCAATCCCAGCAGGTGGGTGTGAATGTGAGACTAGGTAGCCAGGATGGAGCGATTGCCAACGGTAGTAGCAATATCAGATTTTTAACAGTAATGTAATATTGCTCACATTTCTGGTCATAGGAAAAATGAGTGCTGGTATTATAATGGTCACAGTGGTTGTTATCTCCGAGGTCTCTTTAGAACTTAAGTTGTGCTATGTTCTAGTGGCGGCTTGTTGCTTATTGACCCAAATTTGATCCTTTACCAGTTCGGCCCCTATTACCTTTGCTTTCCTTTCGCCAATGTTTTTCCTCATTACTGAGTGATTAATGCTGGGCGACTGTATTGTCTTGAGTCACCTGCCGCTGCAAGTAGTTAACCCATATCATCTGGATGCAATAGAGAAATGTGTGTCGTGATTATTTGTTCACAGGCAAGGGTTTTGCCTCATAATATGTGTTTAAAGTTACATGGAATCTGGTGGAAAGATGGCGCCAACAGCGAAGGGCGACATCTTAAGAGTTCCAACCCAACTTTGCTATTTATTGACGTTTTTGTGTTCATTTGAACTTTTTTGGGACAAAGTTCATACTAGTATCACATATGACCGCCACACACTTCTTTACATCAGATTGACAGTTACTAACCTCGATTTCGACTTCAACTCTGACTCAGCTGTTCCCTTGTTTATACTGGACCCCAATCCTTTGTTTCATGGGCTACCAAAACACAGAGGGCGTGGACACGGTAGACGAGCCGGCTTCCTGGTGAGATTGAGAGGAAGAGAAAACCGACCGGCACGCTCTATTGGCAAATGTCCAGTCACTCGAGAATAAGATGGATGAGCTTCTTTCAAGAGTCTCCTATCAGAGAGACTTGAAAGAGACGTGGCTGGATGACTCTATGTACATAGAACTCAGTGGTTTCTCCATGCAGCGGCACGATCGGATGAAGGCGGCCTTGGGCAAGTCCAAGAGGTGTGCCTCTTCATAAACAACTGGTGCACTGCTTCCAGTGTGAAGGAAATCTCTAGCTTTTGCTCACCTGATATAGAATACCTCATAGTAAGCTGCAGACCCTTTTATCTCCCAAGAGAGTTTTCATCCGTAATTATCATGGCTGTCTACACCCCTCCACAAGCCCACACCTCTGACACTAAATAAACTGTATGGGGGCAAAAACAAACAAGAAACCACTCAACCAGAGGCAGCTTTTCTGGTGGGCGGAGACATTAACGAGGGCAGACCTTTAAAACCATTCTACCTAACTTTTACATTTAACATTTACATTTAAGTCATTTAGCAGACGCTCTTATCCAGAGCGACTTACAAATTTTACCAACACGTCTCCTGTGCCACTATGGGCACAAACTTTTGACCACTTTTATTCTAGCCACAGAAACGCACACAAGGCCCTCCTTCGTCCTCCCTTTGCCATATCTGACCACGACTCTATTCTCCTGATTCCTGATTACAAACAAAAGCTCAAACAGGAAGTACCAGTGACACGCTCAATACGGAATTGGTCTGATGAAGCAGAAGCAAGGCTACAAGACTGTTTTGCTAGGGTCAATGCTATCCGGAATCCTTGGGACGTCACTACCCTAAACGTAACGTTAACCCCTACCCTAAACATAAGAAAGATAAGGAAACCATTATTAAAAACATTGGCATGTATTTATCACCTTAGTTTAAGTGCCTAAAATATCTCCTTGTCTACTTCAATTCATTTTTTAACTTGTACCGGGGACCTTCAGACGAGTCTTGTGAAGCTTGTGGGCGTATTAGAGCAATACATTTGTAAAATGTAGTAACTTCACAAAATGTGGAAAAAGGGAAGGGGTCTGAATACTTTCCGAATGCACTGTACATGGCCATTAAGGCAAAATCGTTATTCAAGATGACGTAAGAGCAGGGTCAAATAATAAGCACAGTGATTGAGGGTGCAACAGGTCAGTACCTCAGCAGTGAATGTCAGTTGGCTTTTCATAACCAAGCATTCAGAGGTCGAGGCAGCAGGTGCTGTAGAGCGAGAGAGAGGGAGGTTGTCGAAACGGCAGGTCCGGGACAAGGTAGCACGTCCGGTGAACAGGTGCAGGGAGAACAGTAGACACTGGATCAGCAGCACGACCAGATGGACTGGTGATGAGGACAGCGAGGAGTTGTCAGGCCAGGTAGTCCTGAGGCATGTTCGTTGGGCTCAGGTCCTACGGGAGAGATAAGCGAAATGGGAGAATTAGAGGGAGCATACCTAAGATCATGCCTGACACCAGGTAAGACAGGATAATTGCACCAGATAGGACAGACTCACCCTAGCTTCCCTGGCACATAGACTATTGCAGCATAGATATTGGAGACTGAGGCGGGGGGTTGGGGGAAACTGTGGCCTCGTCCAAAGTTAACCCCAGACAGGAGATAACCCCACCCACTTTGCCAAAGCACAGTCCCCACATCACCAAAGGGATATCAACAGACCACTAACTTACTACCCTGACACAAGGCCGAGTATAGCCCACGAAGATCTCGCCCTACCACACAAGCCCGAGGGGGTGCAATGCCGGACAGGAAGATCATGTCAGTGACTCAACGAACTCAAGTCAAGTATAGGGAATAAAGCCTGGTACGTGATACACCTCTCCTTGGGAGGGCATGGGAGAGTGCGAGCAAGCCAGTGACTCAGCTCCCTTAGGTTCAGAGGCAGATAATCGCAGTAGAGAGAGGGGAGCCGGCCAGGCAGAGACAGCAAAGGTGTTTCGTCACTCCAACGCCTTGACGTTCACCTTTCGCACCCATGAGCCAGACTACACTCAATCATAGGATCTACTAAAGAGATCGGTCTTCAGTAAAGACTTAAAAGTTGAGACCCACTCGGCGTCTCACATGGATCGTCAGACCATTCCATAAAAATGTAGCTATATAGGAGAAAGCCCTGCCACCAGCTGCCTCCAAATTCTAGGGCCTTGCGTCTTGAGACCGTAGCGTATGTGTAGGTATGTACAGCAGGACCAAATCGGAGAGCTAGGTAGGAGCAAGTTCATGTCATGCTTTGTAGGTTAGCAGTAAAACCTTGAAATCAGCCCTAACCTTAACAGGAAGCCAGAGTCTAGCACTGGAGTAATATGATTTTTTTGGGGGGGTTCTAGTCAAGATTCTAGCAGCCATATTTAGCACTAGCTGAAGTTTATTTAGTACCTTGTCCGGGTAGCGGAGAGTAGAGCATTGCAGTATTATAATATTCAAGTGACAAAAGCATGGATTAGCTTTTCTGCATCATTTGGACGAGAAGTTTCAGATTGTTGCAATGTTACGAAGCCGGAAAAAAGTGGGTCTTTAAATCATTTTGATATGTTAGTCAAAAGAGAGATCAGGGTCCAGAGTAACGCCGAGGTCCTTCAGTTTTATTTGAGAACTGTACAATCTTCGAGATTCATTGTTAGATCCGACAGCAGACCTAGAAGTAGCATCTCTGTTTTGTCCGAGTTTAAAAGTAAAAAATGTGCCGCCATCTACTTCCTTATGTCTGAAAAACAGGCTTCCAGGGTTGGCAATTTTTGGGCTTCAACATGTTTCATTGAAATGTACAGCTGTTTTTTTATTTGTTTATTTCACCTTTATTTAACCAGGTAGCCTTGTTGAGAACAAGATCTCATTTACAACTGCGAACTAGCCAAGATTAAGCAAAGCAGTGTGACAAAAACAACAGTTACACATGGGATAATCAAATGTACAGTCAATAACACAATAGAAAAATCTGTATACAGTGTGTGCAAATTAAGTAAGGAGGTAAGGCTATAAATTGGCCAATAGTGGCGAAGTAATTACAATTTAGCAATTTACACTGGAGTGATATATGTGCAGATGAGGGTGTGCAAGTAGAAATACTGGTGTGCAAAAGAGCAGAAAAACATATGGGGATGAGGTAGTTAATTTGGATGGGCAATTTACAGATGGGCTGTGTACAGCTGCAGCAATCGGTAAGCTGCTCTGACAGCTGACGCTTAAAGTTAGCGAGGGAAATATAAGTCTCCAACTTCAGTGATTTTTGCAATCTATCCAGTCATTGGCAGCAGAGAACTGGAAGGAAAGGTGGCCAAAGCAGGTGTTGCTTTAGGGGTGACCAGTAAAATATACCTGCTGGAGCGTGTGGTACGGGTGGGTGTTGCTATGGTAACCAGTGAGCTGAGATAAGGCGGGGCTTTACCTAGCAAATACTTATAGTTTACCTGGAGCCAGTGGGTTTGGCGACGAATGTGTAGCGAGGACCAGCCAACAAAAGCATACAGGTCGCAGTGGTGGGTAGTATATTGGGCTTTGGTGACAAAACGGATGGCACTGTGATAGACTGCACCCAATTTGCTGAGTAGAGTGTTGGAGGCTATTTTGTAAATGACATCACGGAAGTCAAGGATCGGTAGGATAGTCAGTTGTACGAGGGTATGTTTGGCAGCATGAGTGAAGGAGGCTTTGTTGCAAAATAGGAAGCCGATTCTAGATTTAACTTTGGGTTGGAGATGCTTAATGTGAGTCTGGAAGAAGAGTTTACAGTCTAGCCAGACACCTAGGTATTTATAGTTGTCCACATATTCTAAGTCAGCTGAACGTCCAGGGTAGTAATGCTAGTCGGGCAGACGGGCGGGTGGGGCAGCGATCGGTTGAAGAGCATGCATTTAGTTTCACTAGCATTTAAGAGCAGTTGGAGGCCACGGAAGGAGTGTTGTATGGCGTTGAAGCTCGTTTGGAGGCTTGTTAAAACATTGTCCAAATAAGGGCCAGATGTGTACAGTATGGTGTCGTCTGCATAGAGGTGGATCAAAGAATCTCCCGCAGCAAGAGCGACGACATTGATATATACAGAGAAAAGAGTCGGCCCGAGAATTGAATCCTGTGGCACCCCCAGAGACTGTCAGAGGTCCGGACAGCAGGCCCTCCGATTTGACACACTGAACTCCATCTGAGAAGTACAGTTGAAGTCGGAAGTTTACATTCACTTAGGTTGGAGTAATTAAAACTCGTTTTTCAACCACTCCACAAATTTCTTGTTAACAAATTATAGTTTTGGCAAGGCGGTTAGGACATCTACTTTGTGCATGACACAAGTCATTTTTCCAACAGTTGTTTAAAGACACAGTGAATTTTAAGTGAAATAATCTATCACAATTCCAGTGGGTCAGAAGTTTACATACACTAAGTTGACTGTGCCTGTTAACAGCTTGGAAAAGTCCAGAAAATTATGTCATGGCTGTAGAAGCTTCTGATATAGGCTAATTGACATCATTTGAGTCCGACCTTCAAACTCAGTGCCTCTTTGCTTGACATCATGGGAAAATCAAACGAAATCAGCCAAGACCTCAGGAAACATAAGTCATTTTACCACAACTTTGGAAGTATGCTTGGGGTCATTGTCCATTTGGAAGACCCATTTTCGACCAAGCTTTAACTTCCTGACTGATATCTTGAGATGTTGCTTCAATAGGTCCACATAATTTTCCTGCCTCATGATGCCATCTATTTTGTGAAGTGCACCAGTCCCTCCTGCAGCAAAGCACCCCCACAACATGATGCTGCCACCCCCATGCTTCATGGTTGGGATGGTGTTCTTCAGCTTGCAAGCCTCCCCCTTTTTCCTCCAAACATAGCGATGGTCATTATGGCCAAACAGTTCTATTTTTGCTTCATCAGACCAGAGGACATTTCTCCAAAAAGTACGATATTTCTCCCCATGTGCAGTTGCAAACCGTAGTCTGGCTTTTTTATGGCAGTTTTGGAACAGTGGCTTCTTCCTTGCTGAGCGGCCTTTCAGGTTATGACGATATAGGACTCGTTTTACTGTGGATATAGATACTTTTGTACCGGTTTCCTCCAGCATCTTCACAGGGTCCTTTGCTGTTGTTCTGGGATTGATTTGCACTTTTCGCACCAAAGTTTGTTCATCTCTAGGAGACAGAACGCGTCTCCTTCCTGAGCGGTATGACGGCTGCGTGGTCCCATGGTGTTTTTACTTGCGTACTATTGTTTGTACAGATGAACGTGGTACCTTCAGGTGTTTGGAAATTGCTCCCAAGGATGAACCAGACTTGTGGAGGTCTACAATTCTTTTTCTGAGGTCTTGGCTGATTTCTTCTGATTTTCCCATGATGTCAACCAAGGAGGCACTGAGTTTGAAGGTAGGCATTGAAATACATCCACAGGTACACCTCCAATTGACTCAAATGATGTCAATTAGCCTATCAGAAGCTTCTAAAGCCATGACACCATTTTCTGGAATTTTCCAAGCTGTTTAAAGGCACAGTCAACTTAGTGTATGTAAACTTCTGACCCACTGGAATTGTGATACAGCGAATTATAAGTGAAATAATCTATCTGTAAACAATTGTTGGAAACATTACTTGTCATTCACAAAGTAGATGTCCTAACCGACTTGCCAAAACTATAGTTTGTTTACAAGAAATTTGTGGAGTAGTTGAAAAACGAGTTTTAATGACTCCAACCTAAGTGTATGTAATCTTCTGACTTCAACTGTATCTACCTCCAATACTTCGTATCCCTGCACATTGACCTTTACTGGGAGTCCCTGTGTATAGCTTCTTTCCTGTGTATTTTTATTTATTTCTCGTGTTAGTATGTATTTTTTTCCTGTACATTTTTTAACTGCGTCATTGGGAAGGGCTCATAAACAAACGAGTGTTTGACAATAGTCTATACCCGTTGTATTCGGTGCATATGTCCAATACAATTTGATTACAAAAAGACTAACTATAATCAGTTACAAATCAAATGTTATTGGTCACGTACACATGGTTAGCAGATGTTATTGTGAGTGTAGCGAAATGCTTGTGCTTCTAGTTCCGACTGTGCAGCAATATCTAACAAGTAATATCAAAAAATTCCACAACAGATACTTAATACACACAAATCTAAGTAAAGGAATGGAACAATATATAAATATTTGGAGGAGCAATGACAGAGCGACATAGGTATATACTGTATTCTATACCATCTTAGCCTATGAGATGAGTAATGCAAGATATATAAACATTAAAGTGACTAGTGTTCCATTTATTATTGGGGCCAATGATCTCAAGTCTGTATGAAGGCAGCAGCCTCTCTATGTTAGTAATGGCTGTTTAACAGTCTGATGGCCTTGAGATAGAAGCTGTTTTTCAGTCTCCCTGTCCCAGCTTTGATGCACCTGTACTGACCTCGCCTTCTGGATGGTAGCGGGGTGAACAGGCAGTGGCTCGGGTGGTTGTTGTCCTTGATGATCTTTTTGGCCTTCCTGTGACATCGGGTGCTGTAGGTGTCCTGGAGGGCAGGTAGTTTGCCCCCTGGTGATGCGTTGTGCAGATCGCACCACTCTCTGGAGAGCCCTGCGGTTGAGGGTGGTGCAGTTGTTGTACCAGGCGGGTGATACAGCCCTGACAGGATGCTCTCAATTGTGCATCTGTAAAAGTTTGTGAGGGTTTTAGATGATAAGCCATATTTCTTCAGCCTCCTGAGGTTGAAGAGGCACTGTTGCGCCTTCTTCACCACACTGTCTGTGTGGGTGGACCATTTTCAGTTTGTCCGTGATGTTACAATTTTGGACAGGTGACTAGTAACTAATTGATTACATTTAGAAAGTAACCTACCCAAGCCTAGTAGCACATTGTTTGGTGTATGCAAAACATTTCTCTCCACAGTGGTAATATTTTTCATATATACTGAACAAAAATATAAATTCAACATTCAACAATTTCATAAATTGCAAATAAATTCATTAGGCCCTAATCTATTTGATTTCACATAAATGGGAATGGAAATATGCATCTGTTGGTCACAGATACCTTTTTTTTTTTTAAATGTAAAAGGTAGGTGCGTGGATATGAAAACCTGTCAGCATCTGGTGTGATCACCCTTTGCCTCATGCGGCGTGACACATCTCCTTCACATAGAGTTGATCAGGCTGTTGATTGTGGCCTGTGGAATGTAGTCCCACTCCTCTTCAATGGCTATGCGAAGTTGCTAGATATTGGCGGGAACTGGAACACGCTGTCGTACTCGTCGATCCAGACCATCCCAAATGTTTGTTTCACTCCTGCACGGTCTTAGCAGCTTACAGGAAATGTGTACAGATCTTTGCCACATGGGGCTGTGTATTATCATGCTGAAACATGAGGTGATGGCGGCGGATGAATGGCATGACAATGGGCCTAAGGATCTCGTGACGGTATCTCTGTGCATTCAAATTGCCATAGATAAAATGCAAATGCAAATGCATAACCCCATCACAACCATGGGCACTCTGTTCACACTGTTGATATCAGCAAACCGCTAGACCACATGATGCCATACACATGGTGTCGCTCTGGATAAGAGCGTCTGCTAAATGACTTAAATGTAATGTAATGTGTGCGGTTGTGAGGCCAGTTGGACGTACTGCCAAATTCTCTAAAACAACGTTGGAGGCTGGCTTATGGTAGAGAAATGAACATTCAATTCTCTGGCAACAGCTCTGGTGGACATTCCCGCAGTCAGCATGCAAATTGCACGCTCCCTCAACTTGACATCTGTGGCATTGTTGTGTGACAAAACTGCGCATTTTAGAATGGCCTTTTTACTTTCACTAGCACAAGGAGTACATGCGGTTTAATCAGCTTCTTGATATGCCACACCTGTCACGTGGATAGATTATCTTGGCAAATGAGAAATGCTCACTAACAGGGATGTTAATAAATTTGTGCACAAAATTTTACAAGCTTTTTGTGCGTGTGGAACATTTCTGTTATCTTTTATTTCAGCTCATTAAACATGGGACCAACGCTGTATAATTTTTATTCAACAACATTGTATACCATTAGGATCATTTTCCGCCTCAATATTTTGTTTCCAGTCTGCAAAGTCAACGTAATAGTCATTTAGCACTCTATTTGGCCCCTTGGCTGTTTTACTTGGACCCCAGTATGGGTGTAAATCACAATATTTATTTATTATTCTTTCCTGGAGATAGTTGTTAGTGTCTGGAGTATATTAATCCTTGTTTTCTGCTTTCTTTGGCCAGGGTCCTCGTCCACTGAGAGACATCTGGAAGTGACAGCGATGGCCGACTGCGTGCCTTTCCTCGGTATGGAGGACCTCAGGGAGATCCTTACAGCTGTTCTGCACAGGAATGCTAAGACCGTGCAGGAGTGCCGGCCGCTAAAAGTCACAAACTACCTTCAGGTAAGAAATAAACATTGATTCATGTACCTGAAAATAAAGCTCACTTACACAATAATAAATGTATGTGTGAATATACAGTGCCTTCAGAAAGTATTCACACCCGTTAACTCTTTCCACATTTTGGTGTTAAAGCCTGAATTTAAAATGTATTCCATTTAAAAAAAAAAATTGTCACTGGCCTACACAAATACCCCATAATATCAAAGTGGAATTATGTTTTTAGAAATGTTTACAAATGAATTAAATATGAACATCTGACATGTCTTGAGTCATTCAACCCATTTTGTTATGGCAATCCTAAATAAGTTCAGGAGTAAACATTTTGCTTAACAAGTCACATAATAAGTTGCAATAGTAGTGTTTAACATGATTTTTGAATGATTACCTCATCTCTGTACCCCACACATACAATTATTTGTAAAGTCCCTCAGTCGAGTAGTGAATTTCAAACACAGGTTCAACCACAAAGACCAGGGATGTTTTCCAATGCCTCGCAAAAAAGGGCACCTATTGGTAGATGGGTAACATAAAAAAATCTGACATCAAATATCCCTTTGAGCATGGTGAAGTTATTAATTACACTTTAGATGGTGTGTCAATACACCCAGTCACTACAAAGGTACATATGTCTTTCCTAACTCAGTTGCCAGAGAGGAAGGATACCACTCAGGGATTTCACCATGAGTCCAACGGTGACTTTAAAACCGCTACAGAGTTTAATGGCTGTGATAGAAGAAAACTGAGGATGGATCAACAACATTGTAGTTACTCCACAATACTAACCTAATTGACAGAGAGAAAAGAAGGAAGCCTGAACAGAATACAAATATTCCCAAACATGCATCCTTTTTGCAACAAGGCACTACTGCAAAAAAAAATTTGCAAAGCAATTAACTTTTTGTTCTGAACACAAAAAGTGTTATGTTTGGGGCAAATCCAATACAACACATTAAAGTACCACTCTCCATATTTTCAAGCATAGTAGTGGCTGCATTGTGTTATGGGTATGCTTGTAATCGTGAAGGAAAGGAGTTAAACACGGAAAGGAGTTAAACACGGGCAAAATCCTAGAGGAAAACCTGGTTCAGTCTGCTTCCCCCCCAGACACTGGGTGACGAATTCAACTTTCAGCAGGACAATATCCTAAAACACAAGGCCAAATCTACACTGGAGTTTCTTACCAAGAAGACAGTGAATGTTCCTGAGTGGCAGAGTTAGTTTTGACTTAAATCTACTTGTAAATCTATGGCAAGACTTAAATGGTTTTCTAGCAATGCTCAACAACCAATTTGACAGAGCTTGAAGAATTTTGAAAAGAATAATGGGCAAATTTTGCACAATCCTGGTGTGGAAAGCTCTTAGAGACTTACCCAGAAAGACTCAGTTGCAATCGCTGTCAAAGTATTGTGTGTATGAATACTTATGTAAATTAGATTTTTCTGTATTTAATTTTCAATAAATTAGCAAAATGTCTAAATATGTTTTTACTTTGTCATTATAGAGCAGGGGTGGGCAACTCCAGTCCTCGAGGGCCTGATTGTTGTCACACTTTTTCTCCATCCCTAGCAAACGCAGCTGATTAATCAAATTGCATTCTAAACTGAAGATCATGATTAGGGGATTATTGTTCGCTGGGCTGGGGGAAAACTGTGACACCAATCCGGCCCTCTAGGACTGGAATTGCCCATCTCTGTTAGAGTACTGTGTGTAGATGGGTAAGAAAAAACATTGATTTAAGGCATTTTGAATTCAGGCTATAACACAACAAAATGTGGAATAAGTCGAGGGGTATGAATACTTCCTGAAGGCACTGTGTGTGTGTGTGTGTGTGTGTGTGTGTGTGTGTGTGTATATATAAGGTTCCTATACTGTACTTTCCTGTGGGTAAATGTATAGTGGTTAAATTGATGTGAAGGTCTTGAAAGCCCTTTATCTCGTAATGAAAGTGGAGATGGAGTCAAGACTGGAACACTCCAGCCCGAGACCCATTGAGACCCAGACCCTGTATATTGACACCAGGATGAGACCAAGACCAATTCATTGTGATAAAACGAGACCCAGAGAAATAATACATTCTCTCTAAACATTTTGTTGTCCGGCTTCCACCTTTAAAAAGCAAGGTAAGTAAGAGTAACCATGTCCAAACCAGAATGGCCCATAGGGCAAAAGCCTACCTCTTGTTTGTATCATAAAATAGCTTGATGTACAAGTACACACCATGGACAGGTTGCTAGTCTATCACAGGGCCTTACCACAAATCCATCTCCCCAACACCCAACCTTCCAATCTCAGGGCAGATACTCTTACCCCAAGGCCACTGAGTTGGCCAGAAAGCAAGGTGGTGCATCTTGACCACGTGAGTTTAGATACTACAAAAAAACAATGGTATTTTCTGATACTATGAGCCGAGATCAAGACCCAGACCAGGATAGTGGTGCCAAGAAGCAGACACCTTTCCAAGACCCAATGTCGACATCAAGACCACTAGATCAAGACTATCTCTAGGTGAAAGTCAAATATACTGATTGTTGCCTTTAATGCATGATGGTGTGTTCCGCTTGAAGGGAGAAGCTGTTCGACTGGCCCGTCAGCTGCCTGTGAACCTTGCCAAAGAGGATGTGGAGGACACACTTTCGCGGATGCAACAGCAGCTAGAGGAGACCAGCCAAGCCTGCATCCATGGACAAGCCTTTTTCCACCACCTTTCTGACATTCCTGACACCGAACAAGAGGCGCTGAAGATCATGTCCAATATTTTGTAGCTTTGTTACCTTTTTGTTACCTTTTCCATGGAAGTATAGAGCTAGTTAAAACAAACCCTGGATAAAGTGCATTCGGAAAGTAATCAGACCCCTTGACTTTTTCCACATTTTGTTATGTTAGTCTTGCTCTAAAAGGGATTAAATTGTTTTTGTTTCATCAATCTACACACAATTCCCCATAATGACGAAGCAAAAACAGGTTTTTAGACATTTTTGCAAATGTATTAAAAATAAAACACTGAAATATCACATTTACGTAAGTATTCAGACCCTTACTCAGTACTTTGTTGATGCACCTTTAGCAGCGATTACAGCCTCGGGTATTCTTGGGTATGACGCTACAAGCTTGGCACACCTGAATTCGGGGAGTTTCTCCCATTCTTCAATGCAGATCCTCTCAAGCTCTGTCAGGTTGGATGGGGAGCGTTGCTGCACAGCTATTTTCAGGTCTCTCCAGAGATGTTCGATTGGGTTCAAGTTCGGGTTCTGGCTGGGTTCTGGCTGGCTGACTTGTCCCGAAGTCACTCCTGCATTGTCTTGGCTGAGTGCTTAGGGTCGTTGTCCTGTTGGAAGGTGAACCTTCGCCCCAGTCTGAGGTCCTGAGCGCTTTGGAGCAGGCTTTCATCAAGCATCTCTCTGTACTTTGCTCCGTTCATCTTTCCCTCGATCCTGCCTAGTCTCCCAGTCCCTGCCTCTGAAAAACATGGTGCCAGGTTTCCTCCAGACGTGACGCTTGGCATTCAGGCCAAAGAGTTCAATCTTGGTTTTATCAGACCAGAGAATATTGTTCCTCATGGTCTGAGAGTCCTTTAGGTGCATTTTGGCAAGCTCCAAGTGGGCTGTCGTGCCTTTTACTGAGGAGTGTCTTCTTTCTGGCCACTCTACCATAAAGGCCTAATTGGTGGAGTGCTGTAGAGATGGTTGTCCTTCTGGAAGGTTCTCCCATCTCCGCAGAGGAACTGTGGAGCTCTGACAGAGTGACCATCGGGTTCAAGGTCACCTCCCTGACCAAGTCTCCTTTCTCCCAATTGCTCAGTTTGGTGGTTCCAAGAGTCTTGGTGGTTCCAAACTTCTTCCATTTAAGAATGATGGAGGCCACTGTGTTCTTGGGACTTTCCTTACTGCATAAATTATTTTGGTACCCTTCCCCAGACCTGTGCCTCGACACAACCCTGTGTCGGAGCTCTACGGACAATTCCTTCCTCATGACTTGGTTTTTGCTCTGACATGCACTGTCAACTGTGGGACCTTTATATAGACTGGTGATGTCACCACAGGTGGACTCCAATCAAGTTGATCATCTCAAGGATGATCAATGGAAACAGGATGCACCTGAGCTCAATTTCGAGTTTTATAGCAAAGGGTCTGAATACTTATGTAAATAAGGTCTTTCTGTTTTTTAATACATTTGCAAAAATTTCAAAAAATCATTTTTCTCTTCGTTATTATTGGGTATTGTGTGTAGATTGCTAAGATTTTTTTTTAAATTGAATCCATATTTCAAGTTCTGCTTATAATTAAGATGTGGTGTTCCTGATTTATAACAAAAAATGCAGGTCTTCATAATAAATGGTTTTATGTATGTATTTACTAATGTTAATGAAAGTGAATAAATGCATGTTATACAATTAATTGTAATTTTTTACATAGTTTAGTTAAACAGGTCTTATAAGGTTACAAGAAACGTCCATATTCAGCTTATTGACTCTCTAATATATGCATTATATTTCGATTTTGCACAACACTTTTAATTCAGTCTTCAAAGTAATAATAAATATGCTGAATAAGTTTTTGTTAATGGATGAATTGGTCATCAAATTTTATCTGATCTTCATCTAAGTCACAACAATAGACAAACACAGTGTGCTTCAACTAACAAAACACAAATGATTGTATTTTTCTTGTATATATTGAATACATAATTTAAAAAGTTGGAAAAAGTATGTGAACCCCTAGGCTAATGACTTCTCCAAAAGCTAATTGGAGTCAGGTGTCCGCTAACCTGGAGTCCAATCGATGAGACGAGATTGGAGATGTTGGTTAGAGCTGCCCTGCAATATAAAAAAAACTGTCACAAAATTTGAGTTTGCTATTCACAAGAAGCATTGCCTGATGTGAACCATGCCTCGAACAAAAGAGATCTCAGAAGACCTAAGATTAAGAATTGTTGACTTGCGTGAAGCTGGAAAGGGTTACAAAAGTATCTCTAAAAGCCTTGATGTTCATCAGTCCACGGTAAGACAAATTGTCTATAAATGGAGAAAGTTCAGCGCTGTTGCTACTCTCCCTAGGAGTGGCCGTCCTGCGAAGATGACTGCAAGAGCACAGCGCAGAATGTTCAATGAGGTTAAGAAGAATCCTAGACTGTCAGTTAGACTTACAGAAATCTCTGGAACATGCAAACATCTCTGTTGACAATCCTACGATACGTAAAACACTAAACAAAAATTGTGTTCATGGGAGGGCACCATGGAAGAAGCCACTGCTTTCCAAAAAAAACATTGCTGCACATCTGAAGTTTGCAGAAGTGCACCTGGAAGTTCCACAGCGCTACTGGCAAAATATTCTGTGGACAGATTCAACTAAAGTTGAGTTGTTTGGAAGGAACACAACACTGTGTGGAGAAAAAAAGGCACAGCACACAACATCAAAACCTCATCCCAATTGTAAAGTATGGTGGAGGAGCATCATGGTTTGGAGCTGCTTTACTACCTCAGGGCCTGAACAGCTTGCTATCATCGACAGAAAAATTAATTCCCAAGTTTAGCCTAACATTCTCCTGCAAAATGTCTTGATATCTGTCTGCCAATTGAAGCTCAACAGAAGTTGGGTGATGCAACAGGACAACGACTCAAAACATAGAAGTAAATCACCAACAGAATGGTTTCAACAGAAGAAAATACGCCTAATGGAGTCCTGACCTCAACCTGATTTGAGATACTGTGGCATCACACTAGACATCCCAAGAATATTGCTGAACAGTTTTGTAAAGAGGAATGGTCAAAAATTCCTCCTGACCATTGTGCAGGTCTGATCCTCAACTACAGAAAACGTTTGGTTGAGGTTATTGCTGCCAAAGGAGGGTCAACCAATTATTAAATCCAAGGGTTCACATCCTTTTTCCACCCTGCGCTGTGAACGTTTACACTATGTTCAATGAAGACATGAAAACGTATAATTATTTGTGTGTTATTAGTTTAAGTGAACTGTGTTTGTCTATTGTTGTGACCTAGATGAAAATCAGATCAAATTTTATGACCAATTTATACAGAAATCCAGGTAATTCCAAAGGGTTCACACTTTTTCTTGCCACTGTACGTTGTAAAATATATTTTACATGGCTAACAATATCAGTTTAGGGACATGTTGAAAATCATGTGTTGAATAATCTGTGTCATTGTGGGTGTAGTACTTATGCTTATCTGCAGAGCTCTACAGAATTTTGGGGGGAGATAACAAACACCCTTAGGTGTTTGAGTATGTTGGCCACAAAGTAGAGAACAATATTCATCACACATCCCTCAACTCTACCCATCAGGAACTCACATTCTTATGCAGTGTGCTAGCCTACTACTAAGAACTGGGTCAGCCTGAGTCGCTGGGCTGTAACCATTCAGCATGATCATGCTCCCGCTGATAGCTGTGATTACTTGAATGGGAGCCAACAAAATCTTCACGTCCCGGATTCTTCATGGTACGCACCTGACTTGGCCCTGTGCTGGACTTTTTTGTGTTTGAGTGTGAAACCATTCCTTCATGAGCAAAAAAAACACAGCCTTGTCCTGTGTTACATGTAGGCACGGAAGTTTACATACACGTAGCCAAATATATTTAAACTCACAATTCCTGACATTTTAATCCTAGTAAAAATTGCCTGTCTTAGGTCAGTTAGGATCACCACTTTTATTTTAAGAATGAAATGTCAGAATAATAGTAGAGAGTGATTTATTTCAGCTATTATTTCTTTCATCACATTCCCAGTAGGTCAGAAGTTTACATACACTCAGTATTTGGTAGCGTTGCCTTTAAATTGTTTAACTTGGGTCAAATGTTTCAGGTAGCCTTCCACAAGCTTCCCACAATAATTTGGGTGAATTTTGGCCCATTCATCCTGACAGAGCTGGTGTAGGCCTCCTTGCTCGCACAGTTCTGCCCACAGATTTTCTATAGGATTGAGGTCAGGGCTTTGTGATGGCCACTCCAATACCTTGACTTTGTTGTCCTTAAGCCATTTTGCCACAACTTTGGAAGTATTTTTATATTTAACCTTTATTTAACTAGGCAAGTCAGTTAAGAACAAATTCTTATTTTCAATGACAGCCTAGAAACAGTGGGTTAACTGTCTTGTTCAGGGGCAGAACAACAGATTTTTACCTTTTCAGCTCGGGGATTTGATCTTGCAACGTTTTGTTTACTAGTCCAACGCTCTAACCACTAGGCTACCTGCCGCCCCGTATGCTTGGGGTCATTGTCCATTTTGGAAGATCCATTTGCGACCAAGCTTTAACTTCCTGACTCATGTCTTGAGATGTTGCTTCAATATATATCCACACAATTTTCCTGCCTCATGATGCCATCTATTTTTTGAAGTGCACCAGTCACTCCTGCAGCAAAGCACCCCACAACATGATGCTGCCACCCCCGTGCTTCACAGTCGGGATGGTGTTCTTCAGCTTGCAAGCGACCCCCTTTTTCCTCCAAACATAACGATGGTCATTATGGCCAAACAGTATTATTTTTGTTTCATCAGACCAGAGGACATTTCTCCAAAAAGTATGATCTTTGTCCCCATGTGCAGTTGCGAACTGTAGTCTGGCTTTTTTATGGCAGTTTTGGAGCAGTGGCATCTTCCTTGCTGAGGGGCCTTTCAGGTTATGTCGATATAGAACTCGTTTTACTGTGGCTATAGATACTTTTGTACCTGTTTCCTCCAGCATCTTCACAGGGTCCTTTGCTGCTGTTCTGGGATTGATTAGCACTTTTCGCACCAAAGTACATTAATCTCTAGGAGACAGAACGTGTCTTCTTCCTGAGCGGTATGACAGCTGCGTGGTCCCATGGTGTTTATACTTGCTCACTATTGTTTGTACAGATGAACGTGGTACCTTCAGGCGTTTGGAAATTGCTCCCAAGAATGAACCAGACTTGTGGAGGTCTACAATTCTTTTTCTGAGGTCTTGGCTGATTTCTTTAGATTTTCCCATGATCTCAAGCAAAGAGGCACTGATTTTGAAGGTAGGCCTTGAAATACATCCAGAGGTACACCTCCAATTGACTCAAATTATGTCAATTAGCCTATCAGAAGCTTCTAAAGCCATGACATAATTTTCTGGACTTTTCCAAGCTGTTTAAAGGCACAGTCAACTTAGTGTATATCAACTTCTGACCCACTAGAATTGTGATACGTTGAATTATAAGTGAAATAATCTGTCTGTAAACAATTGTTGCTAAAATTACTTGTCATGCTTAAGTAGATGTCCAAACCGACTTGCCAAAACTATAGTTTGTTAACAAGAAATTTGTGGAGTGGTTGAAAAACGAGTTTTAGTGACTCCAACCTAAGTGTATGTAAACTTCCGACTTCAACTGTATGTGGCTATTTCTTATGATGAAAAGAAGTGAATACAGAATCAAATTATGCAGCTGACGTGCATCTGACTTTTTGATCTTCCACGGGTGGATTTCTAGTCCTTCCTTGATGTACAATATTTTCTTTGTAATATTAACCAATATCGATACTGATGTATTTCTTCATTTTTATGGCCTTTTTAAGCATTTTAGCACGGATACAAACTGCAACAAAGTTTGGATTTGCATCACAGAGTAAATTAAATGCATCAAAGGTATTGGAAAGTTCAGGAAAACGTCAGTGAAGATCATCAGGTAATAGTTGTGTGTGTAGAAAATAAGATCGCCATTTCTTTCAATTGCGGTTTTGTCACAGTCCCTTTTAACATGTCGGCTTGTGTGTCGTAGAGGGAAACAGAAGACGCGTACGTGTTCTGGAGTCAGCTTTCATGGGGTCATAATAGCTAACAGCTTCAATTGTTCAAAAGCTGAGGCCGAAATTGTAGGAAGAAAACAGAAGCCACTCTGTCCCTACTGCTAATAGCGGATATCAAAGGTTACTCACGTAACCATGGTTCTATGATCTAAGCAGAGCATTCGGTTAACTACAGACCACTCCGTTTGTCTCCGCCGATATATTTTTTTTATATTACCGATTTGGTCACCAGTGCATCTCGCGACAATACTGAGAAACATATTAGTCATATAGCTCTGTAGAAAACACTTCTTCTTTTTTTTTACAGTGAGTGTTGACAATTACTGTTAAATGTGGGATGTGATCCAGTATTTTAGTTGTGAAGGTATTTAAAAAAATAAAACGATGATCTGAAAAAGGGTATACTATTAGTGAGATTATCACTATACAGAGATACAGTAGTCACTGAGAGACCAGTGTTTTAAAAATCTAATTTTAACAATAGGCCTTGTTGACCTCTGATTTGAAATCAAAAACAGAAGAATCAATGACCCCACAGAAAGTGCCATTGACCCATGAAATGAAATGTGGTGTGGCTGTAAAAATTCTCTCACTGCTGCAAACCAGTGCCTTTAACACCCATGAGATTAGTGTGCGCTTGATGCCCATGAAATCGAAGTAGTTGCTTTTCCGTGGTTGGCCCAAAAGTGCACAGTCACTGTGAGGCACCTCCAATTACCTTGCTGAAAATAAAGCTCAGATGCAGTAAGGATTTAACAGTTGGTGCCCTGTGGACATATGGTTTGTGGCTTTAAAATGTTTTGATCAACTCCACATGAGCAAGGTGGTAGTGGTTATCATGGAGTTTGGCAGCAGGGACCTTAGGGGCAGGCTTCCCCAATAGGCGGCCTGCGAGCCAAATCCGTCCCGCGGGTGATTTTATTTGGTCCCCTCATGTTTTCTTAGCAAAACAAATATACATATTTTGGGGGTTTTTTGTTGTTGGACATAAGACTAAAATCACCAGGAAATCAGCTCAAAGTGATTTTAATTTAGGAAATCTGTTCCCATGTATTCCCACATATAAATAGAGGCATGCAGTGGGGTCCGAAATGATTGACACCCTCGATTTTAAAAATGAGCAAAAATGACAAAAATAACTCATTGAAATAGTGAGCTACAGGTAACTGCTAAAATAAAGGAAACATCAACATAGTGTTTTAGGGGTTTGCGTGGCCAAAGAGCTCTATTTTCATGTCATCTTGGATTGGATTGGAACTAGTGCTTTGGTCAGATGCCATGAAATTAGAGGTCTTTGGCCACGATCACACCAGTGGTGGGTTTGAAATGAGAATGAATGAGCAGAAAATAACCCCATGCCTACTGTAAAATATGGTGTTGGATATTTGTTATGTGGCTATTTTGCTTCCACTTGTCCTAGGGCCCTTGTTAAGGTCAATGGCATCATGAACTTTACCCAGGATATTTTAGCCAAAAGCAAGAATGCTGAAACTTGGCCCCGGATGGAGCTTCCAGCAAGACAATAACCCCAAGCATACATCAAAATCCAAAATCATGTTACTGAATGTATCCAGGGTATTTTTAGATTTCATTATCAACAAAAGCGGCGAAAGGTACAGTAAATGTAAAATGCACATTACACTGTTGATTTTATGTTTGGATTGTCTTGTGTCAGGTGATATGTTGTCCTCACCTTTTGGTCTAATAATTTATCCATAATCTCCAAACAGTTTCCTTTCAATTGCTACCATGCTTATGCATTTCATATTTCTTCTTTAAGAACTTTTCAATTTAGCCCTATCCATATAGGCCAATTTCTGCGAGTTTGAAGGGTTAATAAGCTCTTGCCCGTTTTTCCTTTCGTAAAGGAAATTGCATTGGGTGTTGACAAGCTGAAAAACTTGTCTTGAGAGAATCACATATTTCTATGAGGTGTTGCGGAAAGCATCTCAAATGCTGCTCTCTAAAAAGCACAGCAAATTGAGGGCAAACTTGTTATTTTGGCAAGCTAAATACAATGCTGCTTGAGGGTGGCAAAGGACTTGGAACTTCTCTGCAGCTGTCTCATGAGCATTAAGAGCATTTTAAACTAATGGCATCAGTCCTCTCAAATGAAACCGATGCTAAGGAACATGCTGAGCTTTTTGAATAGTGTCCTAGTAAGGCATATAAATATATAAGGCTGTGTCATAACTGGGCCCATAGGGACTGGAGGTGATGGAGAGGTCACCCAATGCCAGAGGCAGACTCTGGCAGTGCTGAGGCCTGGATCAGGTAGTGGTTCCTGGTAGGATCTCTAGGGACTGCTTGCTCCAGCCTTGTATGGGCATTTCATTGGGGTGGTGACATTTTTGATTTTGTCAGGAGCAGAGTGGTAATGGCAGGAGAGACTGAGAGCGGCAGGTGGTAATTCAGGTGGATACAGCTCATGTTTCATGGGGTTGGATTGATTTGTGAAAATATTAGTTTTACTTTTGGAGTACCAAAAACAAATAGAAATGAAATGATTTCTAATTGTATCCTCAAATCCTTTTGATGGAGACTTGGCTGCACTGTCAGTCATTGTGTAATTTTGTTTCTTTATCCAGCATCACTGATCCATATTGAAATGTCAGAAGAATTATTGTGGAACTGCTATGCAGATGTAAGGTTTGTACATATGAAATGCAGCCATAAGTAAATAATTAACACTTTTTGTGTGATGTTGAGTCATCTCAGAAATTTGCTAGCAGGTTGGTAGGTGGGGGTAACAAAGACATCCTTGAGTGGCAGTGGTTGAATCCGGGTGTGGCTCTTGGCCTGTTTTAGTTTTGTAATCCTACCCATGCCCTAACCCTATACCCCTAACCTACTAGCTAGCATGCCTAAACGTAACCTACCCTAACTGTTAATCATAACCACTTCAATGCTTAACCTTAACGTTACCCTAATATCAATCACACGCTAGCATGCTTAAATTTAACCTTACCCTATCCTTAACCACTCACTAGTATGCTTAAACGTAACCTTGTTAACGTACAACTGCTTGCACCAATTGTCCTATTATTTTAAGGACTATAGTAGATTTTTGACATGAGCAAAGTATTCTCTCATATCTAACTAATACCGGTGCCAATAGTGTACTTTATACATTTCTATTTGGAAATCAAAACTCCTTGTCGATCCCTACATCCAGTTTCCTATTCCTAAACAGAAACAGATGGTGCCCCTAACCTCTTTCTGCACTGCTAGGTATGTATGGATTTCTCATTGCCGATCCAAAAGTAGTGGGAAGGTGGGTAAATATCCAGCACATGTCATTTTATTTAGGCCTTGATGACTTTGTTAATGGAGTTACGTTACCGTGCTGCAAAAGAAGTATGCGGTTACCCCAGTTGTTGAATACGACCTGAGGAGCAGAGGCCTCGCACGTTGGAGCAGTGATATGAGATATTATATAACTTGATAATATTCCATCTGGACAGTCCATTGCGTATAATGAGGAGGAGCTAGCCGTATGTAATACATTATTGGATGCACTTATGCTAATTGATGCACTAACTATTGGTTAAAAAAACTCTAGGCTCAGAAAAAAACAATACATAAAAACATGTCAGGTGGTTTGAATGACAGCTGGTAAAATAAGTATTGACTGACCTTTTTAACTGTCACATGTTTAAAAGATGATAATCAGTTAATCGCCCTGATATGACCCCAATGTGCCGAAGGCAGCGCGTATTTGGCAGATTCTGCTGCGGCAGCTCTGGACACGAGTGCATCAGGGAATTGCGTACCCACGGCTCTAATCGAAGTTTCAAACAAGGCAGGATCCAGGGCCAAGATGATGGCACCTCTGGGAAGGCTGCCAGCCCTCCTCTTGTACCCTCCCCATAGGCTCTTAAGATAATTTTTGCCTTGCAGCAATGCTGAAGCCATCTGTGGAGTCACAGCGGAGGCCATGAAAACCAAGACGTGTGCTGTGGTTTGACCTTTCCCTGTGGCAACTATAATATTATCATAGGATGAGCTATTGGGTTGCACTCTCCTCGTGTTTGGATTCAGCATAGTTATAAATGTGTGTGGGGGAGGGGGTATTTTTTTCAAGACATTCATGTATCCATAAGCATGTTTCTTAGTTTAGTGTAATCTGTTTCCTTATTTTTCTTTTGATTATTTATTCAGACTCATAAGTGAGCATGAAAGCAGGGGTGCAGTGAATCACGTGTCGGATTTTAGTGGCACATGCGTACACAACTTTTTCGCTGGTGCATCCTGGGATATATGTAAGCATATCTGGTATTAGTACTAGACAACCATATTAGTAGTCTTCAGAAATTAGTGCCTTCAGAAATTATTCGCACCATATTTTGTTGTGTGACAGCTTGGATATAAAATTGATTACATTGAGATTTTGTGTCACTGATCTACACACAATACCCCATAATGTCTAAGTAGAATTTAGTTTTTAGAAATGTAAAACCAATTAATTAATGAAAATCTGAAATGTTTTGAGTCAAAGTATTCAACCCCTTTGTTATAGCAAGCCTAAATAAGTCCAGGAGTAAACATTTGCTTAACAAATCACATAAGTTGCATGGAATCACTGTGTGCAATTAATAGTGGTTAACATGATTTTTTTTAATTACCCCATCTCTCTGTTCCCCAGACATACAATTATCTGTAAGGTCCCTCAGCCACGTATTGAATTTCAAGCATAGATTCAAGTTTTCCAATGCCTTACAAAGATGGGCACCGATTGGTTAAAGAAGAAAAAAGGAGACACTGATTATCCCTTTGAGCATGGTGAAGCTGTTAATTAGGCTTTGGATGGTGTATCAATACACCCAGTCACTACAAAGATACAGACCTTCCTAACTGAGTTCGCCCGAGAGAAAGCAAACTGATCAGGGATTTTACAATGAGGCCATTGGTGATTTTAAAATGGTTGCATAGTTGCTGTGATAGTTTTCTCCTATCAACAACTTGTAGTTACTCAAATATTACTTGTACCTAAATGACAGCATGAAAGAAGGAAGAATGAACAGAATAAAAAAAATAATCAAAACATGCATCCTGTTTGCAACAAGGCACTAAAGTAACACACATGGCAATGAAATGACCTAAATACAAAGTGTTAGATATTTTTGGCAAATCCGATACAACACATCACTGGGTACCCCATTCTATATTTTGCTTGTCAGGATAAAAAGAAACGGAATGTAGCTAAGCACAGGTAAAATCCTAGAGGAAAACCTGGTTCACTCTGCTTTCAACCAGACACTGAGAGACGAATTCACCTTTCAGCAGGACAATACCCTTAAAACACAAGGCCAAATCTGCACTAGAGTTGCTTACCAAGACAACATTGAATGTTCCTGAGTGGCCAAACTTACAGTTTTGACTTAAATCTGCTTGAAAATCTATGGCAAGATTTGGAAATGGCTGTCTAGCAGTGATCAACGACCAACTTGAATTTTAAAAAGAATAATAGGCAAATATTGCACAATCCAGGTGTACAAAGCACTTAGAGACTTACCCAAAATTATTAACAGCTGTATTTGCTGCCAAAGGTATTTCTAACATGCATTGACTTGGGGGGATACTTATCTAAATCAACATGAGTGTTTTATTTTTCCTTCCACTTTGACATTATTTTGTGTAGATTACTGACAAAAAAATGACAATTCAATCCATTTTAACCCCACTTTGTCACGAACATAACAAAATGTGGAAAAATTCAAGGGGCGTGAATACTTTCTGAAGGCACTGTATTATGACAGATAGTTGTGCATAGTTCCATGATGTAAAAGGCATTAATACTGTACTGTCATTTAGCCGGTGCTAATTTGTGTTGTTGGTTCTTGCTGTTAAATTACATTTGACCAAGCAGGTCATACTGTTATAATGAATAGTTCCTTCTGTAACTATAAGTCGAATTGTAATGGTAAAAGTGCTCAGCTATGCTGTGTCTACAACAGGTAGCAACACCAGAAATTAGCACAGTGTGCAAATCTCTGAGCCATCTTGTGTATCCAGGGACTATACACAACTATCTGTAATTAATAAAGACCACTGCATGTCCGAGTGGAGAAACTTGCCAAATAAGATCCATTCCAACAGTGCCACAATGACGCTTAGAGCTGGCAGGCTTCTGGAGCTGTTTGGGATATGTGTGACGAGTCAGATGTCACACTCTGCTGCTTGGAGACCAAAGAGCAGCACTGGTGGACAAATCCAATTACACTATATATACAAAAGTATGTGGACACCCATTCAAATTGATGGATTCAGCTATTTCAGCCACACCCATTGCTGACAGGTGTATTAAATCGAACACACAGCCATGCAATCTCCATAGACAAACATTGGCAGTAGAATGGCCTTACTGAAGAGCTCAGTGACTTTCAACGTGGCACCGTCATAGGATGCTACCTTTTCAACAAGTCAGTTTGTCAAATTTCTGCCCTTCTAGAGCTGCCCCGGTCAACTGTAAAAGCCAACCGTCGGCTGGAGTGGTGTAAAGCTCGCCACCATTGGACTCTGGAGCAGTGGAAACAAGTTCTCTGGCGTGATGAATCACGATTCACCATCTGGCAGTCCGACGGATGAATCTGGGTTTGGCGGATGCCAGGAGAATGCTACCTGTTCGCATAGTGCGAACTGTAGAGTTTGGTGGAGAAGGAATAATGGTCTGGGGCTGTTTTTCATGGTTTGGGATAGGCCCCTTTAGTTCCAGTGAAGGGAAATCTTAATGCTACAGCATACAATGACATTCTAGGCGATTCTGTGCTTCCAACTTTGCGGCAACAGTTTGGGGAAGGCCCTTTCCTATTTCAGCATGCCAATGCCCCCAGGCACAAAGCGAGGTCCATACAGAAATGGTTTGTCAAGATTGGTGTGGAAGAACTGAGTGGCCTGCACAAAGCCCTGACCTCAACCCCATCGAACACCTTTGGAATGAATTGGAACGCTGACTGTGAGCCAGGCCCAATCGCCCAACATCAGTGCCTGACCAGTCGTTCATTCTAAATGTTCCGTTGCCATGATGGCAGGCAACGTTCTTATCCCTTGCTTGCTCGCTAGCCAACTTCAGCTAACACAGTCACATCAAACAATCTAGGAAGAAAAGCAAAAGTAAGAA
Organism: Salmo trutta; assembly: GCF_901001165.1. Lineage (NCBI taxonomy): Eukaryota > Metazoa > Chordata > Actinopteri > Salmoniformes > Salmonidae > Salmo > Salmo trutta. The sequence goes on from NC_042976.1 coordinate 44,261,913, forward strand.
CAGCAAAGTAGCTGCATTTGCCATAAACACCAGTCTCAACGTCAACAGTGAAGAGCCGACTCCGGGATGCTGGCCTTCTAGGCAGTGTTCCTCTGTCCAGTGTCTGTGTTCTTTTGCCCATCTTCATCTTTTCTTTTTATTGCCCTGGTCTGAGATATGGCTTTTTCTTTGTAACTCTGCCTAGAAGGACAGCAACCTCTTCACTGTTGACGTTGAGACTGGTGTTTTACAGGTACTATTTAATGAAGCTGCCAGTTGAGGACTTGTGAGGTGTCTGTTTCTCAAACTAGACACTCTAATGTACTTGTCCTCTTGCTCAGTTGTGCACCGGGGCCTCCCACTCTTTCTATTCTGGTTAGAGACAGTTTGCACTGCTCTGGGAAGGGAGTAGCACACAGCATTGTACGAGATCTTCAGTTTCTTTGGCAATTTCTTGCATGGAATAGTCTTCATTTCTCAGAACAAGAATAGACTGATGAGTTTCATAAGAAAGTTCTTTGCTTCTGGCCATTTTGAGCCTGTAATCGAACCCACAAATTTAAAGAAGGCCAGTTGTATTGCTTCTTTAATCAGAACAACCGTTTTCAGCTGTGCTAACATAATTGCAAAAGGGCTTTGTAATGATCAATTAGCCTTTTAAAATGATAAACTTGGATTAGCTAACATAACGTGCCTTTGGAACACAGGAGTGATGGTTGTTGATAATGGGCCTCTGTACGCCTATGTAGATGTTGCATAAAAAATCTGCCGTTTCCACCTACAATAGTCATTTACAACATTAACAATGTCTACACTGTATTTCTGATCAATTTGATGTTATTTAAATGGACAAAAAATGTGCATTTCTAAGTGACCCCAAACTTTTGAATGGTAGTGTATATTTGAGATTGTTCAAAGTAGCCACCCTTTGCCTTGATGACAGCTTGGCACACTCTTAGCATTCTCTCAAGCAGATCGTGAGGTAGTCACCTGGACTGCATTTCAATGAACAGGTGTGCCAACTTAAAAGTTAATTGTGGAATTTCTTTCGTTCTTAATGCGTTTGAGCCAGTTGTGTTGTGACAAGGTAGGGTTGGAATACAGAAGATAGCCCTATTTGGTAAAAGACCAAGTCCAGCTCAAATAAGCAAAGAGAAACGACAGTCCGTCATTACTTTAAAGACATGAAGGTCAGTCAATCCGGAAACTTTTATAGTTTCTTCAAGTGCAGTCGCAAAAACCATCAAGTGCTAGGATGTAACTGGCTCTCATGAGAACCGCCACAGGAAAGGAAGTCCCAGAGTTACCTCTACTGCAGATGATAAGTTCATTAGAGTTACAGTGGCAAAAGTATTCACCCCCTTGGCATTTTTCCTATTTTGTTGCCTTACAACCTGGAATGAAAATCGATTTTTGGGGGGGTTGTATCATTTCATTTACACAACATGCCTACCACTTTGAAGATGCAAAATATTTTTTATTGTGAAACAAACAAGAAATAAGACAAAAAAACTGAAAACTTGAGCGTACATAACTATTCACCCCCCCCCCCAAAGTAAATACTTTGTAGAGCCACCTTTTACAGCAATTACAGGTGCAAGTCTCTTGGGGTATGTCTCTATAAGCTTAGCCACTGGGATTTTTGCCCAATCTTCAAGGCAAAATTGTTCCTGCCATTTCAAGTAGGATGGGTTCCGCTGGTGTACAGCAATCTTTTAAGTCATACCACAGATTCTCAATTGGATTGAGGTCTGGGCTTTGACTAGGCCATTCCAAGACATTTAAATGTTTCCCCTTAAACCACTTGAGTGTTGCTTTAACAGTATGCTTAGGGTCATTGTCCTGCTGGAAGGTGAACCCCCGTCCCAGTCTTCATATCTCTGGAAGACTAAAACAGGTTTCCCTCAAGAATTTCCCTGTATTTAGCTCCATCCATCATTCCTTCAATTCTGACCAGTTTCCCAGTCCCCGCCGATGAAAAACATCCCCACGGCATGATGCTGCCACCACCATGCTTCACTGTGGGGATGTGGTTCTCGGGGTGATGAGAGGTGTTGGGTTTGCGCCAGACATAGGGTTTTCCTTGACGGCCAAAAAGCTCAATTTTAGTCTCATCTGACCAAGAGTACTTTCTACCATATGTTTGGGGAATCTCCCACATGCCTTTTGGCAAACCCCAAATGTGTTTGCTTATTTTATTTCTTTAAGCAATGGCTTTTTTCTGGCCACTCCTCAGTAAAGCCCAGCTCTGTGGAGTGTACGGCTTAAAGTGGTCCTATGGACAGATACTCAAATCTCCGCTGTGGAGCTTTGCAGCTCCTTCAGCGTTATCTTTGGTCTCTTGTTGCCTCTGATTTAGACCAGGCCCTCCTTGCCTGGTCTGTGAGTTTTGGTGGGTGGCCCTCTCTTGGCAGGTTTGTTCTGGTGTCATATTCTTTCCATTTTTTAATAATGGATTTAACGGTGTTCTGTGGGATGTTCAAAGTTTCTGGTATTTTTTTATAACCCTGATCTGTACTTCTCCACAACTTTGTCCCTGACCTGTTTGGAGAGCTCCTTGGTCTTCATGGTACCGCTTGCTTGGTGGTGCCCCTTGCTTAGTGGTGGTGCCCCTTGCTTAGTGGTGGTGCCCCTTGTTTACTGGTGGTGCCCCCACTAATGGTCTTGCAGACACTGGGGCCTTTCAGAACAGGTGTATATATACTGAGATCATGTGACAGATCATGTGACACTTAGATTGCACACAGGTGGAATTTATTTAACTAATTATGTGAGTTCTGAAGGTAATTAATTGGTTGCATCAGATCTTATTTAGGCACTTCATAGCAAAGGGGGTGAATACATATGCATGCACCGCTTTTCCGTTTTTTAAATGTTTTATTTATTTGGTAACTATACTTTTTTTTAATTTCACTTCACCAATTTTGACTATTTTGTGTATGTCCATTACATGAAATCCAAATCCAAATCTTTTTGAATTACAGGTTGTAATGCAACAAATAGGAATAACGCCAAGTGGGATGAATACTTTTGCAAGGCACTGTAACTGCACCTCAGATTGCAGCCCATATAAATGCTTTACAGTGTTCAAGTAACAGACGCATCTCAACATCAACTGTTCAGAGGAAACTGCGTGAATCAGGCCTTCATTGTCAAATTGCTGCAAAGAAGCCACAACTAAAAGACCCCAATAATAAGAAGAGACTTGCTTGGGCCAAGAAACACGAGCAATGGATATTAGATCGGTGGAAATCTGAGTCCAAAATTGAGATTTTTGGTACCAACCACCGTGTCTTTGTGAGGTACAGAGGTGAACAGATGATCTCCGTATGTGTGATTCCCACCGTGAAGCATGGATGAAGAGGTGTGATGGTGTGGGGGTGATTTGCTGGTGACACTGTCGGTGATTAAGAATTCAAGGCACACATAACCAGCATGGCTACCACAGCATTCTGCAGCAATACGCCATCCCATCTGGTTTGCGCTTAGTGGGACTATCATTTGTTTTTCAACAGGACAATGACCCAACACACATCCAGGCTGTGTAAGGGCTATTTGACCAAGAAGCAGGGTGATGGAGTGCTGCATCAGATGACCTGGCCTCCACAATTATCCAACCTCAACCAAATTGGTTTGAGATGAGTTGGACCGCATAGTGAAGGAAAAGCAGTCAACAAGTGCTCAGCATACAGTATGTGGGAACTCCTTCAAGACTATTGGAAAAGCATTCCAGGTGAAGCTGGTTGAGAGAATGCCAAGAGTGTGCCAAGCTGTCATCAAGGCAAAGGGTGGCTACTTTGAAGAATCAAAATCTTAAATATATTTTGATTTGTTTAACACTTTTTTGGTTACTACATGATACCATATGTGTTATGTCATAGTTTTGATGACTTCAATATTATTATACAATGTAGAAAATAAAGAAAAACCCTTGAATGAGTAGGTATGTCCAAACGTTTGACTGGTACTGTATGTATACGGTGCATTTGGAAAGTATCAGACCCCTTGAATATTTCCTAATTTTGTTTTTACGTTACAGCATTATTATTATTTTGTTTTATTTTACCCCCTTTTTTCTCCCCAATTTCATGATATACAATTGGTAGTTACAGTCCTGTCCCATCACTGCAACTCCCATACAGACTCGGGAGATGCGAAGGTCGAGAGCCGTGCGTCCTCCGAAACACAACCCAACCCAGCATTGTGCTTCTTGGCACAATGCCTGCTTAACCCGGAAGCCAGCCTCACCAATGTGCCGGAGGAAGCACCGTACACCTGGCGACCGTGTCAGCGTGCATTGCTCCCGGCCCGCTACAGGAGTCGCTAGTGCGCGATAGGGCAGGAACATCCCTGCCGGCCAAACCCTACCCTAACCCGGACGACGCTGGGCCAGTTGTGCGCTTCCCCATGGGTCTCCCGGGCACGGCCGACTGCGACAGAGCCTGGACTTGAACAAGGTTCTCTAGTGGCGATGCAGTGCCTTAGACCACTGCGCCACTTGGGAGGCCCTACAGCATTATAAAATGGATTAAATTGCAATTTTCCCTCATCAATCTACAGACAATACCCCATAATGACAAAGGGAAAACAGGTTTTTAGAAATTTTTGATAACAGAAATACCCTATTTACATAAGTATTCAGACTCTTTACTATGAGACTCGAAATTGAGCTCATTTGGGAAACTCCAAGCGGGTTGTCATGTGCGTTTTACTGAGGAGTGGCTTCTGTCTGGCCACTCTACCATAAAAGCCTGATTGATGGAGTGTTGCAGGGATGGTTGTCCTTCTGGAAAGGTCTCCCATCTCTACAGAGGAACTCGGGAGCTCCGTCAGAGTGACCATCAGGTTCTTGGCCACCTCCCTGACCAAGACCCTTCTCCCCCGATTGCTCAGTTTGGCCGGGCGTCCAGCTCTAGGAAGAGTCTTGGTGGTTCCAAACTTCTTCCATTTAAGAAAGATGGAGGCCACTGTGTTCTTGGGGACCTTCAATGCTGCAGAATTGTTTTGATACCCTTCCCCAGGTTTGTGCCTCGACACAATCCTGTCTTGGAGCTCTACAGACAATTCTTTCGACATCATGGTTTTTGCTCTGAACTGCACTGTCAACTGTGGGACCTTATATAGACAGGTGTGTGCCTTTCCAAAATATGTCCAATCAATTGAATTTACAACAGGTGGACTACAAGTTGTAGAAACATCTCAATGATGATCAATGGAAACAGGATGCACCTGAGCTCAATTTCGAGTATCATAGCAAAGGGTTTGAATACTTATGTAAATAAGGTATTTCTGTTTTCGCTGTGTCATTATGGGGTATTGTGTGTACATTGATGAGGAAAATGTTTTATCTATTTTAGAACAAGGCTGTTACATAACAAAATGTGGAAAAAGGGAAGGGGTCTGAATACTTTCCGAAGGCATTGTATACAGTGCTTAGGAAAGTATTCAGACCACTTGACTTTTTAGATTAGGGCCTAATGAATATATTTCAGTTGACTGATTTCTTTATATAAACTGTAACTATGAAATTGTTGCATGTTCCGTTTATATTTTTGTTCAGTTTATATACCGAATATGAACTGAAACTGTTCTATACAGGTAGAATGTGTAAGTGTAACTGCTCCTGGAGCAGAAATCATGACAGCCAGGGGGGTATCTGTTAATGTTCTTCCAAAATAAATGTTTAAAAATGAAACAACAGATTGAGATGAAGTAACCAACTATTCCATAATGGCTTGGGAATTCCGCTCAATGATGTCTGTGAGGTGAATTTTCCCTCGCAGAAATTGTATCTCTGAACTTGAAGATGCTGTCCGGGACAACTGCCAAGTTGTTAATTGTTTCCCTCAGAAATTACCTCAAATGTACAGTTCCTTCAGAAAGTATTCCTACCCTTTAACTTATTCTACATGGTGTTGTGTTACAGCCTGAATTCTAAATGGATTAAATAAATACAACATCTCAACCATCTACACACAATACCCCATAATGACAAAGTGAAAACATATTTTTTGAAATTTTTGCTAATTTATTGAAAATGAAATACAGAAATATTTCATATACATGCTGTAAGTATTCACACCCCTGAGTCAACACATTGATGTCTCTAAGAGCTTTGTAAACATGGATTGTTGACACATTATTTAAAAAATTCTTCAAGCTCTGTCAAGTTGGTTGTTGATCATTGCTAGACAGACATTTTCAAGTTTTGCCATAGATTTTCAAGCAGATTTAAGTCAAAATTGTAACTAAGTCACTTAGGGACATTTGTCATGGTAATGTCGTCATGGTGAGCAACTCCAGTGTATATTTGGCCTTGTGTTTTAGGTTATTGTCCTGCTGAAAGGTGAATATGTCTACCAGTGTCTGTTGCAAACCAGGTTTTCCTCTAGGAATTTGCCTGTGCTTAGGTCTATTACGTTTCTTTTATCCTAAAAAAAGAACTCCCTAATCCTTGCCCATGACAGGCATACCATTAATATCATGCAGTCACCACCATGCTTGAAAATATTAAGAGTGGTACTCAGTGTTGTGTTTTGGATTTGCCCAAAACATAACACTTTGTATTCAGTTCATTTCTTTTCACATATTTTTTGCAGTGTTTGTTATATTTGTTTTATATTTGTTTTATTCTGTACAGGCTTCCTTCTTTTCACTGCCTTGTTGCAAACAGGATGCATGATTTGGAATATTTGTTTTATTCTGTACAGGCTTCCTTCTTTTCACTGTAATTTAGTTTGGTATTGTGGAGCACCTACAATGTTGTTGATCCATCATCAGTTTTCTCCTGTCACAGCCATTAAACTCTAACGGTTTTAAAGTCACCATTTACCTCATGGTGAAATCCCTGAGTGGTTTCCTTCCTCTCCAGCAACTGAGTTAGGAAGGATGCCTGTATCTTTGTAGTGACTGGGTGTATTGATATACCATCCAAAGCGTAATTAATAACTTCACCATGCTCAAAAGGATATTCAATGTCATTTTTTATTTTTTTTACCCATCTACCGATAGTTGCTCTTTGCGAGGCATTGTGGTTCAATCTGTGTTCACTGCTTGACTGAGGAACCTTACAGATAATTGTATGTGTGGGGTACAGAGATGAGGTAGTCATTCAAAAATCATGTTAATTATTAATGCACACAGAATGAGTCCATGCAACTTATGTGACTTGTTAAGCACATTTTTACTCCTGAACATATTTAGGCTTGCCATAACAAAGGGGTTGAATTCTTGACTCAAGACATTTCAGCTTATAATTTTCTAAGAACACAATTCCACTTTGACATTATGGGGTATTGTGTGTAGGCCAGTGACACAAAATCTTAATGTAATCATTTTAAATTCAGGTTTTAACACAAAGTTGAGAGGTGTGAATACTTTCTGAAGAAACTGTATATACTGCATGGTTCATAATCAATAGACTTACCTCATTACAACACAAAACCCTTAGTTTTAGTATACCCAACTTTCTAAATGGAAACTGTTGATCTGTCGCTGTAGTGGGGTTGGCACATTCTCAGAAAATAAACCTTTCTAATATTAATATTAATGCCCAATGAGGAGGCTAATTATTAACAGGGATGTCCAGTGAAATTTTGTCGGGCTTATATATATTTGGCTCTGGAAATGACTGTCAGGTTATTGTACATTTTACAGCATTATTACTTCTGAACATTTCACTCAACCCAGAGTTTTCCTTATAATTAATTGTATGTAATAATCTCTCTAAAAAACATTTCATAAATATTGTTCTGAGACATGTCAAAACATATCCCCCCATCTGACAGATAGCTGATATTCTTCTTCATCCGGCTGTCGGAACTGCACAGGAATGACACTGGGAGACATGAGGTTTCCATAATCCAGACTTCTCCCAGTCTCCTTAGAGAAACATCTATCCTCCATCACTGTCAGTCCACGGCCCCTGAGAACACTTGCTTCATTGCCTTGGGCCTTGGCTGTCTTTTAGCCATATTTATGTCAGTCAGTGTCCTCCTCGTAAACCAAGATAGATATTTAGATGTGTTGTAAACACGATTGTTGCAGCGGATGTAACTCCAACTGTCATGTCACACAAAAGACAAAAAAGAAGTAATTTAAATGTATCTTGAATGGACACCAAAAAGATCCCATCTCCCAACTTCCAGTAGCTTTACAATGCCATTAATCATGTGATAGTTTCACAGAGGTCAGTATAGTTTAGGGATGGGAGCACTGATTCCTCCCCTAAGTGAAAAAGCAAGCAGCGGTGTGGACGGGAAGGATAAATCATGGTGGCCTGACGACAGGTAGCCTCCAGCAGCTGCACATCTGGCTCCCCTTGTCCCAGACTGGCTCCTTTTATTGCATTTCATTGCTTTCTTTGGACCCGAGAGAGACTTTAACAGACTACCTTTCAGCTGGCCCCTGATTCTCATCCTTTCTTGGTTATTTTAGTGATTACTACATATCTGCAGGTACCTGGATGCCTAGCAGTGTGAGGATTGAGAGGCTTCCCAGGATAGAGAAACTTTCCCAGGCTTCTCTGTGTGGTTGATTGGTCCATCTCTTGCTGCACTTTTATGCCAGTGTCTATCCTAGCTACTTTGATTAAGTTAATTACTCACACTTGCGTGATGAGCAACCTTCTTGAGACTTGAATACTTTCTGGCATACAGGAGACCCGGGTTCAAAACCCAGTCTGTCACATTGGTGCCGTGACCTGGAAGGGTCTCTGCGAGGGGTGAAGTGTAATGGAGGTGGTTCCGTGGTTCACTTGTGTGACGAGTAACCTTCCTGAGACCTGAGGACTTGTATTAGCTCCCCAAGTCACATTAGCACAGGTCTTAGCTCCTGGAGGGCCACATACCTGTTGATTTAAATCCTTGCCTTTGAATCAGTGTTTGATTAATGAAGTGCAAAGTTTACACTTTGGCCACTGAGGACTGGAGTTGACACCCCTGTTTCAGACCTTCTCGTGTGTTCAGGGAGTAGGGGTCGATAAGTAATTGGTCAATGGGCAGTCAAGACTTCCCATACATAGTCACCAGATAAATAGACAGGGCAGGAGCACACAGAGGACCAACTCCATACCAGTTACCAAACACCCAAAACACTTGTACCTCCTCTGGCATGGCTTCCCAAAACTCTCCAACACACCTGACATAGTAGTGATGATCCAATGATGACCCCTCAGCTATTACACCAGGGCTGGGCAACTCCAGTCCTTGGGTACCTGATTGGTGTCACACTTTTTCTCCATCCCTAGCAAACACAGCTGATTAACCAAATTGCATTATAAACTGAAGATCATGATTAGGTGATTATTGGAGTCAGGTGTGTTAGCTGGGGCTGGGGCAAAACTATGACACCAATCAGGCCCTCAAGAACTGGAGTTGCCCACATCTGTATTAGACATTCCTCAATCAGTTAGAAGAACACATGCAGCACAGAAGGGTTTTTGTCAAGTGCGACAGCTTCATCCATCCTAATCGCTATCAACCCATGTACGTTACAAGGAAGTCCTTCCTTCCCACAGAGGGATCGGCCAGAGTGTTTTTCCAGATGTTTTTTTTTTCCAGACTCCGTATGTCTTGCACGTCTGCCGAAGGCTCCAGATGTTGGACTGCCCCTGGCAGCCTACCCCTTCCCCTTGTTTGTGGCTCTCTGCCCTGTCTGGGACCGGGATAAGGTGGAGCATCCTAATACCAGACGGAGGGGAATCCTGAGCGCAGCAACCAGAACTGTCTCCCTAGCCACCTCTAGGGGTTTCCCCCTCCTTCCCCTTTTCTCACTGTCACATCCTCACCTGTCAAGCACGGAATGTTGTTGGCAGTGTCACTTCTCTGGAAATGCTAGTCTTGCGGTGACAGATGTAGTGATGATCAGTCAAAGCGTTTCCCGGCTGCTGTTCATTTAGCAGCAACACTTACCTGGCACAGACCAGGAAAACAACCCAACATGTGCAGTACTATTGCTACCTTGACAGATATTTGTTGGAGATTGGTGATTTTGCACGCAGGAAGGAATTGCTAAATCTCGCACTATCCCTTTAATACTTAGCATTAACTAATACATAATTAACAAGCCATTTACTTACTAATACTTATGTACATGCCATTTATTGCCAGTTTCACCTCTTTAGTCTATATTTTTTCACACACACAAATGGCAGACAATATACGATTACAGTCATGTTACAAGTCCCTTCCCTCCCAGCATGAAGACACCCTCCCGGTATTACCTTCATTAGCTTAATGATGTATTCATGTTAATTACTGCATTAACTCATTAACTAAATAATCAACATGAGTAATGAAGCTGTATTCTAAAGTACTGACGATTAGGCACTACAATGAACTAGATTCAACAAATATTCATTGTAAACATAATGGAAAATATGTGATGTTGGCATAAAGAATACTTAATGATTTGTAACACTATTACTTAATCATTTGTGCTAACTGCTGCATTAACTAATGTTAATTCATCTCTTATTAAGTCTATATTGTAAAGTGTTACATCAGGTATTTTATCAACTGACCTAGATGTGTAATTTTTCAACAATCATAAACATTGTGGTAAAATGGTCATGTAATGTTGTCATCTTGTTTATAAGTTTCAATGTAGTGTAATTTGTGTATGTGTCATTGATTACATGTTTTAATTGAATTGATCGCTTCTTCCTCTGAGAACGATTTGGAAGTAACTTGATTTAAAAAAAAATTCTACCTACTACTATTGGTTGGGCTTTTCTAGAACTTTCTTCCATTGCTATGTAGCCTAAAGGCATGATATGTGTAGGGACCATGTAATGTGTAAAGCTCGCTCCCATACTGCTTTACTTCCTGAAAATGCACCTGTTACGTGTCCGTATGCATTCGTAGGGATGGCAGTGGGCAAGGAATAACTTTGGGAAAAGAATACTCTCAAGGAAAGCTGTTCTGTGAATCTACTGCACCTGTCTGCTAGACTTCAGGCTTTCCCAAACTGTCACCCCCCTGGGTGCACATTTTGTTTGTTTTTTTTGCCCTAGAACTACACGGCTGATTCAAATAACCAACTCATCATCAAGCTTTAATGATTTAATCAGCTGTGTAGTGCTAGGCGAAAAAACAAAACATGCACTCGGTGGGGCCCCAGGTGGGGCCCCAGGACCGAGTTTGGGAAACCCTGTACTAGAGTCCCACCTGACTGTCATGGCAGGCCTCCAGCTCACAGCAAGAAAGGATGTCACTCTGGGCCAATGCTCAGTTCGCCCTCTACCGGGCGGAAGTGAAGCCTCATGAAGCCATCAGTTCAATAAGTCATGCTGTCAGAACGCAACAGAGTTCACTTCCTCTCTCATTAGACTGCAATGCCTTCTACAGCCCTAACTGACTGCTAGACCCCTAGCTGGAAAAGCAGGTTGAAAGAAAGTTGGCATAAATGATGTCCACAATACATATATAATGTTATCAGTGAATGTTGATCTTATTACTTTTCTGTACATCCATGCATGGGTGCATGCACAAACACAAGCATGCACAAACTCACACACCTCCTGTTGCTTATCCATCAGTGGAAGACATATGTTGAAAGAATAAGGGTGGATAAACTCAACTGAATGAGACATGTTGTCCAGACTACTCTGATCACTGTATGTTGTTTTGATGATGAAACGAAATGGTAACACCACGGCTGGCTGGGTCCGTGTGATTGGTCAGCTGAAAGGCACCATATTGGTCCAATCGTTTTAATGGGGTATGGTAGGATCCATGCTGTTCCTTAGCCTGGGCACACTTTCTGTGACCATGGATGGGAGGGTTTTGGGTCTTGCGCTATTTGGCTGAATTGCCTGTGTAGTGGATGAGAAATTCAGGTAGCATGTTGGCTTGATTACATCGCTGACGTCACCTTCCTTGAGATCTGAAGTCAATTGTCGCTCATGGGATGACAGACCTGTCTCTTGCTCTGTTGGCTATAAGTGGTGTTGTGCAAAGTATTTTGAGTTTGAGCCCTGTTCAGGGGAACAGAATGAACTACATTGCGGTCTATAATTCACATTCATTTTATGTGAATTGGAACCGTATGGATGCATTAGTCTTCATGTGTTTATCACAAGAACCTTCCTCTTATGATTCAGTTTACATGACTGAGGCTTGTGACCAAATGCACATGAACAGGAATGCTAGAAATGACCTTTTATATGATTCCACATGGCACTTGTGTCATTCAGGACTCATTGCTGAAGGAGCACATCGTCCCTTGTTCAGAATAAATGCACAGCTCTATTATTCCAAGGGCAGTAAAATACCATTACCAAGCTATTGGATGAAATAACTGAACTTAACATATAAGCAAGCACCTTTATTTGATTAACAGGTATATAGTCGCATTTGTACTGTTTTCTTGCTAGTTTGTGGTCTTATACATTTACTAACAATGGTTTAGAAAGGTAACTGCTAATGGAAACAATGGCATATGTATACAATACAAATTAGCAAACATATCAAAATCAGTTTTTACAACTTTTGTAGCAACCAATTCTTTCTATTGGTTTGCCATAGTGCAAACTGTGTTATTTGTAAGACAGAGTTTAAACGTGATTTTAACATTCATACTTTTCAAAATATATTTATCTGTCTCAAACACATCTCAATGTGTAGACTGCATTCATTGTGCCTCCGGTTCAAGTCCTCCTGTCCAGTAATGTTGATTTACAAAAAGAATAATTCAAGTGAGTAGGGCAGTTCAGGCAGTTGAATGGTGGTAAAGCTATGATTAAAAGTTGAATAAGAATGCACTGTTGCTGTGTGTGTGCATGGTGTGTATGGCATTATGCATGAAGGCCAGTTCAGACTGAGACCTCAGCTATAGTTTTCCAAGCCCTTTCAAAAGTCGTTGAGGATTCCCGGTTTCACTCTCAAACATTGCTTATATGATTATCACACCGATAGGTAAGCGTAGCCGTAAAATCTTGGGGGGAAATGAGTCTGTGTGTGTGCACCTATGTTTCTGACCTGGGTTGAAATATGATTTGTTTTCTTTCCAGTACTTAAGCTGTGCTTGCCTGGTGCAATGGAACCAATGGATTATTCCCCAAAGTGCAAACCCCACCTGTCTCCATCAAACAGTCAAAGTATTTGAAAGAAAACAAATACTATTTGAACCCAGGTCTGGTGTATGTGTGTCCATCCATGTCTGTATGTTTGAATAACTGGACGGAGCGTGTAACATTTAACAGTTTTGTGGGAAAATGTGGCGTACTTTAGGCTACTACGTCCACTCCCAAGTCCAACAGGCGTTGTGTTCCTACATCCATGTGATTTAAGGCCATTGTGGCTGCGAACATGTGATTGGAGGAGGGAAGAAAACAAAAATGAAAAAAAAAATGGAACGAGACATGTCCGTGGTGGAAGCGCTGCTCAGCGAATGTACGGGCATTTCTTTAGTCGCTATTCTGGCTCTATTGCACCGTGTTCTGCAGAAAGCACTGGTAGTGGTGGATGGATCTGTCCCAAAGTCCAGGGTGGAGACCCTGGCTGAGCCCCTCCCCCTCATCGGCAGAGCTCTCGCTCACGAGCATCCGCAACGGTCCACCACCATGGAGGGGATCTTGCCGTAGATGATCTGCTCTTTGCGGTTGAAGTAGAGCATGTTGATGGGGGACATCTTGGTGGGGGTGCAGCAGGGCCCCGCGGTGCCGCGAGGGTTAGCCTTGTTCACCAGGTGGGTGTGGGGGTACTTCTGCAGGTGCATGTACTCACACTCACCAGAGCAGTAGTTGGCCTTGTAGCGCTTGGGGGCAATAATCCAGTCCCAGCCAAAGTCTTCAAAGTCTACCGTGAGGGGGTAGCGGCAACAGCGGGACTCGGGGGAGTTCTCGTCACAGTCCAGGCCCGAGTCTCTCCTGGAGCGCTTTGGGCCCTCTGAAATCGTCACCTCCATGAAGGGTTGCTGTAAGGGCACAACACGGAATGGTTAAAAACATGAAACAGGTATTGCTTGATACATTGGGAAACATATTTGATTTTGCTTCTCCAATAAAACATTGCTGATCAAGGTTTCAAACCTGGTGTTGTGATACTTTGAGCCACTGAAAATGTGTGTGTGTGTGTGTGTGTGTGTGGGTACTTATATCCTTGTAGGGACCTAAAATCCCCAAAAGTCCCCACAAGGATAGCAAAACAAGGAAAGTTCTCCCTCGTCATGAGGACATAGGCTATTTTAAGCTTAGGGGTTAGGTTTAGGGGTTAGAGTGACAATTAGGGTAAGGATTTAGGGTTAGGAGTTAGGTTTGGGCTACAGGTTAGGGTAAGGGGTTAGGGAAAATAGGATTTTGAATGGAAAGCAAGCATTGTAGGTCCCCATGAGGATAGAAGAACAAAGTGTGTGTGTGTGTGTGTGTGTGTGTGTGTGTGTGTGTGTGTGTGTGTGTGTGTGTGTGTGTGTGTGTGTGTGTGTGTGTGTGTGTGTGTGTGTGTGTGTGTGTGTGTGTGTGTGTGTGTGTGTGTGTGTGTGTCTGTAGGCAATTACTCTGATTAGCACAGTCACACAGAAGACTTCTGGAATTTCTGGCCATGTAAACAATGTGAACTTTTATGTAATCAGGTGATAGGACCTGATATTATTGGTGGCCAGGGCAACTATTCTGCCATAGATATACTCCTTTAATGAGGTCTGTGTGTTTATATTAAAGATTCTAAAGTACTTTGAAAATGTGATTGTTAGCTAAACATAAAAGCAAATGATAGCAAATCTTAGGGTGCCAAGACCCCTCTGATCAACAACTGGTATGTGAAGCCAAATGAGTCTTGCCACACAATTTGACACACAAATGTATTTGCACTCTTGACAAGGGTGGTACGTGTTGATATTGCATCATTACGCATTAATACATGAGTTATGGATTACTTCACATAGATCCACGGGGATAAATTACAAAACTATTTGTAAATTGCTTCGATGGGAGATCAATCTAAACTCACCAGTCCTTCTCCCGCTTCTGCTGAGGTAACGGCCAGATCATTTCCCTTCGAGTCGAACGCATTAATCTCGATCCCCCAATTCGTCTCCGGCTGCCGCAGCCACACCGACAGCACTTGTTTCACGTCGATACTTTGCCAAGAGCTGACTCCTGCATTCACGTCGATCTTTAGAGACCGGATACCTATGTGCCTGCCCCCGTCCGTGACAGGCATCAGGCGGGAGATTTGCAGGAACACGGTGGTGACTTCATCAGCTGGCAAAAGGTGCACCCATAACTGCGCATGAACTATGCGGTTCACCTGAATCTTCGAACTGAAGGAGAATAAGCAACACTTGGGTTTCCGATCGACTTGGACGATGGATTGGGCTGGAGGAGAGAAATTAGAACATTAATTACAATATGGAAATGTCACCTCTATTTCCACAACACAATTTGATTTATAAACTAAATGAAATGACTGCAAAAAAACGTTTGCAGTTGTATTTAACACAAAACACAATTTTGTTTTCGTTACAGAACCCCCTTGGTAAACCAATTTCAAAATATATATTTAAAGTTACAATGTCATGACAAGTATTGACAAACTATAAAACTCAACAATGTCTCATCTCCAGAGTATCCTCCAATATAGCCTAGCCTATCTAGTTTTAGAACCTCCACACTCAACACCAGAGTGACACTGGCACATTATAAGATGGAACTTGGCTCGTGCGTATTGTTCGTACATTTACCGCGTAAAATTCTATAGTGGTTCCAATTTAACATGAAATTACAGATCAAAACGAATTCCTCATTCGTGTGAAATTCCAACCTATTCTCAACATGGTGGTGCAAGTAATACGGGATCAGATATGCAAGTGCGCTCTGTGCCCAATGCGTAAAAACAGCTGCGGTCTGGTACCTTTTTATAACGTTATTAAACACTGAGTGTACAAAACTTTAGGAACACCTTCCTAATATTGAGAACAGCCTCAATTCGTCTTGGCATGGGCTCTACAACGTGTCGAAAGCGTCCCAAAGTGATACTGGCCCATGTTGACTCCAATGCTTCCCACAGTTGTGTCAAGTTGGCTGGATGTCATTTGGGTGATCGACCGTTCTTGTACATACGGGAAACTGTTGAGCGTGAAAACCCAGCAGCGAACACTCAAACCGGTGCGCCTGGCACCTACTACCATACCACGTTCAAAGGCACTTACGTATTTTGTCTTTCCCATTCACCCTCTGAAAGGCACACATACGCAATCCATGTCTCAATTGTCTCAAGGCTTAACAATCATTATTTAACCTGTCTCCTCCCCTTCATCTACACGGGTTGAAGTTGATTCAACAAGTGACATCAATAAGGGATCATAGCTTTCACCTGGATTCACCTGGTCAGTCTATGTCATGGAAAGAGCAAGTTGTCCTAATGTTTTGTACACTCAGTGTATAGTTGCATTGAATAATAGTCTGTCAAACTTACGTTCAGTGGCCATTGTCATGATTGTTTCTGTGATGGCATGTTCATCATCTTCTTCCATAACTCCATCCTTATTGTCATCTCCAAGAACATCGTACTGGTCAAGAAGTTGCTGCAAAGGTGGTGCCTTAGGCAGGAGCTGCTTGACAACATCTCGGCTGATATTGGGAGCTTGCTTGAGTCGCAGTTTGCTAAGAATTTGGGACTTGATGGCGTGTAATCTCATGTTTTTGATCTGCTGTCGGACCTCGCATGTTGGGCACTGCTCGCCGTCATCCGTGGCAGGGGGCTGGTGGTGCGCGGTTTGATCACCAAGACCCACTGGACCGAAAGCAACCATGAAACTGAGATATATCAGAACCTGCGTCAGATGCATTATCTAAGGTGCGGAGTTTGCTATAAAAATGGAATCCCAAACGTAATATGTATTGGCGTGAAGGCGGACTACAGAGTTGCCTGTGTTTGAAATCAGGCTCTACACTGATAGGTGTCAAACTTTAATTCGGCAGCCCTTTTTATATTGCAACTTTGGCCTCTCTTTTGTGTCGTCAAAATCTATGATTGGTTGGGCTGGCAACAATGAATTTAACAGACAGACATGAACTGTATTTTTCTGTCAAACCTTAAAGAGGTACGCAAATGCAAGGTTTGGAATAGTTTTGAGACAACTACACTATCAATCAGACAAGACAGTACTGCAAATGGCCAAATAAACATTTCGGATGTGGTTATTGATTTATTGCATAAACTTAAGTCAGCCACAGCTAGTCAACATCTGAATGCCACTGAGAAACCCGTTTTATTCAGCCTGTCCCATCACACCAGGGGTGGACTGGAACTAGAAATCGGTTCTGGCATTTATAACACAATGGCCCATTTTTCCCCTTGAGGCCCCCACAACTAAAAATGTTTCCTCAATGCCCCTACACCAGCCCATTTTATTCATTGAGGCCACCATTATTAGCCAGATAATTATAATTTTGCGCAAAAAAAAAAGAAGTTAGACATGCCCTCTAGGCAAAAAATTACCAGCCCTTCTGACATTTGCCAGAAATGCCAGATGGTCAGTCCGCTCCTGCATCCCATCAAAGCTACAGGGATCAAATTAATCGGAGTTATGACTTCACTTCTCTACGATCAGTTAGTTATATGATCAGTTTGCCTATCTTTCTGAATCTCTCTTGAAAATGTATGGAACATTATTTACAAATATGGCAGGAACCAATATTTAGTCTATGTAGACATTTAGGCTACATGGAGCAGACCTACTTGTCTCCAAACCTACTTTCCAAAGGCAAAATGTATTAATCAGATAGGCTATAGGATAGATACCATTGCATAGAAAATATATGGGGAAATGGGCTGTACTGTAGGCCTACTATACTGTACTTAACTATAGGCTACTGGGTATTGTTGCCTTGGGGTGTCTGATTTACGAAAGCTTTTTCGTCTAGACGTTTAGTGCCATCGTGCGGCTTATCGACAACTACAGTTGGAACATTACGCACAGGTTCTGAAATATTATTTTAATTTACAGATGAAAAGTAACATATAGGTTCTAATGAAAGTCAATCAAATCGTCTAAATGATGTACATTTTACGCAGCAATATGGATGGCATGACACAATGACTTGGTCACGAGTCATGTCAATGGTTTATAGCCTATTATCATTATGGAATTTGAGACTATATCCCTTATGTGAAAGAAAACATACTAAACGACTTTAACTAATGTACACTTATGGACTATACAGTTTTACGCACACTCCAATGAGTTTTACAGATTTACGCATTCGTCAAGAACGAATTCGTCATATATATATATATATATATATTTTAAATTACAACAATTGGTTTTAAATTGTATCCGAGCACATATAGCTCGCTATCAATACTCATAAAACCTTACACAGTGCCCCTGTGGCTTAAGCGAAAGCGCACTACGGTACCTCCTGTGCCATAATGGTCCAGACCTCTTGGCAGACTCAGTAGTAGCCTAACACTTTGATACAGGGAAGCTGCACGGGGGTACACTTCCAGCAAAGGCCTGGGAGACAGGATTATAATCTATGGCATTAGTTTATAGCAACAACTGCATATATTCCTTACTTTAAACATTGTAATAAATCACTGAGAAGTCAAGCATGCCACAAGAGGGTGATATTGTACAAGTATTAGTAGCCTGATTTGTGTGCGCACAATTTACCTCCACAACCTAGTCGACACAGCTACTAATTGCTGTTGAGTGTGTATTAAAAATATAATTACGTCCTACAAGCTACAGCCGCCATTAGAAAGTGGAGTCAAACAGGCAACAATTTCAACGATGACCCATGGACAATCTCGAGTAGAACGATGGCAAGAAGGTGTAGTCATCCAGGTCCGACCATTCATGGCTTTGAGACCTTAAATCGATTTTGCATTTAGTTAAAATTACTGCACAATGTGGTGTGGTGCAACATTGGATGCCCAGTTTGATAACGTAGTGCACATTTCGTGCAGAGAGAGAAACCGACCAATGCTGTCGCTGCCTTCCAAGCTTCAAGTTCAAATCATTGGACGCATATGCAGCGGTTTGAAGCCGATAAGGAGATTGAATCGAAAGGAGAGGCGGCACATATAGTAATTTCGGTTAACAATCCGTGTGGATGTATGACACGTCTTTATTGAAATCAACCGTAGGGGAAAGTGTCAAAGAGAAAACGAGGATGTGATTTCCCACTGGGTGAATTTGATATTCATGGGGGTAAACTCACCCAGTCCTACTTTTCCAAGAGCCCTCTTGAAGGTACGTATCCCACGCATCCACAATATTTTATGATATGTATTTTTCAGGGAATTGTGTGGGAAATGGGCTATAGGCGCAGGCTACGTTTAAATAATGGTGTATTAAGCAGAAATGCGCTCATGAGTAGGGAATTTTCAGAGTCCTATTTCCAAGGGTGACAACTATTTCGCCCTCTATTTCCCCATCCCGGTTATAATTTCTCCTTGACCTTTTATGTTCACATTTCAATAGTGAGATTATTTAATATATGCCCTTACTAGTTCAAGAAAGGTGGGTTATAGTAGAATGGGGGTTAAACGTCCCTGGCATGGCCAACTTCACCCTCACATTCCCAAGGACGGTGATTAAATGGACACATTTTTTATTTAGTAACTTTTTCTCAAAGAATAACCTATATGACTATATTACACATAATCCGGTTGTTTCCAAATGTAAAATATAATAACAAAATGTAAAGTAGAATTGTTATGTGTTGGTTGTAATACCCCCCCACCCTTCTAAATCCGCTGTGGAGGGAGGTAGGGTTTACAGGGTCGAGTCCAATGATACCTGGGCTAGAGCGACATGCTTGCCACGTTCCATGCTTGAGCTAAATGCTACATTGCCACGTTCCTTATAGGCTACTTGGGCTAGAGCGACATGCTTGACATAAGGTAACAGACATCACCTTTCCCCACTTTGTCTTAAAAATATGAAAAGATGTGTCATAAAGATCTGATTGAAGTTTTCGGAATCAGCACTGTACTTATATAAGCGGCAGCCACTGTCAAAAAGCATAAGCTGCAATGCTAGCATTTTGCAGCATCTGTAAAAAGCTAATTGTATGTGAGAGACGAACGGGATGATATAGTAGTGTGCTGCTCTGTCAGAGAAATAATCACATGCCACCTTGAATCTGGATCAGGCAGGACTGAGGCAGCGCACAGGACAGATGGAGATGTGGACTACAGCAAATAACATCAGTCCTTTGTGCATTCAACCTAGAGCCACATAGTCTATTTATACAATGCCTAGTCAAAGTCTACACACCCCTTGCAGTCTTCACATTTTGCTGCCTTATAATTATAATTAAACACAACTTACTCCACATTTTCAAAGTGAAAAAATTTATAGAGCATTTTCCAAATGACTTATATCTACACAGAACAAAAATATAAGCGCAACATACAACAATTTCAAAGATTTTACTGAGTTACAGTTCATATAAATCAGTCAATTGAAATAAATTCATTAGGCCCTAATCTATGGATTTCGCATGACTGGTAATACAGATATGCATCTGTTAGTCACAGATACCTTTTAAAAAAAAGGTAGGGGTCGTGGATCAGAAAACCAGTCACTATCTAGTGTGACCACCATTTGCCTCATGCAGCGCGACACATCTCCTTCGCATAGTTATTCAGGCTATTGCTTGTGGTTTGTGGAATGTTGTCCCACTCCTCTTCGATGGCGGTGCGAAGTTGCTGGATATTGGAGGGAACTGGAACATGTGGTTGTACTCGTCGACCCAGAGCATCCCAAACATGCTCAAAAGGTGACGTGTCTGGTGAATATGCAGGCCATGGAAGAACTGGGACATTTTCAGCTTCCATGAATTGTGTACAGATCCTTGCCACTTGGGGCCTTGCATGAGGTGATGACGCCTGATGAATGGCACGACCCAGGATCTCGTCAAGGTATCTCTGCATTCAAATTGCCATCGATAAAATGCAATTGTGTTCGTTGTCTGTAGCTTATGCCTGCCCATACCATAACCCCACCATGGGGCACTCTGTTCACAACGCTGACGTCAACAAACCGCTAGCTCACACAACGCCATACACACTATGCTGTCTGCCATCTGCCCAGTACAGTTGAAACCAGGATTCATCTGTGAAGAACACACTTCTCCAGCGTGCCAGTGGTGGATATGGAGGTCCTGGGCTGGCATGGTTACACGTGGTCTGCGGTTGTGAGGCAGGTTGGACGTACTGCCAAATTCTCTAAAAGAACGGCTTATGGTAGAGAAATGAACATTAAATTCTCTGGCAATAGCCCTGGTGGACATTCCTGCAGTCAGCATGCTTTTATTTCAGCTCATGAAGCATGAGACAAACACTTTACATCTTGCGTTTGTATCTTTTGTGCCATTAACTTAATCTGGCTTTAATTCCAGTTTCTCTACAAGCTATACTGAAGAAAAATATATTTCCTTCAAATGTTGATATTTGCTTCCATACACAATTCAATATTACTTTTGCAATACAGTAAATAGCCTTATAACTTTGACAAGTTAACAAATTATATATTCGATTCACGTCTACAAGTAAACCAAAAATAAAAGTTAAAGATTAGGATTAACCCAGTGGCTCAGATGAAACTATCCAAGCATTAGATACATCTCTTTTAAATGTTGATATTTGGTTACGTTGTCAACTAAACAAAATTCAATATCACTTTTGTAATACAGTAAATAGCCAAAAGTTAAGGCAATCAAAGAAACTAATGTGACAGTATCTATTCAACCTTAAAATGAGTAACACATCCATGGCCACATTGAGGCTTTCTAACCATAAATGTATTTTTATGTAATCATAGAAGGTGTGCATGTTCAACATAGCATATTAAGTTTGCACGTCTGTGGAAATCTTCACAATTGCTGTAATAATCTGTGCAGAATCTTGAACAGCATTGATCACTTGCACTATGTGCTTTTAATGCAGTCTCATCTCAACTGCAATCCAGGTCATTTGGTTGTGCTATTAGATTAATGGTTGAAAGCGTAGTGATAACACATTGGGAATTCAACAAACTTCTGGCTGTCCTTTTTGAGTGGGTGAATAAAAGTTTGAAATCTCATTGATCAACGTCTCAACCAAATATGACCCAAAGGTCCATGTTGAAATTACGTGGTGTGTCCGGTGTGTAGCTACTGCTGCATAGGTGATAACAGAGGGAAAAATGCTAAGTCACTGTGAAAATAGTAGGCCTCTCAATTCTTTCCTTTGCCATCTGGTATTTTTAGGCTGCCTCTGATGGAAAATAAAACACTGAAATCCTCTCCCTATTTTCTCTCCCTATAGCACATGGGAAAGATCTGTGTAGGGGAGTACAGGAGCATGGCTGACCGTCTGGACTATTTCAGCGAAGCTCGGTCCAGACAAGAATCGGCTTCCTAGCCGTCACTTCTCGACCAGAGCCTAAGCCCCTCTCAGACACACTCCTGCTTCACCAGCTCCCTGAAATCAATGCTACATTATTTATATCATGGGATGCGTCAAATCCAAGAAGAGCGATCCGACCCAGTACGCCAACTCGGTGGAGAAGGTGGACGGCAAGCTTGGGAAGCGATGGGGCGAGAATGCGCTGCTGGTCCACTCGGAGACGGGGTCAGGGAAAGACTCTCCCCGGGTGGACCCCATCCTGCTGGAGTATGCCCAGCGGCTGTCGGAAGAGATTGTGGCCCGGGCAGTGCAGCAGTGGCTGGAGGTGGACAGCCGCTACAGTGACATCCCCTACATTGAGTGTGACGTGCCATGAGGGGTGAGGGGGGGGCAGAGGCAGTGCAAGAGGCATTTCTGTTCTGGGATTCACCTTGACCCTCTGGGGAGAGGAGGACAAATGGATGCCCAGAAGACAGGAGACCAGACAGCACTCAGATTCAGGGTGAAACAAAACACTACGAACATGCACCAGCTGGAGATGACAAGATGTTGATCCCAATGGTCCAAAGCCATTTTTCTGTTTAATTAATACATACTTGGATGTTGTAACTCATCTGGTGACATTTTGACCTTGACTAACAGACCTTGGCTACTCCTCTCATATTCAATCTAGACCATGTGCTTCTCTCCATCGTTAGCTAGATGATGAGAGTTGGGGTGTGTTTAGTTAAAGCGGCTTGGGAGCCAATAAAGCAGGAGAGTATCATTGAATCCTGCTTTGAAAATTACCGGTTCTGCCTTTCAGTAAAAGTATACCGTTTTTTTTTGCTTGACGCGTGCCATCCTGGGGCCAAATTTCAGGTCCTATGTAGGAAGTTATTAATAGGCCCCTCAAGTGGCCAGTGTTTTTCACTTAAAATGTTTGCTGGGGTCAGCAGGTACACACCTCCCTCTCCATCTGTCTTCCCAGACAGAAGCTCCCAGTTTAGGGTTATTGGATAATGGCATCCCAGGGGGCCTGTGGTCCACATCCACCAACAAAGGAAACTCATTCTTCAAACTACCCATTAAGTAGGTCCGGGACGATACCAGTATCGCGATATTCGTTAGTATCGTGGCAAGGAAACAAAACATGAAGCGAATTTAACTTCAGCCCTGATGTTGGAAACAAAAATGATTATGTTGTCATCCAGAGTCATATTCATTTATTTTACAAGCTATAGCACACAATATTTTACATACAGCAGGTTTTTAAAGGACCAAAGAGCTTTGTGTTTTCATTTTTGCCATGGAAAGAATATCGCGATACTGGTATCGTCCCAGCCCTACCATTAAGCAGGTCTGACCACGAGCTGCAGCAACCAAGGACCTGACTACGGTCACTTTGACAAAATGATGCTCTAGGAATGTTTTACAGAGGTTCAGCGTCCTCCCATTTTGTGAATTTGAATGCCAATGACAATAGGACATTCCTGAGGGCTGGCTAGGTCCGCATGCCATGAGTAAATTAGGACGGATTCACACACTTTTACCGGGACTTTGCTTCTAGGCACAAAAAGAGTGTTGAGTTCACAAATACCTTTTGTTTTGGCCAAAATGTCTAGGGCCAAGCACCCTGGTTGTTTACGTACTGTACTCTATCCAATGATGAACTACTGCCATCTGCCCCATAGAATTTACAGCACAAATATGCAACTCTAAAAGGCCATGCTATTTTTATTAAGAGCAAATGGCTTCTTAATAGTATGATGCTATTTTAACAGGCCAAAGACACACATACTCACAACAGAGAGTTGAGTTGTTTGGAATAGGGGACCATAACTGCCAAAGTCCTTAATGAATGCTAATACAAGCACAGTATGTTTGATGGGCTTTCTTATGACGTTTATTTGATAGAAGGCGATATCAGTGAGTCTTAGTCATCGCACGTCAGTTCCCACACTACCACAAAACGATGTTCAAGAAGCTTTAAAAGGTGCATTAGTCTAGGCTGGGCAACATGGTACATTTCCAGAGTGTTGATTAGGGTGCTATTGTATACACCACAAAGAACAAGTGGAAATTATTTCACTGGAAAATCAAGTTTTGGTGACGTTTGGCATGTGTATCTCAAGTGAGAATTCAGCTGCCAGGGCATTCGGTATGCTCAGCAAACAATGTGGTGGTGTGCTTTAAATGCAACACCAAAAAATCCATTACAGTTAAAAGCAACAAATACTGTTTATAACGACATTTGCACTAATCTGGGTTAAGAGATTAATCTCTTGAACCATCCCAAAAATTCTGTCAACAAATTTAAAAGCCTGTCGAATGCCTCCCAGTCGAAACAGTTTGCGCGCATATTACAATAATTTTTGGTGACGTTATTCTTTGTTTTGTCTGGGTTTTTTTTTGTCTGTTCGCGCACACAAACATTTTTCTTGAGGCAAGTTGAAGTTCGGTAGCCCAAGTATATGCCCCTTCGTCGGTGATTGGTCAACAGTACTACTCCTAGTAGCAGTGGGAACTATAAACAGGATTCTTCTCAATTAGAGACAACAAATTTTCATGCACATTTTCTCACTTGAGAAATACTGCACCAAACATCTTAGATGTAAAATTACTAAGACCTCCTCAGCAAAAATGCCAACATTAATTACTAATAATTCTTGATTTTTCTTCGATTAATTCTGACTCTTTTGAGGAAGTGTTATTGGCTAAGTTGTTGCTATGGCATATCAAAAGGGACAAACCGTAATATTGCTGCTTGTTTCTTGTTTTTCAAGCGAAGGTCTTTTTAAGGGAGTTTAACCTAGTTTGCGGGCCCATTTAGCGGTGACCCAATTTTTTTCCCATACTGAATTCCTAAATCTAAGAACTGGGAGCTGGAGGGTTTAGAAACAGATCACTGTTATCACTGCTTCAGCTAAATGTTTTAACAACTTAAAGATAAAGCTGCAATAAACAATACATTCAAAAGTTGATTTCCATCAAGCTTGATTTTGACTCCAATAAATTGGTTGATAAAAGTAATGTTTTACTATGCAAAAGACAGCTAGCACTACAGTATATACTGTATACAATGCATTCGGAAAGTATTCAGACCCCTTGACTTTTTCCACATTTTGTTACATTACAGCCTTATTCTAAAATGGATTCAATTGTTTTTTCCCCCTCAATCTACACACAATACCCCATAATGACAGGTTTTTAGTCTCGAGTCTTCTTGGGTATGACGCTACAAGCTTGGCCCACCTGTATTTGGGGAGTTTCTCCCATTCTTCTCTGCAGATCCTCTCAAACTCTCAGGTTGGATGGGGAGCATCGATGCACAACTATGTTCAGGTCTCTCTCCAGAGTTCGATCTGGTTCAAGAATCACTCAAGGACATTCAGAGACTTGTTTTTCCAACGCCATTCCTGCGTTGTCTTGGCTGTGTGCTTAGGGTCGTTGTCCTGTTGGAAGGTGAACCTTCACCCCAGTCTGAGGTCCTGTGTGCTCTGGAGCAGGTTTTCATCAAGGATTTCTCTGTACTTTGCTCCATTCATCTTTCCCTCAATTCTGACTAGACTCCCAGTCCCTGCCCCTGAAAAACATCCCCACAGCATGGTACTGCCACCCCCATGCTTCACCGTAGGGATGGTGCCAGGTTTCCTTCAGATGTGACGCTTGGCATTCAGGCCAAAGAGTTCAATCTTGGTTTTCATCAGACCAGAGAATCTTGTTTCTCATGGTCTGAGACCTTTAGGTGCCTTTAGGCAAACATGTGCCTTTTACTGAGGAGTGACTTTGGCCACTCTACCATAAAGGCCTGATTGGAGGAGTGCTGCAGAGATGGTTGTGCTTCTGGAAGGTTCTCCTATCTCCACAGAGGAGCTCTGTCAGAGTGACCATCGGGTTCTTGGTCACCGTCCTTCTCCCCCGATTGCTCATTTTTGCCGGGCGGGCGGCCAGCTCTAGGAAGATTCTTGGTGGTTCCAAACTTCTTCCATTTAAGAATTATGGAGGCCACTGTGTTCTTGGGGACCTTCAATGCTGCAGACATTTTTTGGTACCCTTCCCCAGATCTGTGCCTTGACACAGTCCTGTCTCGGAGCTCTATGGACAATTCCTTCGACATCATGGCTAGGTTTTTGCGCTGACACGCACTGTCAACTGTTGGACCATATATAGACAGGTGTGTGCCTTTCCAAATCATGTCCAATCAATTGAATTTACCAAAGGTGGACGCCAATCAAGTTGTAGAAATGGAAACAGGATGCACCTGAGCTCAATTTCGAGTTTCATAGCAAAGGGTCTGAATACTTATGTAAATACAGTATTTTGTTTGTTTTATACATTTGCAAAACATTTGATAAACCTGTTTTTGCTTTGCCATTGTGGGGTATTGTGTGTAAATTGATGAGGGAAAATAATGTATTTATCCATTTTAGAGTAAGGCTGTAACGTAACAAAATGTGGAAAAAGTCAAGGGGTCTGAATACTTTCCGAGTGCACTGTATTTCATAATAATAAAACTGTGATAGCCTTCTAAGTTACGTCGAACACAGAAATCCAATGCTTTGGATATGGTCAATGTTGCAGTTCACAATGCTTCCAGCTTGAAATACATACAAGGAATACCAAGGTATGTGCAAACTAGGTATATCTGGATTCTTTCCTTCGAAATATGATGTCAGTATCGGTAACAATGGCGAAATTTCACTTAAGTTACAGTAACATCTTGTAACATCAGTCTTTTCAGTCAACCCTTTAGTTTGATTATGAAGAAAATGTGTTTTCTGTTGGGAGATCCTAATGCTTCTTTTGCATCATCTGAATCTATATATTTATATAACATTCATTTCACCTGCAGCACTGTACAGGTCTGTAAATAACTAACTGAAAAAAATACGTGAATACCAATAAAGCTGAAATCTATGCCTTCTACCATTGATTAAGTGACTTAATCTATTTTTTGAGAAAGGGCATCGGCAAGGTTAGAACCTGTGACCCTCTATCCCAGTGCATAGTCAACTGCTGTTGAGGCACTTAGAATGTTAATAAATTAGAAATGTGATTAGTGAAGTATGTTGGGTAATGTTGGCGGGAAAAAAGTCGAAACTTGGGTTCGAACTGGAAACCTTGCGGGTCGCAACCCGCGTCTGACGTCCCCCATCCACCTCAGACCCCACTAACCTTTACTAAGCTCTGACCAATGAGCTTTAATCCAACCAATCAATTCGTCCAACTACTTCCGAAATGCTTGGGAAGATCTGATTGCAATCAATTATTTTAATCGTCGACACTTTTTAAAGATATGGGCACAATCAGAATGTGGCAAGATCAGGAGAGAGGACACGTTAGCACCTGGTATAAATGGGGCCATTGATCATGAGCATCATCAAAGGTTAATCATCCGATAATGACCCTAACCCTTACTTACCCCTTACTGTAGTCTCGCGGTACCAGATCTCAACACTGTATTCTCATTTGAGAATGTCTTGAGAAAAATCGTCTGGAATCAAAGCTACCCTTACTCTAATCTTAAGCAATTTCAATTTCCCTATTGCCTAACCTTAACCTTTTGGATCTGCTGTCTTCCGTCTGAATTAAATCTGATTATATTTGTCACATGCGCCGAATACAACATGTGTACTTCAGGAAAGAGCAGCGGGAGCACCCCCCCCCTATCCACATCGACGGGACAGTAATGAAGGTGGAAAGTTTTAAGTTCCTCGGCGTACACATCACTGACAAAGTGAAATGGTCCACCCACACAGACAGCATCGTGAAGAAGGCGCAACAGGCGACAAGCCAAATGTCTTTGGCTGTATCACCGCCTGGTACGGCAACTGCACCGCCCTCAACCGCAAGCCTCTCCAAAGTGTAGTGCGGTCTGCACAACGCATCACCAGGGGCAAACGACCTGCCCTCCAGGACACCTACAGCACCCGATGTCACAGGAAGGCCAAAAAGACAATCAAGGACCTGTAACCTGTTCACCCCGCTATCATCCAGAAGGCGATGTCAGTACAGGTGCATCAAAGCTGGGACCGAGAGACTGAAAAACAGCTTCGATATCAAGGCCATCAAACTCTTAAAACAGCCATCACTAACACAGAGAGGTTGCTGCCTACACACAGACTCAAATCACTGGCCACTTTAATAAATTGATTTAATAATGGATCACCAGTCACTTTAAATAACGCCACTTTAATAATGTTTACATATCCTACATTGCTCATCTCATATGTATATAGTGTATTCTATACCATCTATTGCATCTTGCTTATGCCGCACGGCCATCGCGCGATTATATTCTTATTCCATCCCCTTACATTGTGTGTATAAGGTAGTCGTTGTGAATTTTGTTAGATTACTTGTTAGATATTACTGCATGGTCGGAACTAGATGTACAAGCATTTCGCTACACTCACATTAACATCTGCTAACCATGTGTATGTGACCAATAACATTTGATTTGATTTGTGTAGCCCTTACCATGAAATGCTTACTTACAAGTTAACCAACAATGCAGTTTTAAGAAAATAAGAGTTAAGAGAATATTTACTAAATAAATGAAAGTAAAAAAAGTTACAATAAAATAACGAGGCTATGTACAGGGGAGACCGGTACTGAGTCATTGTGCGGGTGTACAGTTTAGTCAAGGTAATTGAGGTAATATGTACTTGTAGGTAGGGGTAAAGTGATTATGCATAGATAATAAACAGTGAGTAGCATCAGTGGCGGTGCAAATAGTCCGGGTAGCCATTTGATTAATTGTTTTTAGCAGTCTTATGGCTTGGGGGTAGAAGCTGTTAAGGAGCCTTGGCGCTCTGGTACCGCTTGCCGTGCAGTAGCAGAGAGAACAGTCTACTACTTGGGTGGCTGGAGTCTTTGACACTTTTTTGGGCCTTCCTCTGACACCGCCTGGTATAGAGGTCCTGGATGGCAGAAACCTTGGCCCCAGTGATGTACTGGGCTATACGCGCTACCCTCTGTGGCGCCTTACGGTCAGATGCCGAGCAGTCGCCATACCAGGCGGTGATGCAACTGGTCAGAATGCTTTTGATGGTGCAGCTGTAGAACTTTTTGAGGAATATCCACTACCTATCCACTAACTAGAGTTGAAACAGATTTGATCATGTGCTCAACCCATTCTTGCCTGTCCAGGGCCAACAGCTCCCTCTGCGCCTGTGTTATGTCCCTGTAACATTAACTGAATCATTAGATTAGCTGATAGACTGTCAGGTCCAGGAGATTTCTAATCGGCCAAATGGATTAATGGATCACACAAATTAGCTTTGATATAGTGACTCAGAAGCTTTAGCAGCTGAACAATACAGGCTTGCACACAAAGCCAATGTTTAACATTCCACTTTATAAATGGAATATACAATCTAAGTGTTAATATATAGTTACATAGGCAGGTACGGTGTAATTATGCTTTTGTCAATGACTTCAAACAATACATCAAATGATAATTTTTACGATCAGGTTTTCATACACATCTTTATCAACATAACTATTATACAACATACTTTTGAAGCTACTAGTTGGGAAATTGGAGTCATTGAATTGTACACCAGAGTGCACAATGAATAGAGAACTGGCCTTTAGCGTACAGTAATACAATGCCAAATGTAACACTGAGTGATCACTCCAGATACATGACAAGGGCAAAAGACATTAAGAAGAATGACACCTGGCTGGTGCCTTTTTGAAGGGCAAATTCTAAACCATAAAATCTCTGACACCAAGAGAATGACTGTGCCTGTGTTCTCCAGGAGAGAGTGTTTATGCTGGTTCATTGTTTACTTAGCAAACTCCACGGCGGGTCATTTAGCTTCTCTGGCCTCATCTCTCTCTGGGAGCCTGTAAGTGCTCTTAACTGTGTGCTGAGTGTTTGAGCGCTGCAAATGGGATTTAATATAACCAATGATTTGAGCTGCGTACAGAGAAATTCAATCAAAGCCACACTGCGGAAAAATAATGTAACAGCTCAAGTGCTGCAAAATCCCCCTTTTCATTAAAATACAAATTAGGTAGAAATTACAGTAGGCTGTACATTTTGACATGGTGTTTTCCCAGTGTAGGCTTCCTGCATTGTGTATTTGATTGAATGTATTGGGAAATGTATTGGACAGACTCACATGCACTAGTAAACAGGAAAGTATGACACAACAAAGGCCATAAAAACCACCTGACAGTACCATCCCAAGTTATGTGATACTTCAAACAGGATAGAACCTCTTCCTTACCCAGCTACTCCACCTACTCACCAAAACAAACATTTGCTTCTTTGCACCACCAACTGTAATGAGAAATATTGCCCTTTGCCAATAATTCTGTACATCAGCACAACAGAGATATTGACTTGCCCAGTTAAATAAAGGTTAAATAAATGTAAAAAAATATATATATACACTGCTCAAAAAATAAAGGGAACACTTAAACAACACAATGTAACTCCAAGTCAATCACACTTCTGTGAAATCAAACTGTCCACTTAGGAAGCAACACTGATTGACAATACATTTCACATGCTGCTGTGCAAATGGAATAGACAACAGGTGGAAATTATAGGCAATTAGCAAGACACCCCCAATAAAGGAGTGGTTCTGCAGGTGGGGACCACAGACCACTTCTCAGTTCCTATGCTTCCTGGCTGATGTTTTGGTCACTTTTGAATGCTGGCGGTGCTTTCACTCTAGTGGTAGCATGAGACGGAGTCTACAACCCACACAAGTGGCTCAGGTAGTGCAGCTCATCCAGGATGGCACATCAATGCGAGCTGTGGCAAGAAGGTTTGCTGTGTCTGTCAGCGTAGTGTCCAGAGCATGGAGGCGCTACCAGGAGACAGGCCAGTACATCAGGAGACGTGGAGGAGGCCGTAGGAGGGCAACAACCCAGCAGCAGGACCGCTACCTCCGCCTTTGTGCAAGGAGGAGCAGGAGGAGCACTGCCAGAGCCCTGCAAAATGACCTCCAGCAGGCCACAAATGTGCATGTGTCTGCTCAAACGGTCAGAAACAGACTCCATGAGGGTGGTATGAGGGCCCGACGTCCACAGGTGGGGGTTGTGCTTACAGCCCAACACCGTGCAGGACGTTTGGCATTTGCCAGAGAACACCAAGATTGGCAAATTCGCCACTGGCGCCCTGTGCTCTTCACAGATGAAAGCAGGTTCACACTGAGCACATGTGACAGACGTGACAGAGTCTGGAGACGCCGTGGAGAACGTTCTGCTGCCTGCAACATCCTCCAGCATGACCGGTTTGGCGGTGGGTCAGTCATGGTGTGGGGTGGCATTTCTTTGGGGGGCCGCACAGACCTCCATGTGCTCGCCAGAGGTAGCCTGACTGCCATTAGGTACCGAGATGACATCCTCAGACCCCTTGTGAGACCATATGCTGGTGCTGTTGGCCCTGGGTTCCTCCTAATGCAAGACAATGCTAGACCTCATGTGGCTGGAGTGTGTCAGCAGTTCCTGCAAGAGGAAGGCATTGATGCTATGGACTGGCCCGCCCGTTCCCCAGACCTGAATCCAATTGAGCACATCTGGGACATCATGTCTCGCTCCATCCACCAACGCCACGTTGCACCACAGACTGTCCAGGAGTTGGTGGATGCTTTAGTCCAGGTCTGGGAGGAGATCCCTCAGGAGACCATCCGCCACCTAATCAGGAGCATGCCCAGGCCTTGTAGGGAGGTCATACAGGCACGTGGAGGCCACACACTACTGAGCCTCATTTTGACTTGTTTTAAAGACATTACATCAAAGTTGGATCAGCCTGTAGTGTGGTTTTCCACTTTAATTTTGAGTGTGACTCCAAATCCAGACCTCCATGGGTTGATAAATTGGATTTCCATTGATTTATTTTTGTGTGATTTTGTTATCAGCACATTTTAACTATGTAAAGAAAAAAGTATTTAATAAGATTATTTCATTCATTCAGATCTAGGATGTGTTATTTTAGTGTTCCCTTTATTTTTTTGAGCAGTATATAATGCATCAGGGATCCCCAACTAATTCAGCCACGTGCCAATTTTTTTCTGGAGCGTATGGACAAAAACCTAATAATTTTGAACCTTGATTACATCTCTTTATTTAAGCATGAGAATGCTTGGGAACAGATTTCCTAAATTAAAATCACTTTATGGTTATTTCCTGGTGACTTTAGTCTTTTTTTGTTTATTTGTGGGGCCAGATATAACCACCCGTGGACCGAAGTTGGCCCCCGGACTGCCTGTTGAAGACCCCTGCTGTACATATTGTCTGACTGACTATATAACTGGGTTAGTATCCCACTTTAGCCTTTTAGCTTGATGCTAGGAGTTGTCTTACAAACACTTGTGCAGCTTTTGAGAAGTCATGCTTGAAGAGTCAATTTAATAGCGAGTAACCTAATAGACAGCACTAGAGAGGTTTGGTATGTAGCCCAACTCCTTTTCTAAATGTAGTGTCTTCATATTTATTGACTAATAAATCTGCCGTATCAGTTTGAACTCACATACCCTAATGCCTCATCGTTCACTTTTGCAGAGGATTTCTGATGCCTAGATCATTGCTTGATCCAAAGTCCTACGATTTGCAATTCAGCACTACAAACTTTGAGACCAGCTTGCTAGATAATGTAGATGTATATTAGGAAACATCAATTTAGTAAATCTAGTAGAAACAAACCAAAAAGATTCACTGTGTTATCAACCATCATTGTAGAAAGATAATATACTTTGGATCCATGTTGATAGATGTCATGTAACAATCATTGACACAGTAATGTTATAATGCACTGGTGAGGTCATAGTCTCTCTGCCCCCACAGAAATGGGCGCGGCACTGGGGTGTGGTCTTACCAAAGTCCTGCTGTTGTGAGAGGCCACTGAGTGACTGGCATGCCATGTCTGATGGTCCTTTCCCTGTCTCCTTTCCAACTGTATGACCACTAATAGGTGAATATGGTGGCTTATTTCAACCATAAAACTCAAGGAGAACTTGAATTATATTGAGTTGACATGAAAGAAAGTTTCCGGCCCTCGTATCCTAATTTAGGCAACTTGGACACCTCCTATGAAAAGACCTCATGAGTGGGAGGTTGTGGAGGACCAAAGTGGTATCCCTTGATCTAATCTATTGTAACGGCTTGTCTGTGGTGTGGCGGAAAGAAGCGCAGGAAGCAGCGAACACGGTGTGGTAATTTTAATTAACCACAACGTACAAAATTAAAGGGCTCCCAACAACAGGGAAAAATACAGCAACACAAGCACAGTCGAGCAAACTAATGTCGACACACAGAAAGACAATCCCGCACAATAGGAAGCGGGCCAGCTGAACTAAATAGCCCTCCTAATGACTAACTCAGGGCAGGTGAGAAAACATAAAAAAAGGGAAAAACAAAAAGGGAATCGGTGGCAGCTAATAGGCCGGTGACGACGACCGCCGAGCGCCACCCGAGCAGGAGGGGGCGCCACCGTCGGTAGGACTCGTGACAGTACCCCCCCCCCTGACGCGCGGCTCCTGCAGCGCGCCGACACCGGCCTCGAGGCCGACCCGGAGGACGAGGCGCAGGGCGATCCGGACGGAGGCGGTGGAACTCCTTCAACATGGATGGGTCCAAGACGTCCTCCGTCGGTACCCAGCACCTCTCCTCCGGACCGTACCCCTCCCAGTCCACGAGGTACTGCAGGCCCCCCGCCCGGCGTCTCGAGTCCAGAATGGCCCTTACGCTGTACGCCGGGGACCCCCCGATGTCCAGGGGGGGTGGAGGGACCTCCGGCACCTCATCTTCTTGTAGGGGACCAGCTACCACCGGCCTGAGAAGAGACACATGAAACGAGGGGTTAATACGGTAATAGGAAGGGAGTTGCAACCGATAACACACCTCGTTTATCCTCCTCAGGACTTTGAAGGGCCCCACACACTGCGGCCCCAGCTTCCGGCAGGGCACGCGGAGGGACAGGTTCCGGGTCGAGAGCCAGACCCTGTCACCCGGTGCGAACACCGGCGCCTCACTGCGGTGGCGGTCAGCACTCCTCTTCTGCCTGGCACTGGCCTCCTTCAGTGAGTCCTGTACTGCTCTCCAGGTCTCCTTGGAGTGCTGAACCCAGTCCTCCACCGCAGGAGCCTCGGTCTGGCTCTGGTGCCATGGGGCCAGGACCGGCTGGTACCCTAACACACACTGGAAGGGTGACATGTTAGTAGAGGAGTGGCGAAGTGAGTTCTGGGCTAACTCTGCCCAGGGAATATACCTCGCCCACTCCCCTGGCCGGTCCCGGCAATACGACCTCAGGAACCTGCCCACCTCCTGATTCACCCTCTCCGCCTGCCCATTGCTCTCGGGGTGATAACCGGAGGTTAAACTGACCGAGACCCCCAGCCGCTCCATAAACGCCTTCCAGACCCTGGATGTGAACTGGGAACCCCGATCAGAGACAATATCCTCCGGCACCCCGTAGTGCCGGAAGACGTGGGTAAATAGGGCCTCCGCAGTCTGCAGGGCCGTAGGGAGACCGGGCAAAGGGAGGAGACGGCAGGACTTAGAAAACCGATCCACAACCACCAGGATCGCAGTGTTCCCCTGAGAGGAGGGAAGATCTGTCAGGAAGTCGATAGACAGGTGCGACCATGGTCGTTGCGGAACGGGGAGGGGCTGTAACTTCCCTCTCGGTAAATGCCTAGGAGCCTTACTCTGGGCACACACCGAACAGGAAGAGACATATGACCTCACGTCCTTAGCCAAGGTGGGCCACCAATACTTCCCCCTTAGGCTCCGCACTGTCCTCTCTACACCAGGATGACCCGCCGCAGGTAGCGTGTGCGCCCACCGAATCAACCGATCGCGAACATCGAGCGGCACATACATGCGCCCCTCGGGCACCTGCGTCGGCGCAGGTTCCAACACCAGTGCCCCCTCGATGTGCGCGTCCACCTCCCACACCACTGGTGCCACCAGCCTTGACGCTGGAATGATGGGAGTTGGATCGATGGGTCGGTCATCCGTGTCATACAGACGGGACAGCGCGTCGGCTTTAGTATTTAGGGAACCCGGTCTATATGAGATGGTAAACCTAAACCGGGCGAAGAACATGGCCCACCTTGCCTGACGTGGATTCAGTCTCCTCGCTGCCCGGATGTATTCCAGGTTTCGGTGGTCGGTCCAGATGAGAAAGGGGTGCTTAGCCCCCTCAAGCCAGTGTCGCCACACCCTCAAGGCTTTGACTACCGCTAGCAACTCCCTGTCCCCCACATCGTAATTACGCTCCGCCGAACTGAGCTTCCCTGAGAAGAAAGCACAGGGGCGAAGTTTCGGTGGCGCACCCGAGCGCTGTGATAGCACGGCACCCACCCCAGCCTCGGATGCGTCCACCTCTACTACGAACGCTAAAGACGGGTCCGGGTGCGCCAACACGGGCGCGTCGGTGAACAGTGTCTTCAACTTCTTGAAGGCTCTGTCCGCCTCCGTCGACCACCTCAAACGCGCCGGCCCCCCCTTCAGCAGTGAGGTAATGGGAGCCGCTACCTGGCCAAAACCCCGGATAAACCTCCGGTAGTAGTTGGCAAAGCCCAAGAACCGCTGCACTTCCTTCACCGTGGTTGGAGTCGGCCAATTACGCACGGCCTTAACGCGGTCACACTCCATCACCACCCCCGTGGTGGAAATGCGATAACCCAGAAAGGAGACGGCTCGTTTGAAAAACTCACACTTCTCAGCCTTAACGTATAGGTCATGCTCCAGCAGTCTACCAAGCACCTTGCGCACCAGGGACACATGCGCGGAGCGGGTGGCGGAATATATCAGAATGTCATCGATATAAACAATCACGCCCTGCCCGTGCAGGTCCCTGAGAATCTCGTCAACAAAGGATTGAAAGACGGCTGGAGCATTTTTCAACCCATACGGCATGACGAGGTACTCATAATGGCCTGATGTGGTACTAAAGGCGGTTTTCCACTCATCTCCCTTCTTGATACGCACCAGGTTATACGCGCTCCTGAGATCCAATTTTGTGAAGAGCTGTGCTCCGTGAAATGATTCCACCGCCGTAGCGATAAGAGGTAGTGGGTAACTAAACCCCACCGTGATCGCGTTTAGACCTCTATAATCAATGCACGGACGCAGACCTCCCTCCTTTTTCTTCACAAAAAAGAAACTCGAGGAAGCGGGTGAGATGGAGGGCCGAATGTACCCCTGTCCCAAG
Organism: Salmo trutta; assembly: GCF_901001165.1. NCBI lineage: Eukaryota > Metazoa > Chordata > Actinopteri > Salmoniformes > Salmonidae > Salmo > Salmo trutta. The sequence continues at coordinate 44,298,396 of NC_042976.1, forward strand.
GATTCCGTGACGTATGTTTCCATAGCCACCGTCTCCTCTTGTGACAAGGGGTACACGTGACTCCTGGGAAGCGTAGCGTTAACCTGGAGATCTATCGCACAATCCCCTTGTCGATGAGGTGGTAATTTAGTCGCTCTCTTTTTACAAAAAGCGATCGCCAAATCGGCGTATTCAGGGGGAATGCGCACGATGGACACCTGGTCTGGACTCTCCACCGACGTGGCACCTATGGAAACTCCTAGACACCTCCCTGAACACTCCTCCGACCACCCCTGGAGAACCCCCTGTTTCCATGAAATGAGGGGATTGTGACCAGCCAGCCAGGGGACCCCCAGCACCACCGGAAACGCAGGTGAATCAATAAGGAAAAAGTTAATGCTTTCCTTATGACTCCCCAGCGTTACCATGTCCAGCGGCACCGTAGACTCCCTGACTAGCCCTGACCCTAATGGTCGGCTATCTAAGGAGTGCACGGGGAAGGGGGAATCTATCGGCACCCGTGGAATGCCCAGCTTAATGGCAAGTCCACGGTCCATAAAGTTCCCAGCTGCGCCCGAATCGACTAGCGCCCTATGCTGGGAAGAGGGAAAAAAGTTAGAAAATAAAACAGGCAAAAACACATGACCAACAGGGGGTTCTGGGCGAGTCTGGTGCTGACTCACCTGAGGTGACCGAGAAGTGTTCTGCCTGCCTTCTCGACTCCCAGACTGGCTCCTCCAGCACCGGTCGGCCGTGTGTCCTCTCCGACCACAGCTGGTGCAGGAGAAGCCACCTCCTCCGGTGCCCCTTGACACGGCCCCCCCCACCTCCATAGGGGTAGGGGCGGGGGTGCCCGGGGGTGGAACGGGCAGGACCCTCTCCGAACGCCCGCGGGCAGCCAGCAAATTGTCCAACCGTATGGACATATCAATCAGTTCGTCCAGGGACAGATTGGTGTCCCTACAGGCCAGCTCCCTGCGGACGTCCGCCCGGAGACTACACCTGTAGTGGTCTATGAGGGCCCTGTCATTCCACCCCGCTCCAGCAGCCAAGGTCCTAAACTCCAGCGCGAAGTCTTGAGCGCTCCTCGTCTCCTGCCTGAGGTGGAACAGCCGTTCACCCGCCGCTCTACCTTCGGGGGGGTGGTCGAAAACAGCCCGAAAGCGGCGGGTGAACTCTGGGTAGTGGTCCCTCGCCGAGTCCGGAGCGTTCCAGACCGCATTAGCCCACTCCAGAGCTCGGCCCGTCAGGCAGGAAACGAGGGCACTCACGCTCTCCTCTCCTGTAGGAGCAGGCCTGACGGTGGCCAGGTACAGCTCTAACTGGAGAAGAAACCCCTTGCACCCAGCCGCCGTCCCATCGTACTCCCTCGGGAGTGCCAGGCGAAGCGCGCCAGAGCCAGACGTCGTAGGAGGAGGAGATGGTTGTATCGGGGGGGGTGTAGGTGGAGAGAGGATACCACTCCTCTCCCATCGGTCCATCCTCTCCATCACCTGGTCCATGGCGGATCCGATGCGATGCAGGACCGATGTATTATGAAGGACACGTTCCTCCATCGAGGGTAGTGGAGTGCCCGCTGCTCCCGCTGATTCCATGCTCTTAGTGGTGCGGGATTCTGTAACGGCTTGTCTGTGGTGTGGCGGAAAGAAGCGCAGGAAGCAGCGAACACGGTGTGGTAATTTTAATTAACCACAACGTACAAAATTAAAGGGCTCCCAACAACAGGGAAAAATACAGCAACACAAGCACAGTCGAGCAAACTAATGTCGACACACAGAAAGACAATCCCGCACAATAGGAAGCGGGCCAGCTGAACTAAATAGCCCTCCTAATGACTAACTCAGGGCAGGTGAGAAAACATAAAAAAAGGGAAAAACAAAAAGGGAATCGGTGGCAGCTAATAGGCCGGTGACGACGACCGCCGAGCGCCACCCGAGCAGGAGGGGGCGCCACCGTCGGTAGGACTCGTGACATCTATGGGGTTGTCCTTAGAGCTTGAGGTCATGCTCCCCCAGTGGCAGGAAGTAGTCATCCACACTCTGTTCTGAGACCTCCTCCAGTGTGGATGGTCTCCACTTGGGGCTGTGGTGCTTGTCAACCAGCACTAGGCACACAAAACAATCAATTGCATACTGCCAGAAACATCCTAATACACAGAAAAGAGGGATGTAGAGCAGTTTTTGCCAACTACTACTCAACATTGTACAGAAATAAGGGTTTTGCAGGAGTCAAACACCTTACCTGCCTTCACACCCTCGTAGAAGTCACTGCTCTTCTGCAAAACAACAAAAATAAAAACTCATGACACACATACCTGTTTTAAACTAATAAGACCAGGAGAAGGGTGCATAGCTGCTGAGGGGCAATCCTATTCAAAACCCAGTAAATTAGTAAATTGCATTACCTTTAGATGGAAAAACTTTAAATTGCTAAGAAAAGAGAAAGAAATGGGGAAGAGGAGGTAGTATTAAGGGCCTGGGGACTTTTGGCATGTACCACCATGCAGGCTTGATTGAGTCTGCACTCCATCACCAGAACCTCCTACAAACTCTTGGCGCTTCCCTCCTGAAGCTGCTTGAAGGTTATCTTCAGCGATGTGGGAGACATCTTGGCTAGGGTCTGTGAAATTTACAAACACAAAAAAACCTGGTTAGCTGTAGCCTAGTTTGTTATGACCATCAAGTATTGATCATTAACTTTATGGTCAATACACTGGAAATTATTTCATGTGATATTGTGAATAGCCTATACCATTGTAGTCACCCACATTTACTAGCTTTGCATTGATATGTGCAAATCACATTTTATTTGTTACATGCTTTGTAAACAACAGGTGTAGACTAACAGTGAAACCCTTACATACAGGCCCTTCCCAACAACGCAGAGAGAAAGAAAATACACACACCACATATATATTGTTGGGAAGGGCCCGTATGTAAGGGTTTCACTGTTAGTCTACACCTAGTCTACACCTATATATATATATATATATATATATATATATATATATATATATATATATATATATATATATATACACACACAAGCACACACAATGAAGCACTTACTCACCCACTTGGAGTTGTGAGGGGCTGCACATGTAATTCACAGCCCTAACCCTCTATCTATAACTGCCCTTTCCCTAATTTCCCACACACAAACATCTGAACTCATCACTTAGTGTATGTTGGCAACTGAATGTAAATTCTTCTTCTTATTTTTGTATTTGTATTTTCTCCCCAATTTCGCGATATCCAATTGCAATCTAATTACGATCTTGTCTTATCGCTGTATCTCACCAACAGGCTCGGGAAAGGTGAAGGTCGAGTCATGCGTCCTCTGAAACATGACCCGCCAAACCACGCTTCTTAACACCCGCCCACTTAACCCAGAAGCCAGCCGCACCAATGTGTCAGAGGAAACACAGTTCAACTGACGACCAAGGTCAGCCTGCAGTCACCCGGCCCACCACAAGGAGTCACTAGAGCACGATGAGCCAAGTAAAGCCCCCCCCCCCGGCCAAACCCTCCCCTAACCCGGACGAAGCTTTGCCAGTTGTGCACCGCCCTATGGGACTCCCGGTCACAACCGGTTGTGACACAGCCTGGGATCAAACCAGGGTCTGTAGTGACGCCTCAAGCACTGCGATGCAGTGCCTTAGAGCGCTGCCCCACTCGGGAGGCCCCATGTGCAAATTTTTTAAAGCAATGTTACTACTCAATGAAAAAAATATTTTCATTTAACATACACATTCTTGGCACGGGACCAATGTTATAATCCCCAGTGTGCAGGTGGGATTTACATCCACTAAGAATATGTGTGTTAGTGAAACAACCAAGGACAAGTGTCAAAAATAGCCCACATTTTCACAACAGCTTTTTATAAAAAACACATACGGTAGACAGGTCCATGTGTACTCGATGATAAGAGTGTATATAAATAGCGACTAGCGGTGATCTCTCTCTCTCTCTGCTCAAAAGTACCCAGTGCTGCAGGCCTCGACTATTAGCAGTGCACCAATGCTAAATATAACAGAGCACTTGGTGGTGCAGTGTGCTTCAATGCTGGTTCTGGAGACACACATGGTGGGCTGGCTTTCGTTCCAGCCCAGTACTAAAACATATGACAACTGTAATCATCAAGCCCTTGATTAGTTGAATCAGGTATGATATTATTTAGAGCTGGGCTGGAACAACAGCCTGCACACCCTGTGGATACCTAGACTACTGCCTTCAGGCTACCAAGGGGCAACTAACAGAGAGAATCTAATAACAGTTGACCTACTATGACTCAGGCTTGTTTACTGCTTCAAGGACTGTGGTAACGCCACGGTTCAATGCCTTCTAGGCCAGAGAGGCTGCGACTCTGTCACGCATGGACACATATTATTGTAATCATAGAGGAAAGTCATCAGTGCTGGAGAAATGTACTGTAACTAGTTGTATGGGAGGGAAGGAACTCAACTTGCCCTGCCAGTGTGTTATTACAGTAAATATGGCTATGCTCTCTAAGAGGCAGGGTTCAATTGGAGTGTGTGTATGTGCACACAAACAAGCGTGCAGGTGCATAAGCCAGCACTGAAACAAGGACAGTGTTGGCAGGAATCAATCAGTTTGGGTGTGCACGAGACACCACACTGGTTTTTAACAGTCATGAACAGTCAAAATCATGTTTTCCATGATGTATTAACCAAAGTATTTAAAATGACTGTTGCTTCTACATAGTGACATCACCCTAACTCATTTTAATACACCAATGGTAACATGATATTCTATGACCTCATTTAAATTAGTACTGCCTTGTAACCAACATCGGAGAAAGCGCGTTTGCGGAGGGGCGTGGTTTATATAGCTAGATACATACTCCACAGGTGCCAAAATTATAATTAAAAGTGTACACTATTCATCAATGGCAAAGATACTTACACTACATGACCAAAAGTATGTGGGACACCTGCTCGTTGAAGATCTCATTCCAAAATCATGGGCATTAAAATGGAGTTGGTCCCCCTTTGCTGCTATAACAGCCTCCACTCTTCTGGGAAGGCTTTCCACTAGATGTTGGAACATTGCTGCGAGGACTTGCTTCCATTCAGCCACAATAACATTATTGAGGTCAGGCACTGATGTTGGGCGATTAGGCCTGGCTCGCAGTCGGCGTTCCAATTCATCCCAAAGGTGTTTGATGAGGTTGAGGTCAGGGCTCTCTGCAAGCCAGTCAAGTTCTTGACAAACCATTTCTGTATGGACTTCGCTTTGTGCACGGGGGCATTGTTATGCTGAAACAGGAAAGGGCCTTCCCCAAACTGTTGCCACAAAGTTGGAAGCACAGAATCATCTAGAATGTCATTGTATGCTGTAGCATTAAGATTTCCCTTCACTGGAACTCAGGGGCCTAGTCCAAACCATGAAAAACAGCCCCAGACCATTATTTCTCCTCCACCAAACTTTACCGTTCACACTATGCAGGTAGCGTTCTCCTGGCATCCGCAAAACCCAGATTCATCCATCGGACTGCCAGATGGTGAATCGTGATTCATCACTCCAGAGAACGCATTTCCACAGCTCCAGAGTTCAATGGTGGCGAGCTTTACACCACTCCAGCCGACACTTGGCATTGCGCATGGTGATCTTAGGCTTGTGTGCAACTGCTCGGCCATGGAAACCCATTTCATGAAGCTCCCGACAAACAGTTCTTGTGCTGACATTGCTTCGAGAAGCAGTTTGGAACTCAGTAGTGAGCGTTGCAACCGAGGACAAATCATTTTTACATGCTATGCACTTCAGCACTCAGAGGTCTCGTTCTGTGAGCTTGTGTGGCCTACCACGTCGTGGCGGAGCAATTGTTGCTCCTAGACGTTTCCACTTCACAATAACAGCACATACAGTTGACTGGGTCAGCTCTAGAAGGGCAGAAATTTGACAAACTAACTTGTTGGAAAGGTGGCATCCTACGACGGTGCCACGTTGAAAGTCACTGAGGTCTTCAGTGAGGCCATTCTACTGCCAATGTTTGTCTATGGAGATTGCATGGCTGTGTGCTTGAGTTTATATACCCGTCAGCAATGGGTGTGGCTGAAATAGCCGAATTCACTAATTTGAAGGGGTGTCCACATACCTTTGTATATATCTGTGTCTGGTGTGTCTGGTGTTAGCTAGTTACTGGCTAGCTAGGTCTTCTGCCAGTATTGAACAAAAGGGGAAGAAGGGTCGTTCAAAACTGACACAGTAGTCATGTCAACACATCTGTCAATACTGCTGTGAACCACATGACAAGTGACATTCCAAACGGGATTTCAATGTTGTTTTAGTTTCTTTGTGTATCACCAAATTTGTTAGAGATGATTTTACTGCAACACTGCATCTAAGTTTCGTGACATAGGCATTTCAAAGAGCTGTCAGTCAAGGCAAGCTCATGATTATAAGCTCCCCGCCCACTCAGCCAGTCTTTTCAAACTTCCTGGTAGTTAGCCATGAGAGAAAAAATACTTTCAAAATGTTTTTGTATGTCTATCCCCAAAACATATTATGGGTGATACTTTAGTCAATCAAAAGGGACCTTTAATACTATCTGTTCCTGGAGTCTGCTCACAACGGTTTACAAAGGGATTATGGTCTCCAATATATTATAGATAATAGTAGGGGGGAAAAGAAAACAAGCTCAAAATGCCTATATGCTTTCCTAGCTGTATACCCTTCTCTGACGCTCCCCCAACTAGTTTATAAATACATTCTGAACCAAACCTCCCTAACAGTGCCTAACACTATTGTGTGGCCTAAACCACCTGGGAAGAAAATAACGGAGGCCGGGAGAGAATGGTATTCAGAAAGCTTACCTATCAATCACGTCTATGTGCTGCTCAAGGACAAACGGCTCCTTTGCATCCAGACTGAGAATCCATGGATACTAGTTAAACACACATGCGCACACACTTTTATTGTTTTCATGTTCTTCCTCTTGGGAGTGTATTACAATTAGTGCTGTCACGATACCAGAATTTTGACTTGGATACCGATTCCAGGTTTAGTATCACGATTCTCAATACCAAAATGATACCACGGCAAAAAAAATTGGCATATTAACCAAAGTCACAGAATAGCACTTGATCCAGACAAATAAACTCTGCTACTGCTCTGTTCAATCGTTGGGCATCTTTTGAGTTCGATATCATTACATTTGAAATGTTTTACGTAAAAAAGATTAACAGACAGCCATGAATGCGTTAATGAATCAATTATACAATACATTTCACTTAGTTTTTACCAATCTAACTACATAACAACATAATAGTAATCATTTATTTGAATGGTAAATCTCTATTGATAAACTGAGTAAATCAAGTTTTGGGAGAGATGTGAGAAAGACTGATTAAGTGAATGAATAAAGTTAAGGCGACAATCAGCTTTCAAATCAGCATCTTTTGCATTATGGTTTGCATATTACCACAAATAAAGTACTATGGTAGTGAATTTATGTTTGCTTCAGCTATACGCTCGCAAGAAAGGTTAGTCTACAAAGCTAGAAGCTACAGGTATCTTCTTCCATTTTAAAGTTTGCGAGCCTGTATGGACATTGTTTTGCGAACAGTAATTAACAGTTTAAACATGCCATGTTGCATTATTCCAGTGTGTTTACCTCTGTGAAGCATGAGTGGGGAGTGAACATGATGGAGCCCAGACTCCCAGCACAGGCTAAGTGGAGCAGGCACGGTGCTTTTGTGCTATAAGGGGGACATTGGTTGCGCTAAAACAGACTTGATCCATGGGACACATTTAACAGAAGTGCCGAAAGTAACAATAATTCTAGTACAGGACCTTTTTTCATGATCTACACCGAACAAAAATATAAATGCAACATACAACTATTTCAACGATTTTACTGAGTTACAGTTCATATAAGGAAATCAGTCAATTGAAATGAATTCATTAGGCCCTAATCTATGGATTTCAGATGACTGGGCAGGGGTGCAGTCATGGGTGGGCCAGGGAGGGCATAGGCCCAAACACTTTGGAGCCAGGCCCTCCCACTGGGGGCTTTGTTACAGACATAAATAGTCTTCATCAATCGACAATCCAGCAGATGAAGAAGCCAGGCGTTGAGGTCCTGGGCTTGCAACGTGGTCTGCGGTTGTAAGGCCGGTTGGACGTACTGTCAAATTCTCTAAAACGAAACTGGAGGCGGCTTATAGCAGAGAAATGAACATAAAATAATCTGGTAACAGCTCTGATGGACATTCCTGCAGTCAGCATGCCAATTGCACGCTCCCTCAAAACTTGAGACATCTGTGGCTTTGTCTTGTGAGACTAAATGGCACATTTTAGATTGCCCTTCTATTGTCCACAGCACAAGGTGCACCAGTGTAATGATCATGCGGTTTAATCAGCTTTTTGATCTGCTACACCTGTCAGGTGGATGGATTATCTTGGCAAAGGATAAATGCTCACTAACAGGGATGTAAACAAATTTGTGCACAACATTTGAGAGAAATAAGCTTTTTGTGCGTATGGAACATTTCTGGGATCTTTACATGTTACATTTATATTTTTGTTCAGTATAGTATCTAAAAAGTACAGAAGTTTCAGTATACCGTGCAACACTAATTACAATGTTTAGGACTGGCAACGCAGACAGTGTTGGCATTTCCAATTATTTCCATTTCCACTATGGAAAATCTCAGGCCGATTGACACAATATTATGCCCCATATTGTTGTGTTCACCTCCATCTCTACTGGTTTACTGTAGGTCCCAAAGTCATTTATATTTTATATTACCCCTGTATAAACCCGCATACTGTAGGAGGTTATAAAAAGCCTATCCCTGAACACACCAACCCAAGGCACCAGATTTCTGGAAAGCTGTCTGATGAAAGGCCTGTTTGAGTCTCTTGGGCTGCGTCCCAAATGGGCTGCGGCTCTATGGTCCCTGGTCAAAAGAAATGCACTATAAAGGGTTTAGGATGCCATTTGGGATGCAGCCTTCGTCATCTTCATTTGAGGCCCCTACAGTCAACTTTATAGAGGGGCCATAAATCCGCTAGGAGAAATGATCTGACGCACCAATGCTCAATAAAACAAGGCGGAGTAGGATACTTCCAGCCCTGGGTCAAGCAGACGTTACTGATGAGGAACCACACACGGACATCCACACACACAGTACTTCCTACAGTATATATACAGTACCAGTCCAAAGTTTGGACACACCTACACATTCCAGTTTTTATTTTTATTTTCTACATTGTAGAATAATAGTGAAGACATCAAAACTATGAAATAACACATGGAATCATGTAGTAAACAAAAAAAAAGTGTTAAACAAATAAAAATACATTTTAGATTCTTCAAAAAGCCACCCTTTGCCTTGATGACAGCTTTGCAAACTGTTGACATTATCTCTACCAGCTTCACCTGGAATGCTTTTCCAATAGTCTTGAAGGAGTTCCCACATATGCTGAGCACTTTTTGGCTGCTTTTCCTTCACTCTGCGGTCCAACTCATCCCAAACCATCCCGATTGGGTTGAGGTTGGGTGATTGTGGAGGCCAGGTCATCTGATGCAGCACTCCATCACTCTCCTTCTTGGTCAAATAGTCCTTACACTGCAGATCCAGCCCTCACAAGCCCCGCCTTCCTGGCTATTATATCAGGTCTCGCATCCATTTTATAAATTCTTCAGCTCGCCTGACGGAAGAACATGTCAGGCTATGAGATTCGGCTCATAGATGTTGCGAGTTTTGGGTCTTGGTATTGTTTTTTGTGTTTGCTTGGATAGGAGTTGTGTTGGCTAAAAACCCACTACTTTTTGCTTTGCTTGTGTAGCTAGTGCTTCCTTGCTTGAGTAAGATGGGCAGTGGTAAGGGTAAGTTCAAAAAGGCTAACCAGTTTGAACCTCTGATCATGCCCTATGGGCATGTGGTTTCACTATGAAAATTAAAGATACTCACGAGTGCTGTCCTGTTGTCTCCCAGTGGGTTCAACTTCCATTGAGATTCGGGCTGACTTGAGGAATATTGGTGGTCAGAGTTGATAGGGGTATCATCCCAGCCAAATGAGGCTCATTCCAGTTTCTCTGGCAGTGTTCAGAGTCCGGATTCCGCGGGATGATATGCACTCCCTGATTAGCTCTGGAGGATTTTCAGTGTGAATCGGATGACATCAGTCCGGGGAAGTCTGAAGCCCTGGCTTTGGATTCGGCGTGGGGGGGAAACATTGGGGGTGAATGCGCATTTGATGGTGTTATCTCCGCGGCAGCGAAGTTCCTCCAAGGTTTGGGGGAAGGTATTTGCCTCCTGTCCCTGCAACGGTGATGTGTTGCTTATCCACCGTTGAAAGATTTATACTGAGGCTAACAAGGTGGCTAATCCTAGCACAAATAAACAGCGCCTGTTCTCTGGATTCCTGAGGGGGACAGTCGGATGTATTTGGATGAGACAGTTTTGCCAACAAAGCTGTTTGGCTCGGGCCCTCCTCCCCAACTATTACTGTGGCAACAGTGCTCCCAAGTGGCTCGGTGAATGGTGGGCAAGTTACTGGTTGCCGAGGTCCCCGAACCCGGTGTGGGCCGGGTATCAGAATATACAGTCTTCCCCACGTTCAGACACACGGTTGTCAAGAGTGGTGGATATGAAAACAAGCATGACAAAAACATTTATTATCCCAGTCCTCAGGATGGTGCTCTGCCCCTTCAGGAGATAATGTATGGGAGACTGGCAGCGTGCTCCGTTCAGTGGTGGTCATGAGCAGTTTCACGATGGGTGATGAGGACGGTGATGAGGAGGTACAGTCTGTAGTTCGCTGTGGGTCCTCCACCTTTTCGTGGCGTCATTATGTCTGAGGTCCAAGCGCCTGTCTTGGGAGATGACATTTCCTTTCTCCTTCAAAAGCAGGCTGTTCAGGTGGTCCCCGTGTCAGAATTATAGAGTGGTTGTTCCAGCTGCTACTTATTAGTTCCCAAGAGGGATGGAATGTTGTGTCCCAACCTGGACTCAAGGTTGCAAGTTTAAAATGCTCACACTTGGAGTCACGTGGGACCGCTGAAAAAGTTGGCAGCACTTTAGAGAGCTCCTAATAACCACATGTAAATCCTGAAATTCAACGGCATACACTTACATTTTTTTGTCTTAATATATTTCCTTGAAGTACAGTTTAATATAAAGATCATTTACATTGAAACATCTCGCTAAAGTGGCATTATTGGAATTGTTACGAACCAGCTCAGAGTTCGCAACAAAAGGGAGACAACGTGGAGACAAGGAGTATCAAAAATATATATTTATTAGATACCACAACCAAAAACAACAAGGTGTCTGCATGGAGAGAATCTCCCCAATGACTGTGGAAGAGGTCCATTTATCCTGGGACACACCCGAGCCCAGGTGCTTCCCATTTAGCTGACGACCCTTCCAACTCCGCCCACCGGCATCCTAATAAGGAAACAAGAACAAAGAGAGAATATGGCAGACAGAGTGGGAGGGTCGTCACACCCCCCCCCATAAAACCGGGGACCAACAAGGGCCCCGGAACAACGTACCAGCCATTGCGTCCCAAATTGACACAGGCCTCTGCGTCCCAAATTGACACAGGCCTCTGCGTCCCAAATTGACACAGGCCTCTGCGTCCCAAATTGACACAGGCCTCTGCGTCCCAAATTGACGAGAGGTTACATGTTCACCTTCCACTTGCCCCAGCCAACCTCCTTCTCCCCAGACCTCAGCAACCTTTGCGCACAGGAAGCAACATTTAAGAGGAAAGGAGAACACAAGACCAGGAGGGAACAGACAGGAAAGTTAGAACATGACAAAACCAAACAATGGTCAGTCACATAACACTCAGGAACAGGGCACACAAGAGACCGTATCAGCTACAAACGCAAACATCTCCCAACGGTTCATAGTCACTTCTCAACGGTTCAGTCATTTCCCAACAATTCATAGTCACGCCAACGATTCATAGTCACTCCAACGATTCATAGTCACTCCAACGATTCAGTTGAGCACACCAGACCACAACAAGAGAATACAATCACACCGGGCACCACAGAAAAGAGATGAGAAATGGAGCTTCCCCAAAACCTACAATAACTCAACCCTAGTCTTCATGCAGATTTGCGGCGGGTAATTATGCACTGTAGCCCGCTGGCGAGGAAGTAACCCCCCAGCACGCTGGTAGATTCCACCAAGCCACGGATGTGCTCCCGAGACAACTGCTCAGTCCACAGACACCACACAAAAATAACAAACATTAACAATGCCCAACATATTCCAAAAATGAAACACGTCGCTAAGCCTATCAGGGGAAAAAGGCTGTAGCTCCGGGTAGTAAGTTTTCCTACCCTACCCAAATCTCCCACCAAGGTACACAGCTGATTGTACTCACCTCCTCAGACCAACGTCCTAACAGCAAGTAGAACAAGCGTTTCCAGGCTAGGCAGGGGCCTGGAAACTAACCAATGTACCCTCCAACACAGCACACAAACCAAACAAAGAAACGCAACCAGTACTGAGCACCAAACTCAAACTAACAAACAAAGCACCTCAATTTAACATACCTCCACGTTTTCTCCCAAACACAAGTTCAAGATCCCGGATGAGCTCCCACTTGTTACGAACCAGCTCAGAGTTCGCAACAAAAGGGAGACAACGTGGAGACAAGGAGTATCAAAAATATATATTTATTAGATACCACAACCAAAAACAACAAGGTGTCTGCATGGAGAGAGTCTCCCCAATGACTGTGGAAGAGGTCCATTTATCCTGGGACACAGCCGGGCCCAGGTGCTTCCCATTTAGCTGACGACCCTTCCAACTCCGCCCACCGGCATCCTAATAAGGAAACAAGAACAAAGAGAGAGAATACGACAGACAGAGTGGGAGGGTCGTCACAGAATGTCGACACAAGCTAAAAACTTCTTCAAGCTGAACACGCCGGGTTCACAGAAGGCCACTTCGACTAGCAAACAAACAGTCTTCCCGAATCCCCCCATCAAAACATGGATAAACACGTAAGCCCGGAGAAATCGGTAAATCTGAAGGATCTATTTGAGCAAATGGGAAAGATGAATCCGACTTTGTTGGATGTTGCATCCATAAAAAAACAACAACTACTGAGCTAAAGGAAAAAGCTGATGCGATACAAGAGAGGATGGATGGGGCAGAGGGATGGATTTCGACAGTGGAGGATGCCATCTGCCATCTGGAGAAGGGTAATGAGAATCATGAGAAAAAACTAGACATATTGTGGAATCGTGTCAAAGAACTTGAGAACAGAAGTAAGAGAAATACGGTGAGAATGGTTAATCTTTCGGATTTGACAACAGCCACGAATTCTAAATTGAACGAATCCATCTCAGCGTAACCATGCCTGACGAAAATGGGCCCCAGAGAACGGTTCTCATCTGAGAGATTCTTGCTAGAGCAAGGTGTTTAGCCTAGATAAAGAAGACAAGACAAGGTAAAATACAGGTTGAATTGTATGCCGTTTATAATACCAATGAAGGTAGCCTATGTGCTTGTGGAAGTCTAGGGAGTGTTGCTAATTTAGCTTTTCAAGTGCCTCACGGAACATAAGGAATTTTTAGACTCATAGTGAAGCAAAGTTACGTTCCAAGTTGCTTTGTTTTATTTTGGGATTGGTTTTCTACGTTTATTTACACTGTTTTATTGTACAGGAGGAGCATACAGTTGAAGTTAGAAGTTTACATACACTTCAAAAGAAATCAGAAAAAAATTGTAGACCTCCACAAGTCTGGTTCATCCTTGAGAGCAATTTCCAAACGCCTGAAGGTATCACGTTCATCTGTACAAACAATAGTACGCAAGTATAAACACCATGGGACCACGCAGCCGTCATACCTCTCAGGAAGGAGACGCGTTCTGTCTCCTTGAGGTGAACGTACTTTGGTGCGAAAAGTGCAAATCAATCCCAGAACAACAGCAAATGACCTTGTGAAGATGCTGGAGGAAACGGGTACAAAAGTATCTATATCCACAGTAAAACAAGTCCTATATCGACATAACCTGAAAGGCCGCTCAGCAAGGAAGAAGCCACTGCTCCAAAACCGCCATAAAAAAGCCAGACTACGGTTTGCAACTGCACATGGGGAGAAAGATCGTACTTTTTGGAGAATTGTCCTCTGGTCTGATGAAACAAAAATAGAACTGTTTGGCCATAATGACCATCGTTATATTTGGAGGAAAAAGGGGGAGGCTTGCAAACCGAAGAACACCATCCCAACCGTGATGCACGGGGGTGCCAGCATCATGTTGTGGGGGTGCTTTGCTGCAGGAGGGACTGGTGCACTTCACAAAATAGATGGCATCATGAGGCAGGAAAATTATGGGGATTTCCTGAAGCAACATCTCAAGACATCAGTCAGGAAGTTAAAGCTTGGTCGCAAATGGGTCTTGCAAATGGACAATGACCCCAAGCATACTTCCAAAGTTGTGGTAAAATGGCTTAAGGACAACAAAGTGAAGGTATTGGAGTGGCCATCACAAAGGGAATTTTTACTAGGATTAAATGTCAGGAATTGAGTTTAGATGTATTTGGCTAAGGTGTATGTAAACTTCCAACTTCAACTGTATATTGTGACATTTTATATAATGTTCATTAGAGTTGTCACGCTCACAGGCTATAACTACTTGAAGCGAATATGGCTAATGGTTATGTATGGTTGTCAAATCACATCAAATGTCATACAAATATTTTGCAGATGTTATTGCGGGTGTAATGAAATGCTTGTGTTCCTAGCTCCAACAGTGCAGTAGTACTTCACTTGTGGTAATACTTGGTTTTACTTTACTTGTGGTAACAAAATGAATAGGAAAAATATTTTTTTACATATTTAAAATCAAAACAGGCAGATATTGTGTTCATACAGGAATCACATTTAACATATACAGAGGCACTGAAATGTAGAGGAGGCTGTGTTGCAGAGGTTTATCATAGCTAATTTAATTCCAAACAAAGTGGTGTGATTATCCTTATAAGCAAAATACTTTATTTTGTAATGTTGAAGCAACACTGATGTGTTTGGCAGGCTTATCTGCAATGAGGCTCTTATAAATGGTATTAAGGTAGTGTTATGCAATATACAGTGTATTCGGAAAGTATTCAGACCCCTTGACTTTTTCCACATTTTGTTACGTTACAGCCTTATTCTAAAATGGCTTAAATAGTCCCCCCCCCTGATCAATGTACACACATGAACCCATAATGATAAAGAAAAAAACTGGTTTTTGCAAATGTATTAAAAATAAGTAAATATCACATTTACATAAGTATTAAAACCCTTTACTTAGCTCTTAGTACTCAGTACTCTGCAGATCCTCTCAAGCTCTGTCAGGTTGGATGGGGAGCATTGCTGCACAGCTATTTTCAGGTCTCTCCAGAGATGTTCGATCAGGTTCAAGTCCGGGCTCAGGCTGGGCCTCTCAAGGACATTGAGACTTGTCCCGAAGTCACTCCTGAGTTGTCTTTGCTGTGTGCTTAGGGTCATTGTCCTGTTGGAAGGGGAACCTTCACCCCAGTCTGAAGTCTTGAGTGCTCTGGAGCAGGTTTTCATCAAGGATCGCTCTGTACTTTGCTCCGTTCATCTTTCCCTTGATCCTAGTCTCCCTGTCCCTGCCGCTGAAAAACATGACGCTTGGCATTACATTTTTTTAGCATGATATCCAATTGGTAGTTACAGTCTTGTCCCATTGCTGCAACTCCCCTATGGACTCGGGAGAGGCGAAGGTCGAGAGCCATGCGTCCTCCGAAACATGACCCTGCCAGGCCGCACTGTTTCTTGACACACTGCTCGCTTAACCTGGAAGCCAGCTGCACCAATGTGTCGGGGGAAACACCGACCAGCTGGCGACCGAAGTCAGCGTGCATGCGCCCGGCCACCGCAAGGAGTCACTAGAGCGTGATAGGACATCCCAGCCGGCCAAGCCCTCCCCTTACCCAGAAGACACTGGGTCAATTATGCGCCGCCTCATGGGTCTCCCAGACGCAGCCCCGAATCTAACGCGATGCAGTGCCTTAGAGCGCTGTGCCACTCGAGGCCTGAATACTTTACATAAAAATACACATGACAGTCTGCTTGGAGTTTGCCAAAAGGAACCTAAAGGACTCTCAGACCATGAGAAACAAGTTTCTCTGGTCTGATGAAACCAAGATTGAACTCTTTGGCCTAAATGCCAAGTGTCACGTCTGAGAGGAAACCAGGCACTGCTCATCACCTGGCCAATACCATCCCTACGGTGAAGCATGTTGGTGGCATTATCATGCTGTGGGAATGTTTTTCAGGGGCAGGGACTGGGAGACTATTCAGGATCGAAGGAAAGATGAAGGAAAAGATATCCTTGATGAAAACCTACTCCAGAGCGCTCAGGACCTCAGACTGAGGCGAAGGTTCACCTTCCAACAGGACAACAACCCTAAGCACACAGCCAGGAGTGGCTTCGGGACAAGTCTCTGACTGTCCTTGAGTGGCCCAGCCAGAGCCCGGACTTGAACCTGATCGAACATCTCTGGAGAAACCTAAAAATAGTTGTGCAGCGACGCTCCCCATCCAATCTGACAGAGCTTGAACGGATTTGCAGAGTAGAATGGGAGAAACTCCCAAGCTTATAGTGTCATACCCAAGAAGACTTGAGGCTGTAATCACTGCCAAAGGTGATTCAACAAAGTACTGAATAAAGGGTCTGAATGCTTATGTAAATGTGATATTGCTGTTTTTATTTTTAATACATTTGCAAAACAAATAGCTTTGTCATTATGAGATTTTATGTACCTTGATTTCATTTTGTATATGGTGTGTACAACAATTTAATCAATTTTAGCATAAGACTGTAATGTAACAAAACGTGGAAAAAGTGAAGGGGTCTGAATACTTTCCAAATGCACTGTAAGTGGCGCGAGTTTGAGGGTTGGTGTCAGGTTAAAGGTGTTTCTCCTTCATCGGAGAGCTTTGGTGGACATTTTTATGTTCTTCCATGAGGATTTTGAGCAGGGCCTTTCTATTTCCACATTGAAGGTTTATATTGCAGCCATCTCGGCTTGTCATGTAGGGATTGACGGCTCTACCCCGGGGTCTCATCTTCTGGTTGTGCAGTTCCTGAAATGTGTGTGTCAGCTCAGACCAGTGTCTAAGCCTACAGCACCGATCTGGGACCTGCCTTTGGTCCTGGACACTGTGTGAGCCTCTGTTTGAACCATTGGAACCTGTGGACCTAAAAGTCATTTCCTACAAGACTGCCCTGCTCATGGCCTTGGCCAAGGGCGTTGGGGATCTCCACGCACTATCAATCCGGAAAATTTCAAGAACTTTCTACGTTTCTTCAAGTGCAGTCTCAAAAACCATCAAGCGCTATGATGAAACTGGCTCTCATGAGGACCACCATAGGAAAGGAAGACCCAGAGTTAATTCTACTGCAGAGGATAAGTTCATTAGAGTTACCAGCCCAAATAAATGCTTCACAGAGTTCAAGTAACAGACACATCTCAACATCATCTGTTCATACAAAAATCCCTGTTCAGATCACTGCCAAAATCTGCATCTAATTCAGGAAATGTTTCAATGATGTCTCAATTGTACAGGATTTGAGTATTCCTGTGTCAAATTATGCAATGCATCAATCCCATTGGACAAAGGAGCAGATGTAAAGGTTCCAATAGTTTTGTCCATGGCATGACAACGATAGTGGAACAGAGAAAGAGAGAGAGAGTAGGCTCAGGGATTAGAATCTCTGACCTGATTCTGGGCTGAACATGTAATATCATAAATGCCAGATTATGAGTCCTGTTGGAGCCTGAGGCAGGGAGGGTTAAAGATGAACACAATCTCTTAATCCTATGATAAAGGGGGTTAAGGGACTGGGGCTGAACGATGGGGGAGGGACATCCAAATGAAATCCCAGATGGATACTACATACAGTGTGCAGAGAGCACCGTTCGACTGGGTTTGCTTCAAAACCATGTGCCAGTGTGTTTTTCTGTTTGGCACTAATTTCTGATCAACATGCAGAAAGACTGTTCGTCATCTTTCTCAGAGGTTGAAGTTAAACCACTGATTAATTTGCGCTTCTCTTCATTTCCAGTCAACGTACAGAAAGACTGGTGAGATTTCACTTGCTCTTACACCCACTGAACATGAAGCGTTCAGAGAAGCATGATTGGACATTGGATCTGAACTTCTTCATAGAAAGTCTCGGACTGCGGAAGAAATGAAGGACGAAATGCTTCACGATCCGAATATATCGACTTGCAAGACCATTTGTCATTATGTAAAGTCCAGACCACAGTAAAACCATGATTTGAGAGGTAGACTTTGTGTGGGTGCAAACGTTTGTGTGAGGAGATGGTGGGTGTCTGACATATACCGTTTGTCTTTCCTTGTGTCACAGCTTTTGGGGTAATTGGACAAGAGATTACAAAGACACCAGCCAAGTGGACTGCAGTGATGGGATAAGGGCCAGGGGGTGTTGGTGAGAAAAAGGGATATAATACTAGGCCAATCGCCTCATCTGAGTCATTGATGGCCAGGGGCGATTCCTAAATGCTCCTTTCACCATGACCTCAAAAAACCTTTCAAGAGGATGGAAGCAGTGTTGGCGTAACCCTGGCGTTAGCATTCAAATGCAAGAGAAAGTGTAACAACTGAATTGAGATCTGAGAATTGAAGCCTGAGCTGTAGCTTTGAGCTTTGGCCTGTCCATTGTAGGGTCAGAGAGGCAGAAGGGAAGAGAAGTGGACTGCAACTTGTGGCTCTAGGCACTTTGAGAAGTGTGGCCAAGCAGCAGGGTAGAAAGCCAGCCAGTGCCAAATAGGATTAGTCCCTCAGCTCTAGCTGAAGTTCAGTCTAACGCCACCCAAGACGATCTCTGCTAATAAGATTACTAGAGCCCGAACGATAAACCGGTTGACTGATATTATCGACCAATATTAGCCTTTCACAGAAATATTTGTATCGGTCTTTATTCCACAGATAAAGCGGCAATATTATAAACATAGAATAAACAAATACGTCTGCTCATTTGCAATAATTTTTCTTTTCTTTCTAATGGTTGCCTGAAGAGTGTGCTCTACAAGCTGCTCATTGAACATCACTCAGCCCAAGGTCACAACGTGAGAGATAGTAGGCATGGTGGTTTGACGGTGAGTAGCTTGCCACAGCCAGCATATTTGAATAAGTAAATAATCAAAATTACACTTCACCAAGCAAGCGGCCCTGTCCTCATCACATTCTCACTTAGTTAATGTGAACTGGCTAGCTAGCCAGCAAGGTAGTTAGCTTAGCTACCTAGCCAGCAAGGTAGTTAGCTTAGCTAGCTAGCAATCTATGCTAATTATGTGCCAATACTGAACTGGTGCCAAAATGAACACTTGTCCTTGATACAAAAAGAACACCGTTACCGTATGGGCCTATTATGTTAGCTAGTCATTCAAAAATCATGTTAAACACTATTATTTCACACAGTGAGTCCATGCAACTTATTATGCGACTTTTACTCCAGAAATTATTTAGGCTTGCCATAAGAAAGGGGTTGGAAACTTATTGACTCAAGACATTTCAGCTTTTCCTTATTTATTAATTTGTAGAAATTTCTAAAACACAATTCCACTTTGACATTATGGGGTATCGTGTAGGCCAGTAACACAAAATCTAAATTTAAAACATTTTTAATGTAGGCTGTAACACAACAAAATGTGGAAAAAGTTAAAGGGTGTGACTACTTTCAGAAGTTAATCGGTGGACTTTTGCCTCCATAAAATTGGTAACAGACTCAAAAATCCCATTACGGTCGGGCTCTAAACATTTCTGCATGCTGCCCTGCCAGCACTGGCTAGCTACGTACGCACACACGCGCACATACGCACACAGAAAACACACACACACACACACACACACACACACACACACACACACACAGAGAGAGAGATTTACATTCTGAAACAGATGGGTCACGGTTTATGCAATTGAATGATTATCCTGATTATGTTATTTTTCCTCTGCTGCCTTGCCAGTCCAGGGGCACATGCTCTGTGTTCAAAAACGACAAACTGTTGTTTTTTTTCTCTATGAAAAACTTCAGCATTTACTTCAGTGGTAGCTCATCCGGCAAGCAGTGAGACCCTTGGAAACATGACATTGTTTTCTTATGCTGAATCATAACTGAAAATGACAGCTCCATCTCTAAGAAAAATATAGATGAACTGACCTTGACAGTTGGCTGCACGCACCCACCCACACACACAGACAGACACAATCACAGATCAGAAGAACTTCCCGACAGTCACGTCTCAGTGGGAGACAGCACCTGCAGCTCAGGTGGAGCACAGTCAGGAATGTAATTATTTAGACACAGCACACGGAAGATATTTCAATCTGATTTTGGAACATATGCTTCTAGAATAAATGTCGCTTTAACTTCTCTAGGGTAGGGGGCAGTATTCAGAAATTCAGATGAATAACGTGCCCAAATTAAACTGCCTGCTTCTCGGGCCCAGAGGGTAGGATATGCATATTATTAGTAGATTTGGATAGACAACACTGTGTTTCTAAAACTGTTTGAATGATGTATGTGACTATAACAGAACTCATATGGCAGGCAAAAACCTGAGAAAAAATCCAACCAGGAAGTGACCTGTAGTTTTTCTATCTAATCCCTATTCAAACTAGTGTCTGTGGGGTCATTTTGCACTTCCTAAGGCTTCCATTGGATGTCAACAGTCTTTAGAAACTTGTTTCATGCGTCTACTGTTACTGGGCAGAGAATAGGAGCTCAGTCAATCAGTGGACTGCCTGGAACCAGTGAGTTGTTTACTGCACGGGCACTCAAGCACGCCCTTCTTTCTTTTTCCTCTGTAATGAATATGCTATTGTCCGGTTGGAGTATTATCAAAGTTTCATGTTAAAAAGACTGTACGGATTGATTGTAAACATTGTTTGACATGTTTCTACGAATGGTAATGGAACTATTTGACTTTTTGTCTCTGGTTTTGCGCTTGCGCGTTATGCCTTTGGATTAGTGATCTGAACGCACGAACAAAACGGAGGTATTTGGACATAAATATGGAGTTTTTCGAATAAGTGGGAGTCCTGGGAGTGCATTCCGACGAAGATCAGCAAAGGTAAGGGAAGATTTATAATACTAATTCTGAGTTTAGTTGACTCCAGAACTTGGCGGGTAACTGTATAGCTTGCTTTGATGGCTGAGTTCTGTACTCAGAATATTGAAAAATGTGCTTTCACCGTAAAGCTATTTTAAAACTGACACAGCGGTTGCATTAAGGAGAAGTGTATCTATAATTCTTTCAATAACTGTTGTAAATTTGATCAACGTTTATGATGAGTATTTTTGTAAATTGATGTGCTCATTCACCGGTAGTTTTGGTGGGAATACATTTTCTGAACATCACGCGCCAATGTAAAATGGGGTTTATGGATGTAAATATGAACTTTATCGAACAAAACATACATGTATTTTGTAACATTGAGTCCTGGGAGTGTCATCTGATGAAGATCATCAAAGGTTAGTGATTAATTTTAGCTGAATTTCTGGTTTTTGTGAAGCCTCTCCTTGCTTGGAAAATGGCTGTGTGGTTTTTCTTGTTTAGGCGCTGTCCTAACATAATCTAATGTTATGCTTTCGCCGTAAAGCCTTTTTGAAATCGAACACTGTGGTTGGATTAAGGAGGATCTTATCTTTAAAATGGTGTATAATACTTATGTGTTTGAGAAATTTGAATAATGAGATTTTTGTTGTTTTGAATTTGCCGCCCTGCTATTTCACTGGCTGTTGATAGTGTGTACCGCTAGCGTCCCACATACCCCAGAGAGGTTTTAAAGGGCTCAATGGCTCGCTTCAAATGACTCTAACAGGCCGTGAGGGTTCCTGAAGTAATAAATCATTCTAACTTCAATATTCATACATACACTGAGTACACCAGACATTAGGAGCACCTTCCTAACATTGCCCTCAGAACAGCCTCAATTCATCGAGGCATGGACTCTACAAGGTGTCGAAAGCGTTCCACAGGGATGCTGGCCCATGTTGACTCCAAAGCTTCCCACAGTTGTGTCAAGTTGGCTGGATGTCCTTTGGATGTTGGACACTTCTTAATACACACGGGAAACTGTTGAGTGTGAAATACCCAGCAGCGTTGCAGTTCTTGACACAAACCGGTGCGCCTGGCACCTACAACCATATCCCGTTCAAAGGCACCCACATTTTTTATCTTGACACTTCACCCTCCGAATGGCACACATACACAATCCATGTCTCAATTGTCTCACAGCTTAAAAATCCTTCTTTAACTTGTCTCCTCTCAGTCATCTACACTGATTGAAGTGGATTTAACAAGTGACATCAATAAGGGATCATAGCATTCACCTGGATTCACCTGGTCAGTCTATTTCATGGAAAGAGCAGGTATTCTTAATGTTTTGATATACTGTATGTACACAAGCCAGGCTAAATAAAAGGATGTTTAACATACATACATACGTTCTCACCCAGATGGAGGGTTTCCCACAGCATTTGATAGTTTTGGTGGGCCATCAAGGCAAAAAGTGTGTAAATCAGCTCCCTCTTGCTTGCCTGGACAACCACCGGTACTAACTTCATCGCTGTGAGAAACCCTGAGGTGAAATTATCAAACGTATGAGGAGGGGAGCCTCATCTATAATATTAGAAGAGACCATGATAGACCCCATTACGTATCTTTATGGTAGGGCTGGGTGATATATCTATTTAATTAGAGGAATTCAAAATGTATGTTTTTGTGCGATATTCCAAATATATATCTTTTACATTTTTTAAGCGTTTATGTCTGCTTGTTCTCATGTTGTCTTTCTGGTCTCGTTTCCTTCGCTCCTTCTGTGTTGAGTGCACCGCGCGCACGCACGCACGCACGCACACACACACACACACAAATAGGGTTGCCAGGGGCCCAATGACTACTCAAAACCCACCCACAAAGCCTGAAAACTAGCCCACACTTTTTTTCCTGCAGCAAGAGAGGAGTTGCCACATTTAGCCAATAAACCCATTTTCCACAGTGGTGTAAAGTACTTAAGTAAAAATACTTTAAAGTACTACTTAAGTCATTTTTTGGGGTATCTGTACTTTACTTTACTATTTATATTTTTGACAACTTTTACTTCACTACATTCCTAAAGAAAATGATGTACTTTTTACTCCATAGATTTTCCCTGACACCCAAAAGAACTTGTTACATTTTGAATGCTTAGCAAGACAAGAACATGGCCTAATTTACACACTTATCAAGAGAACATCCCTGGTCATCACTACTGCCTTTGATCTAGCGGACTCACTAAACCCATGCTTTGTTTGTAAATGATGTCTGAGTGTTGGAGCATGTCCCTTGCTATCCGTAAATTTTAAAAAAAGAAAAGAAAATGGTGCCGTCTGGTTTGCTAAATATAAGGCATTAAGGCATATAAGGCAACGTGACTAATAAAGGAATTTGATTATGTTGCAAGAGAAAAGATAATTCGCCCTCATTTATCATTTTCTATCAATGGATGTCGATTTAACTTGTTTGACTGCTAGGATTGTGTAATTAAGTCTGTGTGAGCTGGTGTGGAGGAGTCAGGCGCAGGACAGCAGATATGAGTAAAAAAACGTATTTACTCAAAATACAAACAAATACAACGCAATAATGCGAGCCCACAATAACGGACCGTATTACATACAAACAATTACTCACAAACAAACATGGGGGAACAGAGGTAAATAATTAAATAATGAACAAGTAATTGGGGAATTGAAACCAGGTGTGTAAGACAAAGACAAAACAAATGGAAAACGAAAAGTGGATCGGCGATGGCTAGAAGGCCGGTGAAGTCGACCGCCGAACGCTGCCCGAACAAGGAGAGAGACCGACTTCGGCGGAAGTCATGACAGATTGTGAATAACTATAGATAAATCCAACAGGAGAGTTTGAGGGATGGAAGTTGGACAGAGGATCTCAAAATCTCTGTGCAAGAAACACTTGAACAAACTTCAAAAGAATGTTTGCCTATTTTCTGGCAATTATGCCTTTTCTATGTGCCAGATGTTAAGACTACAAACTGTTATAAAATGGCCTATTTGCGAGATTGACTTGTCATTTCAATAGGCATAGGCTTACTAAAATCTGGGTTTATGATTGTAATTCATCTTTTCCATGGTTTGGTTAGCTAGATGCAAGTAGCCCATAGTTACTGATAGCCTACAGTAGCCTAGGCAAGATGTAAGATGAACGATTTAGCAGCTTGCTTAGTTCAAATTGACAGACTCATTTATTTAACATGAATAGCGAGGCGATTTTGAGGTAAGAAGTGCTTCTGTTGCCAAACAGCTTGCTGGAATAGGCTACTGAGAATGGTGTTATAATTTCAATCACTGAATAATATATTAATAATATGGATATGAACTGAAGAGGCCTATCCTTGTCAACAACAGCCAGTGTTTTTTTTCTTCATTTTGTTAACCTTTTTTTTATCTGATTGACTGTTACCTTTAATCTAATGCATTCTAACAACAGCTGATCGGCAATTGCATAGAATTGACCATGATCACAATTGATAACTTTCAATTTCATTACCTAAACATGGCCATTAATAATTGCATAATAACACAAGGCTACAACAACAATAAACTGAAGTTATAGACTATTTATTAAATCCGTTTTCCAGCTTCAGGTAGGCTGTCACGACTTCTGTCGAAGTCGATGCCTCTCCTTGTTCGGGCGGTGTTCGGCGGTCGACGTCGCCGGTCCTCTAGCCATCGCCGATCCATTTGAGATTTTCCATTTATTTTGTCTTGTTTTCCCACACACCTGGTTTTCATTTCCCTCATTACGTGTTGAGTATTTAACCCTCTGTTCCCCCCATGTCTTTGTGTGGTATTGTTTGTTGTAAGTGCTTGTGCACATTTGTTTGACTGGTGCGCGTCGGGTTTAGGGATCCCCATCATTCCTGTGGCTATGCCCTTCCCAGTTCACGCCTTAGATAGTTGACCATTAGGGTCAGGGTTGATTAGGGAGGCCACCGCTCCTCTGGGCATGGTGACGCAGGGGGGTCACATGGAGAGAATCAGTCTCTTTCTCATTGACTCTCCTGCGTTTCCCGTGGTGCTAGGTCTACCCTGGTTAGCTTGTGCAATAAATCTCCTGGTAGACGCAGCACTTCCCAGGAGTCACGTGTATCCCCTGTCACAGGCGGAGATGGTGGCTATGGAAACATATGTCTCCGAATCCCTGCGCCAGGGGTACATTCGGTCCTCCACTTCACCCGCCTCCTCGAGTTTCTTTTTTGTGAAGAAGAAAGAAGGAGGTTTGCGCCCGTGCATTGACTATCAAGGCCTTAATCAGATAACTCTGAGGTACAGTTACTCGCTACCTCTAATCGCCACGGCGGTTGAGTCAATGCACGGGGCGCGCTTCTTCACCAAACTTAATCTCAGGAGTGCTTACAACCTGGTGCGTATCCGGGAGGGAGACGAGTGGAAGACGGCGTTCAGTACGACCTCAGGGCATTATGAGTACCTTGTCATGCCGTACGGGTTGATGAATGCTCCATCAGTCTTCCAAGCCTTTGTAGACAAGATTTTCAGGGACCTGCACGGGCAGGGTGTAGTGGTGTATAATGATGACATTCTGATAGACTCCGCTACACGAGCCGAGCACCTTGGTGCGCAAGGTGCTTGGTCGACTGTTGGAACATGACCTGTACGCCAAGGCTGAGAAATGCCTGTTCTTCCAACAGTCCGTCTCCTTCATAGGTTACTGCATTTCCACCTCAGGGGTGGAGATGGAGAGTGACTGCATTTCAGCCTTGCGTAATTGGCCAACTCCCACCATGGTAAAGGAGGTGCAGCGGTTTCTAGGGTTTGCAAATTACTACCGGAGGTTTATCCAGGGTTTTGGTCAGGTAGCGGCTCCCATTACCTCACTGCTGAAGAGGGGGCCGGTACATTTGCAGTGGTCGGCTGAGGCGGACAGGGCTTTTGGTCACCTGAGGGCTCTGTTTACCTCGGCTCCCGTGCTGGCCCATCCAGATGCCGCTTTGGCATTCATAGTTGAGGTGAACACATCCGAGGCTGGGATAGGAGCCGTGCTCTCTCAGCGCTCGGGTACGCCACCGAAGCTCCGCCCCTGTGCCTTCTTCTCGAGGAAGCTCAGCCCGGCGGAGTGAAACTATGACGTGGGGGACCGGGAGCTGTTGGCTGTCATCAAGGTTCTGAAGGCGTGGAGACATTGGCTTGAGGGGGCTAAACACCCTTTTCTCATCTGGACTGACCACCGCAATCTGGAGTACATCCGGACGGCGAGGAGACTGAACCCTCGCCAGGCAAGGTGGGCCATGTTTTTCACCCGTTTTGTGTTCACCCTTTCTTACAAACCAGGTTCCCAGAACGTGAAGGCAGAGGCACTGTCCCGGCTGTATGACACGGAGGAGCGGCCCATGGATCCCACCCCCATACTCCCGGCCTCCTGCCTGGTGGCGCCGGTAGTGTGGGAGCTGGACGCAGATATTGAGCAGGCGTCACGTGCAGAGCCCGTTCCACTCCAGTGTCCCGCTGGGCGTCTGTATGTTCCATCTGCTGTCCGTGACCGGTTGATCTATTGGGCCCACACGTCACCCTCCTCTGGTCATCCAGGCATCGGTTGGACGGTGCACTGTCTGACTGGGAAGTACTGGTGGCCCACTTTGGCTAAGGACGTGAGGGTTTATGTTTCCTCCTGTTCGGTGTGCGCCCAGTGTAAGGCTCCTAGGCATCTGCCCAGAGGTAAGCTACACCCCTTACCCGTTCAACAACGGCCATGGTCGCACCTGTCGATCGATTTCCTGACCGATCTTCCCCCATCACAGAGAAACACTACGATCCTGGTTGTTGTGGATCATTTCTCTAAGTCCTGCCATCTCCTTCCTCTGCCCGGTCTCCCTACGGCCCCTGGGACACCGCCCATGTTCACCTTCAGCGCGCTGTGCTGCGCCAGAAAGTTGGCACAGACCGTCACCGGTAGGTGTTTGCACCGGGGGACCAGGTCTGGCTCTCGACCTGAAACCTGCCCCTCCACCTGCCCTGCCGGAAGCTGGGTCCGCGGTTTGTGGGGCCATTTAAAGTCCTGAGGAGACTGAACGAGGTGAGTTACAGGTTACAGCTTCCCCCCGATTACCGTATTAACCCCTCGTTCCATGTGTCTCTCCTCAGGCCGATGGTGGCTGGCCCGCTCCAGGAGTCTGAGGTGCGGGAGGTTCCTTCACCCCCTTTGGACATCGAGGGGGCCCCGGCGTACTGTGTTCGTTCCATACTGGATTCGAGGCGTCGGGCGAGGGGCCTTCAGTACCTCATGGACTGGGAGGGGTATTGTCCGGAGGAGAGATGCTGGGTTCCGGTGGAGGACGTGTTGGACCCTTCAATGCTGTAGGAGTTCCACCGTCTCCGTCCGGATCACCCTGCGCCTCGCCCTCCGGGTCGTCCCCGAGGCCGGTGTCGGCGCGCGGCTCAAGGGGGGGGGGGTACTTTCACGACTTCTACCGAAGTCGATGCCTCTCCTTGTTCGGGCGGTGTTTGGCGGTTGACGTCGCCGGTCTTCTAGCCATCGCCGATCCATTTTTCATTTTCCATTTGTTTTGTCTATTTTTCCCACACACCTGGTTTTCATTTCCCTCATTACGTGTTGTGTATTTAACCCTCTGTTCCCCCCATGTCTTTGTGTGGTATTGTTTGTTGTAAGTGCTTGTGCACATTTGTTTGACTGGTGTGCGTCGGGTTATTGTGCCCATATTTTATATTTCTTATGCCGTTGGTTTTACTATTAAACTACTCCGGCTATTACCAAGTTCTGCTCTCCTGCATCTGACTTCCGTGCCACCAGTTACGCAAACCTTACATAGGCAACACAAGTAACAC
Source organism: Salmo trutta (assembly GCF_901001165.1). Classification (NCBI taxonomy): domain Eukaryota; kingdom Metazoa; phylum Chordata; class Actinopteri; order Salmoniformes; family Salmonidae; genus Salmo; species Salmo trutta. The sequence continues at coordinate 44,326,282 of NC_042976.1, forward strand.
AAATTGATTTGCAATGACTCCATTGATAACATAATTTCAACATATTTATTGTATCAAATGATAGGCTACAATAGCCTACATAGGCATATAAATAAATAGGTTACTTAATGGCCAACAGATTGTGATGGAAAATGTTATGTGATGGAACATTTTATGTTTGTGCTTTTCTAATAACCAATTTCTGTGTTCATGCAAGTGACTGGTTAAACGAATCCTCACTATCAGTATCTGCAATTTGGCCGTATACCCAGATCCTTTTTTTTGAGAACGAAAAATATCTCTTTTTCAAGGTCTCAGCTTAGAGAGAAGAAGCCTCGTGAGGTATTGGTCTGTCACATGCATGACCCAGTATTGGTCGGTCACATGAATGAAGCAAATGTTAATGATAAATTAATTATGAATGATGAATAAGCTAAATCATGCAAATATAACTTGTCTGCAATATATAAGAGAATTAACGGGACTGCTCCGGTAGGGCTCCTGATCGACATGTGTACTTGGTGCATTGAGTTGGTTGGAACCTCTCCAGCATGCTGATAATAAAGAATGATTCATTTAAGATTGACTTTGAATGTCCCTGTGAAGAATTTCCATGACAAGATGTATGTATCACTGTCCACATTCAATTTCAGTTTCATTGTAGACTTTTCCCCATATCAGAAGCAAGTGAGGGAGATCCATAACTTCCATTTGAAATCTCCACTCGCGCAGCACTCGAGACCCAAGAACTGAGCATGCGTAAAACCTTTCATTTTACATGGTTTTCCATAAGCAAAGTTGACATTAGAATGCAGTTTAAACCACCTTCAAGCTAATTTATCTAATGTGCTCTAGAGCGCCTTAATAAGTAGTTTACATGTATATGTTTACATGCATTGTCATCTTAGAACTGATGGTACGAATCAGTTCTAGCGCTTTAATATTTTTTGAGGAAAGAAGGTTGGAAATAGGATGTCTCCATAATGACAATCTAAATAGTCTACCTACAACTGGTAAAAGGTTGTCATGATGTGCGCGTTTGCTGCTCTGTATCCTCTCACTCATGTGACCCAGCTGCCTGCTGCAGCGCTCAGCCTCAACAGACACCCCTCCGACCCTCCCCACCACTCACGTGTTCACTCACTCAGCAACAGCCTTCTCACTGCCTGATAGTCAGCAGCAGCAGGTCACAGTAAAATATATTAATATGTAAAATAAAATGCCATGGCGGCCGTGGTCTAATTTCGAAATAGCCCAAAACCCCGCAACCAATATATTTTCACTCAAGACATCGTTTTCAAAGTAGCCGAATTCTTGGGAAAAGCGCGGACATGGCAACCCTGCCCACTAAGCACATTAAGACATTATTTTACTGCATTGTTCATAACAATGTAACTGTTCTACCTTGTTAGCTAGCAAATAGATCCAAGTTGGCTAAACCTGAAATGTAAAGATTAGCTGGCTACTCAGCACGTGGACTTGTGCTTGATAGATTGTTTATGAGACCTATGTTACATTTTTATAATGCCTGCTTCAAGAAGTTAGTCATTATTAGTGAATGTGCATTTTGCATGGTTCTGGTTACATTTGTAACAAAAAGGGCATTTTCATAGACAGATTTGAAAGCCATCTCAGTGATTATTGCAAAAAAGCAGGTTAAAATATTTTGACAAAATAATTTAATTATTAGTGAGTCGTATGGTTGTGAAAGGCTTATATTTAGCCTAGGTATAATTTCAGAATCCCTGAATTCATTAGATACTGCTGAATGTCTGAAATGCAATGTAGTTGATATTTAATTGTACAACAAAGCTTATTTAGATATATTTTTATTTTTTATTCAATTGCCTTCGTAAAGTACTCAGACCCCTTGACATTTTCCACATTTTTTTTATGTTACAGCCTTATTCTATAATGGATGAAATAAAATTAAAATCCTCAGCAATCTACACACAATACCCCATAATGATAAAGCGAACAGGTTTTTGGATAAAGAATTTAATTAAAAAAAAACAGAAATACCTTATTTATATAAATATTCAGACAGGATTGTGTCGAGGCACAGAGAGATCCTTGATGAAAACCTGCTCCAGAATGCTCAGGACATCAGACTGGGGCGAATGTTCACCTTCCAAAAGGACAATGACCCTAAGCACAGCCAAGACAACAAAAACGTTGAATGTCCTTTAGTGGCCCAGCTAGAACCCGGACTTGAACCCGATCGAACATCTCTGAAGAGACCTGAAAATAGCTGTGCAGCAACGCCCCCCATCCAACCTGACAGAGCTCGAGAGGATCTGCAGAGAAGAATGGGAGAAGCTCCCCAAATACAGGTGTGCCAAGCTTGTAGCGTCATACCCAAGAAGACTTGAGGCTGTAATCACTACCAAAGGTGCTTCAACAAAGTACTGAATAAAGGGTCTGAATACGTATGTAAATGTAATATTTCTATTTTCTATTTTTAATACATTAGCATAAATGGCTAAAAACCTGTTTTTGCTTTGTCATTATGGGGTATTGTGTTTGTTGATTAGGGGAAAAAAGCAATTTAATACATTTTAGAATAAGCCTGTAACCTAACAAAATGTGGAAAAAGTCAAGGGGTCTGAATACTTTCCGAAGGCACTTTATATCATGAATCGCCCATATTTTGGAAAAAATCGAGATATGACTTCTACGCCATAATCACCCAGCCCTGCGTTATGCCAATTACTACTTGGTTGATATACAAGATCTTGCAAACCACACATAATTACAGGTTGGTCTAAAACCTGCCAAAAACACAGAAGGATCTGGATCGATTCAGAGGCAGCTCCTCCCCCTTGATGACTGTGCTGTTCATCTTTGTACAGTATAAGAGGGGAGTCACTACAGCAGCAGCCAGTAAGATGCGATCAGTAAAGTCACTCACAACATAACAGAGAAGCAAAGAAACTCCCAAAATTATCTGGGACACATTACAGCATGCGGTGCCATGAAAGCTTTCTATTGTTCATTACAATCGATCGTCTCAGGAAAAGTGGCCCAGCTTCAATAGACGAGACGAGTAAGGTGTTCATCATGCCCAGTGGAACATGATGTTGGCAAACCCCACACCTGGCAACTTGGTAAAAAGTGCACATGGGAATGAGTGAAGGTCCGAGACCAAGGATTGACACTTTGAGACCGGCCTCAAGCATTTTAACGACTGTTTGATTTGCAGTCGGCCGCGTGGCAAGCATTCCTTCCTTCCATAGCAGGTAGTGCCCACCAGGTGATAATCTGCATACCTTCTGTTCACGCAGCATAACTGGTTGTCAGTTTCCATATAAAACTGTATTTTCCCATGGTTCCCATGGTCCCCATAACCATCAACACTCAAAATAATATGAACAACATATAGCCAAATAACTTTGTGCACCCAGGTTCATATTCTCATTTTAAATACCCATACTTACTGTAGTTTGAACAAATCAGACATATATTGACCTAAACAGGTAACAGGCTATTGCGTAATTAGCTAGGTGTTCAGATTTTTTTTAAACAAATGACTCTGTCACCTGAAAGAAGTGTGACCATCTATTCAGGCTAGGCGGTCGGGCAAATTATTTTTAAATGTTTACATAAAACATTTAAGGTTTAATTGTCACATCATGCCATGTGAAGCCTTTGTAAAATATTAGGCAACCGCAGAGAAACAGTCACAGAAACAGCCGCGTATGTTTCTGTGTATGTGTGTAACCCTGCTCGGCCTGTTCACATCTGGCTGAGGAGGATGCTCTTCTTGCGTCGCTATGTCTGCATGGCCCATTTATTATTAATGCACTGAAGTGACTGTGCCAAGCAAGATGAAAATACACACAATCACAATGACATGAGCCAAACATGGACCTCAGGGGAGGGCAGGGGTCGATGCCGGCACAGTGTCTTACCGATTGCCGTCTCCGGCATGGCGAACAGAGTCTTCTCAGTGGTCACCCGAAACCTCCCGTGGACTGAGAGGCCCACACCCTGAGAAGGAGAGAGAGGGGAAGAAAGGGTTAGTGTGAGAAAGATAGGGGAAGATAATGAGGGGGAAATTATTAATGAGGGATTTGGGACAGAGAGAGATGGGCAAAAGAGAGAGAGAAAGAAAAGATGAGATAGAAAGAAGATGAGAAAGAGACTAGAGCAAGAGAAAGAAAGGTAAAGAGAGGGGCATGCAAAGATCCATCGCTAGATATGAGTGATGTAATTGATGGAAAGGTATGTAACAGATTGTAAATGCAGACTGAGGCAGAGGCTATGTTAAGCCCTTTGTGTGTGTATGTGTGTGTGTGTGTGTGTGTGTGTGTGTGTGTGTGTGTGTGTGTGTGTGTGTGTGTGTGTGTGTGTGTGTGTGTGTGTGTGTGTGTGTGTGTGTGTTTAACGAGCCACACAGGGCATTAGGAAGAAGGGTGAAGGTTAACAAGGAGGACAAGGCTGAGCATCCCTTCGCTGCCATAGCAGCACACCAAACAGTGTGTCCAGGACAAGGCAAGGACTGCATCGTTACCGTGGAAACAGTCTCTGTCTCTCCCTCTCTCTCACACACACAGTGCAAAAAATATTAAAACTCAAGTACACCCAAAGTCAAGCACCAATGGCAGGGCGGCATAGTACAGTGGAGAATCTGATATGATCAGACTAGACATTGTAGACAAGGCGTTCCACACACTAACATTATCACACCCTGTCCTGATCTGCAGCGGCCATGTCCCTTCAAGCAGCCCTGTGGCACAGTGGAAGCAGAATATTAGCATCTGACTGCTAAAAAAACCCACTAGGCCTGATATATCAAAAAGCTCTGTAGACTTATCAAGCAAACTGCTTTGACTGAAGATGGCCCTAAATATGTAAACCCGTCTGTTTGAAAATGGTTGCAAAGTGCCTTTTCCATATGGTAAGACACTGCCGTCAACACAAGCTTATTTTATAGAAGTTTCCCCTCTATAAGATATCAGTGTAAAAGGGCAGCACTTTGTTAACATACAGTGCCTTCGGAAAGTATTCAGACCCCTTGACTTTTCCCACATTTTGTTAAGTTACAGCCTTATTCTAAAATGGAGTAAATATAAAAAATCCTCAGCAGTCTACACACAATACCCTATAATGACAAAGCGAAAACAGATTTTTAGAAATGTTTGCAAATGTATTAAAAATAAAAAACTGAAAATACTTATTTACATAAGTATTCAGACCTTTTGCTATGAGACTCGAAATTTAGCTCAGGTACATCCTGTTTCCATTGATCGTCCTTGAGATGTTTCTACAACTTTATTGGAGTCCACCTGTGGTAAATTCAATTGATTGGACATGATTTGGAAAGGCACACACCTGTCTATATAAGGTCCCACAGTTGACAGTGCATGTCAGAGCAAAAACCAAGCCATGAGGTTCGAAGGAATTGTCCAAGGAATTGTCCAAGACAGGATTGTGTCGAGGCACAGATCTGGGGAAGGATACCAAAAAATGTCTGCAGCACTGAAGGTCCCCAAGAACACACTGGCCTCAATCATTCTTAACTAGAAGTTTGGAACCACCAAGACTCTTCCTAGAGCTCTCCGCCCGGCCAAAATAGGCAAATTGGGAGAGAAGGGCCTTGGTCAGGGAGGTGAACAAGAACCCGATGGTCCCTCTGACAGAGCTCTAGAGTTCATCTGTGGTGATGGTAGAACCTTCCAGAAGGACAACCATCTCTGCAGCATTCCACCAATCAGGTCTTCATGGTAGAGTGCCAGACGGAAGCCAATCCTTAGTAAAAGGCACATGACACCTGCTTGGAGTTTGCCAAAAAGGCACCTAAAGACTCTCAGACCATGAGAAACAAGATTCTCTGGTCTGATGAAACCAAGATTGAATTCTTTGGCCTGAGTGCCAAGCATCACGTCTGAAGGAAACCTGTGGGGATGTTTTTCAGCGGGAGGGACTGGGAGACTAGTCAGGATAGAGGTAAAGTTGAACAGAGCAAATTACAGATACAGTTGAAGTCGGAATAATAGTCAGAATAATAGTAGAGAGTGATTTATTTCAGCTTTTATTTCTTTCATCACATTCCCAGTTTGTCAGAAGTTTACATACACTGAATTATTATTTGGTAGCATTGCCTTTAAATTGTTTAACTTGGGTCAGACGTTTCGGGTTGCCTTCCACAAGCATCCCATATGGGTGAATTTTAGCCCATTCCTCCTGACAGAGCTGGTGTAACTGAGTCAGATTTGTAGGCCTCCTTGCTTGCACAGGCTTTTTCAGTTCTGCCCACAAATTTTCTAAAGGATTGAGGTCAGGGCTTTGTAATAGCCACTCCAATACCTTGACTTTGTTGTCCTTAAGCCATTTTGCCACATTTTTGGAAGTATGCTTGGGGTCATTGTCCATTTGGAAGACGCATTTGTGACCAAGCTTTAACTTCCTGACTGATGTCTTGAGATGTTGCTTCAATATATCCACATAATTTTCCTGCCTCATGATACCATCTATTTTGTGAAGTGCACCAGTCCCTGCTGCAGCAAAGCACCCCCACAACATGATGCTGCCACCCCCCATACTTCACGGTTGGGTTGGTGTTCTTCGGCTTGCAAGCGTCTCCGTTTTTCCTCCAAACACAACAATGGTCATTATGGCCAAACAGTTCTATTTTTGTTTCATCAGACCAGAGGACAATTCTCCAAAAAGTACAATCTTTGTCCCCATGTGCAGTTGCAAACCGTAGTCTGGCTTTTTTATGGCAGTTTTGGAGCAGTGGCTTCTTCCTTGCTGAGCGGCTTTTCAGGTTATTTTGATATAGGACTTGTTTTACTGTGGATATAGATACTTTTGTACCTGTTTCCTCCAGCATCTTCACAAGATCCTTTGCTGTTGTTCTGGGATTGACTTGCACTTTTCCCACCAAAGCACGTTCATTTCTAGGAGACAGAACGCGTCTCCTTCCTGAGCGGTATGACGGCTGCGTGGTCCCATGGTGTTTATACTTGCGTACTATTGTTTGTACAGATGAATATGGTACCTTCAGGCGTTTGGAAATTGCTCCCAAGGATGAACCAGACTTGTGGAGGTCTACACTTTTTTTCTGATGTCTTGGCTGATTTCTTTTGATTTTCCCATGATCTCAAGCAGAGTCTGAAGGTAGGCCTTGAAATACATCTACAAGTACACCTCCAATTGACTCAAATGATGTCAATTAGCCTATCATATGCTTCTAAAGCCATGACATCATTTTCTGGAATTTTCCAAGCTGTTTAAAGGCACAGTCAACTTAATGTATGTAAACTTCTGACCCACTGGAATTGTGACAGTGAATTATAAGTGATATAATCTGTCTGTAAATAATTGTTGGAAAAATTACTTGTATCATGCACAAAGTAGATGTCCTAAATGTCACGACTCCTACCGTAGGTAGCTCCCCCTCCTGTTCGGGTGGCGCTCGGCGGTCGTTGTCGCCGGCCTACTAGCTGCCACTGATTCCCTTTCCCCCTTTTCGTTTATTGTGTGCACCTGTTTTTGGTTTGGGCTGATTAGCTGGGCTATTTTAACCAGGAGGCCCGCCTACTCTGTGTGCGAGATTATTTGTTTGTTGTATTGCTTGTGTATGCACGCTCATTTGTATTTTTGAGGTGCGAGTGTGTATTTTGCACCGACCTATTTTGTCCCATGTGTTTGGGCACTTTGGTTTTTGTGTGCGCTCTAGTTCGCTGTTGGGGCGGCTTGTGTTTTGCCGTTGTGTGTTGAATAAATAACACTACCCTGCATTCTCTGCTTCCTGCTCCTGACTCTGCACCCACTACGCCCAAGCGTATCACTAACCGACTTGCCAGAACAATAGTTTGTTAACAAGAAATATGTGGAATGGTTGAAAAATGTGTTGTAATGACTCCAACCTAAGTGAATGTAAACTTCCGACTTCATCTGTAGACAGTTGATGAAAACCTGCTCCAGAGCGCTTAGGACCTCAGACTGGGGTGAAGGTTCACCTTCCAACAGGACAACGACCCTAAGCACACAGCCAAGACAACGCAGGAGTGGCTTCAGGACAAGTTTCTGAATGTCCTTCAGTGGCCCAGCCATAGCCCAGACTTGAACCCGATCAAACATCTCTGGAGAGACCTGAAAATAGCTGTGCAGCAATGCTCCCCATCCATCCTGACAGAGCTTGAGAGGATCTGCAGAGAAGAATGGGAGAAACTCCCCAAATACAGATGTGCCAAGCTTACTTCATCATCAAATCAAATCAAATGTATTTATATAGCCCTTCTTACATCAGCTGATATCTCAAAGTGCTGTACAGAAACCCAGCCTAAAACCCCAAACAGCAAGCAATGCAGGTGTAGAAGCAGGGTGGCTAGGAAAAACTCCCTAGAAAGGCCAAAACCAAGGAAGAAACCTAGAGAGGAACCAGGCTATGAGGGGTGGCCAGTCCTCTTCTGGCTGTGCCAGGTGGAGATTATAACAGCACATGGCCTAGATGTTCAAATGTTCATAAATGACCAGCATGGTCAAATAATAATAATCATAGTAGTTGTCGAGGGTGCAACAATACAGTAACACAAGAGTAAGTGTCAGTTGGCTTTTTCATAGCCGATCTTTAAGAGTATCTCTACCGCTCCTGCTGTCTCTAGAGAGTTGAAAACAGCAGGTCTGGGACAGGTAGCACGTCTGGTGAATAGGTCAGGGTTCCAGCAGGTCTGGGACAGCAGGTCTGGGACAGGTAGCACGTCCGGTGAACAGGTCAGGTGAACAGGTCATACCCAAGAAGACTTGAGGCTGTAATCGCTGCCAATGGTGCTTCAACAAAGTACAGAGTAAAGGGTCTGAATACTTATGTAAATGTGATAATTCCGTTTTTTATTTTAAATAAATTAGTAACATTTTCTTAAACCAGTTTTTGTTTGTCATTATGGTGAATTGTGTGTAGATCGATGAGTGAAAAAAACGATTTAATCAATTTTATAATAACAAAATGTGGAAATAGTTACATGATGTGGATAGCCTTATCAAATCATTAGTTGTGCTCTTTGGCGAGAAAGGTGATTTATACGTCTGTGGATGTGCACACAGCACAGCAGCACCTGCTCTGCGTTGATGTCTGTGAAGGAGCGTCTGGTCTGCAGTACCTCCGTAACTACAGACAGACAGGCAGCTGGCAGTAACAACAATAAACATGAAGCCAAAACAAACCAAAGATGACCCCAATCACCCAGGGCTCACCTGGGGGCTGTGTGACAAACAGCCATGCAGACTAAACAGCAACAGAATTAACAGACGTCACTGCAGTGTTAACTGGAAGATATGTAGCACTGATGTGACTTTGTGAGAGCCCCTCATTGACACGCATTGGCTGCAACAGACAACTACTCCAGAGCTGAGGCGCGGGGTGTGAAAGGCCACATCAGGGACAAGTACAAGGAGGGCGGCTGCACATTCATTTTTTAAATGAAATTAGGACATGCTGTACAGGAGACCTTTCTAGAGAAATAAAGGAATAGAATAACAATGTTTTTGAGGAAATAAAGAGAGGGGGAGGGACCTTGGTAAGGAAAACAGAGCTATAACTAGTTGATTAAACTGCCCTGGACAGGTCACCTCAGATAAGGGTCATTGGTGCCCGGCAGATGGAAATCGTGACTGTGTCCTTTGCCGTAGGTGTGTAGGGTTGTCAGCGGTGATGAGTGTCATGGTTGTGTCAATACCTTCGCTCCTCCCAATACATTCCCATTTGCATCCTTGCAGCAAGTCAAACCAATCACATTCTGCTCAAGGTCTGAGCCATTGAGTGATTCCTGTCGAACTGAAGGTTGATTTATATAGAAAAATGTGCTTGTACTTAGGGACTTGCATGAAACTGTATAAATCTATATTTCATGAAGTTCTGATTACATTTTGATTGAATCTGAAGGGTAAGACTTTGTGAAGTGTTCTGTGTGTAAATGGCCGTCAAAGGACATTCTGTTCATGTTCGGTTCTGTGAGACATTCCTATCAGATCAGGACACCAGAGATACAGAGAAGCCATTAAACATCTCAAATGGATGGAATATGAGTTGTCTATCTAGCTGGCACTAAGCAGCCTTTTCTCCAAAGTGGAAAATACCACCCATTGACATGGCTGTGCAGGCTCTGGAGACTGGAGTGGAAAAGCAGATTCCCCGCACATAGGTTTTCAGAGAATTATTCTCAGGATGGAATCTGAGGCTGTATATCTCTCACCTTTTTATAGCGATGGGAACTGCTGGTCGGAATGAAGGAGCATGAAAGGGGAGCACTTAATTTAGCATTTCATAAGATGAAATCATACCCATAAAAGTAAAGGAACAATATGATCTACGGGTACCACCGTAGAATCCAGATACACGTTCAGGGTATCTGGATTCCCGGAACATAGGACTTGTGAAACAACTAGTCAAATATACAGTATAGCCCAGGCATAGCACATTTCATACTTAACATTTTACAGCTTCATCAGGGGTCTCTGGGGTATTCTCAATTATATCACTGGAGGCTCCTCAGAACAGGAAGGGGAGAACCATCCTCAGTGAATTTCATAATAAAAAAATGTGGGGAACATTTAAAAAGTTATCATTTTTAGATAAAACTATACTAAATGTATGAATGTCACCAAACAATTGATTAAAAACACACTGTTTTTCAATTAAGGTCTACAGTAGCCTCAACAGCACTCTGTAGGGTAGCACCATGTTGTAGCCAGAGGACAGCTAGTTTCCGTCCTCCTCTGGGTACATTGGCTTCAGTACAAAACCTAGGAGGCTCACGGTTCTCACCCTTTTCCATAGACTTACACAGTAATTATGACAACTTCTGGAGGACATCCTCCAACCTATCAGAGCTCTTTCAGCATGAACTGACATGTCCATCCAATGAAAGGATCAGAGAATGAATCAGGTACTGAAAGCATAAGCTATAGCTAGCTTGCACTGCAGTGCATCAATGTGTTTGACTCAAATAGAAAGACAAAAGTTGAACAAATTAATTTCCTTAAAAATGAATGAGAAGCAAGAGAGAGAGAGAGAGAGAGAGAGACAGCTATATTTCGTTTACACAAACAACAGGCTCAAACAGAAAGGGACACAATGTTAGCTAGCTGGCTGGATATGGCTATCCAACACTGGAATTCTTCCAAGTCAAGGTAAGCTTTTGGTTTTATTAATTTATTGCCACCGAGGCCCGCCGGTGTAACTGCTAAACTGCTTGCTGACTGTACACTGTACTGCATGATTGTAGCGGATTTAGTAGAGCGTTAGCTCTAGTAGCTATGTTGACTATGACATTACCTAATACGGAGACAACAATGTAGGCTGTATGTAGCGGTTAGCAGTTATGATATTCTGAGGTAGTGCGCACACGCGGATATTCTGTGTTGAGCGTTTAACAAAGAAATAGGCACACCTATATACTTCATTTAGAGTTATTAATGTAACTTTAGTTGTTCTACAAACGTTGGGCTACATGTTTTGATTTTTAATACATTGTAAGGCTGCATGGTGCGACTCTAATGATGATTTGAAAAAAGGCATGAACTCTGCTTTGTTTTTTGCGTAGACTGTACACACTTCATCAGTCTCTCATTCACAATTTAACAAGCACTTGATAATGCCTCAAATTTCCCAGCGGCATCCCCTTTGTGTGGACGTAATGCCCCCTAAAAAAATTCAGGTCTTTTGCGGCCAGTGGCAATTGTGCCCTTGGGTTGGATATAATTATGATAATTCCCTTCTCCTTGAGTGCTGCTTGCTCCGAAGCACCTCTCACCTCACATGGATCTCCATCACATATTATCAGGTATGAAGGTAAGACCCAGATGCAGACAATGTCGAATTAACAATGGTTTAATAATCCAACAGGGGCAGGCAATAGACAGGTCAAGGCAGGCAGGGGTCAGTAAACCAGAGATGGGGCAACGGTACCGGATGGCAGGCAGGTTCAGGGTAGGCAGAGGACAACAATCCAGAGGTGGGGCAAAGGTACAGGTTGGCAGAAAGGCTCAGGGTCAGGCAGAGCGGTCAGGCAGGCGGGCTCAGAGTCAGGACAGGCAAGGGTCAAAACCAGGAGGGCGAGAAAAAGAGAGACTGTGAAAAGCAGGAGCTGAGACAAAAGCGCTGGATGACTTGACAAACAAGACGAACTGGCAACAGACAAACGGAGAACACAGGTATAAATACCCAGGGGATAATGTGGAAGATGGGCGGCACCTGGAGGGGGGTGGAGACAATCCCAGGTGAAACAGATCAGGATGTGACACGTATAGCCTATAGAAATGTTGCACAACATGAGCTCACATGAAGTGTTTGATTAGATTTTCAATTACATTTGCATTGATGTCAGAGTGATTAGAGGGACAATAGAGTGCTGACTACCAGGCAGTTAGCACGTTTTTTTAATTGAATATCCGAAACATACAATATACTTGCAGTGAAGTTGCTCAACAACTACACCACACCAGTCATCCAACAGACTATCATTCAGAGCGACACACAGAAGCATCCAGGGTCAATGCCCTGATCAAGGGCACGTTGACAGATCTCCCACCAGGCCAAAAAATGTGAACCTGAACCCTCCAAGATCCCCCCTCAGTTCCCCAATAGCTGTCCCTCAACCATTTGAGACCCCTCCCACAGTCCCCCCCAAGAAGAAAAAACAAATAAAAAATACAATTAATTTCATCCCAACCCCCAAGAACCCCAACAACCAACAACCAAGAAAATGAACTAAAGAGAAAAAAGAACAAGACAGAGGAAAACAGCAAACAACAATGCAAAAAAAACCAAAAAAACAAAGGACATCAAGGACAACTGAAATCATAACAGCAATGCCAACTGTATATGTTTGTGTGCATGTCTGGCACTATTACATGTATGTGTATGTTCCTGTATGCGTTTATTTGAATGAGAGTGTGTGTATATGCATGTGTACAAACACCTGCACGGCATCAGCCTCAGGCAAACCGGCATTAGCTGTAAAAACACAGTGTCATTCAAACTTACTTTTTATTATGTTTTATTTTGACTTTATTTTGTACTTTTATCTTTGACCATCATTCTATCTCCCGCACAGCAACTTCACTCCCACTTGTCTCCAATTCCACATCCCAACCCTCAGCTTCTCTCAGCCCATCCTACCTATCTTTGCTGGCCACCCTCTTCGGATTTCTACGCAACACATATCTTTCAACTATGCTGTGATGTTTAACGTACAATTTCAATCTATCTAATCGAATAGAATAAACAGATTGTGAGTTGAAGATAAATACTTTTACTAAGAGTATTAGTATATTAGTAATTGACTGACCCGCTCTCTCCAGATCTCCTAACAGTACTATTTCTAGGGTCAACCTAACAGTACTCTTTCTAGGGTCAATTTTAGATCAATGCTATGCATTTTCAGCCATTCCTGAACCTGAGACCAGAAACAGGATACCTGAGGGCAATACCAAAATAAATGGTCTATTGATCTGTATGGCACAGTTGTCAACATCCTGATCCTCAAATTAAACTGGTATACTTTCCTATTTATGCTATTTTTATTCCTCATCTAGTTTTGATCCTTTATATTGGGCAGACAGACCAGTTCCCTACCTCCTCCCGCTGCCAGCTGCCTCTTCCATTTTTGGGGTAATGCTGTAATAAACTGGTTGTACTCTTGGATTGAGCATACCTTCCCGTAAAATGTTGATAACTCTATGAAGGACATAACTCTACCATTCCAATTTACAATATCATTTAAGAACAAAATACCCTTTTCAAACATCTTTCCCATAATTACAGGTATTGAATCAACCACCGCATTTGAGTTCAGCCATAATATTTGTTCTATCTTTTCACGGGATGAAATTGAAATTGTAGCCAGCTCTGCAATGCTTGTTTGAAAAAGAGAGATACTTTGAAAAAAGTATTATTTTTCAATGAATCAAAAATGATACATGGCAATCTGCACAAAGGCAAAAAGGCCATTTTTAAACAATGGATGAGCTTTTCTTAGTAATCTACTTGAGAACCATTTAGGGTTCAAGTACAACTTTTGAATGAGTGAAGGTTTTAGAGAGAGGTTTAGTGCTTTTCTATTTAATAATCTCAACCCACCCAATTCATATTCATTATGTAGATAGGCACACTTTATTTTGTCTGGTTTAGCGTCCCAGATAAAGCGGAATTATTTTTTGCTCATATGATTTGAAAAATGAGTCATCAGGAGTAGGCAGCGCCATAAGTAAGTGAGTGAACTGAGATATGACTAAGGAGTTAATCAGGGCAATTTTACCATAAATAGACAGGTATTTAGCTATCAATGGTTGCAGGATCTTGTCTATTTTGACAAGTTTTCAATTGAGATTCATTGTGGAGAGCTTATTTATATATTCTGTGATATGAATACCGAATATGTCTACTTCACCATCAGCCAATTTTATAGGTAAACCTCAGGGTAATGTAAAAGTTGTATTTTTTAAAGATCCAATATGTAATATTGTACACTTCTCATAATTAGGTTTTAGTCCAGAGAGTACAGAAAAGTTATCTAGATCTTCATTGAGACATTGCAGGGATCTAGCTTGCGGACTTAATATAAAACTTGAGTCATCAACATACATGGACACCTTTGTTTTTTAGCCTTGGATTTCTAATCCTCTAATGTTGTTATTGGATCTGATTTTAACGATTAATAAGTTGTCCTCCAGTAAACTTTGATAAAATGTCCAATATCCCTGTCCAATTGGAAATTCTATAAGAGTTATGTGAAGGCCAATTAGATGATAATCCGATCGCATTCTGTCTCCTATTAAAACTTTTTTAACCGTTGGTGCAAGAGAGAAAGAGACAAGAAAGTAGTCAAGACGACTAGCTTGATTAAGTCTCCTCCATGTATATCTCACTAAGTCGGGTTTTTTTTGTCTCCAAATGTCCACTATTTCTAATATGTCCATAATATTTGTGATTTCCTTAAGGGCACGGTGATGATAGTTTGTAGAGTGATTACCTTTACAGTCCATTGAGGTACTTAACACTGTGTTAGTCTCCTACCATAATGATTAGATCATTTGTTGCCTGTAAGTTCAATAAATTGGTATAAATATTTTCGAAGAAGTATGGATCATCCTGATTTGGACCAAATAGATTAATGAGACAAATTATTTTTTTTGTCCATTTTCATATTAAAAAATATCCACCTTCCTTGTGAATCATTCCTAACTTTTTGCACATTCAGATAATTTTTTACAAATTACATTTTGTATTTTTTTATTGAATATTCAAAACATACAATATACTTGCAGTGAAGCCGCTCAACAACTACACCATACCAGTCATCCAACAGATTCCCATTCAGAGCGACACACAGAAGCATCCAGGGTCAATGCCCTGCTCAAGGGTATGTTGACCGATCTACCACCAGGCCAAAAAACGTGAACCCGAACCCTCCAAGATCCCCCCACAGTTCTGCAATAGCTGTGTGCATGTCTGGCACTATTACATGTATGTGTGTGTTCTTGTATGTGTAAAAACATTTGTTAATTAATATCATCACACCCTTTGAGTTCCTTTGTCCATGACAGAAAATTATTTCACCACCCCATTCATTTTTCCACGTAACTTCCTCTAAGGATGTAGAGTGAGTTTCCTGTAAACAGTATATGTTATATTCCTTTTCTTTTTTTCTTTTAAAGACTGATCTTTTTTATCTGCTAAACCATCATAATTACATCATTGAAAAACACATCCCAGCAATTCCATAGCAACTGATGTTTCACATGATTATGAAAGAGGCCTTGCATTACCCTAGAGTTACCAAGTTTGGTAAGCTACTAATGGCCATCAGCAGCATCAGAGCTTGGAGAAGACTAATTACTGTGACTAAACAGTCACGTGGAATTTGACTGCCTTCATGACTTGTGACCACCGGTGTGGAAATAATACAGTCACTGTAACAGCCCTAGTCACAGACACCTGATGTGTTGTGCACTGAAGTCCACAAGCGAAGGGAAAAGATGAGAGATGGAGAGTGCAAAGAGGCAATTTATACAAAGCACAAAATGATCATGCTGTTTGTATGTGGCTGCTATGAAAGTGAACTGTATTTACTTATGATCAGGGGTGTATTCATTCCGCGGATTCTGTTGAAAACATTTCTTAAAACGGAAGCAAACAGAACGGGGATAAACATACCTGAATTTATCCAATATAAACTCTCGTTTGCAACTGTTGGACTAATGATTACAGTGCTACACTGATCAAATATATTAACACATGAAACAATTTCAAAGACTTTTCTGAGTTACAATTCATATAAAGAAATCAGTCAATAGAAATAAATTCATTAGGCCCTAATATATGGATTTCACATGACTAGGTATACAGATATGCATCTGTCGGTCACAGATACCTTTAAAAAAAAGTAGGGGCGTGGATCAGAAAACCAGTTGTTGTGACCACCCTTTGCCTCATGCAGCCCAACATCTCCTTCACATAGAGTTGATCAGGCTGTTGCTTGTGGCCTATAGAATGTTGTCCCACTCCTCTTCAATGGCTGTGGGAAGTTGCTGTATATTGAGGGGGGGGGGACTGGAACACTCTGTCGTACAAGTCGATCTAGAGCATCCCAAACATGCTCAATTGGTGACATGTATGGTAAGTATGCAGGCCATGGAAGAACTGGGACATTTTCAACTTCCAGGAATTGCGTGCAGATCCTTGTGACATGGGGCTGTGCATTATTATCCTGAAACATGAGGTGATGGCGGCGGATGAATGGCACGACAATGGGCCTTAGGATCTCATCACAGTATCTCTGTGCATTCAAATTGCCATCGACAAAATGCAATTGTGTTAATTGCCCGTAGCTTATGCCTGCCCATACAATAACCCCACCACCACCATGGGACACTCTTTTCACAACGTTGATATCGGTGAACCACTTGCCCACACGACGCCATCCTACCGGTACAGTTGAAACAGGGATTCATCCTTGAAGAGCACAATTCTCCAGCATGCCAGTGGCCATCAAAGGTGAGCATTTGCCCACTGAAGTAGGTTACAACGCCGAACTGCAGTCAGGTCAAGACCCTGGTGAGGACGACGAGCATGCAGATGCTTCCCCGAGACGGTTTCGGACAGTTTGTGCAGAAATTCTTCAGTTGAGCAAACCCACACGGTTTCATCAGCTGTCCGGGTGGCTGGTCTCAGACGATCCTGCAGGTGAAGAAGCCAGATGCGGAGGTACTGGGCTGGCATGGTTACACGTGGTCTGCGGTTGTGAGGCCGGTTGGACGTACTGCCAAATAAACTAAAACAACGTTGGAGGCGGCTTATGGTAGAGAAATTAACATTACATTCTCTGGCAAAAGCTCTGGTGGACATTCCTGCAGTCAGCATGCCAATTGCACGCTCCCTCAAAACTTGAGATATGTAAATATATTATTTTAAATGTATAGTTTTTTAAATGTATTTTCCTTCTTTATTATTTTCCCCTAACTCTACTACCCCTCCCCTAATTGGAGTAAACTAATGGACAACAATACTTAGGCTTCCACTTCCAGCTAATACAGTGCATTTGGAAAGTATTCAGACCCTTGATTTTTTCCACATTTTGTTACGTTACAGCCTCATTCTAAAATTGATGAAATTATTTTTTCCCCCTCAATAGACTCACAATACCCCATAATGACAAAGCGAAAACAGGTTTTAAGATTTTTCTTTGCAAATGTATAGTAAATGTAAAACAGAAATATCTTATTTATTTGATAGCCTTTGCTATGAGACTCTAAATTGAGCTCCAGTGTATCCTGTTTCCATTGATCATCCTTGAGATGTTTCTACAACTTGATTGGAGTCCACCTGTGGTGAATTTAATTGTTTGGACATGATTTGGAAAGGCACACGCCTGTCTATATAAGGTCCCACAGTTGACAGTGCATGTCAGTGCAAAAACCAAGCCATGGAGGTCAAAGGAATTGTGCGTAGAGCTCCGAGACAGGATTTTGTCGAGACACAGATCTGGGGAAGGGTACCAAAAAATGTCTGCAGCATTGAAGGTCCCCAAGAACACAGTGGCCTCCATCATTCTTAAATGGAAGAAGATTGGAACCAAGACTCTACCTAGAGCTGGTCGCCTGGCCAAACTGAGCAATCGGGGGAGAAGGGCCTTGGTCAGGGAGGTGACCAATAACCCAATGGTCACTCTGACAGAGCTCCAGAGTTCCTCTGTGGACATGGGAGAACCTTCCAGGATGACAAACATCTCTGCAGCATTCCACCAATCAGGCCTTTATGGTAGAGTGCCAGACGGAAGCCACTCCTTAGTAAAAGGTACATTACAGCCCACTTGGAGTTCGCCAAAAGGCACCTAAAGACTCTCAGACCATGAGAAACAAGATTCTCTGGTCTGATGAAACCAAGATTGAATTCTTTGGCCTGAATGCCAAGACTCACGCATGGAGGAAACCTGGCACCATCCCTACGGTGAAGCACGGTGGTGGCAGCATTATGTTGTGGGGATGTTTTTCAGCGGGAGGTACAGGGAAAGGGAAAGATGAATGGAGCAAAGTACAGAGAGATCCTTGATGAAAACCTGCTCCAGAGCACTCAGGACTTCAGACTGGGGCAAAGGTTCACCTTCCAACAGGACAACGACCCTAAGCACACAGCCAAGACAACGCAGGAGTGTCTTCGGGACAAGTCTCTGAATGTCCTTTAGTGGCCTAGCCTGAACCCGGACTTGAACCGGATTGAACATGTCTGGGGAGACCTGAAAATAGCTGTGCATTTAACGTTCCCCATCCAACCTGACAGAGCTTGAGAGGATCTGTGGAGAAGAAATGGGAGAATCTCTCCAAATACAGATGTGCCAAGCTTGTAGCGTCACACCCAAGAAGACTCAAGGCTGTAATCGCTGCCAAAGGTGCTTCAACAAAGTACTGCGTAAAGGGTAATATGTAAATGTGATATTTCAGATTTGTATAAATTTGCCAAATTATTTTAAAAAACCCTGCTATGTCATTCTGGGGTATTGTGTGTAGATTGACTAATTAAATTGTTTTTTCCCCTAATTTTAGAATAACGTTGTAACGTAACAAAATCTGGAAAAAGTGAATGGGTCTGAATTCTTTCCGAATGCACTGTAAGTATTGGCTAATACGCATATGCAGCTGTCGTTGACTTATTCCACATTTTGTTGTGTTACAGCCTTCAGAAAATTCCCATAATATACACTGAGTGAACAAAACATTAGGAACACCTTCGTAATATTGATTTGCACACACTTTTGCCCTCAGAACAGCCTCAATTCGTCGGGGCATTGACTCTACAAGGTCTCGAAAGCGTTCCACAGGGATGCTGGCCCATGTTGACTCCAATGCTTCCCACAGTTGTGTAAAGTTGGCTGGATGTTCTCTGGGTGGTGGACTATTATTGATACAAACGGGAAACTGTTGAGCCTGAAAAAACAAGCAGCGTTAACAACCAGGAAATGACGGATTTCCACTAGATAACACAGCCACAAAGTCAGAACAGCTTTTCCAGTTTGACAACAGATGCAGCTTCGGCGGGATATATGTGAATATCACAGCCAATCACAACACTGGTGAGTAAGTAATACTGTGAAACACTATTATTCCACTATTAGCAGCAGATATATTATGAACATTTTCTGAAATTACAAAGCAAAAATTCGCACCCATCTTCACACAATACCTCATAATGACAATGTTGTAAACATAAATAAATAAATAAAATAAATGAAAAAGGGGGATACCTAGTACAACCTGTACAACTGAAGGCATTCAACTGAAATGTGGCTTTGGCATTTAACCCAAACCAAGTCTCTAAGAGCTTTCCACACCTGGATTGTGCAACATTTGTCCATTATTCTTTAAGCTCTGTCAAATTCGTCATTGATCATTGCTAGACAACCATTTTCAGGTCTTGTCATATATTTTCAATAAATATAACTATTTTAAAGATCATAGGCCTCTTGGTGAAATCCCTGAGTGGTTTCCTTTTTCTCCTGCAACTGAGTTAGGAAGGAAGTCTGTATCTTTGTAGAGACTGGGTGTATTGATACACCATCCTAACTTTACCATGCTCAAAGGGATATTCAATGTCGACTTTTTTCATTTTTACCCACCTACCAATCGGTGCCCTTCTTTGCGATGCATGTGGTCGAATCTGTATTTGAAATTCAATGCTCGACTTAGAGCCATACAGACAATTGCATGTGTGGGGTACAGAGATGAATGTAGTCATTGAAAAATCATGTTAACAACTATTATTGCACACACGGTCCATGCAACTTGTTAATCAAATTGTTACTCCTGAACATATTTAGGCATGCCATAATAAAGTGGTTGAATACTTATTGACTCAACACATTCCAGCTTTTCATTTTTCATTTGTAAAAAAGTCTAAAAACATAATTCCACTTTGACATTATGGAGTATTGTGTGTAGGCCAGTGAGAAAAAAAATCTCAATTTAATCTACTATAAATTCAGGCTGTAACACAACAAAATATGGAAAAAAGTCCAGGGGTGTAAATACCGTAGGCACTGTACAGTATGTAAGCTCTTCTATGACACATGCTACTGTGCTAACGCTGATAGGAAAGTCCTGATAAAGGACTATCTCAGGCAGCAGCTGTTTGCATGGGACTTTATTTGGTCTCACTGGAAGGGTGCAGGTGAAATCCTCATTCTGAAACCTCACCATTATCAGACAGCCATAAGTGGGTTGCTTCCATTATGAAACAGGGAGTGACTACTTTCAGTAAGAAACATTAATTATCTTTTTAGTTTGAAAACCATTTCCGTCGTGTGCCCTAATGTACATGACTCAGAAGTGGGAATTGTTTTTGATCTTACTAATGGATTAATTGAACATCCAGATGCGAGCCGTCCCAGAGTGTCTGGTCGTCTTGAAAGAACGTCATCTATGGTGCCTAATTTGATAGACTACGATGTCTGGCAGCCACCAGCAGCCCATACACATCCTAATTAAAATGTAAATGAACAAATGTCCAGAGAACTGTTGAAAACCTTTCAGATGTACTGAAAACATTCAAGGTCAGAAATACTATGCTTCTTCTATCTAACATCACAAATAAATTCAGATCAACTGTAAAATGCTGTAGCGCATCAACCTAAGACGCCGTTGGTGTATCATCATCATCAACAGGAGACCACGCAAGTTGCTGCTGAATTTCATTTACATTTTTAGCTTCCTCTATCCTCTGACTCTTTAATGCTAGATTATGAAATGACATATGACGAATGTAGACATAATTTGAGTGACAGTTGTTGGAATGGGGATATTACTGGCAATTGAGGGTGATCATTGCAGGCAAGTCCGTGCATAAAAACTGGGTTTCTTTTTTGGTTTCTTGAGTAAGGCAGCTCCAAAATGCAGGTGTTTCAGCCTAGCATATTGCTTTCTGTGGTGGTGGGGCAGCTAGTGGAAAATACGGAGCGTAGGGGTTGGTAATGCTCTCTAGTTCCGCCGTGATTGGCTCAGTGTTCTGTCACTCATGGGGACACTACGTTACTGCCAAATCTAAGGGTAGAGCTACAAAATTCAGGCCCCTTGGGTGCTGCCATAGAGTTACATTAGAAGTTCCCAACCAAGAAGGCTAAAGGTCAATGGCCATAGATAAAATGACATCAAATCACGTTATATCTACAGTAGCTGATCATGTCAACCTCATACTTTAAAATCTTAGCTAGCAGTCATCATCATGAATCAAGTCGACAATCTACTGGCAAATCCTTTTAAATCCTTGTCATATGAAGACAAATAATGAAGAGAAATTATAGATAAAATGTATCGGTGCTCATCGGCCATTGGACATAAACATTACACAACAAGTTGGAAATAGCAAATTCAACAATGAGTGGTTTGGAAGGAATCAGTGGCTAACTGCAAGCATTGCAAAGCAATCACTAACCTGCTATTCAGTGGAGTGGGTGTGTGTTCCCAAGTCTGGGTTTAAGGGTCTCTTTTCCAAGCTTAAAAGGACAAACATTAAACATTGGCCATGCTGTCAATCCAGCAGGACTTCTGCCGCGCTCAAAACAACTTCAAACTCGTAACTGGGAAATCTGACTTCAGTGAGTTCAAGACAACTGGGAACTCAGGGAAAAATTAGCTCCGACTGGGAAAATACTTTTGAACAGTCATCCAACTAAGAATTGTAAGTCAGTAACTCAGGCCTCTTTCTAGAGCTCAGACCTGAAGATCACTGACGTCATCATGATTAGACCTTGTTTTTTTCCCAGAGTTCCCAGTTGTCTTGAATGCACCATAAATCCAGAGAATGCCAGACTTTGATGACAGGGAGATATGTATACTGTAGCTAGAAAGTAATACTAAGTGTATGTTGTGTAGTAGCCCAAGTGCTTCACCCTAATAATTTGGTCCCTTTTCCCCTCTTAATTTCACCTACTGTTCTGACTTGGTGGTTCACGTGTAGCCTATAACCTGTTTTAGAGAAATGTCATCATTGAATATTTTAAGAGCTTTTACTGTCTTCTTATATGCCCCCTTTATTTATCCTACGGTTTTGACTTGGGTTTACAGGGAGAAAACTGTAAGAACGGCCAATGTTCTGAATTCTGTCGATGTATATTTCAAAAGTGCTGAACAAATAGTTATATTGACTATGTCCTAGCTCGCTCATTAATGTCTTAAATCAAAATTACGGATTGCCTCTTATCCGCTCATCGTCCCCTTATGCCATAGTTTGTACATCTCAATTGTCAGTAGAAACCACATTTGTTTAAGCAAGTCAGCTTAAACAAATTTGTTTAAGTTGACTTGTTTAAGCAAGAGGGCTCAGTTCTAGGCCCTCTCCTATTCTCGCTATACACCAAGTCACTTGGCGCTGTCATATCCTCACATGGTCTCTCCTATCATTGCTACGCAGACGACACACAATTCATCTTCTCCTTTCCCCCTTCTGATAACCAGGTGGCGAATCGCATCTCTGCATGTCTGGCAGACATATCAGTGTGGATGACGGATCACCACCTCAAGCTGAACCTCGGCAAGACGGAGCTGCTCTTCCTCCCGTGGAAGGACTGCCCGTTCCATGATCTCGCCATCACGGTTGACAACTCCATTGTGTCCTCCTCCCAGAGTGCTAAGAGCCTTGGCGTGACCCTGGCCAACACCCTGTCGTTCTCCGCTAACATCAAGGCGGTGACCCGATCCTGTAGGTTCATGCTCTACAACATTCGCAGAGTACGACCCTGCCTCACACAGGAAGCGGCGCAGGTCCTAATCCAGGCACTTGTCATCTCCCGTCTGGATTACTGCAACTCGCTGTTGGCGGGGCTCCCTGCCTGTGCCATTAAACCCCTACAACTCATCCAGAACACCGCAGCCCGTCTGTTGTTCATTCTTCCCAAGTTCTCTCACGTCACCCCGCTCCTCCGCACACTCCACTGGCTTCCAGTTGAAGCTCGCATCTGCTTCAAGACCATGGTGCTTGCCTACGGAGCTGTGAGGGGAACGGCACCTCCGTACCTTCAGGCTCTGATCAGTCCCTACACCCAAAGAAGGGCACTGCGTTCATCCACCTCTGGCCTGCTCGCCTCCCTACCTCTGCGGAAGCACAGTTCCCGCTCAGCCCAGTCAAAACTGTTCGCTGCTCTGGCACCCCAATGGTGGAACAAGCTCCCTCACGATGCCAGGACAGCGGAGTCAATCACCACCTTCCAGAGACACCTGAAACCCCACCTCTTTAAGGAATACCTGGGATAGGATTAAGTAATCCTTCTAACCTCCCCCCCCAAAAAAATATATAGATGTACTATTGTAAAGTGGTTGTTCCACTGGATATCATAAGGTGAATGCACCAATTTGTAAGTCGCTCTGGATAAGAGCGTCTGCTAAATGACGTAAATGTAAATGTTTTTTTTAAAAGGCAGTAAATGAGGTTGAATTAACTATTTTGCTGCCAGACAAGGCTCCGCTGATAGCCAGGATTGCAGTGGTAAGGTGTTGGGACTGCTGTTGGGACAGCTTTATGTAGGCCCAAACAGCTTGTGGGCACCATTTGTCACCGTTATAGTGCAATTAATGTATTGTTTAGTGCTCTGGCTTTGCTGGCATGGATATTTCTTTTTTTAAGAGTCACTGTGCTACGAGTATTGCATGGTATACCGAAACTTCTGTACTTTTTCCTATACTAAAACATGAAAAACGGTTCGGTACTAGAATTGTTGTTACTTTCCGTACTTCTGAAAAATGTGCCTCATGGATGTCTGTTTATCAGTGCAGCCGATGTCCCCTTACAGTGCGAGCGCACCATGCCTGCTCCACTTATCCTGCACCGGGAGTCTGGGCTGTATCATGTTAGTTCCCCACTCATGCCTCCCAGAAGTTAACACTCTTGAGTAATGTGACATGGCATGTAGAAATGTTGAATCTGTTATTTACTGTTCACAGAACAATGTCCATACAGGCAAGAACACTTTACAATGCAAGATGATACTGGTAGCTTCCAGCTTTGTAGGTAAACTTTGATCTGTCCCAAATGGAAGGGAAACTGTTTGTTCGTCATCTGTAGCCCCATGAAATCAACCAAAACAAGCTCAATAAACGCACTCCTATTGAATATGCATTGACCAGTATATTGTGAATAGGCCTAGGCTACATCTTGATTTACCCATTTTATCAAGAGATTTACCATTCAAATAAATAACTACTATCAGGTATCAAGGTAAGACCCAGATGCAGTCTCGTCAAATTGACAATGGTTTAATATTCCAACAGGGGCAGGCAATAGACAGGTCAAGGCAGGCAGGGGTCAGTAAACCAGAGGTGGGGCAACGGTACCAGAAGCAGGCAGGCTCAGGGGCAGGCAGAGTGGTCAGGCAGGCGTGCTCAGAGTCAGGACAGGCAAGGGTCAAAACCAGGAGGGCGAGAAAAAGAGAGACTGGGAATAGCAGGAGCTGATAACAAAAACGCTGGTTGACTTGACAAACAAGTCGAACTGGCAACGGACAAACAGAGAACACAGGTATAAATACACTGGGGATAATGGGGACGATGGGCGACACCTAGAGAGGGGTGGAGACAATCACAAGGACAGGTGAAACAGATCAGGGTGTGACAGACTGCCATTATGTTATGCAGTTAGTGTAGTGGTCTGGGTGTAGCTGGTGCAGAGGAGTCAAGCACAGGACACCAGAGATGAGTAACACAAGTAACTTTACTCAAATATTCCAATAACATGTCGTAATACCGAGCCGACAATAACAGACCGAACATACATAAAACAATCACGCACAAAAACCATGGGGAAAACAGAGGGTTAAATAATGAACATGTAATTGGGGAATTGAAACCAGGTGTGTAAAACAAAGACAAAACAAATGGAAAATGAAAAGTGGATCAGCAAAGGCTAGAAGGCCGGTGACGTCGACCGCCGAACGCCGCCCGAACAAGGAGAGGGACCGACTTCGGAGGAAGTCGTGACAGTTAGATTGTTTTTACCGAAGTCAAATTGATTGTATGATTGATTCACTAATGCATACATGACTGTCTCTGAAATATTTTCTAGAAAAATATACAACTAACATCTGAAAAATGTGTCAGGGTGATTGAAAAAACACGTTTAGAAATTGTGTCAATATAGCCCAGTGGCTCTGTCGTGTTTGATCAGGCCAACAGGTAGGCTCGTCATTGTTTTCAGTGTTAGACCGGGATATGGGCACACCATAAAAAAACGGACAGGCCAATAAATCAAGCCCTCACTCAGGGAAGATAGTTCTGATTGGACAGGGATAAAATACTTCCATAACACTTGCTTTCACCATCCAACCACTGAATTTATGATTTTTCCCAGTTGTCTATCGCAAAGACATCCACACTTTCCCCCCATGGAAATATGCAGAGAACAAACTTGAAGCCCAAATGTATAAACAATAGTGATAAAGATGTTTGGTGTAAAACATACTTTAGATGACTCTTGAGATTCTCAGGAGGCCCCCAGGTAGTAGGCTATATTGCCCCTTACTGGTGAGTAATTAAGTAAGGTAAGTCAAATCAAACTTTATTTGTCACATACACCGAATACAACAAGTGTAGACCATAGTGTGAAATGCTTACTTACAAGCCCTTAACCAACAGTGCAGTTCAAGAAGAGTTAAGAAAATATTTACCAAATAAACTAAAGTAAAAAATAAAAAATTGTAAAAAGTTACACAATACGTAACAATAACGAGGCTATATACAGGTTAATACAGGTTAGTTGAGGTAATTTGCACCTGTAGGTAGGGGTGAAGTGACTATGCATATATAATAAACAGTGAGTAGCAGCAGTGTACAAAGCAAATGGAGGGGGGGGTGTCAATGTAAATAGTCCGGTGGCCATTTGATTAATTGTTCTGCAGTCTTATGGCTTGGGGGTAGAAGCTGTTAAGGAGCCTTTTGGTCCTAGACTTGGCAGTCTGGTACCGCTTGCCGTGCGGTAGCAGAGAAAACAAGTCTATGACTTGGGTGACTGGAGTCTGACAATTTTATGGGCTTTCCTCTGACACTGCCTATTATATAGGTCCTGGATGGCAGGAAGCTTGGCCCCAGTGATGTACTCGGCTGTACGCCTGTAGCACCTTACGGTCAGATGTCGGGCAGTTGCCATACCAGGCGGTGATGCAACCAGTCAGGATGCTCTCGATGGTGCAGCTGTAAAACCTTTTGAGGATCTGGGGACCTATGCCAAATCTTTTCAGTCTCCTGAGGGGGAAAAGGTTTTGTCGTGCCCTCTTCATGACTGTCTTGATGTGTTTGGACCATGATAGTTTGTTGGTGATGTGGATACCAAGGAACTTGAAACTCTCGACCCGCTCCACTACAGCCCAGTAGTGGAGCCCATGAAACATGTAGGTATTACAGACTCGGTCAGGGAGAGGTTGAAAATGTTAGTGAAGACCCTTGCCAGTTGGTCCGTGCATGCTTTGAGGACACGTCCTGGTAATCTGTCTGGCCCTGCAGCTTTGTGAATGTTGACCTGTTTAAAGGTCGAGCTCACATCAGCTACCAAGAGCATTACCACACAGTCATCCAGAACAGCTCTCCGTGACCCTATTTTTTATTTTTTTTAACTAGGCAAGCCAGTTAAGAACAAATTCTTATTTACAATGATGGCCTAGGAACAGTGCCCCTGAACTGCCTTGTTCAGGGGCAGAACAACAGATTTTTACCTTGTCAGCTCGGGGATTCGGTCTAGCAACCTTTCGGTTACTGGCCCAACGCTCTAACCACTAGGCCACCCCATACAAGAAGATTTCTCTGAATGTAGCCTGACTGAGTCAAACCCATACGCCATAAGAAATGGACATGTCTTTGTGTGCTGTGTGTGCACTCGATCTAAATCACTCACACCTCTCCGTGACTCCACCCTGCCAGGGGGATACCGACAAAAACACACAAACACATTGAACCTGATGGACACACACGCAGCTCGTCTGTGCTCAGTGACCTTGGCGGGCACCGGGAAGAGGAAGGGAGGGGACACACAGCTGACAGTCTAACAGCTGGGTGAAACTATTGCCACAGTGTCTCATCCAGCATACACATGCCACGTATTACTTCTCATTATGGACTGGGCAGAATAGTACATCGCTAACATAGAATGACTGCACAAGGATCTGAGTGGATCAAAATGTGTACGTATAAGTGAGATATTCTATAACCCTTTATTTCAAAACAATCTAGGTTACTCTTATTAAATCATGGCTTGGCTTCTACTGTGTCAGATATAACACTTCCACACATTCCTATCACAATGTATGATGGTGCTCTAGACAGAGAGGCCTTTGTGTAAATGAGTTGTGTAAAGTTTCACTATGATCAAAACCTTCAGAGTAAATTCTGTTTGAAGTGAATGAAATACACAAGTACTTCCTTGAGAGTGAATCAGGGGCAATACATCAAAACAACAAAAGTCCATCAGTATTTCCTCCATATCAGACCCATAACTTTGCAAATGAAAGCATTTTCATACTGCTGTGGACGGTAGTCTAATGCACGTATAGTACAAATGTTTTCCACCAAAGGCAAAATCAGTCCTTGTTTTTGGAACATTAGTCATTTCAAAGAACCTGAAATTGGGTCACTGGTGATGACTCAAAGGCTAAACATTCCAAATGTAGTATTTCTGCACACGAAAAGGGACATGATATTCACAAAATGACAACATATTCAAATACCCATTCTAGTTTGTGACCCAACTGGCTACCTTCAGTGGTGTGTATTCATAGTGGTCAAGGGTTCCCCCCCAAAAAATCCCCCCCCCCCAAAAAAGATTTATCTTTCATCTCTCTATGTTTCATACATTTTCTTCAATTCGCAAGAAGCTGAATGTATCTCACAGGAGAAACAGAGCCCCTCTGTGTGGGCCATCTATCTGATGCTGTCTGGTCTAAACGAGTATGACATTGTTGCCACCCATAGCATTGAAGGCAAGGGAAGCCAGCGAGCATCTGGGAAAGGGCCAATTTTAGCTAGCTGGGTAGCAATCCACCAGAGGACAACAAGATGCAACAATTCAGGTTTTTCTGTCAATTATGTATACTCTCTATGGGATTTGATAGGAGTGATGTCAAATTAGCCATGGATGGAGAGGTTTTACTTAATTCTACATACTGGCCAATGATTATAATGGCGATTCTGATCTAACCATTAACTCATACATTGTTGTGCCCCTGGGCTGAGAGGATGGAAGTTCAATATGTAGCCAGATGTAGAAGGCTAATGTTAACTAGCGAGCAAGCATTTTAGCCAGGTATTCTAGGACAACAAAAAATGCAAGCATGTACTGTATGACAGAGTGATCGTTTTGTCAACATGAAAGAGAGGAGGATGGCATTGGTGTAGGTTGAGTCAACATGCTTTCGTACTTGCACGAACGCGCGCACACACATACACACAGAAATCAGAACCATGGACAGCCACATCATATTTAGTTTATGTTGATTAGACTAAATTGTTTTTGGTATCTTTTAGTTGTCACTGTATTAGACTAAGCATATGTGATTCGATGATGTTGAAATGGTGCTGGAATAGTGGAGGCAGCTCCTGTTTTCTTTGCGACTTGCGGTAACTCTCTGTGGTTCTAAATCAATAGTTGTTTAGTGGTCCAAAAATGTCGGAAACATTAACTTGCTTGACCATGCAGTAGATCATGTAAAACAAAGGCATGGTTGAATGTATTCTGCCACTGTGTTCTTATTGTCTCAGCCTTTATGCCTATATATCACGGTTGCAAGGCATATTATCTAACAGGTTAAAGAGCAAACAATGCAATTATCACAACACATAGGTTGTAATATGGCTTTTTTTGGTGTGTGTGTGGGGGGGGGGGGGGGGGGGGGGGCTTCCCCAGTGATTTTACCCATGCACCGCTGCTGGCTACTTATCTGCCATCTTGTTGGGTTTTGGCAAACCATGTTTGTGTTTAGAGGCCCTTCCCTACTACCTGTTTTTATTTTCATTTAACCTTTTTTCCTTCAAGGGAGATTACTGAGACAAGCTACAGTGACAGCATGACCACCAGGACCACAATCCATCTCTGCTCCTCTGATCCAAGGAAATCATGCTAATCATGCCCTCTCATGTCGCCATCTGGTGGTCAAAACATGCACCGCAGCAATAACTTGCAACGTCATCTATCTGTATGCTCGGAGGTCTGGGCAAACAAACATATTTTTATACTCACCCCTCCCATTGTTATCCCATCAATAAGGGCCACATATGGTTTCTGACATGTTCCTTAAAATATGAAATAAAATGTAAGTCAAAGCAAGTGTTGTAGAAAAAGTCACCGATAGCCAAAGGAGGGAAACAGGTGCTCCTAAGATACAAAACATAACTGGTCTCATCAGAGAGAATGTATGTACAGTACGGTCTGTCCTTGTAGGTTCATAATGAAAACCAAACATTATGTAATACACAGGCATACTGTTTGTTGTAAAACTCTCCCCTCTCTTACATAATCATGGAAGACGTGTGATTGGGATACGTACCAATAGTATTGTTAATGATGTATTCTTCACGGAAGAAGTCCTTACCAAGGGGATCTCCTACCTTCCTCGCTTCAGTCACAGCTAGGAGGAAATGATATCACAAAATGCCCTCAGTAAAGCACAGAGATGATAAGACGCCCGTTTGAAAATGTAGATGAGACATTCAGCACAAATCAAGATCCTGTGTGTGTGTTTGTGGATCTCAACAGTCTGTTGTTTACCTCTGATGTCTCCACCAGCACAGAAGGCTTTCCCACCGGCTCCTTTGCTAATCACAATATCAGCCTCCTTGTGCGTCTCCCATTTCTACGATGAAACATGCAATAGATTCAAAACAGTTTAGTACATTATGTGGATCAGTGTAAGTCAATGCTGACTGCCATCTTAGGTTTACACATGATACACGATAAGCTACTACATTTGCCCATTGGAATGCCAATGTAAAATGCCAATGTAACTCTCATTGCATTCAAGCTATAGGATAGTTGTTGCATATTGCACAATATTGTCACGCCCTGACCTGAGAGAGTCTGTTTTATTCTCTATTTGGTTAGGTCAGGATGTGACTTGGGTGGGCAAATCTATGTTTATATATCTTTGTTGGCCTAGTATGGTTCCCAATTAGAGGCAGCTGTTTATCGTTGTCTCTGATTGGGGATCATACTTAGGCAGCCCTTTTTCCCACCTGAGATTGTGGGATCTTGTTTTTGTGTGGTGCCTGTGAGCACACCATTACTTTACTTTTCGGTTGCGTCTATATTTGTTTTGGTGAGTTTCATTTATTAAATCATGTGGAACTCTACGCACGCTGCGCTTTGGTCCATTCCTAATGACGAGCGTAACAAATATGTGTTCAAACAAGTATTTCCACGTTCCACGGCCATTAAAACAAGTTTTTCAACATTTGAGATTTTGAATGCAACCTTAACTCGCCCAATTCCCTACTGTGAATAGAGGCCTTAACAGTAAGCGGTTTAGCTAAAATGTTGCCACATTTAATGAACTACTCCTACAGATCGCTGCTGTTGTTTGCAGTAGGGGAACTGATATGGTTTCCTGTCCTTGACCCCATGGCCCTAGTGACAGGTAGCCTAGATAGTGAGAGAGTTAATTAACACTGACTTTGAACTGGGAATTCATGAGTCGGATCAAGTTCAGGGCTTTGGATCGATTCAAGGTGATCAGCCCAGCCTTCCCCACTTTCTCCACCAGCACCTCGGCCGCGGCCTGACTTGACACCTTCCCCCAAACACACACAGAGGCAATGTAAACACAAGCTGAAACATTTTAGGTACAGCAATGCAGGTGTTAAGTAGCAGTAGCAGAACGAGCTTCATTGGTTTCATTTGTTAGCTCCTAAACCCAAGGATGAGGACTTCTACCACTCTCCTACACCACATTTCTACGATGTGGTGCTGTTAATGTAGCTAATGCTTTAAACGTGCATGTCTGTCTCTCCCGCCCTGAATTTCTGTGGAGGGAGTATTACAACATGTGAGCCTGCATACTGTAGCTAGCTAACTGTCTCAAAGCTCAATTGATCACAGATCAATCAATTGCAAGTGCTTACCACTTGTCCTTAGACCTTAAAGAGAACACAAGAAAGATGTACATTTATTTACAGAGATTAAATGTGGCAATGAACTGTGGACAGTGGAAACTTGGACATATTGACCTCTTTTACATTGGCAACATACATTTTACAATGTAAGAGGTGAGGTAGATAAGGCTTGACTAACTAAAAATGCTGTTTAATTCTGCCTTGCATTGCAGTACAAAAAAGAAAGTCCACCAATTATTGTTAATTGGCTAGGTTATTGTTAGTCACTTTGGAGAAACATATCATTTGCAGTTGGAAGACTAAGTGGCTTGACTAATGCAATGTCAAGATATCGGGCGTGTTTGAGGGGTAAGGCGAAAGCGGCTGACTGTAAACGAAAGTCGAAGAGTGAAGTCAGACACTAATGTAGTTTTCCAACAGCAAGGATCAGATCAACATAGCAGTGTTGCCATTGTTTATAAAAGGTTTTCTTTATAATGTCGAAAAAACTTATCCAACACCAATATCACACACACACTCACGAACCAAAATCATGGGTGTTTCTCAATATGCTTACTACTGTGCTTCAAGTGCATTCTCCGAGGAGTTTCTCTTGAGTACCGTAAATAAGCCGCAACTTTTTTCCCAGGCTTTGAACCTCGCGGCTTAAACAATGACGCGGCTAATATATGGATTTTTCCCGCTTTCAATTTTTTTTCTCCAAAAAAACATATTCTGTGAAGCTTTCATTAGACCAATGAAATTGCTGAACGGGTTAAGGTCAAACAACTTTTTTGTTTACTGTTTAGATTAAATCGAGCGCTCTCAAACTTCCCATCATTCTGATTACGGTAGTCATTTTGTCACCCTAATCATGGCAAAGACACGGAGAAATGCATATGATGCAGCTTTCAAGTTGAAGGCGATTGATCTGACTGTTGGAAAAGGAAATAGAGCTGCTGAGCTTGGTCTTAATGAGTCGATGATAAGACGTTGGAAACAGCAGCGTGAGGAATTGACTCAGTGCAAATAGACAACTAAAGCGTACTGCTAATTTTTTATTTTTTGTTACAAGCCGTGTTTCGTTAAAGCCTATTTATTTTTGTTACAAGCCGTGTTTCGTTAAAGCCTATTTATTTTTGTTACAAGCCGTGTTTCGTTAAAGCCTGTGTAAAGTTCATTTGTTTCAATGTACCGGTAGGCACCTGCGGCTTATAGACATGTGCGGCTTATTTATGTTCAAAATAAAAAATAAAAAAAAATTCAGTGGGTGCGGCTTATATTCAGGTGCACTTAATAGTCCGGAAATTACGGTATGTTCTTGTGAGGACGAGTTTGGAGAAGGCATAAAATATTAAATTTGAGAAGCACTTGCACTCCCCCTACTGTCCACGATGCATATGCCCATTCAATGAATCTTCTTCCAGCCAGGACAATAGCAACAATAATGACGAAACAAGATAAACACAAAGCAAACATTTTACTTCATAATAATCAGCTAGATATACAGCTCTGGAAAAAATGAAGAGACCACTGCAAAATGATCTGTTTCTCTGGTTTTACTATTTATAGGTATGTGTTTGGGTAAAATTAACATTTTGGTTTTATTCTATAAACTACTGACAACATTTCTCCCAAATAAAAATATTGTCATTTACAGCATTTATTTGCAGAAAATGACAACTGGTCAAAATAACAAAAAAGATGCAGTGTTGTCAGACCTCGAAAAATGCAAAGAAAATAAGTTCATATTCATTTTTAAAACAACACAATACTAATGTTTTAATTTAGGAAGAGTTCAGAAATCAATATTTGGTGGAATAACCCTGATTTTCAATCACAGCTTTCATGAGTCTTGGCATGCTCTCCACCAGTCTTTCACGTTGATGTTGGGTGACTTTATGCCACTCCTGGTGCAATTCAAGCAGCTCTGCTTTGTTTGATGGCCTGTGACCATCCATCTTCCTCTTAATCACATTCCAGAGGTTTTCAATGGGGTTCAGGTCTGGAGATTGGGCTGGTCATGACAGGGTCTTGATCTGGTGGACCTCCATCCACACCTTGATTGTCCTGCTGGAAAAACCAATCCTCAGAGATGGGGGAACATTGTCAGAGCAGAAGGAAGCACGTTTTCTTCCAGGACAACCGTGTACGTGGCTTGATTCATGCATCCTTCACAAAAGACAAATCTGTCCGATTCCAGCCTTGCTGAAGTACCCCAGATCATCACCGATCTTCCACCAAATTTCACAGTGGGTGCGAGACCTGGAGAGGCCTACAAAGCCAGTGTCTCGCACCCGCTGTGAATTTTGTTGGTGATGATCGGTTTATCAATACCTGGGGATTTACTGTTCATTAGATGTTTGATAGACTCGATAATCTCTTCAACTATGATGGGTTCATCACACTGTTTAAATTCTAGATCACTGATAAGGTGAACATTATTCAGAGAGTCAAAAAACATCTGTGGATTCCTGAGAGTACGTAAAGCCAAACAATTTCCTGTAAAAATTGCTACAGTAGTTAGCGATACATTTTCGGTCATCTGTAATAACACCATCAATGTTTAACTTATGGATAGTGTTATTTGTAGAGTGACATTTCTCAAGTCTAAAGAAATAGGATGAATTCCGTTTTACCTACTCAAGCCATTTTTTCTAGATCTAATAAAGGCACCTTCTGCGTTTAATCTATATATTTTATCCGGTTTATTTTGTAACTCAATCAGTTCCATGTCCTCTTCCCCTGAGAGGCTGGCTGGGGACCTCTGAGAAAGGGGGGTTATCTTAATGATCACCTTTTCCTCCTCAGCTCTTCTGGTCTTAGCAAGATTACTACCATATTTTCTAAGGTATTTGGCAAATTGAAATTTAAAGACCTCCCAGTTCTTGCAATACGATTTTTCTTCACAAGCTCTTTCCCAAAAGTGTGAGAGCAGACCTTTAACCTCAAACTTAACTATATCATTATTTAATAAGGAGCTATTTCGCTTCCAGTAGGATGCTCTACCAAGGTTAGTATCAGGGGTAAAAATGTTGACATCAATGTAAATGTCCCTATGGTCTGTGAGGGGAGTAGTACACATTTTTGTCTTAACATAATCACTATCAATACATTTCGATATAAGCCAAAAATCTATTCTGGACTGTCTGTAACCTGTTTTATTACTCCAAGTGAATTATCTGTTGCCCGGCAACCTCTCTCTCTCCATATACAGTGAGGGAAAAAAGTATTTGATCCCCTGTTGATTTTGTACGTTTGCCCACTGACAAAGAAATTATCAGTCTATAATTTAAATGGTAGGTTTATTTGAACAGTGAGAGACAGAATAACAACAAAAAAATCCAGAAAAACGCATGTCAAAAATGTATTAAAATGATTTGCATTTTAATGAGGGAAATAAGTATTTGACCCCTCTGCAAAACATGACTTAGTACTTGGTGGCAAAACCCTTGTTGGCAATCACAGGTCAGACGTTTCTTGTAGTTGGCCACCAGGTTTGCACACATCTCAGGAGGGATTTTGTCCCACTCCTCTTTGTAGATCTTCTCCAAGTCATTAAGGTTTCGAGGCTGACGTTTGGCAACTCGAACCTTCAGCTCCCTCCACAGATTTTCTATGGGATTATGGTCTGGAGACTGGCTAGGCCACTCCAGGACTTTAATGTGCTTCTTCTTGAGCCACTCCTTTGTTGCCTTGGCCGTGTGTTTTGGGTCATTGTCATGCTGGAATACCCATCCACGACCCATTTTCAATGCCCTGGCTGAGGTTCTTACCCAGGATTTGACGGTACATGGCCCCGTCCATCGTCCCTTTGATGCGGTGAAGTTGTCCTGTCCCCTTAGCAGAAAAACACCCCCAAAGCATAATGTTTCCACCTCCATGTTTGACGGTGGGGATGGTATTCTTGGGGTCATAGGCAGCATTCCTCCTCCTCTAAACACGGTGAGTTGAGTTGATGCCAAAGAGCTCCATTTTGGTCTCATCTGACCACAACACTTTCACCCAGTTGTCCTCTGAATCATTCAGATGTTCATTGGCAAACTTCAGACAGGCATGTAAATGTGCTTTCTTGAGCAGGGGGACCTTGCGGGCGCTGCAGGATTTCAGTCCTTCACGGCGTAGTGTGTTACCAATTGTTTTCTTGGTGACTATGGTCCCTGCTGCCTTGAGATCATTGACAAGATCCTCCCGTGTAGTTCTGGGCTGATTCCTCACCGTTCTCATGATCATTGCAACTCCAAGAGGTGAGATCTTGCATGGAGCCCCAGGCCGAGGGAGATTGACAGTTCTTTTGTGTTTCTTCCATTTGCGAATAATCGCACCAACTGTTGTCACCTTCTCACTAGGCTGCTTGGCAATGGTCTTGTAGCCCATTCCAGCCTTGTGTAGGTCTACAATCTTGTCCCTGACAGCCTTGGAGAGCTCTTTGGTCTTAGCCATGGTGGAGAGTTTGGAATCTGATTGATTGATTGCTTCTGTGGACAGGTGTCTTTTATACAGGTAACAAGCTGATATTAGGAGCACTCCCTTCAGCTCGTTACCTGTATAAAAGACACCTGGGAGCCAGGAATCTTTCTGATTGAGAGGGGGTCAAATACTTATTTTCCTCATTAAAATGCAAATCAATTTATAACATTTTTGACATGCATTTTTCTGGATTTTTTTGTTGTTGTTATTCAGTCTCTCACTGTTCAAATAAACCTAGCATTAACATTATAGACTGATAATTTCTTTGTCAGTGGGCAAACGTACAAAATCAGCAGGGGATCAAATACTTTTTTCCCTCACTGTATCAGTAAGACAAACTTTTCAATAAAAAGTATTAAACCTGCCTGGGGGCCATCTATCAGTTGAATTATCTATAGTAATATTAAAATCCCCTCCTATCAATAATAACGAATTGGGAAATTTAGATAACCAATGAAGTAAATGTTTCTCTACAGATTCAAGCAACTCATCATTCTCATGTTTGGTGTTGTACCCGTAGAGGTTTACAGTAATGAGCGCAATGTCACAGTCTGAGTGTAGAATATTACCACCGAAGGTATTTTTCATTGTACTGACCGCAGCGGAGCGTTCAGAGCCATGGCAAACCCAAATATCGTTGCCCCAGGGTGATTTCCAGAAGTTGGCATCAGCAGAAATTGAGTGAGACTCTTGAAAAAACTAAAATCTGTTAGAAGTTGTTTGGCAAATAAAAATAAGGCCTTGCGCTTCGCACTGTTTCATAACCCCCTAGGATGAAGAGAAAATATTGAAAGACAAAACAAAGGTAATATTAAAGTATAAACTGTAGGAAGAGTCAAAGTCGTAGGAGCAGTGACCATAAGCTATAAGGAACCCGAGATATGCACCATTTAAGTCAACTTAAAGTGACAATAGCTTATACCATTAACTCTCTGAGCTAGTTTTTATCGGGCTCTTGAAATTCAACTCAACAGAAAATTATGTTCAGGACCAAACCAAGTGTTCTCTGCAGTATGAGAGAATTAAAAACCTTTGTTTGTGCATATGAAAAGTGATCATAAAAATCAAGAGTACAAAAAACAAAATCATATATATTTTTTACACACACACTTCTAAGACCTTTCTCGCTTGGGAATAAGTATTAATAAGTCAATAGAAAAATAACAGTGTAAAGTAAGTCAAAAACAGACCTGTATGCCCCTTTAAAACACTATCTTGGTTACTGTATGCATACAAAATAAATAAATCCAACTTTGTCATCTTTGTGAGTTTGTAAACAAAATAGGCCTTCTCCTGGCCTGGTCATGCAAGAAAAAACTAAGAAATGATTGAGGTATCCGAGTTGTCCGAAAAATAGTCACCGGAGGCTTGTTAGTTAGTCAGTCCAAGGAAAATGAGAATAGGGAGGAATATGGATTTCTGAACTGTTGATGAAACCTCATCCTCCGACGAAGTATGCAGCCTTCCCCTCATTTTGTACTTTCTTGATCGTTGGCCACAACTTGTTCCTCCTTTCTATGTTCCTCCTTTCTATGTATTTTGAAGCATCAATGCATGCTTCAAAATCTGTACAAACACAGTACGCATTTGAGAAGTGCCCTCCGTACTCCGTTTCGCATACTTTGATTTGGACTCATATTCCGACCCTCCCGTGCGTGCTCGGAGCACAGTTGTATGCATTTTGAGAAACACGTCATGTGTGTACATTATACGATCAATTAGTGAGAGAGAGCCTCAGTCACATTTACTTATTCACTGTGCACATGAATTGAGGCAAATTAGCTCCTGTTTAAGTAACATCTTTGGTCACAAACAAAAACACCCTAATGATTGGTTGACAATTGAGCCTCCCACAATGCAGGTGATGGCTGCTGGATGAAGTTGGTGAAGAGCAACTGCAGAAACTGACCTTTGATCACATTACTTTGTAAAGTTCATGTAGTCGACATGAATGCAACACACTTTGAAAGGCGGTGACCAACTTGATAAAAGTGATCCACTCGAACACGTCCATTGACTACTGTAATCATGCATGGAATCTGGAGCATTGAAGCACCAATACAACAGTCTGCTGCAAACTCTTCTGACAGCAGACATCTACGGGTTCACGTCTCCCGCACAGTAGGCTAAATCTAGCTCTGAGAACCCAAGTGGGGTATACCCTGTTTACAGCCAGCCCCCCTTACCGTATTTGAATAGGCTACAGCTAGTGGTGTAAAGTACTTAAGTAAAAATACTTTAAAGTACCACTTAAGTCGTTATTTGGGGTATCTGTACTTTACTATTTATATTTTTGACTACTTTTGCTTCACTACATTCCTTAAGAAAATAATGTACTTTTTACTCCATACATTTTCCTTGACATCCAAAAGTACTTGTTACATTTTCAATGCTGAACAGGACAGGAAAATAGTCCAATTCACACACTTATCAACCAAACATCCCTGGTCATCCCTACTGCCTCTGATCTGGCAGACTCACTAAACACACATGCTTCGTTTGTAAATGATGTCTGAATGTTGGAGTGTGCCTGTGGCTTTCCGTAAATTTCCGCAACCAACTTTAAGGTCCATTACCACCACCAACTGGACTGGAGTGTGGACTTCAGTTCATCTTTCAATCACCCACGTGGGTATATGCTCCTAAAACCAATGAGATGGGAGAGGCGGCACTTGCAGCACGCAAACATCACAAATAGAACCAAGTTCTATTTGAGCGCATGGCTACGCAGACGCTCGCAAGCAGTGTGGATGCAATGATTGAATAACATGTACACTACCATTCAAAAGTTTAGGGTCACTTAGAAATGCCCTTTTTTCCATGAAAACATACATGAAATGAGTTGCAAAATGAATAATGATTTTTCATTGAAATAATAATTGTGTCCTTCAAACTTAAAAGAATCCTCCATTCGCAGCAATTACAGCCTTGCAGACCTTTGGCATTCTAGTTGTCAATTTGTTGAGGTGATCTGAAGAGATTTCACCCCGTGCTTCCTGAAGCACCTCCCACAAGTTGGATTGGCTTGATGGGCACTTCTTACGTACCATACAGTCAAGCTGCTCCCACAACAGCTCAAAGGGTTGAGATCCGGTGAATGTGCTGGCCACTCCATTATAGACAGAATTCCAACTGACTGCTTCTTCCCTAAATAGTTCTTGCATAGTTTGGAGTTGTGCTTTGGGTCATTGTCCTGTTGTAGGAGGAAATTAGCTCCAATTAAGCGCCGTCCACAGGGTATGGCATGGCAAAATGGAGTGATAGCCTTCCTTCTTCAAGATCCCTTGTACCCTGTACAAATATCCCACTCTACCACCACCAAAGCACCCCAGACCATCACATTGCCTCTACCATGCTTGACAAATGGCATCAAGTACTCCTCCAGCATCTTTTCATTTTTAATGCATCTCATGAATGTTCTTCTTTGTGATCCGAATACCTAAAACATAGATTTGTCTGTCCATAACAAATTTTTCCAATCTTCCTCTGTCCAGTGTTTATGTTCTTTTGCCCATCATAATCTTTTATTTTTATTGGCCAGTCTGAGATATGGCTTTTTCTTTGCAACTCTGCCTAGAAGGTCAGCATCCCGGAGTCGCCTCTTCACTGTTGACGTTGAGACTAGTGTTTTGCTGGTACTATTTAATGAAGCTGTCAGTTGAGGACTTGTGAGGCGCCTGTTTCTCAAACTAGACACTAATGTACTTGTCCTCTTTCTCAGTTGTGCACCGGGGCCTCCCACTCCTCTTTCTATTCTGGTTAGAGCCAGTTTGCGCTGTTCTGTGAAGGGAGTAGTACACAGCGTTGTACGAGATCTTCAGTTTCTTGCCAATTTCTCACATGGAATAGCCTTCATTTCTCAGAACAAGAATAGACTGACGAGTTTCAGAAGAAAGGTCTTTGTTTCTTACCATTTTGAGCCTGTAATTGAACCCACAAGTGCTGATGCTTGAGATACTCAACTAGTCTGAAGAAGGCCAGTTTTATTGTTTCATTGCTTCTTTAATCAGAAAAACAGTTTTCAGCTGTGCTAACGTAATTGCAAAAGGGTTTTCTAACGATCAATTAGCATTTTAAAATGATAAACTTGGATTAGCTAACACAACGTGCCATTGGAACACAGGAGTGATGGTTGCTGATAATGGGCCTCTGTACGCCTATGTAGATATTCCATTAAAAACAAATCTGCCGTTTCCAGCTACAATAGTCATTTACAACATTAACAATGTCTGCACTGTATTTCTGATCAATTTGATGTTATTTTAATAGACAAAACATGTGCTTTTATTTCAACAACCAGGACATTTCTAAGTGACCCCAAACTTTTGAACGGTAGTGTATGTGTACATTTATTTTGTGACACGCGCGGTGTGGTCAGCATGTTAGAAATAGAGGTCACATCTTTATCTGTGCCATTATAGAGCCCCTCAGTGGACGTGTCATAATACCCATAAAACCTAGCGTTCAAACTGGGAAATGGTTCCAATAAGTTTTCCACCATTCATTTTCCCCAAGGGATGTGTTTCATTTGGGTTTACCCTGACATTACTTTTTGATAACTGTGTAGATCTCTCTAGGACAAGGTGACTTAAGAATATATTCAGCTCTATTTACTCTCAGACTCGAAAGTGCCAATTAGCATCAAAGTAGACATCATGCAAAACTACAAATCCCTGCAAGCTCCTGCACGTCATCTCTAGCTGATACCTTTGCTAACAGGTATTTTGTCAGTGTAAAACTTGCACAAGACAGTTAACATAATTGTCAATTTAAATAAATGCAGCCTATTTATTCATTACTACATTTAGCTAACATTAAATAGTTAATCCAGAGATTCTTACCTTTGCCTCGATTCAGCAGTCTCATCCAGATCATCAGGGAATTTGTAGTTCTTTATGATAGCCACTTTAGTAGTTAATTAGTATTACATTTTGGGGGGTAAGTACAGGCAAATATATTGTAATGGATCTTCTTAGAGAAGTGGAGGAGTCAGGCGCAGGACACAGGGATGAATGTAAACAAAACGTGTTTACTAAAATTATTCAATCCATCTTCTCATAAAAATAAATAGTCTGGAGAAACACCTCCAACTACACTAAACAGACAAACAATCACCGACAAGACAAACAGGAAATGCAGAGGTTTAAATAATGAACATAATTAGGGAAACTCAAAACAGGTGTACACAATAAAGACAAAACCAAACGAACAGTGAAACATCGATCGGTGGCAACTAGTAAGCCGGTGACGTCGACCGCCGAACGCCGCCCGAACAAGGAGAGGGGTTACTTTGGCGGGAGTTGTGACAGTCCCCCCCCTGACGCGCGGCTCCAGCCGTGCGCAGACACCGGCCTCGGGGACGACCCGGAGGACGGGGAGCAGGGCGATCCGGACGGAAGTGATGAAAATCCTGGATTAACGATGGAACCAGGATGTCTTCCGCCGGTACCCAGCTTCGCTCCTCCGGGACATACCCCTCCCACTCCACGAGGTACTGAAGGCCCCCCGCCCAATGTCTGGAGTCCATAATGGCTCGTACGGTATATGCCGGGGCCCCCTCGATGTCCAGAGGGGGCGGAGGAACCTCCCGTACCTCCGACTGCTGGAGCGGACCAGTTACCACCGGCCTGAGGAGAGACACATGGAACGAGGGGTTAATATGATAATCAGGGGGAAGTTGTAACCTATAACAAACCTCGTTCAATCTCCTCAGGACTTTAAATGGCCCCACAAACCGCGGACCCAGCTTCCGGCAGGGCAGGTGAAGGGGCAGGTTTCGGGTCGAGAGCCAGACCCGATCCCCCGGTGCATAAACCGGGGCCTCACTGCGGTGGCTGTCGGCACTCGCCTTTTGCCGCCTGATGGCTCGTTGCAGACGTACATGGGCAGCGTTCCATGTCTCCTCTGAGTGCCGAAACCATTCATCCCCCGCAGGAGCCTCGATCTGGCTCTGATGCCATGGTGCCAGGACCAGTTGATACCCTAGCACACACTGAAAGGGGTAAGGTTAGTGGAAGAGTGGCGTAAGGAATTTTGGGCCATCTCCACCCAAGGGATAAATGATGCCCACTCTCCCGGCCGGTCCTGGCAATAGGACCGCAGAAACCTACCCACCTCTTGGTTGACTCTTTCCACCTGCCCATTACTCTCGGGGTGGAACCCTGAGGTAAGACTGACCGAGACCCCCAGGCGTTCCATAAACGCCCTCCAGACTCTAGACGTAAATTGGGGACCCCGATCAGAGACTATATCCTCAGGCACCCCGTAGTGCCGGAATACATGGGTGAATAGGGCCTCTGCAGTCTGTAGGGCCGTAGGGAGACCAGGCAAAGGAAGGAGACGGCAGGACTTAGAAAACCGATCCACAACAACCAGGATCTTGGTGTTCCCCCGTGACGGGGGAAGATCCGTCACGAAATCCACCGATAGGTGTGACCACGGTCGTTGCGGAACGGGAAGGGGTTGTAATTTCCCTCTGGGCAGATGTCTAGGTGCCTTGCACTGTGGGCATACCGAACAGGAGGAGACATAAACCCTCACGTCCTTGTCTAACGTGGGCCACCAGTACTTCCCCGTAAGGCAGCGCACCGTCCGACCTATACCAGGATGACCAGAGGAGGGTGATGTGTGGGCCCAACAGATCAAACGATCGCGAACATCTAACGGCACGTACACACGCCCAACGGGACACTGGGAGGGAGTGGGTTCTGCACGTGACGCCGTTCGATGTCCGCGTCCACCTCCCATACCACCGGTGCCACCAGGCATGAGGCTGGAATTATGGGAGTAGGCTCTATGGACCGCTCCTCTGTATCATACCACCAGGACAGTGCGTC
Organism: Salmo trutta; assembly: GCF_901001165.1. Classification (NCBI taxonomy): domain Eukaryota; kingdom Metazoa; phylum Chordata; class Actinopteri; order Salmoniformes; family Salmonidae; genus Salmo; species Salmo trutta. Next base: position 44,369,121 of record NC_042976.1, read on the forward strand.
TGCCTTGACGTTCTGGGAACCTGGTTTATAAGAAAGAGTGAAAGAAAAGCGTGTGAAAAACATAGCCCACCTAGCCTGGCGAGGGTTCAGTCTCCTCGCTGCCCGAATATACTCCAGATTTCGGTGGTCATTCCAAATGAGGAAAGGGTGTCTAGCCCCCTCAAGCCAATGTCTCCACGCTTTCAGAGCCCCGACAACAGCTAACAACTCCCTATCCCCCACGTCATAGTTTCGCTCCGCCAGGCTGAGCTTCTTCGAAAAGAAAGCACAGGGGTGGAGTTTTGGTGGGTTACCCGAGCGCTGAGACAGCACAGCCCCTATTCCAGCCTCGGATGCATCCACCTCAACTATGAACGCTAAGGAGCGATCAGGATGCGCCAGCACTGGAGCCATGGTAAACAGAGCCTTCAGGTTACCAAAAGCTCTTTCCGCCTCAGCCGACCACCGCAACCGCACCGGTCCCCCCTTCAGTAAGGAGGTAATGGGAGCCGCCACCTGGCCAAAGCCCCGGATAAACCTCCGGTAGTAGTTGGCAAACCCTAAAAACCGCTGCACCTCCTTTACCGTGGTTGGAGTCGGCCAATTACGCACGGCTGAAATGCGGTCAGTCTCCATCTCCACCCCTGACGCGGAAAAATGGTACCCAAGGAAGGAGACGGACTGTTGAAAGAACAGACATTTCTCCGCCCTGACGTAAAGGTCATGCTCCAACAGTCGACCAAGCACCGTACGCACAAGGGACACATGCTCAGCGCGGGTGGTGGAGTATATGAGAATATCATCTATATACACCACTACACCCCGCCCGTGCAGGTCCCTGAAGATCTCATCCACAAATGATTGGAAGACGAATGGAGCATTCATTAACCCATACGGCATGACGAGGTACTCATAGTGCCCAGATGTAGTGCTAAATGCCGTCTTCCACTCATCCCCTCCCCTGATACGCACCAGATTGTACGCGCTCCTGAGGTCCAATTTTGTGAAGAAGCGCGCCCCGAGCAATGACTCTGTCATACTGGCGATCAGAGGGAGCGGGTAACTGTATTTCACAGTAATCTGGTTCAAACCTCGATAGTCAATGCACGGGCGTAAACCTCCATCCTTCTTCTTCACAAAAAAGAAGCTCGAGGAGACAGGTGAAATGGAGGGCCGAATGTATCCCTGTCCCAGAGATTCAGCGACATATGTTTCCATAGCCGCCGTCTCCTCCTGTGACAGAGGATACACGTGACTCCTGGGAAGTGCAGCACCCTCCAGGAGATTTATCGCACAATCCCCCGGTCGATGGGGTGGTAATTGAGTCGTCTTCCTTTTACAGAAGGCGATTGCCAAATCGGCATATTCGGGGGGAATGTGCATGGTGGAAACCTGGTTTGGACTTTCCACCGGAGTGGCACCTAAGGAAACACCTAAACACCTCCCTGAACACTCACCGGACCATCCCTTGAGAACCCTCTGTTGCCACGAAATAATAGGAAGCCAACCAGGGAAGCCCCAATACAACGGGAAACGCAGGAGCGTCAATCAGAAAGAGACTAATACTCTCTTCATGACTCTCCTGCGTCACCATAGCAATGGGAACTGTGACCTCCCTAATCAGCCCAGACCCCAAAGGACGACTATCTAGGGCATGTATAGGGAAGGGAACATCAACGGGAACAATAGGAATCCCTAATCTATTGGCCAAAGACCGATCAATAAAGTTCCCAGCTGCGCCTGAATCTACTAGCGCCTTATGCTGGGAATGCGGGGAAAACCCCAGAAATCTTATAGACAACCACATGTGAGCAACAGGGGGGTCTGGGTGAGTCGTGTGCCTACTCACCTGAGATGAACCACCAGTGTTCCGCCTACCACCTCGACTACCTGGAAAACCTCCCCAGCACCGACCAGCAGTGTGTCCTCTGCGGTCCCCTCTGGTGCATGGAACGGCTGGACAGCCGCCAGGTAGAGTTCTAGCTGGAGTAGGAACCCCTGACACCCGGCAGCTGCTCCGTCATACGCTCCCGGGAGCGAGAGCCGAATCCCACCGGATCCAGACGGCGGTTGGATAGGATCCAGAGGTGTACCGGGCGGTGGTGTGGCTGGGTCGACGGGACATCCTTTCCTCTCCACTCTCTCCATGGTCAGCAGCACGCAATCCATGGCCGTCATGAGATCCTGGATCATTTTAGCCTGCTGCTGAACGTGCTCCTCTAGATGACTAGGAGAACTGGCTGCTCCTGCTGACTCCATTTGTGGTCGGTGATTCTGTAATGGATCTTCTTAGAGAAGTGGAGGAGTCAGGCGCAGGACACAGGGATGAATGTAAACAAAATGTGTTTACTAAAATTATTCAATCCATCTTCTCATAAAAATACATAGTCTGGAGAAACACCTCCAACTACACTAAACAGACAAACAATCACCGACAAGACAAACAGGAAATGCAGAGGTTTAAATAATGAACATAATTAGGGAAACTCAAAACAGGTGTACACAATAAAGACAAAACCAAACGAACAGTGAAACATCGATCGGTGGCAACTAGTAAGCCGGTGACGTCAATCGCCGAACGCCGCCCGAACAAGGAGAGGGGTCGACTTCGGCGGGAGTCGTGACATATATTGATAAAAGTCACCTTGTCCTGGAAAGATTTACACGTTTATCAAAATGTAACACCAGGGTAAGCCTACAAGAAATACAGCCCTAATTTTAAGTTTTTCTAAAATCCCCTATGGGAAAAATAAATGGTGGAAATACAATTGGAACTGTTCCCTTGGGGTATTATGACTCTTAGTGTGGTACTCTATAGTGTCTGTGACAACTTGGGCAGCCATTTTAAATTAGTCAATTTTCTTCTTCATTGGCTGATTACTCCCACCTCATAGGAATCCCCACCCAGTTGGATACTTTAAAATGGAAGCCCTCAATGGCAATGTCCATGCTAAAATGGGTTTTATAAACTGGGTGGTTTGAGCCCTGAATGCTGATTGGCTGAAAGCCATGGTATATCAGACCATATACCATGGGTATGACCAAAAAAAAAAAAGTTTTACTGTTCTAATTACGTTGGTAATGTGAGGAATAATTATCTTTTTACATCAGCACATGTATCAATATGTTCTATTGTTTTGTTAAGCTACATGCTTGTGTTTTTTATTATGTCCTAAGGGACTGTGTATGTGATTAACTGCTGGGCTGTGGCTAAATAGGGGGTAAAACTGTTGAGGCATGCAGAAGGCTGTTTCACAAACTAGAGTCACATAAGAAACCACTTGATACTGAAATACAATAACGGGCTCAGAGTGTACAGGAAGTGCGTCACGAGGCTGGGACCAGCCTGCACGCCAGCGATAGGATGAGTAAGTTTAAACCATGCTCATCCTCCCTCTGACAGGCCAGCAGTGAGCGGGAACTATCTCTGTCAGAGTATATAAGGGAGAACAGAGGATGGGTCGAGCAGTTCTCTGTTTTGCCCTGCGTGGTGGTACAGTGAGCCCGTATATACGAACATCATATTTACCATTCAAGTGTTTGCATTAATTAAAGTACAAAGAAATCAGAAGTTACTCTGTGCTGACTATTTTGTTCTGATACCAGATTCGAATTGACGCAACCCAACAGTAACCAGTTTATAGTAACAAGAAGTCACCTTTGGGGGTTGTGGTATATTGCATCGTGCTTAAGAACAGCCCTAAACTGTGGTAAATTAGCCATTTATACAATGGGTGGGTCTAATCCTGAATGCTGATTGGTTAAAACCGCATTCCAGACGGTGTCTATTCCACAAGTTACCACCGGCTAAAGCTATAATGTTGAAATGCATATTTACTATGTTCCATCTGACTGCGCAATCCACTGTCTCATCAGCCCAGCAATTTATACATTTGATATCCACTATGAAAAGCATCTAGACATTATCTCAAATTTATTTTAGACTAGCATTTGATTTTCAACAGCAGAGATTTGTATAAACTTTGCTCTCTGTCTCTCCCCAACATTTGAAACATTGATTCAATATTGAAATTCGATCTCCTGCTGTCCCATAGTGATGAACTGTCGGGACGAGAGACAGGCAGACAGACAGCTTTTCTCAGCCAGTCGAAATCATGAATCAGCTGGCATCATTTTTATGGATATATACAAAGAAATGTCAATAGAAAATAGGTCAAATGAAACGAAATGTAGCTAGTTTGCAGTCTTTTAAGCTTCAGTTTGAAGTGATTGTGTTAGCTGTGTTGTTGGCTAGCTCCTCTGAACAACAGTGTCGAGAGAGCACATTTTCTATGCCAGGCAAAATCGTGCATCATTAGCTAATTGTTATGGATGTACCAAATAAATGTCACTAGAAAACAGCTTAAACAAATGCAAATGCAGCTACTTTTATGTTATTCTGGCTACACTGTATGACGTGCCTGAAAGGTTAGCCATAGTTGGCTAGCTAGCAAGCAAGGGATAAGAACATTGCCAGTCAGTATGGCAATGGAACATTTAGAACGTACGACTGGGTCTTGTCCATAGATACAGAGCAAAAAGACTTAACGACCGGGTCGGGCCTCTGGCTACCAAACTGAGGAACGACCAGCCAATTTGTGTAGCAACCTTAGATTTGTGTCGGGACTATATCTCATCTCATGGAAGGATGAAATTGTACGAATAAATTCTTACAAATATATTTTTTAATGAAAATATGTCAATCATTATTTGAATATGTTGGTAACCCGTTGTATAAAAGTGATAATGCCATGGGCTAGGGTCAGTATATTGGCATGGGCTAGGGTCAGTCTGTTATATATGGTGTAATTCTCCTGTCTTATCTGGTGTCCTGTGTGAATTTAAGTATGCTCCCTCTAATTCTCTCTCCCTCCCCTCCCAGAGGACCTGAGCCCTAGGACCATGCCTCAGGACTACCTGGCCTGATTACTTCTGGCTGTCCCCAGTCCACCTGGTTGTGCTTCTGCTCCAGTTTCAACTGTTCTGCCTGCGGCTATGGATCCCTGCACCTGTTCACCGGTGCTACCTTGTCCCGGACGTGCCGTTTCGACAACCTCCCTCCCTCTCTCTCTACCGCACCTGCTGTCTTGACCTCTGAATGCTCGGCTATGAAAAGCCAACTGACATTTACTCCTGAGGTATTGACCTGTTGCACCCTCAACCACTGTGATTATTATATGACCCTGCTGGTCATCTATGAACATTTGAAAATCTTGAAAAGACAATCTGGCCTTAATGGCCATGTACACTTATTATCAGAAGAGGACTGGCCACACCTCAGAGCCTGGTTCCTCTCTATGTTTCTTCCTAGGTTCCCGCCTTTCTAGGGAGTTTTTCCTAGCCACCATGCTTAAACATCTGCATTGCTTGCTGTTTGGGGTTTTAGGCTGGGTTTCTGTGTAGCACTTTATGACATCTGCTGATGTAAAAAGGGCTTTATAAATACATTTGATTGGTTGTTACAAATCAATCAATCTTCGATCAAATAAGCCTCACATCGAAAATGTGCAATTACATTTTTTGTTGACCAAATTCGACTCGCTCATTAACCTCCATACAAAAATTCCTCACTTCATGTGCGCTTATTTTCATGGAAAGATTTTGGGTGGAGTAAATCCTCTCACTTCGCCTCTTCCTGTCTGGTCTGATCCTCTCTGGAAGTGGGGTAACTACAGCCCAAAATGGTGGTTGCAGATTGGCTGTGTCGAAAGAAATAGGGGTGTCAAATCAAATCAAATTTTATTTGTCACATGCACCGGATACAACTGATGTAGACCTTAGAGTGAAATGCTTACTTACAAGCCCTTAACCAAGAATGCAGTTTTGAGAAAAATACATAAAAAAATAAGAAATAGAAGTAACAAATAATTAAAGATCAGCAGTAAAATAACAATAGCGAGGCTATATACAAGGGGTACCGGTACAGATTCAATGCACCGGTTAGTCAAGGAAATTGAGGTAATATGTACATGTAGGTAGAGTTATTAAAGTGACTATGCATAGATAATAACAGAGAGTAGCAACAGCGTAAAGGGAGGTGGGGGGCTAATGCAAATAGTCTGGGTAGGCATTTGATTAGATGTTCAGGAGTCTAAATGGCTTGGGGGTAGAAGCTGTTTAGAAGCCTCTTGGACCTAGACTTGTCACTCCGGCACCGCTTGCCGTGCTGTAGCAGAGAGAACAGTCTATGACAAGGGTGGCTGGAGTCTTTGACAATTTTTAGGGCCTTCTTCTGACACCGCCTGGTATAGAGGTCCTGGATGCAGGAAGTTTGGCCCCAGTGAAGTACTGGTCCGTACGCACTACCCTCTGTAGTGCCTTGCGGTCAAAGGCCGAGCAGTTGCCATACCAGGTAGTGATGCAACCCGTCAGGATGCTCTCGATGGTGCAGCTGTAGAACCTTTTGAGGATCTGAGGACCCATGCCAAATCTTATCGAAAGAAAGTAGGCGTATCGAAAGCGCACATGTAATTGGTCCGAATTTCTGTCACTTCCTGCCAGTGAGTGTAGAGATTCGTGGAGACATCACTGTAGAGGAAGGTGCATCAAACAACTGGCATCAAAATGAACTTGAGGACGTTGCGGAAACTCAGAATGATTGTGTAGTGAAATCACTCACACTGTGGGAAAACATTGCATGTAAATGCACGTATCTTATTAACATGCTTTCATGTTTTTACATTTTCCATGTATCACATCATTGCGGTTGTGTAGGCTACTGTGCGCAGGCTACTGTGTCAAAGATTACATTTGTTGATGTCCCACTTCTAAACACCGATAGCAAGCTTGCTGAAGGGCAGAACTATTGCACTTTCAAGACAACTGGTGCAGCGTTCAAAACAACTGGGAACTCGGGAAATCTCAGACTTCTGACTTTAGTGGTTTCAAAACAACCGGGAACTCAGTAAAAAAATAAAAAATTGACAGGTAAAAAAATCAATTTAAACAGTCATCCAACTCAGGAACTGAGGCCTCTTTCTAGAGCTCCGACTTTCCGACATGAAGATTACTGACATCATGATTTGACCGCGTTTTTTCAGAGTTCCCAGTTGTCCTGAAAGCACCATATGCCACATTCAAGTCCTAGTCTGAACTAGGAAACTCGGAAATGTCTGATTTGCTAATTGGTTGTAGTTATACACCTGCTGCTTTCAATCTGTTAGCCAGTCGGACATTTCAGAATATCCTAGTTCCAACTAGCAAGTGAATGTGGCAGTAAGGCGCATTCCTTTGACCAGGCGTTGCTGACACATACCAGATCTTACAATGCCTGGATAGGTATTTTATAAATCAGCAGAGATACTGGATATAATGACGAGACGCTTGTGTCTCCGCCCTAATACTTGGGGTCCGTTGTCCACAGACCGGAATAGCAGGTTGTTAACCTAAGGTAGCAAGTAAAATTAACTTTCAAGCTCCTGCCCATTCCTTGCTTTGGATTGGTGGATACATCTCGTTATTTGAATTTTCGATGAGGGGTATTCAATGGTGAGTGAGATCCTAAGCTAACCTTATGAATATGCATTGACGGTTTAGAATTTCAATAACTTCTAAAGTGTTTGTTCTCAATTGCTGGGCTGTCACCTGCATCACAATTATATCAGTACACTCTTAACAACCTAAGCATTATGAAACTTCTATTAGATCAAATAAGCCTCATGCATCAAAATAGCAATTCATTTTTATCTTGACTAAATTCGGCACTCACTCATTGCCCCCATACAAAAACTCCTCGCTTGCTTAATAATTAATGATCTCCTTAACGTGGGCCAATGTTGGGAGGAGTAAACCCTCTCGATTTGCTTCTTCCTCTCTGCCTATACTTGAAAATGTGAGATCCCACTGATTTCGCCGTGGTTCCGGTGCATCCTTCGACACCAAATTGCTTTCAAACACCGACCTCTACTGGACACCTACTTACAAAGTTAGACCTGAACGGTAGCTCAGCAGGTAGGGTCGGGACTGATAGAGCACTCAAACTATAAGGCGTCGGGTCATTTATATGTTATAGCTTTGTCGCATCATAAATAATGCCATGGATTCACAGTTTTTGAAAAATAGTTGGAGCAGGGCCTGCGTTATGGGCGGGCCTTAAGGGGCCTGGTCCACCCTTATGTACCTTCCGGCCCGCCCTACCATAACTTCTTGCCCATTCAAATAAAATAAAAAAATATTGTTATTTAGACATTAATACGTGTTAGATATCAGTTTTCAAACAATGTAAAAAAAAAAAAGATTTTTTTTTTTTACGTTGTTTTTAAACTGATATCTAACACGTATTAATGTCAAAATAACATGCAAAACAGGCAACCCGCCCACATTTGAGTTTAGGTTCCTACAAATCAATGTTTACGAATGCTTGACTTTATGAGGAAACTATGCCGGGTTACAATTATAGCTCGGCTCAGATAACCAAATACCCATAAAGAAATCAGAATTCCCCAGGCCCACAATAATTGAAATATCAAAAACCTATACTGTGGGTTGTAGTTATAATGTACACAGTAATTGGACAGTTATTTTTTTCAATAATTTTGGCATACAACAAGAAAAGAGACGTTTCCCTCTGTGTCCTTTAATTATTTTACATAAAAGAAAATATCATGCTTTTTTAAAATCTGATATATGAGCGGGAGAGATGGTTTTGTAACGTACATACATTAGGGATGGGGATTAGGGATTGGTTCTGGGGATATAGTAAAGCACTGGGAAGAGGGATCCAAGTCTCTTACGGCTGATAAGAGGATAAGTCATGTCCCTCTGACTGCAGGCTCTAGTCGGAGTCACTGCTGCACGAGCTGCTTGAACTCTGGATGGAGGAGAAACAGAAAAGGAACACCTTTAATTCAACATAAATTATTTCAATTTAACAGAGATTTTACTATGGAGCACTTTCAATTAGTTTTAGACTTAAAAGGTCTCTTACCCCATGACTCTGCTTCCCTTGCTTGTGACAACCTCCATGCCAATGCCCATGCTTGTGCCTGTGCCTGCATCCATGACCGTGCCCATGACCGTGCCCATGGCCATGCCCTCCGCGACCGCGCCCTCCGTGTCCTCCGCGACCGCGCCCTCCGCGACCGTGCCCTCCGTGTCCTCCATGACCGTGCCCTCCGTGTCCTCCATGACCGTGCCCTCCACAATCAGGTCCGTGCCCATGATCGTGCCCATGACCTCCATGGGGACCCTGTACTGGATAAGATGGTGGCACAGGGTAGCAAGTGGAGGGGGGCTGGTAGGGAGGGCATAATGGGGGCTGGATGGTTCCAGTGGGACACCCACCAGGGTATAACCCACCTGGCATTGGCGGGACGCATCCGCTTGGGTTCACGTTGTAGCCAGAGGGATGCTGGTTTCCTATACAAGGAGAGATTTATATAGAATATGAGCCAAATGACCTACACTATAAATTGAAAGAGTGGTACAAACAAATGAAATTGGTTTGCAAACATTTACCTTGGTTGTGACCCCACATCTCGATGTTTCAGATCAAAACCCTGAAATTGAAAAATTGTTTATTCTTATTTTAATGATTTATTAAAAATATTATATTTTGTCCCCGCTTTCGCTAAAATAGAACCTAGAGTTAGAGATGGAGAAAGTCCTTGTCAACATATTGCTACATTCAGTCACATCTAACCAGTCTGACTGGTTGTGGAAAATGCTATCTGCAAACAAATGGAACAATAGTGTACTAGACTGATCTGGCTGCACACTAAGACCTATGTTCCATACCAGGGAAAGCAACAGTGGGGTGTTGGCCGACATATTTTTTAATCCTTTTGCAGTGCTTTTTATTCATGTAGTTACCAGGTAAATACTGTCTGCAAAGACACATTTATAAACAGTTTTTCTCAGGTACTTATAAAACATAATTGCTTTGACATTAATGTCAAGATACTGTATATATTATGGCATTTCAATGTAAGTTCGGATGGCATTCTTATGGATTTCCACTGGATGGAGCATTGAAAGCACTGAGGTAATCAGTAAGCACCAAAGTTACTGAATTAATTGATATTTTACGCAGGTACTAAGTACTTATCCTAGTATTTGCTGGTAAATTAAGCACTGACAAGTGTCAAAAACTACTTTGTTTTTGGTCTTTTATTCCATCTGGAATCAACATTTAGTAAACGTATCCCTAAGTAGATAAAAATACTTATTAACAATTAAAGATATACAAAGAACATATTTCCCTGCATTGGCAACTTTAGTCTCCCATAGTTCAAAGTACTGTAACACATCAATCAAAGGGCTATCTGTTAAACTTTATCAATCATGTTTTACATGTTTCTTAAAAAAAACATGATTATTTTCAATGAGTGTCAAAATAAGGCATATTTAGAAATAGTGTACTTACTGGGATGTAGTTCCTGTCAGGGTTCTGTCTGCATTGCTTCCCAGAGAAATAACTCTTAATTATATTGTAGAGAGACACACCTCCACACACCTCACTTCCTTTAACACTCCCCAAATCTCTCATCATAAACTTAACAGACATCTCTCTCTCTCTGTGTGTGTGTATGTGTGTGTCAAGGGGGTGCGAGGGGGATGGTAATAGAAGGGCAGTCATTTTTGTGTTTTTATGTAATTTGATGAATGTATAAAATAATTGGCCAATATTTATTTCATTTTACAAAGAATTTAGTTTTAATTGAATAGTGCATATGGTCCATTGGGTTTTACGAAATGTATTATAATTTATTCTTTATATAGTGGCTTGAAAAAGTATGTGAACACTTTGGAATTACCTGGATTTCTGCATAAATTGGTGTCACGCTTGTGTGTAGAAACGGACCAAGGCGCAGCGTGAGTATCGTTCCACATCTTTTATTTGAATGTGAAACTTAGCAAGACAAACAAAAAACTAATAACAAACAACAAACCGTGACAACAGAGGTGCACTAACTCAAAATAATCTCCCACAAACACAGGTGGGAAAAACAACTACTTAAATATGATCCCCAATTAGAGACAACGATGACCAGCTGCCTCTAATTGGGAATCATACATAGAAAAAAGAAACTAGAACACAACATAGAAAAAAGAAACTAGATAAACCTCCCAGTCACGCCCTGACCTACTCTACCATAGAAAATAAGAGCACTCTATGGTCAGAACGTGACAGTACCCCCCCCCAAGGTGCGGACTCTGGCCGCAAAACCTGAAACCAAAAGGGAGGGTTAGGGGCAGTGTCTAGTGTTGGTGGCGGCTCTGGTGCAGGACGAAGAACCTTCTCATCCCGCGGATCCTCTAGCATCGGAGGCGGTTCTGGTGCGGGACGAAGAACCCTCTCATCCTGCGGATCTGCCAGCATTGGAGGCGGCTCTGGTGCAGGACGAAGAACCCTCTCATCCTGTGAATCCGCCAACGTCGCTGGAGGCTCTGGGCTGCCGACCGTCGCTGGAGGCTCCGGACCGTAGATCGTCGTCGTGGTCTCCAGGCTAGGAACCTCCCCTGTAAGCTCCGGACTGGAGACCCTCGCTACAGGCTCCCATGGATCATCACTGGAGCCTTCGTGCCATGGATCATCACTACAGGCTCTGGGCCATGGATCATCCCTACAGGCTCTGGGCCATGGATTATCACTGGAGGCTCCGGGCCATGGATTATCACTGGAGGCTCCGGGCCATGGATTATCACTGGAGGCTCCGGGCCATGGATTATCACTGGAGGCTCCGGGCCATGGATTATCACTGGAGGCTTCGTGCCATGGATCATCACTACAGGCTCTGGGCCATGGATTATCACTACAGGCTCTGGGCCATGGATTATCACTGGAGGCTCCGGGCCATGGATTATCACTGGAGGCTCCGGGCCATGGATTATCACTGGAGGCTCCGGGCCATGGATTATCACTGGAGGCTCCGGGCCATGGATTATCACTGGAGGCTTCGTGCCATGGATCATCACTGGAGGCTCCGGGCCATGGATTATCACTGGAGGCTCCGGGCCATGGATTATCACTGGAGGTTCCGGGCCATGGATTATCACTGGAGGTTCCGGGCCATGGATTATCACTGGAGGCTTCGGGCCATGGATCATCACTACAGGCACCGGACTGAGGAGACGTACTGGCAGCCTGGTGCGTGGAGCTGCCACAGGGCTTACCAGGCTGGGGAGACACACATAGAAAAAATTAACTAGATAAACCCCCCCAGTCACGCCCTGACCTACTCTACCATAGAAAATCAGAGCACTCTATGGTCAGGACATGACAATTGGTCATCAAATTTGACCTGATCTAAGTCACAACAATAGACAAACATATGTGCGATATGTATCTTGCAATTCAGCTTTTAGCTGCAATATTTTCTTATCAGGTATTAATATTTTTGTAAGTAATATGAGAAATACAAGCATTAAGAATGAAGATTAAAGACAGATGGCAATAAATATCTGGTAAGATGAGTCTTCCAACCATCAAATGACTCACACTACACATCCTTCTGAAGAAAGTATGAGTAATTGGGAAAGTTATGAGCATTGGTAAATACTGGGCGCTTTTTAAAGAGTTGGCATTTACAAATGAAATGTGGAGAACAGACCTGGGCAGAAAATAGTTGTATTTTGTTGTGGTAGTTGAATATAGTTTATATAGTTTCAACTAATAATCAACTATTTTCTTTGATACAGGTCTCAGAAAACCAAATAATATTTGAAGTTATTTGAAAAAATATATCTATATTTGATGGCTACCAAATTTTTGATGAAGAACCAAAAACTACAACAATTAGTATATAAATATATGATCATACGCACATGGCTTGGAGGGCTCTTAAATATGAATCTTAATATAGTCTATAGCCTATAATAAAATCACCTCAACATTAGAATAGGCCACTTTTGCAGCTTCAAAATGACTAACAAATACATTTTCATAATGAGTGAGACATAAGCTAATACAGTAACACTTGACATCAAGTTCTTATACATGTGTAGTAACTTTGATTATTACAATAGCAACATTGTTGTTACTTACATAAGAATTTGGGTATTGATTTATAATGGCATAATAATGGAGTTATTACAAGTGGAATAAGGAACAGTCACTATTCCTCTTGTGCACAATAGTTACAAAAACTCTTAGCTCATTGATATGCAATTAAAATGTTAATTTCCAAAGTTATGTAACAACATGCTAATAAAATGTTGCTCAAAGTAATTAGTTTTATTACACAGGCACAAGAAAAGTTCATATCATTGATTAATTGGTATGACTTGATAATGCACACCTGGGGAAATGGACATTCAAAGGAGAAAAAAGCTAATGTTTTGTAGTCACATATACAGGAAAGGTGCAGTAAAATGTGTTATTTTACAGGGTCAGCCATAGCAGTATGCCCCCCCTGGAGCAAATTAGGCTTAAGGGCCTTGCTCAAGGGAACATCGACAGATTTTTCACCTTGTCGGCTCGGGTATTCAAACCAGCGACCTTTTAGTTACTGGCCCAACGCTCTAACCGCTAGGCCAGGGTTTCCATAACTAGGTCCTGCCCTAGTTTGTGTGTGCTCTATTTATATCTTCAACATGCAATTCCAGATACAGCCCTGCCATTAGTTGAAGGCAGCCAATCCAATAGTTTCTGAAAAGTAGTATGGTAGAAAATTACGAGATTATGTTTTAATACTGTTTATGCATCGAATAAGGTTTCTCAGTACTCCCTCATCTATGTCTGTGTGAACTGAGTTGGCCTCTGGGGTTTTGGGCTAGCAACTGATTTATGATGGTCTTGTCCTCTCTCGGAGCCTGCATTCCATTGATTGAATTTGGTGTTTGTGTACTCTGAGGTACCAGGGAGGAGATGGCTCTAGTACGGACAGCTGATAAGAAGAACCTTGTTTTAGGGGTCAAACCCTGGTTTCTATACAATTAGTAGGGATGCACGATATATCGGTAAGCATATCGGAATCGGACGATATTAGCTAAAAATGCCAACATCGGCATCGGCCCGATGTAGTTTAATGCCGAGGTGCAAAACCAATGTCAATGCTGACGTGCATACCTATATAACGTAGGTAAATGACGTAATGACACCACGAAAAATACAGCGCTACACATGAAACACAGCATTCCTAACCTAACCTACATTGTCTACTTTGTGGATCTATTTTGAAGTTTCAAAGGAAGATAAAAAAAAGGCCATATGCAAAGTTTGTGCTGCTATTATTTCCCGAGGAGGGGAGAAAGTGAAATCTTTCAATACCACAAACATAATTACTCATTTGAAAGTGCATCCCCCCCAGGCGTTCAGTGACTACTTAGAAGAAAATCTGAAAAAAAACTAAGCACACACTTCCAATAACTAAACAAGTTCAAGTCAGCGAGACAACTCAAAGGCGAAATCCATTAACGCCAAGATAATGGCATTCATTGCCCTTGACAATCAACCGTTCTCTGTCGTGGATGATGTTGGCTTGTGCCGACTGGTCGGGAACCTCGAGCCCTGGTACACACTACCAAGTAGGCGCTATTTTTCAGATGTTGCCCTACCGGAGTTACACAGTATTGTTGAAACGCATATACATGAGCTACTTGCTATGGTCGCCACTGCTGTTATCTTCACGACTGACATTTGGACCAGCGATGTCAGCCCCATACCGCTGCTGCCATTTCAATGGCATTTGAGAACATGTTTGAAACATGAACACACTCCTAGCTCCATTCAAACAACTGACTCGAGAAATAACCTCCTCGACTGCGTCTGCAGCAGACGTGATACCCTCTGTCATGGCATTGAAACGCCTGCTCAACAAAACTGCCGACACAGACCGTGGGGTTAAAACTTCTACTAGAGGCTGTGAACAAGTGATTCGGTGGCATTCTCTGAGCCTCATTACTGTGTCGCCACTATGCTTGATGCTAGGCACAAGGACCGCTACTTCGATGCAGACAAGAAACAGGGTTTATGTGAAATGGTACAGACACAGCTGGACAAGATGGAAATGGACACAGTGACAGTGCGCACCGACGAAGAGGACCCACGACAGAAGAGGCCATGGACAGACAGAGCTGAAACTTCACTGCTTGACATGTATGATGAAATCCTGGTTGAAAATGAAATGACTGAACAAATTAACAACAAAACAGCATAGTGAGTAAGTGAAAGAAATAGGTTTTGATGATGTTTTTACTGGTAATGGGGACATACGTAAATGCCAACAGTCAGTGTGTGTGTGTGTGTGTTTAAACTATTTAACTACTAGAATGCTTAAAAGGCCGCTAAAATGTTTAATATCTGTATCAGGTTTTTTGGCAAGGATATCGGCCAAAAATGTAATATCGGTGCATCCCTAACAATAAGAACAGGGAGTCGCTGACCAGCTCAAAGTCTTTCTCACTTGGTTAGAATTTCCACGACAGTAGTTACTTTCGGAGATCTGTGTTGAAATTGTTTTTTGGGGGATCCGTATTCACATCCAAAGTAACAATTTGTTCCCCCGAAAAAAGGTACTTTGCACAAATCATATTTAAAACAAATTATTCCAGGTCTGGTGGAGAAGGGGTTGAAGGAGGTGAAGTACCAGCATTCTTATCAGCAGTCATGCTTCAGGAACAAAATAAATTGGATGTGGCATGGGGAGGTGAAAACAGAAATGTACCTATCTAGCACACCTTTCTTTGGAACGTCTATTGTGCAACACTTCTACTGTGTGTTATCATATGATCTCCCTTCACGATTGCTATGATTGAGTGTCAGATAGCTTTTTGTCCAAACAGCTGCACCCTACACCATCACACACATGGACGCACGCACCCACACACATACAAAGTTGGAACTTACAAACACTCCCCAAAACGGCACCTTGAATTCCATTAGATACTTTGATTTGGCAAATTCGGTGAGAGAGAGCGTGTGTGTGTGTGTGTGTGTGTGTGTGTGTGTGTGTGGATGCAGGACGGGTCACGGGCTACTGGTTGGTAGGTTTCAGTCACACTGTTCTCCCACTCAAACATCATCAGCTGTTGCAAGAGAGAAATAGTGAATTAGTGAAACCATACAAAATGACTTTATTCTGCATTTCAAAATAAGATTTAATAACAAATCAATTACATCAATACATTTTCAGAAACTATGGTTGATATTAATAGGCAACATTTGTATTTCAGCACTATTTACAGATTGATTTACACGCTCAATTTTAATGTCATAATACATACAGGTGCCAAAATGACACCCTTATTTCTCACATAGCAGCTAAAAGGTTTGTTTCAAAGACTTCAGCCCCACCAAAATGTAAGGCAAGAGGAATGTTAAAAAAGCAGGCAAGGTAAGGTGATCCCAAGGTTGAGGTCTTTTCAGGACTCACCCAGTAGAAGACTTGAAAAACTTTCATTCAATTCACTTTTACGACCAGGGCTGGGGAGGTTACTTTAGAAAAGCAATCTGTTACAGTTGCTAGTTACCTGTCCAATCATTGTAATCACCAACTTTTGGATGACCCAAACTCAGTAACGTAATCTGATAACTAAGTTACTTTTAGATTACTTTCCCCTTAAGATGCATTAGAAGAAGACAAAAATGTATGTTACCAATTGAATGACATCTATTGCAGGATAAATCAATGTTAGAGTTTACAAAGTTCTGGCAATAAATGGATGTTGCATTTTACTTTATAGTTATGTAGGCTTCTTTTAACCCATTGCTTTCTACTTTAATATAGATAATAAAATGAGAAGGCCACATCTTCACATTGAAAATCAAAGTCTGTCAGATTTCCAATCCTTCCAATTGATTTCATACCCCTTGGTCTTCAAAAATAGGACTTGGAAAAGTGCTATTTGCATGTGAAAAATGAATTCCATATGCTGCATTTGCTGTAGGCCTATTGTTTAAGCTTTTGCTGGTGACACTTTGATATCTCCTGTTTAAGTCCATCAAAAGTGTGTGCGTTTGAGCATGTGTCCGTTAGGCCTATGGGCATTTTTGTATTATCAGCACGAATTAGATTGAGCAGCAGTGTGATTCACATCAATGAGCTATATAGATATCAATAATAAGTGATATCCTAGCACCCGTAGGCTACAACACTGCTGTCGTCCTTACCGCCAAGCGTTTATTCAAGTTGGATGTATAATCTTTGATGCTGACAGCAGTCGCACCATTGGAAGACATAGCTTGGACTGAAGTCTACAAAAGCCTATTCCAGCTCTTTTCCCGCGATCCATCAAACACATTTGGTGTGTAGTGGTCTCTGCCTTGTGGTCAGACTCTCTCAGGTGGAACAAACTTAAGATGATTTGAATGTTATTGAGAAAGAGTAATCCTAGAAGTAATCATCTAGTTTTTCAAAAGTATCTGTAATCTGATTACAATATTTTAGCTGGTAACGGATTACAGGAAAAATACTTTTAGAATCAGTTACATTTAACGGATTACATGTAATACATTATTCCCCAACCCTGTTCACGACCGTTCTTTTATGTATAGATTAGAAAGGGCACTGTTCCCATCCTTGCTGACCCCTTGACCTTTAGGTGACCCCTGACCTCACAGCTTCACCTTCCCGGCCAGAGGGCTGGAGGGGTAGAGGTTAGAGAAGCGTCCCAGCGTCCACACGGTGAAGACGTTCCTGTAGGAAGTGTAGCTGATGGCACAGCTCTTATTGAACACTCCCGAGATGTTTTCCTGAGGAGAGATAGGCCAAAATACAGTTGTGGTCACCTATAAAGCTTCAGGTTATTCTTCACAGTATGTATCTCTAGTAAGAATACTCTACACTGTTTCTTGGGCTCCAAAAATACACACTGACACAATCTGCAATACAGTACATGAAAGAATGACAGACATCCAGAGGGCCAGACGTTCAACAACAGATTATGCTAAACAATTTGACAACTTCATGCTTGAGCCTTGGGTGGAGCTAAGCATTGAGCACAGTGTGACAGGAGGCGGAGACTCACCTGTGGCCAGTCTCCATTGGGCAGCTGCTTATCAACCAACAGCTGTATTCCTCTCTCAATCACCTGTGCATCTGGGTACCTGCCACAGAGCAGAGAACAGAAGAGATTGTGGGTCTACAACTTAAACATACTGAGGTTCATTGGTCCCACTTTATATCATATTGTTTTAAACCATGTAGTTACAAGGTAGTGATGGGTTCTGACTCTTAAACTTGAAATATTGTTAATTATCAGTTATCCTATTGAAATGAGGAGCGCCATAGTCTGGTTTCTACACCAGAAGTTAATGGTTATCTGTTGGGGGAATGTGTGGCGGAGGCAATTGTGCTTGGAATGTACTGAGTAAAGGAAAGGCAATCACATGGTTGCTGTCACTGATAAGGGTGAAGAGAGGTGCTTTAGTGAGGAATGGCTTTTGGGGTTAGGTCAGGTTAGGTCACATTAAGGGAGAAGGAACAGTTTATTGCCCGCATCACTTAACTTCCTGCCTAGCAATAAAGATGTCATGTTTAGAGGGAAGGAGGATACTTCACACAAATTGGGGTATATATACACTTGTGCTGGTGGAAACATGTCTTTGTCTGTTCTGCTGTCCGACCCTTTGTGTGAATAAACTTGGTTTGAGCTTTTATAGTTTTTACCCTGTTATTTAGAACCTAACAGTAGTTACAAGGTAGTCTCAAGGTAGTTAAATAAGTCATTACAAGGCAGTTACATAAATAGTTACTGTTACCTGGCAGCCATGAGGCCCAGCAGGGCCCAGCAGGTGTTGTGGATCTGGGAGTTAGCACTCTGCACGTAGCGACGCTGCTCACAGGACTCAAAGTCCTCACCCCAGCCCCCATCCTCCATCTGGTGGGCCACCAGGAAGTCACAGGCACTCTGCACCTCCTCACACACACCACCGCTGGAGAGAGAAAGGAGACAGAAACAGACCAAGAGAGAGGGAAAGATGTATTTTTAAAGGTTTGAAAAACGATTCCACAGACATTCGTGTTTCCTTTGAATGTGGTGTGTGCATACACGTCTTCCTCCAGCACTAAGGATCCTTACCCATCATGGTAGGTGTGACCCATGCAGGCAAAGGCCTCCAAGCCGAACCAGACCCCATAGGTGAAGCACACTCCCCAGGATCTAGGCAACACACACCACAATAAGAAAGGACTAGGTTTGAAAAAGTACAGTAGGATTTCCTGCTTATTCCCTCCTGATTCCGTGAAGCTTCCAACCGGGATTTCTGGAAAACTTTTTGGGGAAAGTTACCAGAATTTTGCAACCCTAGGAAGGACACATAACTAAATGGTCCATATGACACAGAAGAATTAACAACAACATGACATTCAAATCACAGGCACTGGCATTCAAATCACATGGCATTCAAATCAGATGCCACTCAAATCACATTGCATTCGAATCACAAGCACTGGCATTCAAATCAAATGGTATTCAAATCACGGGCACTGCCATTCAAATCATATGGCATTCAAATCACAGGCAGAGTCCTGACAGTCTTCAATAGCCTCCTTTACTTGTATCCTTTCCTTTATGACCACTGATCCAGACTTGTTAGATGGAATCAACATGGAGAAGACCTATCCATATAGTCTCACCCATCAGTTGTCATGAGTAGGGCCCAAAATGATTCCTTATGACCTTTAATAGCTTTATATACCTAGATGCCTAATGTTTTCCTTGGTCATGAAGTAAAGGAGATGAGGAGACACTCAGCCATGATATATAGTGCATTTGGAAAGTATTAAGACCCCTTTACTTTTTCCACATTTTGTTAGGTTACAGCCTTATTCTAAAATTGATTAAATAGTTTATTTTTCTTTTCTACACACAATACCCCATAATGACAAAGCAAACTCAGATTTTTTAAAATGTTTAGCAAAATTCCCTTTATTTTTTTACAGAAATATCACATTTACATAAGTATTCAGACCCTTTACTCAGTACTTTGTACCTTGCTACAAGCTTGGCACATCTGTATTTGGGGAGATTCTGTCATTCTTCTCTGCAGAACCTCCCAAGCTCTGACAGGTTGGATGGGGAGCGTTGCTGCACAGCTATTTTCAGGTCTCTCCAGAGATGTTCGATCGGGTTCAAGTCCGGGCTCTGGCAGGGCCACACAAGGATATTCAGAGACTTGTCCCGAAGCCACTCCAGCGTTGTCTTGACTGTGTGCTTAGGGTTGTTATCCTTTTGGAAGGTGAACCTTCTCCCCAGTCAGAGGTCCTGAGTGCTCTGGAGCAGGTTTTCATCAAGGATCTCGCTGTACTTTTCTCCGTTCATCTTTGCCTCGATCCTGACTAGTCTCCCAGTCCCTGCCGCTGAAAAACATCCCCACAGCATGATGCTGCCACCACCACACCTCACTGTTGGGATGTTGCCAGGTTTCCTCCAGATGTGACGCTTTGCATTCAGGACAAAGTGTTCAATCTTGATTTCATCAGACCAGAGATTCTTGTTTCTCATGGCCTGAGAGTCTGTCATGTGCCTTTTACTGAGAAATGGCTCCCGTCTGGCCACTCTACATGTAGACCTGATTGGTGGAGTGCTGCAGAGATGGTTTTCCTTCTGGAAGGCTCTCCCATCTCCACAGAGGAACTCTGGAGCTCTGACAGAGTGACCATCGGGTTCTTGGTCACCTCCCTGACCAAGGCCCTTCTCCACCGATTGCTTAGTTTGGCCGGGCAGCCAGCTCTAGCAAGAGTCTTGGTAATTCCTAACTTCTTCCATTTAAGAATGATGGAGGCCACTGCGTTCTTGGGACCTTCAATGTTGCAGACATTTTTTGGTACCCTTCCCCAGATCTGTGCCTTGACATAATCATGTCTCAGAGCTCTACGGAGAATTCCTTTGACCTCATGGCTTGGTTTTTGTTCTGACATGCACTGTCAATTGTGGGACCTTATATAAACAGGTGTGTGCCTTTACAAATCATGTCCAATCAATTGAATTTACCACAGGTGGACTCCAAGTTGTAGAAACATCTCAAGGATGATCAATGGAAACAGGATGCACCTGAGCATAATTTGAAGTCTCATAGCAAAGGATCTGAATACTTAAGTAAATAAGGTATTTCTGTTTTTTATTTGTAATACATTTGCAATCATTTCTAAAAACCTGTTTTCGCTTTGTCATTATGGGATATTGCGTGTAGATTGATAAGAAAAAAAAATCTGTAATCAATGTTAATGTAAGGCTGTAACGTAACCAAATGTGGAAAAAGTCAAGGGGTCTGAATGCTTTCTGAATGAACTGTAAGTGAGACCGGAAGCTACTTACCCTTCCCATGACCCATCAGGCCTCTGCACCCTCCGGCAGTACTCCAATCCTTCTCTCAGAGTGGACCTGAGTTAAAACAGTTAGAAAAAGTTAGGCTTTTAGGCAGTAGCTTGGAGAGGGTTACGGTTCCAGGCTAGATGTGTGTGTACCTTATCTCCTCTGTCCGGTATTCAGGGTACACGTGCTGGAAGTGTCTCAGAGCCTGCATGACTGCTGAGGTGCATTCCACATAGGTGTAGTCTATCATGATGTCACCTGAAAGAAAGAGAGGGGGGAGGTGGTGGTGGGAGAGAGTACAAAGCTTGTATTTATAGCCTAAAAAAGTATTATATCCATAAATACAACACGGGTGGGGGTTGGGGGAATGAAAGACTCACCAAACACCTCTGAGGGGTTGAGTAGCTCCAACAGTCTCCCTCCTCGCTTGGTCTCATAAGTGGCAAAACCGCCATCTTTGTTTCTCATGCTCAACAACTGCAACACACAGTCAACCAGGGCAAGTGTCAGTATTGTATATTGCTTTTTTGTTGTATGATGGAATCAAACATGAACTGTGAGTTTGCATTATTATCAGCACTGTGAGACATCATCTTGAAAGAAGTTGAAAGTTTGGGAGATAGTAGAGAGGAAAATACATGAAAGATCGAGAAAAGCCCCCCCGACACGATATATCAACTTGTGGTAAAAACTGTGATTGGTTGTACAGTAGATAGAAGTCAGTTGGTTTGGCCACTGACCACATTGACGGAGTCACACAGGCGCTCTGAGGGGACGTGCTGACTGATGAAGGGACAGTGTTCCTGCAGAAGCATCACTGACTTTAGGCCCTCTGCCGTGCAGTCAGCCACGATCCAGCCACAGTCCCGTGTGCTGAAGGGGAACCCTCCCTGATGGACACACATTCATGCATGTAAGCGCGCATAGACACATGCACACAAATGCACGCACACAACCATGCAGGACACACGGATGTGCAGGACACACACACACACACACTTCCTCTGACTGGCAGTAATGGTTCACCTTGTTCATCTGTCTGTAGTATTTCTGGTATTCTGGGGGGTTGTCAGGTATCTGATGAAAGGAGAAAACTGGTCAGACATTGGAAAAAATCCATAGAACAGGTCTATTAGTCCGTTCTCAAACCAAATGTTTTGAGAACGGAACCGAGGAATGTGTTCCCTCAAGGTGTTTTGTCTGGCAGCGAGCCAATACACTAGACTCTCTGACCTGTGTGAGGAACTCAAGCACCTTTCCTGTGACGCTCTCACCTGTGTGATGGTGAGAAACTGGTGGGCGTGTTTAAGACACTCTTCTAACCTGGGGCTGTCCTGAGCCCCTGCCTGAATGACCCCAATTGAGAAAAAAACACAAAAACGTTAGAAATGTGAACAACACATCATCCTCTCAACTTTGACATCTTTACGGTTATCAATCATCACATGAATGGAGAGTAATGCACACAGAATGTAAAGCGTGATGAACAAGTCAGATGGATTCTTTGTAGTCTTTGTAGCGTATAATCAATATGAATATCTCACCTCTAGGAAGGCCTGAGCTGCGAAAGCCGTGTCCCATAGCTGTGATCCATTGGTCCCCTACAGGAACACAACCAGACTGCATGTCAGACTGCATGTCAGACTGCATGCTTTTTTGTCTTCTTAATTTGGGTCAGGAAACCGGCCCATAATGCAAAAGATTAACGACATTATGTATATCATGGCTAGCCAATACCCAACATACCTGCATTTTCATACCATCCAATCCCAGCCTATCGCGAACCAGGAAATGGAAAACAAAACAATTAAATAAACACACTCACAACCTACTGCATTGTCACATACAACAACTGACTCACTAACTGACTGACCAGAGGTAGTCTGGGATCCTGGACACGTGCTCCTGGAAGGCAGCGGAGGAGGGTCCGTCCACGTGCCAGCGCACCAGCATGTTGATCGTTTTGGAGATCTGAGGAGTGAAACTAGGTGTTAAATCACCACCACGTAACAACTGACACACAATTCTGGATCAACTTAAACCATAGTGTAAACTGCCAAAACAGCATTAAAGATGGAATCCGCACTAGGGGAAACAGCGCCACTAATGTTATCCGCCCCACGGCCGTTGTTGTTTTTGTTTGGTTGAAGAAGCAGTGGGGAAGCGATGCATATCAAGGTAAAGAAAAAAAACGCAGTACGTATGCTTCTGTTCTACCGCGCGTGCAATGATGTCTGAGGGGAAAGAACTGTGTTCATTGTTCGCAGTAACTTCTTTGATGTGATAATATTGCAAACCAATGTTTCACAAAGAAGGATTCCAGCTGGAAGTGCAAGGAAATAATAGATCATCCTAAAACACAAGCGCCATTAAAAAAAAATACTTTGGTTAAAGTTCAGTTTCTTACTGGGCCGATGCTGATGCACTTGGTGAAACGGTCGTCAGCCTGTATGTGGTCGTACAGCTCTTTGACCGCTCTTCCTCGTAGACTGCTGCTGTGGTGGGCCTCATACACGTTCATGACCACTGAAGAAGAACAGAGAATTCAAGGTTACAGTTATAACGTAGTCGCAAATGACCACTCACAAACTATTAATACAGTATGTGCAGTGCTTACTGTAAGCCACGGTGAGTAGTGTGCTGTGTGGTGTGTACATGTCACATGCCGCCACATTGTTCCGCTGACCAGGCCAGTTGATGGTGGCATAGTCCTGGACATACAGCTCCTATAGAACAGAGAACGATGCTACTAAGTCCATGCACTCTATTGCAGCTCCGTCTTATTCTAGCTGATCTTGGGGCTGTGCCTACGTGGGCAACTTCTGGCCGGAGTGAGTGGAGCACTATGACAGCAACATGTCGCCCCCAGGTGGGGTGAAGTAACTACTGCACCTGTCTGAGGCTGAGCACCAGGGGGTCCTCCTTGGCAGCAAACCTGACAGCATAGCAGTAGCTCATAGGGAGGTAGACCTGGCGACAGTGGCACCAGAGAGTGGATGGGTGAGCAGGGAACCAGGTAGGGAACAGCCTGAATAGAGGACAAACATGGACCAAAGAACAGGGCAAGTTGAAAAATAGCTGAGGGAATCAATGTCCCAAATCAAGGTTAAAGTTCACAACTATTCAAGAGTGAGCTGTCTATCCAAGTTCAACTTTTATGCATAGGTGCTGTATAAAGGTGAATAAAATCTATGTACAATTCTGATCAAATTCGTATCAGGACATCAAGCATACCACATCTCCGGGAGGAGTGTGTTCATTCCTTCCCAGCTGTACACATTGAGGATGGCCAACCAGAATTTACCCCAGGAGGGAATGCCCACCGCGCCTCCTGTACAACAGACAGACACACAGACATGATCTGACTCTACAATGGTAACAATTTCACCTCTTATTTGAGGTTAAAAGCATTTAGACACTCTTTATTTCAGGTTTAAAACATATACAGGTGATGCTCTCCAACATTTCCTTTCATTTTTTCTAACAGCATATTTCTTTGGTTCTACCAACATATGAAACAAAGAGCTCAATTAATTGACCCCCCCCAAAAATTCAACAATTAAATCTGACCTTTGCTGTGCAGGTTGTTCCTGGCCCGAACCATATCCGGGTCATCTGGTCCCACTCCCAGAATCCTCAGGGTGGTGTAGCTGAGGGCCGTGCCAAACACTGTGGACTTGTCTTCAATGTGTCTGACAAGAAATTACCAAAACACAACAATAAGAAATCTTTGAAGCTTTGACTGCGCTGATACTGACAAGCCTCATAAGCTTTGGTAGAAACATTGCTAATTAAACTACTGGAGAATATCTAAACAGTGTGCGTGGGCATCCCTCTTATTTTCACACTGTATTTTGGGGTAGAAGTGAAGGAGAGCAGTGATGAGAACACTCACAGGCCCCAGCCTCCATCAGCCAGCTGGACAGAGCGCAGGTATCTCACCATCTCCTTCTTCCAGGCCTCAGGGAGAGGGATCTGGGTTATGTGACAGGTGATCAGGAGACCTGAGGATAGCACAGACAGACAGACAGACAGACCACTGATGTCACCTCAGATGTTGTAAGTACAGATGTGAGTCTCATCATTAACTTGAGTGTTTTTACTGTTTTCATAACCCATGTATTACATTATAACTACCATGGCATAATGCACACGATAATGCACACCACGTGCGACCACGTCCACTGTTATTTTCCCATGGACATGACACAATAAAACTCAATGAGCGTGCTTGTTATGTGTACATACATTATCTGTAAATATGGAAGTTAATATTGGATGGCATTATGCAGATATTTAATTTTACGAGATGCATACTGTACGTCCTTTGAAAGTGCATCTAATTGTGTGTACCTGGTAGCAGGAAGAGGGGTCCTCCGTAGTCTCCTGCCCAGTGGCCATCTTCTGCCTGGAGCTGGCTGTAGAATGCCATGCCCTTCAGGGCTGACTCCACTGCAGTGTGGGCTGAGGGAGAGCCAGGGATGAATTTACTCTGTAGAGGGGCATAGGTACTGTCACAACAAAGCATGGGTCAAAGGTCACAACACTAATGGCAAGCTCTTTAGAGGAGAGATTTAGTTCCACCTTTTGTTCTTGTGGGGCCCAACTATTCTATCATTGAATTTATACTTCATTGAGACATATGTTTATAAGAGGTTAGGATGAGAGAATATGCACTTATTTTTGAAAGGGTTTCAACCATACGGTTTATGGCTTCAACTAATAATATATTATAATAATTTGGGGAGTGCTTATATTTTACCTGTTCAATTTATATTGATTTAAGTCAATTAAGAACAAATTCTTATTTACAATGACGGCCTACTAAGGGGACATGTAGGCAATCCAAAAACTGCAATACAAGTGTGCAATGGAAATGTTATTTATATCAACTACACCTGAGACACCCACAGGGAGTGGGGTCCCAAATGTACAGCACCCCTGGAGCAATTAGGGTTAAGTGCCTTGCTCAAGGACACAGCGACAGATTTTTCACCTGGTCGGCTCCAGTATTCGAACCAGCAACCTTGCGGTTATTGGCCTAACGCTCTAACCTTAAGGCTACCTGCCATGCCTAATGCTTACGCTTCAGATAGCCTAGGTCAGCCTGTTCTCATAACATAGTAAATGTAAATCCGAGACACTGAAATTAGTATGATATGTTAGGTTTCATATGGTTACATACGACCTCATTTTTCAACTACTTAAAACTTTTGCAACTACTTAGCATGTCTGCTAACCCTTTCCCTAACCTTAACCCTTTAACCTAACTCCTAAACTTAACC
This sequence comes from Salmo trutta, assembly GCF_901001165.1. Taxonomy (NCBI): domain Eukaryota; kingdom Metazoa; phylum Chordata; class Actinopteri; order Salmoniformes; family Salmonidae; genus Salmo; species Salmo trutta. Next base: position 44,395,580 of record NC_042976.1, read on the forward strand.
CTAACCCCTAGCCTAGCTAATTTGTAACATAAACAATATATACAGAAGTAGGACACCCCTTCAAATGAGTGGATTCGGCTATTTCAGTAACACCCATTGCTGACTGGTGTATAAAATTGAGCATACCACGAGCACTAGTGAGGTTGGGCTGTGATGTTGGACGATTAGGCCTTAAATCAATATAAATGCAATCTCCATACACAAACATTGGCAGTAGAATGGCCTTCCTGAAGATCTCAGTGACTTTCAACGTGGCACCGTCATAGGATGCCACCTTTCCAACAAGTCAGTTTGGAAAATGTCTGCCCTGGTCAACTGTAAGTGCTGTTATTGTGAAGTGGAAACATCTAGGAGTAGCAACGGCTCAAACGTGAAGTGGAGGCCACACAAGCTCACAGAATGGGACCGCCGAGTGCTGAAGCACGTAGCGCGTAAAAATCGCCTGTCCTCGGTTGCAACATTCACTACCGAGTTCCAAACTGCCTCTGGAAGCAACGTCAGCACAATAACTGTTCATCCGGAGCTTCATGAAATGGGTTTCCATGGCCGAGCAGCCCCACAGAATCCTAAGATCACCATGAGCAATGCCAAGCATTGTCTGGAGTGGCGTAAAGCTCGCCGCCATTGGACTCTGGAGCAGTGGAAATGCATTCTCTGGAGTGATGAATCACGCTTCACCATCTGGAAGTCCGACGGACGAATCTGGGTTTGGCGGGTGCCAGAAGAACACTATCTGCCGAATGCATAGTGTCAACTGTAAAGTTTGGCGGAGGAGGAATAATGGTCTGGGGCTGTTTTTCATGGTTTGGGCTGGGCCCCTTAGTTCCAGTGAATGGAAATCTTAACGCTACAGCATACAATGACTTTCTAGACGATTCTGTGCTTCCAACTTTGTGGCAACAGTTTGGGGAAGGCCCTTTTGTGTTTCAGCATTACAATGGCCCTGTGCACAAAGCAAGGTCCATACAGAAATGGTTTGTTGAGATTGGTGTGGAAGAACTTGATTGGCCTGCACAGCCCTGACCTCAAGCTCATCAAACACCTTTGAAATTAATTGAAACACCGACTGCGAACCAGGCCTAATCATCCAACATCACTGCCCGACCTCACTAGTGCTCGTGGCTGAATGGAAGCAAGAATCCGCAGCAATGCTCCAACATCTAGTGGAAAGCCTTCCCAGAAAAGTGGAAGCTGTTATAGCAGCAAAGGGGGGGACCAACTCCATATTAATGCCCATGATTTTGGAATGAGATGTTCAACGAGCAAGTGTCCACTTACACTACATGACCAAAAGTATCATACGTTTGGCAAATTCGCACCCTCGTAACATATAATGCTAATTGTAATTCGTAACATATCATATGAAATGGGTGATGGACATCCACAAATGAATACATACCCTATGAAACGTAACATCATACTAAATAGTGTCTCGGATTTACGTACAGAATAAAAGTAACTTCATACTAATTAGTATCTCGGATTTACGTACAGAATAATATGAAATGCATCGAGAGAAGGTTGCCTAGGTAAGTCCTCTCCTTTAGTAGATACAGGTGATATACCCAATGCCTAGTGAAAAATAAACATGGATGAGTATGTGTACCGTATCCAAACCAAGTGAATGGGCTTCAAGCATAGTCTGCTCCCTGTCTGATGTGTCTTGATCCTCTACATAGCGCCATGTCTGCCTGCCCTCTATGTTACTCAGCCTCCAGCGGGTCAGGTCGGTCGCTGGCTCCGTCTTGTACGGTCCCCCCCTCCTACGAAGGCATCTGAGGGTGCAAGAATTGACAGCGCGCGTATGCGTATGGAATTCATGGGCGCGCGTATCCACTGGGGACACACTGGTTGAATCGACGTTGTTTCCACGTCATTTCAATGACATTACGTTGAACCAACGTGCAGTAGACGTTGAATTGAAGTCTGTGCCCAGTGGGTGTGGCGCTTGCGTAATTCTGCACCACAATTAGTATTGTACTTAATGGCTATTGTTGAAATTGATACAGTCGTTGACATGCGTCTTGTTCCTTTCCTATTGAGCATGCATGTCCTTTCTGATCAAGTTAATAGTTTAATATTGTGAAAGAGCACAAAGCAATCAGCTACCAATCAATTAGCAACAGTTATAACTTTCTACAAACGTTTACTTGTATAGCATATATAATTTAATACACATAATTGAACATGGTCTGTACTTACGTTCCCTCGGTCATCATTAAAACCGTATGAATGAATTATATCCTCTGCCAACTTCAGCTGATGCACAGGATCAACCCCCCCATTTGGGATACTGTGGGAATTGATGTTCTCTTTTCAAAATCTTTCCGTTGGATAAACACTAACTTGTGCCACAGCGGACTGCCCTTCCCATGATTCCAAGCAGTACCATCCGAGGAGGTTTTTGCATGGAGAGATATGAGCAGACAGACGACTGTCCAATCACAATTTAGAGAGGCGGAGAAATGGGGGGGGGTTTCAATGTGGCGCTCGAAACATGTTGCTTTCGTGAATATGAGAGCGTTACCATAAACTGGTGAAATATGGCAACATTCATCAGAAGACTTTTATTTAGATTCATATGACAAATATAACCTCAGCCTTTTAGACAAATATAGCTCAACATGAAACATAGGCACAAGCACAACCAACGTAATTCATTTGGGTCAATCCACAAAATATCCCTAAACCAGTTAATATGGAGAAATAAGATAATAAAGCATCCTTGTGATTTAAAAAAAAAACATCTACAAGAGGACTAAGCAACTAATTACAACGAATACATAATTTTGGATATAAACTGAACTCATGTTATGTCTGTCAAGCAACTGCATGTGTAGGTCACTGAGATCCACCCGTTATAGGAAGACAGAGACACATGCAACAAATCAGTTCCCTGCCATAATACAAAACTAAAAAACAAAAAGCAATGCATCTTTCTTCTCAATTACAAAACCAACATTTAAAAAAGTAAAAACACTGACAGTGACAATATTATGGGTTTACATTTTCTGACCACAATAACAGATTTTCAGATGGCAACAAGTCCAAAAAGCAAAAGCTAAGGCCTTTAACTAAGTGGTGTGATATGACATGAGATTCAGTCCTCGACAATGTTCAATAAGCTGTTCAGCTTGAGCCCGCACGCAAGCTCCTCCTCCCGACTGGCCAATAAAAGCCTATCCAGCTCCTTCAGGCGCTGCGCCATGGATACAGGAGCACCCTTGAGCCAATCGCGCTCTGCTTTCTCCAAAGGATCTTCTGATTCTGCCTCCTACAAAAAAATAAGACATTGAAGAATGCCAATTAAGTCACTCTACTATTGTACTATTCATCGCAAATGCCACAAAACACTTGGGTGAGAGAGACAGTGGCAGTGGTGGAAAAAGTACCCAATTGTCATACTGAAGTAAAAGTAAAGATGCATTAATAGAAAATGACTCAAAAGTGAAAGTCACCCAGTAAAATACTACTACAGTAAAAGTATTTGGTTTTAAATATAAGTATGTATCAAAAGTACATGTAATTGATAAAATATACTTAAGTATCAAAAGTAAAAGTATAAATAATTTCACATTCCTTATATTAAGCAGACGGCATTTTCCTGTTTTTTTAATTCACGGATAGCCAGGGGCACAGTCCAACGCGTAAACAATTTACAAACAAAGCATGTGTGTTTAGTGAGTCTGCCAGTACAAATACCCAAAAAAACTTAAGTAGTACTTTAAAGTATTTTTTTTACTAAAGTACTTTAAAACTACTGGACAGTGGTTACAGCATATAGTGTGTTGTGTACATTGTTATAGTAGCCTACTTGGTGTGTTGTGTTTAACACATGTTCAACAGTGTAAATTCTCAACTACAGTGCCTTCAGAAAGTATTCACAACCCGTGACTTTTTCCAAATGTTGTTGTGTTATAGCCTGAATTTCCTTTGACAGCGGTTACAGTTGTGAGGCTTTCTGGGTAATTGTAAGAGTTTTGCATACCTGGATTGGACAATATTTGCACAATCTTTGAAATTCTTCAAGCTCTGTCAAGTTGTTTGTTAATCATTCCTAGACAGCCTTTTTCAAGTCTTGTCATAGATTTTCAAGCAGATTTACGTAAAAACTATAACTCGGCCACTCAGGAAAATGCACAGCCTTCTTGGCAAGCAACTCCAGTGTAGATTTGGCCTTGTGTTTTAGGTTAGGTGAAATGTGAATTTGTCTCCCAGTGTCTGTTGGAAAGCAGACTGAACCAGGTTTTCCTTTAGGATTTTTCCTGTGCTTAGCTCTATTCCGTTTCTTTTTATCAGAAAAAACTCCCTAGTCCTTGCCAAAGACGAGCATATCCATAACACGATGCAGCCACCACCATGCTTGAAAATATGACAAGTGGTACTCAGTGACGTGTTGTATTGAGTACAAAGTTAATTTCTTTACCACATTTTTTGCAGTTTTACTTTAGTGCCTTATTGTAAACAGGATGCATGTTTTGGAATAGTTTTATTCTGTACAGACTTCCTTCTTCTCACTCTGTCAATTAGGTTAGTACTGTGGAGTAACTACAATGTCGTTGACCCATCCTCAGTTCTCTCCTCTCACGGCCATTAAACTCTATTTTAAAGTCACCATCGGCCTCATGGTGAAATCTCGGAGGTTTCCTTCCTCTCCGGCAACTGAGTTAGGAAGGACGCATGTATGTTTAGGTGGTGTATCAATACACCCAGTCACTACATAGTGTAATTAATAACTTCACCATGCTCAAAGGGATATTCAATGTCTGCTTTTACTTTTACCCATCTACCAATAGGTGCCCTTCTTTGCAAAGCAATGGAAAATCTTCCTGGTCTTTGTAGTTGAATCTGTGTTTGAAATTCAATGCTCGATTGAGGGACCTTACAGATAATTGTATGTGTGGGGTACAGAGATGAGGTAGTCATTCAAAAATCATGTTAAACACTATCATTGCAAACAGAGTCCATGCAACTTATTATGTGACTTGTTACCCCTGAACTTATTTAGGCTTGCCATAACAAATGGGTTGAATACTTATTGACTCAAGACATTTCAGTTTTTCCTTTTTAATTAATTTGTAAAAAATATAATAGGCCAGTGAATTATTTTTTAACCAATTTTAAATTCAGGCTGTAACACACAATGTGGAAAAAGTAAAAGGTTGTGAATACTTTCTAGAGGCACTGTAAATTAGATATCTTTATTTCATTTTCAATTAATGTAAAAAAAAATCAAAAAACATGTTTTCACTTTCTCATTACAGGGTATTGTATCTAGATTGTATGTACTTTCTCAGGGCACTGTAATATTGTGTTTTTTGTGTTTATGTGTGTGTGTACGTGCGATGACAGCCGTACCTGTGTAGCAGTGGACGCACCACCAGAAGTACGGATGGGGGCCATGATGTTAGTTGTGGAGAGCAGGCTAGAGGGCATGAAGAGGGGCATGGAGAGAGTGTCCAAGGGCTCTACCTCTAGCCAACGCTGCAGCTGCTCCTCACACCTCTGGCTGTGTGCCCTCTCCTCCTGGAGACCGTGGAGGACCTTGTGGGGCAGCAGGTCCCGGGGTGAGGGGGTGTGTGTGATGTCCAGAGTGTGGCAGGGGGTAAAGCGGTCTGGCCGATCCACCAGGCTCCGGAACAGCTTCTGTCTGAAGGGAGGGAGAGCTGCAAGGCCTCCTGGACTGGTTCTGAAGAGGAAATTATCAATTTTCGATTATCAATTCGCAGAAGGGAGTATAAGCCAACAGACTCAGGAGTAGATTTGAGAGTGAGAGAGAAATATAGAGGGAGAAAGAGAGACAGAGTAGTGAACCAGTCTCCTGCTTACCCCTGTGTCTCCTGCTGCTTCTCTCTGTGTGTGAGGCTGACCGCCTCCGTCCACTCTGCCGGGGGCTGGAAGCCCTTCAGTCCCTCCTTGGGGAAGTAGACCAGGACCTCTCCATCTTCTGTCACTGCATCTGGAACAGCACCACCGGAGTCTTGGGATTAAGTTTAGCTCTTTACAAATTCCAATGCAATAAAGGCTTTTTAACTTGTTTTCTTGCTTTCTTCATACAATACTTTGATGTCTCAAATCCTGCTGAAAGCTCAGTATATTGTGTCTAGCATAAGGTGCTGCATTTGTTTTTGGTGTGGAAAATGTCACCCAAAGTGCTAGAATAGGCCTTGACTAGAGCAGACAGAGTAGATAAACCAATAGTCATCTCACCGTCACAAACTGGGCTGTCAGGGGGTTGCCAGTCCTTCAGCTTATGGTCTATGCAGAGAGCCACCACCTCGTCCCAGGGGACCTGCTGGAAGGATGGGCCCTCCTCCTCCCAGTGGTCCTGGGCTCCAGCCGTGGAACAGCGCACCCTCTCCAGGAGGTTCTCCAGACGGGACATGAGGAGGGGCTGGCTGTGGCGCGAAGTTGGGATCTGGCCGGCGTACTGGAAGATGGCGGAACACAGCTGGGGCCAGGAGGCTGGGGGGAATTTTATTAATGTGATGTATTAACGAGTAGATAGGAGGGCAATGTATACAGCTGTAATTTGAGCAGCAATAAGGGATAAAATGTTAGCCTGGGTGCCAGTCTGTTTCTGCTCCATGACAATGGAGTAGGCAAAAGCAAAAACAGATCTGGGATCAGGCTACATAAAAGTCGCAAGTCAACAGAATCACACACAAGCACAACTACACAGTCACACACACAAACCAAAAAGCTACCCACCTGTGTTAGCGGGCATGTCCCAGCTGGGTATCTGCAAGCTGACTACAGCCGTCCGGAGCCAGGCCAGGTGTTGGGGAGAGTTCCAACCCAGGTGTGGCACCAAGTCCCGGGTCTCAGGCAGGGCAAACTCCCCCGGAGGCCAGGACAGGCTGGAGAGGTACTGGGAAGACACTAGGTCAGCCAGGAATGCCAGCACAGCATTGTAGAGTTTGATGACAGGGGCTGGGTGTTGGCGCGCCAGCCCTGCCCCCGCCCGGTCCTGCCGGTGGCTGTAGAGGCGGGCACTGAACTCACGGCCCAGCCCGGCCTCCACGAAGTGCACCAGGGTCTGGGAGGAGAGGAGGGAGGGCGCTGGGGCACGTGCCAAGAGCCAGCGTACCGCTTGGCTCACCTGAGGGCAAGCAAACCCCATAAAACAACACATTAGAATACTTCCAATTCAATAAAACTTGGGTTGCGACGATACCAGTATCGCAATATTTTTTCCATGGCAAAAATGAAAACAAGAAACAGATCAAATTCTTTGGTCCCTTAAAAACCAGCTGTAAGATAGTGTCCTATAGCTTGGAAAATAAATAAATGCAACTCTGGATGAAAACATAATGATGTTAGTTTCCAACATTAGGGCTGTTTTCATAAAGAAATTAAATCCCTTTCGTGTTTTGTTTCTTTGGCACGATACTAACGAATATCGCGATACTGGTATCGTCCAGGTCATAAATACCACACCACCCATTTAATTACCTTAGGAGCAATTTAAATAGTTGTATTTTGTTTCAAGAGGGCTGTCCGTACCTGCTCTGAGCCATGTAGGTCGCTGGTGGTCTCTGGGATGTGGACGAACACGTGTTCTGATATCAGACCGTCTTCAACCAACGTCTGGAGCATCAGGTCTAACCAGAAGAGAAGAAGAGGCAGGCAGAGATTTACAGACTTGGTACTTAATAAGGACTTAATTCACAATATGTGCCATTGAGTAAGTAACCACTAAGAAAATGCTGGTGATGTCCAGCCATGTGTGCATGTGTGGTTGGGGTACCCCTACCTTCCTCCAGTTTCTGTGTGTTGTGGGGGCCAGGCACCAATATGGCAAGGGGCAGCGGGCAGTCCCAGATGTTGGCCTGCTGGAGCTGTTTGAGCTGGAGCAGAGCGGAGAGCATGGGCACGTCCTGGTCCTCGCTGCCTGGGCTGGGGGCAGGCAGCAGCATCAGCAGGGCCCCTGTACCCTGGAGCTCCTGGGCCTCCTCCAAATTGGACAGGCCCTCTTCACTCAGTGGGCCCCGAGATGCCTGGTAGGTACAACACACACAGACAAAGTCAGTACAACTACACTGCTGTCAGAAGTGTCCTGATATTTGCTTAGATGGGATTGGTGAATGCATCAGGATGTTAATCCATCAGTATAGAGCAGGGGGGTCTATATATATATATATATATATTTATATATATTTATTATATATATATATGCTGTCCCCAACATAAAAAAATCTTGGTTGACCAAGAGTCGTCTGTTCTTTCGATATATAGACACAACCTATGCTTGAATAAAGTCAACTATATATAGGCTACTGAGCTTGTCTGATGCTTTAAGCACTGCGATTAAAAATCAAGACACACAAATTACTAAAGAGGGAGCAAGAGATCAATATAGCCTAACCAGAAGAAAAAAAACCTGTTCCCAACCCTCCTCCTCTCTCTGCTGCTGGTATTCACAGATTCTGCCATTAAGCTCCTGAAGTTGCCGGTAATAGCTGGTTGCCGACACCAGCTGTCGGCAACCTTTTCCATTTGGAATAACAAGATATTGTACTTCTACTGATCTACGTGCTAGTTATGATTTTCACATGCACATTTTCATGGATCAGATTCATTTATTTTATAATAGTCTTCATATGTCAAAATCAATGTTGTGTGGTTAATAAAAAATTATATCTAAATGAAAATGATACCAATCTAAAATTAACTTTGCCATTGCCAATACGTAAAAATAGCCTACATAAACCAACAAATAAAAACATTGCAGCCTGCAGTTAGAAAATATCCTGATAAAAATAAATATCCTATAAAATCACATTAGCTACGCCTGACTTGTCTGCAAGAATCTTGAAACACTGTATCAACTATTAACTTGGTCCATCCCGATAGTGATAGCAAATATTCTGGGCCCTCAGAGTTTCCAGTAACCCCCGGACAAACAGACACAGCTGTAGACTAATTGCGCAAGGGATAAGAAATAATCAGGTCAGCCTATTTTATGACGTTTTCTCCGGATCAGAGCATGACATTTTTACCCCTTTCATGCCGAGTGATTATCGAACGGGAGAGAGCTGGAAACATTTTTCCAATAGGCTACCTTGAGGAACTATTGTCATTCTCAACGGAAATAAAAACTTGCTATTTGATGCGAAGAAAAAATTACTTTGACAGGCTACACAGTGACGGTGGGTTAAGACAATCAGAAATAGTATCAGATCCCCAAACGAGCACATTTATAGGCCTAGATTTGTACGCAGGCCAGGTAGCCTAGGCCTACTTCTATGCATAAATCAGGTACGTGTAATTACTCAAGACTCTGACAAAAAATACAAAACTGAAATATCACATTTACATAAGTATTCAGACCATTTACTCAGTACTTTGTTGAAGCACCTTTGGCAGCGATTACAGCATCAAGTCTTCTTGGGTATGACGCTACAAGCTTTGCATATCTGTATTTGGAGAGTTTCTCCCATTCTTCTCTGCAGATCCACTCAAGCTCTGTCAGGTTGGATGGGGAGCGTCGCTGCACAGCTATTTTCAGGTCTCTCCAGAGATGTTCGATCGGGTTCAAGTCTGGGCTCTGTCTGGGCCACTCAAGGACATTCAGAGACCCAGTCAGAGGTCCTCAGCGCTCTGGAGCAGGTTTTCATCAAGGATCACTGTACTTTTCTCCATTCATCTTTCCCTCGATCCTGACTAGTCTCCCGGTCACTGCCGCTGAAAAACATCCCCACAGCATCTTCACCTCCCAGACCAAGGCCATTCTACCCCGATTGCTTAGTTTGGCCGGGCGGCCAGCTCTAGGAAGAGTCCAAAATGCTTCCATTTAAGAATGATGGAACCACTGTGTTCCTGGGGACCTTCAATGCTGCATACATTTTTTGGTAACCCTCCCCAGATCTGTGCCTCGACACAATCCTGTCTTGGAGCTCTACAGACAATTCCTTCGATCTCATGGCTTGGTTTTTGCTCTGACATGCACTGTCAACTGTGGGACCTTATATAGACAGGTGTGTGCCTTTACAAATCATGGCCAATCAATTGAATTTACCACAGGTGGACTCGAATAAAGTTGTAGAAACATCAAGGATGATCAATGGAAACAGGATGCACCTGAGCTCAATCGAGTCTGAATCCTTATGTAAATAAGGTATACGTTTTATTTTTTTTATAAATATTTGCAAAAATGTAAAAAAAACTGTTTTCGCTTTGTCATTATGGGGTATTGTGTGTAGAGTGATGAGGGGACAAATGTAATCAATTTTAGAATTACCCTAACGTAACAAAATGTGGGGAAAAGGAAGGGGTCTGAATATTTTCCAAATGCACTATATAACACATTTTCAGTATGGCCCTCTGGATCTCGTTGAAGACCGAATGCAGCATCTGGGCAAAAATGTGTTTTACACCCCTGGTGTAGAAAGTAGTTATTCAACTTATCGCTAGTCTTAGTGGAAAATGTTTTGGTAATGTTGTTTTAGCTCCCACCTTGATGCTGATGTGTACTTTGTGAGTCTTCTCTCCTGCTTCCCTGAGTCCATTGGTGATGCAGAGAGTCCTCAGTGTCCCCTCCTGCTCGGTGTCGTTTGCACTTTCATCTATGCCAAATTTCATCTCCAGCCAGTCTGTCAGGATCCTACAATAAGAGCACAGAGAACACACTCAATAAACACAAGTGTCATCAGAGGTAAAAAGCACTTGGAAAGCATGAGTGACTAGCTGGTGAAAATATGTGTGTGGAGAGAAAATCAAATGTATTTATAAAGCCCTTTTTACATCAGCAGATGCTTATACAGAAACCCAGCTTAAAACTCCAAAGAGCAAGAAATGCAGATGTAGAAGCACGGTGGCTAGGAAAAACTCCCTAGAAAGGCAGGAACCTAGGAAGAAACCTAGAGAGGAACTAGGCTCTGAGGGGTGGCCAGTCCTCCTCTGGCTGTGCTGGGTGGCCAATTGCATCCGGATAAAAATATACAAGAGGCTGCCCCGTTTGAACATACAGTACATGAACATTCACAAAGTTCTGCAAGAAGGACTTTGATGCACCCTGTGGTTAGTAGCAGTATTCTATCAACAAAAAAAAAGTGTTTGTGTAAAAAATAATTAGCTAATTCTGAATTCAGTCCTCACTGGGAAAGCTAAGATTCAGCTGACTTTTCTGCCTCTCCGGCAAATTATTACAGAACTTAATTGGAATACTTTTCATAAACTCTTGCGATTTATTCAGAATTTTATTCACAAAAGGTCTGATGATTTTCGCGATTGACACCATTGGAAAGTTTGAGCCTGTGGCCTTTACCACTGGCAGAGATGAGAGCAAGACAATCTGATTTTGATGTTGTTACCTCTCCCATGACTCTGACTGTGTTTTACAGATCTGTTGTGGATTCCATCAAAAGCTGGGATGAGTCCCATGACATCATGAAAGAGCATTACAGCAAACTGGTTGATGCATTGTATGTGGTCATCTTTGATGCATTGTATGTGGTCATCTTTGATGCATTGTATGTGGTCATCTTTGATGCATTGTATGTGGTTATCTTTGGAAAGGTGAAAAGCTGAATGAGTTTCAGGACAGAAAGAGGCACTCGGAAAGCATGAGACCAGCTGGTGAAAATGGTCAGGTGTGTAGAGAATGGTGGTCCATGCATCCAGTGCCACTTTCAGAAGAAAGTCCTCAAGAAGAAACAGTCGCACAGGCTGCTCCTTATCCTGGAGCAGATGCAGATCAAGAACCACAGGATGGAAGCTTAGGTGCAGAGGCTTCAGAGGCAGCTGTCCATCAAACTGAAGTCACTTTACAGTATTTAGCAGAGCCGGCAAATACATGACACTCTTGGACACAGCCATCAAAGTACTGGTGAGAGTACTTGTATGCTGCACTGTGAGAGGGTGTGTGGAATTCAATGGCAATTACATCTGCCACACTGCATTTAATCTCACCTGTCGGCGATGCTGGCAACACTCTCGTGGTCGCTGGGCAACAGCAGGGTGGCCTTCCAGAAGATTCTGTCAGGTGGGTTAGGAACGTTCTCAACCACCAGCGTAGGCATGTCTAGAGGAGTCCACACTGACTCACTGAAGGGGACACACATATTGTTTGATGTTGTGTTTAATGTCATTGTGAAAGAGTGAGAAGTACACAACAGAGAAGAACTACAATGAAGTAAGAGCGGGGATGATGGCTTACTTCAACAGCTGCTGGTAGTAGAAGTGGACTCTCATCTGATGGATTGCTTCTTTTCTCATCTTTAGCAACCTGGGGACATTACAGAAGAGTCAGAGGTGTGTAAGAGAGCGAAGGAAAGAGGGAAAAAAAGAAAGAGGCGAGGGCCAGAGCAGGGAGGGTAGCTCCAGTACCTGGTGCTGGACAGGGCCATGTAGCCGGCATTTCCCAGGTTGACCATGCCCCTGGCCAGGCAGTCCATAGAAGGCTGTGAGGGGGCACTGGGAGCCAGGGCTTTGAGCTTGTAGCGGGGGTCCACACAGCAGGGGGCGGCAGGGAAGCCCCGCATCTGTCTCTTCAGCTGCCTGCGTACTGCCACCACGTCGCGCCACCTGACGGAGAGAAAGAAATAGGGAGAGGGGGTGAGAGGGAAGCTTACATGTCTTTTGGTTGAGCAAAACCTTTTGTGGAAAGTACTAAGCAGCGCACAGATCCCTCGCCCCTTGTAGGCCTATTCGTCAGGGAAACTGTGAAGCCAGCTGTATAGTCTATTGGCTGCAAAACAATGTGTCTGTTTGCAGCTTTTCATAAAAATCAGGCATAGCTGTTCTTTATATGGCCTAAAATAAATGTGTTCATATGGGCAGAATATTATCTATAGGCTATACCATACCCAATTTTGATCAGTTAGGAAAATAGAACATTTCCTGTCCCAAAAAATGATCTTGTAAAAGGCCGACATTTGGAAGTTTCAATATGACTTTAGAAACGTTGTGATTTTAGAGACACAAATTAACAGTAGCCTATGATTAAAGGGTTAGGCTATACCGGGCTCTCAGCATCATCATTATTCACATCATTCCAATTTAATCAAGTCACAATTCTCAACTTTGGTATTGACATCAGTCAGCAGGCTTTCTGAGCAAGGAGAGAGACAATGTAACCCAAATGTATCCACTACGTGCTTCGAAAAAATATCCTGCCGCATGAAGGCTACGCCTACAGATGGGAACGACCGACTGCAAATACATCTTTCTAGAAGTGAACCGAATATGATCTATTTTTTAAATAATTTTCAGAATTACGGAACTGGTACGATGCTGTCCTGCAAGACTTGGCGAAGACCAACAACTGAGTGGAAGGCTGGCATGGAACATTTTCGGCGAATCTTGGCGCTAACCACCCCACCGTTGGAAGTTCAAGGCATTGCAACAACAGCTGAAGAGGTGAAATGAGAAGGGAGCAGCAACTTGCAGTCATTCCGCCGCCTACTGCAAGCAACAGAAGGATCTGAAGCTACTGGGTTCAGAAGTACACCACGACAGCTGAGAAAATTTTGCGCCGAGCCTTCGTGACATCCATTTCAACCCTTTCAATGACTCCAAAATCCTTATGAGACCAGAACATTAATTGGATGATTTGTTCTGAACTTGTTTTTATGGCGCTGGATTGTCATGTAGCCTACTCTTATTTTACTGTTTTTTGGGGGTTATTTGAAATATATATTTTAGGCATACTTATTTTTGCCCCATAATATTTTGTATTTTGCTAAGCTTTTTTGTTGGTAAATGTTTTATAGTGAATGATTGGTGTAAAACCTAGATAAAATGAAAATATATATTTTTTCATTAAAATACATTGTACAAAATAGATATTGGCTGTTTCTAGCCTTCAGCCTTTATATCACGTACGAACAAATGTATATACAATATTCAGGCCACTACTGAACCAAGTTCTGTAGGCTATATGTGCTTCACGGCTTCCCCGGAAACTCAACGTATTGTAGCCTCACGCGGACGAAAGAGTAGCAGAGGAAGGAGTTCGCTTTTGCCGCAGTGTTCACGGTAAAATATTCTGCGTTATGGCGGTGTTTCGAGAGAAGGAGCCAACACCCAACAGAGAGAGAGGGCAGGCTTTAAAAAGCAAACGTGAGTCTTGAAACTAAAACAGCAAGGACCAGAGTTGGAGAACCTTGATGAAGGGTCTACACGAGTCTGGCGGCCCAACTGTCAACCCAAGCAGTTATAGTTGTCATTCAAATGCCTTGGTTGTACCTCTTAATGTACTTCTGTATGCGCTGTAGCTCCGCCTCCAGGATGTCTTCAACCATGAGGAATATCTCTTTATCCAGGGTCTCCTCCACCAGGAAGCTGCACACCTCCTCAGAGCAGCGCGCCACACATGCTGCCTCCTCCTCCGTGGCTAACCTGACACACAGATACTGTTATTGAAAATGACTTATGTCTGGTGGCTACTGCACGTCGACAAATACAACAGAGACCCAACAGTACTGCACAGGTGCATATACACGAGGGAGAGACAGCACCATGATTATGGGGATAGTGGTGGATATGGAATCAGGAATGTGAGTTTTGAGTGTAGAAGGGCAGCTCACTGGATCTCGGAGGCAGCAGTCTCCTGGATACACTCGGTCAAGACCTCTTGGCTGATCTCAGAACAGAGAGAGTCACTAAACTGGGCCAGGAAGACTTCGTGCTCCTGCTTTCTCCTGCCAAGGAAAAGAGGGAGCGACATGGATAATGAGTTGGAAGACATTGGACTAGAAGTTGGATGTGGAGTTACATGTTAACAAGTCAAAACTTGGACTAAGTGATTTGTTAAACTTCTGCTTCCAATGTATGGTTAAGAAAGTGAGAGACTAATAACATAATACACGCCATTTAGCAGACGCTTTGATCCAAAACGACTTACAGTCACGCGTGCATACATTTTGCGCATGGGTTTGCAGCTAGTGTTAGGATTGAGATCAAGGTGTTTCAGAGTCTCTGACCAACCTGGCTTCCTCTATCCTGCGTTTTTCCTCGGCGAGTCTCTCTCGCTCTGCTTGGATCTCGGCTATGGACACCTCCCGGAGCATCTGCTCCACCACCTCGCTCACCACCGCCTCCATGTGGCCACTGCTCGCACTGCAGCGAGACAGAACAACAAGGCATTGGGTATCAACGTGAAAGGGGATGTTCAATGCTACTCCTGATGTGCCACAGTGTATGCAATCATAAGTCAGTCTTAAACAAGCAAATCAATAACATAGCACTCACCCGAGAGCGGCTGCAGCGTAGTCGGCCCCGGCGCTGGCAACCTCCTGCACCACCGCCTCCAGCACCTCCTCCACCACGCACTCCAGTTCTGCCAGGATGTCCTACGGCAATAGGATGGACAGAAAACATGAGTCATACGTACAGGGGGGGGGCACATCTCCTACCCTTCTGCTGACTTTCATACACATCTAGAGGCAGAGCCTAGAGCTATGACCAAAAAGGAAGCAGCAACGATCTACCAACATTCTCAACCCACCATTTTTTAAATTTAACTAGGCAAGTCAGTTAAGAACAAATTTTTATTTACAATGACGGCCTACCCCGGCCAAATCATAACGACACTGGGCCAATTGTGCACCGCCCTATGGGACTCCCAATCACGGCCCGGATGTGATACAGCCCAAGTTTGAACCAGGGTCTATAGAGATGCCTCTAGCACTGAGATGCAGTGCCTTGACCACAGCGACAATCGGGAGCCCATTTGGGAAACACTACCACTAAGGCAAGCTAGCATCAACCCACTAGGGGTTTCTCGCTCTCTCACCTCGTCAGAGTAGATTGGCTCAGGTTTGGGCGGGGGCGAGGGGGGTCTGACAGGCTGGGTCTGGGCAACATCAATGGGCTGGAACAGCTGCTGTTGGAGATCTGCTGCAGGGTGAACCTGGACAGTGGGTTGGGCGGGCTCTGGTTCCCCTGTCTCATCTGTGCCCTGCAATGGCTGGGCAGGCTCGGTGGCAGTGACAAGGCCGGGGTACGGTGGGGGAAGATCCCCGAAGAGTCGTGGCTCTGCCAGCAGCCTGACGGGTTTGTTCTGCGGCTGGAGCTCAACCTCCGGCTGGGCCTTGACTTCTTGCTTCTGCAGGGTGAAGGCTGGCACTGGGGAGAGTAAAAAAAATAAAAAATCTCAGTCAGAATGAGAAAGATTACAACACAGCAGGAATTGTAAAGAACATGGACGCCCCTCGTACCTGTGACATTGAATCATTAGCTCAAGACTACCAACACAAACTATTGAACATTTTATCAAGGGTAGCAACAACGGCAGACAACTCTAGACACCATGACAGGCTAAATAAACAATGTCAGTAAGGGCTGACATCAATCTATGGGCACAGTGGCTCTACAGGCCTCTAAAGTTTAGCCATCTTGAACTGCCATGGCTACCATACCCGTTACAGCCACCGGGCTGCTCCTGAAGACGGCAGTGAGCGTTGGTTCTGCCAGCGGACCCTCCCCGCAGTACTTGTTGTGGGCGTCGAAGCTGCAGACGGGGGAATGTTGGGGCGGGTTGGGCAGTGGTCCTCCGTTTACCACCTCCCCAATCAGCACAGACCTCTTGGCCATGATGACGTCTGACTTCACTTGGGGCAGGTTCAGGTCTGGCTCTTGCCAGGCCGTGCGGCTCAGTTCCACCAAGCTGTGGGGTCAGGAGGTCAGGGGACATCAGAGAAGGAAGTCTGTTGCTTGATGACAACAATTACCCAATTAAACATTGAAAAGTGACTATAGTGATTCATCTTCAGATTTTTTTTATTTTTTTATATGAATATTTTTTTTAAGGAGCAATTACCAGTTGCTACATCCATTGTTGGACTTAGAAATGAACAATATGTACCCATTGATTCTTGAAGAATATAACTTGTAAATGCCTCATGAGCTTAGTTCAACTGTCGTACCCCATCAAAACGCACACCATCAGAAACTCTGCGTTTTAAATCATTTCACCTGTGTTTTATATTGACAGTCAGTGTTTTTTTGCTTCAATAGGAGCGGTCAGGGGCGTGCAACTATAGTTTCCGTTAACACCAAATACATTAGTGCAACACATTTGGCAGAAAATAGCTTCATTTTCTTGAGAAAAGTGCAACACTATTTGTCTAGCAGCCACACTTACATAAATTAGCTTACAAAAATGATGCATGGCCATCCTATTTGTAATGTTTATCATAGAAAAAATGTAGCCAGCTACATTTCCTAATGTTTTGCTTGAAGTTAATCTTGCATTTTACCAGATAAAAATACACAGAGAAAAGTTGGTACAAAGTCAGAGAGCCTTCTGTAGAAGCAATGCCTGTTCGTGAATGTGGGAATGACGACGAGTGGTGAAGAGCAACTGAAGAACAGAATTTGTCTGAAGCAATCAGAAATTACAATAAGAAGCATTTTAAATCTGTGTTTACTCCAATGTTTGTAAACAACCACTATATGAGGAAGGTCCTAAAAATTGTCAAAGACTCCAGCCACCTTAGTCATAGACTATTCTCTGCTACCACACGGCAAGCGGTACCAGAGAGCCAAGTCTAGGTCCAAGAGGCTTCTAAAGAGCTTCTACCTCCAAGCCATAAGACTCCTGAACACCTAATCGAATGGCTACCCAGACTATTTGCATTGCCCCCCCCCCCCCCTCTCCTACTCTCTGTTGTCATCTATGCATAGTCACTTTAATAACGCTACCTACATGTACATATTACCTCAACTAACTGGTGACCCCGCACATTAACTCTGTACCGGTACCCCCTTTGTATATAGTCTCGCTATTGTTATTTTACTGCTGCTCTTTAATTACTTGTAACTTTTATTTCTTATTCTTATCCATATTTTATTAACTGCATTGTTGGTTAGGGGCTCGTAAGTAAGCATTTCACTGTAAGGTCTACAGCTGTTGTATTCGGCACATGTGACTAATACAATTTGATTTAGCCTCAAAACATGGTTAAAACTATAATTTTTATTTCATGGATAATATCAGTTTCAGCGTTTTCGCAAAACAGAGGTGCGAGGTACTCTTTGTTACTGTTTCTAATGCTGATTGCCGCTTTAAAACACTGCCCCTCTGGGCCCTTTACTGTTGTGAAGATGTTACATTTCAAGCAATACATGGAGGTGCAACCTGAACATCAAATAAGAAACGTTATTTTTTGTTTTCTGTATGCTACAGGTTTTTTTTTCTTCTCTCCAGTAAATATGTTGGGTGCATATATTGTATTAGACAGGTACTGGTACTGACCCGCCACTGACGTTGAGGCCGAATTGCTGGATGAAGTCTGTGGCCTCAGCAGCGTCTTCGAACATGAGCATGCGCACCAGATCCTCCAGGGGGAAGATGGTGGACCTCTGAATGCCCACTGTGTGGGCGTTATTCAGGGTCCTCAGGGCCTTGCCCCTCACCTACACACACAGGAATGCATACAAACACATAGGCACGTACACAAACGTCGATCAATTCCCAAGGGGCAACCAGTTGGGACGTGACCCTCATTACTACAGGTTCAACTTCCTACTACCTTTCAAAGCTAACTACAGACCCACTAAAAATTACATGGCATGTAAGGAGGTATGTTATTAGGGTAGGTGGCGTTTATTGCTGACCTGGTTGAAGTATCTGTGCAATAGGCAGCCCGCCAGGTAGGAGGCAGACTTCACCAGCTTGAAGAAGCGTACGAAGTTGTTGCTGTTGAGAGCTGCGAATGCCTGCACTGCAAACTTCACCTCTGGAGAGTTGCGCACCTCGTCCCTGAACTGCTGCACCTCACTGTGTGGACCACAACAAAAGAGAGCATACTCACAGTCAGAGTGGAGGATAAGGGTGGTGTTTGAAACATTAAAACAAAGACAAGCTTACAGTTCATCGGTAGTATGTTTCCAAATGGAGAATAACTAGGGTAATGTCACAGCCGTAAGAACAAAACAGAAGAAAATGGTCCATAACGAAGGGAGACTGGGAGGTAAAACTGACCAATAAGAGACACTTATTACCTTCTTCCGTTACAAAATATTTTGCTACATTGTACCCTAATAAACACGACCCAATCATTGGCGAGTGACTGACCGGAGGACGTCCCCAACGTCTAGTTTGAGAAGCACGTTGTACTGGCGGAACTCAGCCTCCTGGGGGCAGTAGACACCCCTGGTGGACAGGTCCTGGTACATCTCCTTCAGGCTCTGCAGGCACTTGGTCATGTTCTCGTTGTTGATCTTGGCGTCAAACGTCATCATGTGCT
Organism: Salmo trutta; assembly: GCF_901001165.1. Taxonomy (NCBI): domain Eukaryota; kingdom Metazoa; phylum Chordata; class Actinopteri; order Salmoniformes; family Salmonidae; genus Salmo; species Salmo trutta. The sequence continues at coordinate 44,414,776 of NC_042976.1, forward strand.
CCTGGCACAGGTGGTGGGCACAGTGCACATGGAAGCGGGTGCACTTCTCGATCAGCGACACCGTCAGGGGGTCGCACAGGTGCTGCTGAGTGATGTCCTGGGAGGAGAGGAATAGAGTTAGCATAACTCCAACGGACAAAGCCCCTCAGAACACAGCAATGTGTTATGAAAACTTATTCATAAGCTTTTTTTTTTCTGCTCTCATCTACTCAGCACTTTACCATTCCTTTAACTTGCCTAGTTAAATAAAAAAAAATACAAATTGTGACACCGATAATAAACGATTAAAAAAACAGTACCAGCTAGCTAGCTAACCAACAGTAGCTGTGTTTACCTTACGGATGCCGCGGGTCCTGTTCCACACAAAGTCGTACCAGTCGCGGTAGTTGTCGTGGCCCTGGTCCATGATCTGGGTGACGAGGTAGTCCATGGTCATGCTGAGCACGGGGAGGGGACGCAGCTCATAGGGGAGGGGCTCCTCCTGGTCCGCCGACGATCTGCTGTACTCCTTGATGGCCGCCACGTGGTCCACCTGGACAGGAAGTGGTTACGTCTCATTATAAAATGTATAAACAAGGTTGATTTCCTTTAACTGAGACGTTTGGACAGGAGTATATACCACTCACAATGTCAAGCACTTGGGAGTTTGAGGACATATCTAGATAAATATCCTACTTATCAAAATCATCATTATTATGATTATCATATGCCATCAAGTGGAACTTCTCTATTGATGACAGGGTGGTGTACTTTACACAACAGTAGCACAGGTGCAGTATACTTGCAAAATGTGTGCCTGAGAGAATTTGTGTGTTTTGAAACAGGGATAGAAGAAATAGCTTTACCCTCTCGGTGTCTGGGACGACCTCAAAGCAACTGAGCTGGTTGCGTGTCTCCCTCATGTAGCGCTCCTTCTCAGGGCACATGTCCGGGCATGTCCCCACAAAGAAAGACAGCTCCAGGTCTGTCCGTTTGGGCCGCCCTGCACATTGAACAACAGAACCAGTCAGCCACTACAGACCAGATTTTTATTTAATTTGTATTATTATTACTTTAATTTCATCGTTGTTGTTATGCCAACAGTCAAAGAAATCAACATTCAGCTCTTTCTTTCATGTCAACACTTGGCTTCATACAAAAAATGCAGGAAAGTCAATTCAGAAGTGCATGGCCAGTTCCAGGACTGCATGTCAGACTGACAGCTCTACTATACCTACCAGCTCGCAAGATCTTGTCCCTCTGCTCCAGGAAGCGGTACTTCTCCTCGGCTGTCTCAGCCACCTGGCCAATCAGGTGGAGGAGGGAGGAGGGCACTGGGCGCTCAGAGCTCTGGCCCTCGGAGCTGCTGTCCTGCTGGGGCTCGCTTTCAAATTGCAGGGACTTGGCTATGGACGGCTTCTTCACTGGGGAGCTGAGAAACAAAGTGTCTTTTTATTATCTGACGTCACATCCTGATGTGTTTAGAGATTAACTCTAGTCACCTACGGCTAGCTAACACCCACAGTTATTCCCCAGTTAATAAGCCTCGAAAGTATCTATTATCTTTACAGTATTAGTCGTATGTTTCCACATGCATTTCAGGTTATAAAAGCACTTCACAGAAACTAGAAGTCTGGCCCAGCTAGCTGTGAGGGGGAGCCAAGGTTACCTCCTGCTGAGGTTGATGGTGCTGCTGAGGGCAGGGGCTCTGGGGAGTGGCTTCCTCAGTGGAGAGCAGGACTGGAAGCCCCCCAGACTGGTGTTTGAAACCTGGTTGTCCCCGTCTTCCTCCTTTCCCTCTGGGGCTCGATCGCCTTTCTTCCCCGGGCCTGACACAAACACAGAAGGAGCAATACACACGAGCACGCACACACACAATCAATTTCTAACGACAGAATGGCTTCAATCAAGGTGCATAGAAATACAGGGGCAGCTGATCAAGAACTTGACAGTAGGCTACTTGTCTGTCAAATGATTTCCCTTAGATAAGCCTATTAATTGCGTACTAAACTAGTAACAGTAATTTGGTCTGTATTGTCTGTCTTAACTCTGCAAAATAGGAGGATGCAGCCACAAGGACTTACTGTGTTTCTTTCTCTGCCAGAAGATAGCAATTTCCTGTCTGTGCAGCATTTTACCCTTCTTCTTTGCCTTTGCTGCTGATGCCTGAAAGGTATCACAGACGTTTGAAAACAAACAAAAAAATATTCTCAGTTAAATTCAGCACAAACATGTAACATGTAACGGAACTGAGAATCCCCAAAAGCGTGTCAAGTCGCCTCTGTTGTCTGTAGAGTGTGTACTCACGTGGTCTTGGAAGTGGACGATAGCCAGGTTCTTATGGGGTCGGCAGTAGACCCGGCAGACTTTCCCGAAGCGGCCAAAGTGCTTTTCTATGACGTTCTTTTTGTTGAGGCTGAGTGGGATGCTCTTGCACTGGAGGATGGTGGCGTCGGTGGGGGACATGCCCCCCAGGCTGTCCGTGCTCTCGCCGCGCTGCCTTCTCCTAGCTGGGGTCTTGGTCTCAGCGTCTGGGTCGGGGGCTTCCACCGAACCTGGAGGAAAAGGTGAGAAGAAAATCAGCATGACAAAATCTGATACACATTAAACATTCTACTTAAAATGTTGGTTAACAGCAAGTAAGTGTTTTACTTCATTTTCATGACGAGGACTTACCAGTCACCTCTGCTTTCTCCAGAACCTCTCTGGTGGGGGCCTGAGCACTGGGAGGAGTAGCAGGTCTGAGACTGATCGGAGCTTGTGTGTCTGCTCTCTCCCCCTCCCCCCATCCTGGAGGCTGCTGCTCCTCCTTCACGGGGTCCCTCCTCACTGAGTTGGCTGTGGATTTCATTATGCCACTCATTGCCCTGGAGAAGAGTCCACCCACGGGGCCGCGGGAGGACCTCAGGAGAGGCCGTTTCGAGGGGTGTCTGGGTAGGTCAGCTCTGGCTTCAGCTTGGGCGTCCTCTGATTGGGCAGGCTTCCTTGGAGCGGCTTTGGGACTCACTGGCTCCTCCTTCCGCTTAGTTCCTTTTCCAAGTCTCCCAAACACTGTCCCTTCCCTGGTGCTCTCCTCATCGCCAACTTTCTCCTCGGCTAAGGCCTCGGTTTTGAGGTCTCCGAATGTAGAGGTCTGGCCGAAGCTGACTCCTCCAAACAGGGACATCGGGGGCGCGGGCTGGGACTGGAGGACTTTGGTAGAGAAGCTGAAGGAGGAGGGGCTGCTGGGGACCGGGGCTGGTTGGGGGGCGGCGGTGCTGGAACTGGAGTTAGTGCTGGATAGAGTGGATGGCTGTGAGAATGTGAACTGCAGGCTCCTTCCGGAGCCTATGCTGAGAGGGTCTTTCTGGGCCAGGCTGGTAGTGGCAATGGAAGCGGAGATGGAGGGGGCCACCGCCGGCTGGGAGAAGCTGAAGCCAAGCGGGCCACTCTTGGCTCCGGTCAGGAGAGAGAAGCCTGAGCAGGCTGGTCCACTGCTGTCCTTGGTGCTGAAAGAGGGCTGGGTGGTGGTGGCGCCACCGAAGGGCTGCTCGGATGCAGCGGCGGGCTGGGGGTTAGCCGGCTCTGGGCTGGCACTGAAGATGGGCTTAAACAGCACCTCGTTGGACGGCTTGAAGCTGAATTCTGACGTGCTGAAGCCTCCACTCTTGACAACACTCTGAGCTGTAGCAAAGGAAGTGGTGGTGGTGCTGGGCTGCGGCTGGCCAACGTGCGACTGGCCAAAACTCAAAGGCTGTGCTGACCCTGCGGTGGTGGTAGAGGTGGGGCCAGAGGAAGCTTGGGAGATCCCAGAGGAGAGGCCGAACGCCGGGGTCTGCTGCTGCCCGTATGCAGGTGGCTGCCCAAAGGCAGAGCTCTGTCCAAAAGCAGGCATCTGTCCAAACCCAGAACTCTGACTCTGTCCGGTGGCCTGACCATACGATGGCGGGGGAGGACCACTAAACCCAGAGCTACCCTGCCCCAATGAGGCCTGACCAAAGGTTGGAGGCTGACTTATTGAAGAGAATGTCGAGGTCTGCCCTGACACCTGACCTAGTCCTCCACTTTGAACAAAAACAGAGTCTTGTCCAAGCGAAGGCGTCTGCCCAAATGCCGGAGACTGACCAAAGACTGACGGCTGACTGAAGGCAGACGGTTGCCCAAATGTTGCAGTTTGCCTAAATGCTATATTCTGTGGAGGGTTGGTGGAGCCCTCCTGTCTGAAGGCCTGGAACATGCCACCAGTCTTGTTAGTGTTGCTGGGGGCCTGGAAAGCTCCTCCCTGCTGCCTCCCAAACAGACTGTTGGGGTTCATGGTGGAAATGTCAGAATAGTCTCTATTGTACTCAAGGGCAGTCACTTAATCACTTAAACTCACATAAGCCGTCCAAGAGGCCAGGTTGCTGCAAGGCATGTTGAGGAAAGTGTGTGTTCCTCTATTTGAAGTGTCTTCAGTAAAGCATCATTGAGCCTGAAAACAAGCAAAGTAAACATCAGCATGTTGATGTTATATAGCTAACTTAACATGTTATCTAACGTGGTTTATGTTAACGTCTTAATGTTATCTAAAAGAAAATATACTAATGTACACGTAATTCAGCTTCAAATACTATGTAAACACTTTAATGGCGTACTTTACATGTAACTAGCTAGTTAGTTAACATGTTGTGACTTGGAAAATGTTAGCTAGCTAACGTTAGTTACATCATGTAAACCTAGCTAGCTGACGTTTAGTTTGTTAGCGCGCTAGCGAATTTACGTCTTTGATAACGCTAAAACGTTCGGTTGCTTTTTATAATACAGACGGACTTTACCTTTATATTGTTTCAAACAAGATAGCTAGTGACCTACTTTTTCAGTATTCCCCTATGCTCATCAATTTGAATAGAAACTTGCTGACATCCGGTTCCGGTCCAACTTATTTAGGCTCCTGGATTCTACATTCCACCCCGGGAAGGATCCGCATGAGAAGAATGCTAGCTAAAATGTTAATTTTTTGTTTCAAGCAATAGGATATTTTGTTATATAATATATTGGATTTGTATCATTACATCAGCTCTAGAGGACCTTGTTGTAGAATACTACATATTTGTATTCATAATCTAAAATAAGAATGCCTCCAACAACTGGAACGACTGAGTCACCTTGATTGAACCAACGAGCATTCGCCGGCTAACAACACGCTAGTTACCTAGGATACCTGTTTCTTGTATGTAGACATTCATAATATTTACGACTACTTGATAAAAACTATTTCCTTCAGAATTGTTGTAACATTCGTGACTGGCGTTTTCAAATGGGTGTAGTTCTACGGAATCTTCAGAACGTGGTGCCGCTGCGACGCGCGAGGCTACGGAAGGATGTAGAGACGTTGAGGCACATATTGGGCATCCAAAAATTTGATTTGGGAGTCATTTGCGTGGACAACCGCAAAATTCAACGCATCAATAACATTTATAGGAAAAAAAATATGCCCACTGATGTCCTCTCATTTCCATTCTATGAGGTTGGTATCTAAGTTCCCTTCCCAGCATTCACCTGCCCCTGTCAAGAGGTCTGGGATTTTATGGCACGAGTGTTAATGCACCATAGGTTCAAGATGCAGTGGTGGGATGGTCTCTGGCATCTGTTGGAAGTGTTAGCAAAGAAACGGTGATCAATGTTTGTTTTGTTTTTAAAGGAGCTGAGGCCTGGGAAGCTGCCTTGCCCCCTTTACAGAGATGAACTGAACCTTGGAGACATTTTCTTGGGGGTTGAATACGTGATGAAACAGTGCCAGCAGCAGTCTCAGGATCTTCATGGGATTCTCACAGTGAGCAAGCTACTAGTAAAACAGCCACACAATGATTGACAGACCATTGTTTTTATTACATTAAACACTAGTAGTTGCATTAGTGCTTGTTCATTTGACTTTTTTTTGTCCCCGTTCTCCTTGCTCAGTCAGTCACTGCTCATGGAATCTGTCACTTGTTGGGTTACAGACATGAAACTGAGGAGGAGTGGAAAGAGGTATGGATGATAATTAAAAGTGTAATGGCTAGGTCCCACATTTTTTTCTATTAAAGATTTCCTTTTAACAGTTGTATATCTGTGCTCCCAGATGCTGCAGAAGGAAAGCTACATACTTAATGAGTTCAACAGATTCACTGGCAGACAGCTGGTGCCTCTGACCAAGAAATGTAGCCAAGACGGATGACCACCAAGAAGAACCACCTGCAATGGAAGGCCTTTGAAATGAATGGACTTAGCTTTGGATGGATTTGGAAACGAATGGACTTAGCTTGGATGGATTTGGAAACTTGCAAAGACGACTCCTTGATCATGAATGAACAGCCCATTTCCAAGTGATAGCTACAGACCGTGTCAGTCTTCATGTGATTGCTGAGCTTTTACCTATGGAACTAGACAGACTACTCTTTTTACAATCAAACTGCATGACTTGACATTGACAATTAAACGTCCAAAACCATTGTTTAAATTCATTTTTATTTTAAAACGCGATGTAGGAAGTCAAATACTGGAGCCTGAACAACAAAAAAACTCAGTCCACTCTGCTACTCCTTTGCATTCCACATCAGACACGCTTGTCAACTTCAAACCTGTTCATTCTCACTTAATGCAAGCAGGAGACCAGTAAATAGCTAGCCAAACCCTAATCTTAGCAAAAAGTAGTCTAAAAGATGTGAATACTGGCCTGGTCAGGTGTGATGAGACATCCGAGCTGGCATTATAAACAGACCTCTGCTAAAATAAATAGTTAAATCTTATGGCCTTACTAAAAGCAAAGCCTATGCAGGATAGCTTACGCATGTAATACACGTTTCTGCATTGTCAGCGGTTTGAAGAACACATTCTAAACAAAGTGGTTGTGCATTTCTCAAAGTAAAGCGCTTTAGAAAAAGAAACTACTGGTTCTGTACTGGGAAGCACTAGGGAACCCCAAGGAGCCTAAGCTTATATATATAAAAAAGCAAGCTACTTTATTGTTTAGTTTGTCAAGGTGATAAAACATGAATAAAACAGCAACACAAACAGTCCATAAGTAAAGCATTGCAAGAAATTGAAGAAAAAAAACACAGACTCAACTCTAGAACAGAATACAAACATAAGCAGTATTGGCAAATCTATGCCACAAAATAAATATTGCACCACATGTATCCGATGCATATAGAAGTACTAACCTCAAATTAGCTTTTATTCCAACACAGAAGAATAAATCTTGGTTTTCGATAGATTATATTGGAAATTAAGTCAACCATACAATCCATCTGACACTTTCTATCAAAGTTCTTAAATGCATGATAGTTAATATCATACGAGTGCCAAGAAACTATTTTACAAGTTATTCAACAAATCATAGAAAATAAACAAAAAGTTGGGGGCTAATCTCTCAGGCTTGAATAAACAAACATAGTCAACTCCTTTATTTTGAGTGCGCTGCATGTCTCATTTCTGAATGGACCTGGAGAGAAGAATGTGGGCTGTATTTGTGCTGACGTCTTAAGCCTGACAGAAGCTACCTTGGTCTGTAGTGTTTTTTTATTTTTTTAAAAGGGACAAAGTGCCTGAAGAGGGCAAAATGTGGACGGCGATCAGTAGTACTGGAGAAGGGTTCTCTTTAACCCGACACATCTGATGGGGAACAGCTCTGTGCTGTTGGAGTGTGTTGGTTGGTGTGTGTGATTGATTGATGACAGACTGGTGGCTCAGAGGGGCTGCAGGACGGTCCTCCCTGCCTCTGAGGCTCCTCCACTGGCCCCAGTTCTCTCCAGCTCAGACAGCTCCTCAAAAACATCCCTGAGGAGAGGAGGGAACAAACACAGCAGTGAGTCAAGGCATCCACATCCATTATAGTGGGTTCCAGTGTATATGATACACACAACACCAAGTTAGGCAAACATCTCCTACAATAAGTGAATGTACAACTTTATTTGTATTAAACCCCCCCCAGCATTCTTCGAGTTAGTAGACTGTTTAATTTCCCCCCTTCATTTTTTCCGACAAAAGAAGAGATTTGAAGAAATTTGCTTTTCTAATTGCATGGGGGGGGGATTTTGTTCCAGCTTCTGCTCAGTTGCCCATTGGTGTTGGCAGCCCTGCTTACTGGAGCTGGGTCTCGCTCAGCCGCCACTGGATTATACTCAGAGACTGGTGTAGTGCATAGTGACAGGAGGCTGGTTGTTTACTCCTTATTATAAACTGGGCTGTTCGAGCCCTGAATGCTGATTGGCTGACAACCGTGGTATATCAGACTGTATACCACGGGTATATGACAAAACATTCATTTTTACTGCTTAATTACGTTGGTAGCCAGTTTATAATAGCAATAAGGGGTTTGTGGTATATGGCCAATATACCAGGCTAAGGGCTGTATCCAGGCACTCTGCGTTGCGTCGTGCATAAGAACAGCCCTTAGCTGTGCTATATTGGCAATAATATACCACTTATATGCTTAGGCAATAAGGCACGAGGGGGTGTGGTATATTGGCAATATACCACACCCCCTCGTGCCTTATTGCCTAAGCATAAGAAAACAGGGTTGTATTCAGTAGGGGATACCGTTGCAAAGTTTTTGCATCTGAAAACAAATCTATGTTCTTATTGGACACGTTCAGGGTACGTTTCACTGCATTTTCTCCACTGAACACAACCCCGCACTCCATCTGAAGCTGGGATAGGGACCTTGATGGAAGGGATAAGAGGGACACTCACTTGTGCATGTAGAAGAAGATGTATCCGCTGCGGTCGCGGTCCCTCTGTACCGTGGCCTCCTGCGTGCGCGACACGTCCAGGTCATTGTAGGTCAGCCATGACTGCTTCTTCATGTCGTAGATGTCACTGATGTAATGGCCTGAGGGTCGGGAGAATGAACTATAGGTTAATATTAGACTACAAGAATCCAATGTTTGGCGTTCTCATGGTATTGTAATCATATGCTGCCTCAGCTCACACAACCTTATATTTTCATGATTTACGTTGTTTCACGGATGAGTGATAATCTGTGGCTCCTGCTACACAGTAGTGCGTTTTGAGATGCACAAAAATCAGTTGCTACCAAAAAATATGAATGACATTCATGCTTCAATATTCATTCAACTTGAACACATTTTTGGGTCTCGCAAATAACGGTGCATCTCATAACACAGTCATATATCTTAGCAGACTGTGGTCTATAAGGGAGGGCAGTGCTTACCAGAGGAGGAGCTGCTCCCAATGTGACTGACTACACTGATCAGCCGGAAGGAATTGGCCAGATCTCCACTCTGGGAACAAGAAAGGAAGAGGTGTTCAAGCCAGGACGTTTCACTCCATTTCAAAACGTTTCTCCTTACTTAATGTCAAACACCCAGAACTAAAATGTTGTGTAATTGCATCAGATGCTCGATTAAGTTCTGGGGGCGGCGACACACACACACACACACACACACACACACGTTAGAAAAGATACTAACAAGAATAACAAAGTCTCGACCCCCCCTAAACAGAAACTCTTTGCCAGTTTCAGGCAAGTCTATGGGCCAAATGTCCCATTTAGAAATTCGAAAGATGTTAGCACCTGCGGAATCGTGATTTGTCCAAATCATCAGTGACAAAAAAAAAAAACTGCGTACCAGAACAAAGTTGCTCGTTAGTCGTCACATCTCAGTCTCTTGTAAGACGCTACTACCATTTATGTTATGTGCGTCTGTCCACGAGAGTTTTACTCCCTACTGAACAGGACCCTGGTGAAGGATGGTTAGTGTGGGAGAGGAGGAAAAGGAGGGAGACTCTGTACCTCAGCGTTCCTCTTCAGGTCCCCAGCCTCTGCTTCGCTGTACTCCATGTCCAGCACCTCTTCGTTCCCAGAATCCTCGTCTGAACATAGCAGCTCCGGCAACGAGTTGTTGAACTCTGGGAGGGAGGGAGAAACCAGCAGAGCAGATCAAGACACGTGAAAACCACTGATATACGCAAACCAGGGGTTGGAACCAGTTCAGGGAACCAAAAACTGAAAAATAACGACATTTTCAGAGGAAGTGAAATTGAACTGGGAACGAAAGGGAAGTGTTCTGGACCATTATTTTCAAATCTTGCCTACGGCTTACTAACATTCTTTTTAGTTCCCAAAATATTCCTAATGTCTAGAATATAATTTGGTAATTTTGTGAAGTTATAATGCTAGTAACAGCCTAAACACATTCCAATTCACATCATGATGTTCAGCGCTTCAAGCCAAGTCCCCTCCTCACCCGTGAAATTTCAGTCGCATCTTGCACCTGCACTTATCTGACCAATCAAACTTTATACTTGTACTTCACTACATTCTTAAAGAAAATGAAAATACATGTTCCCTGACACCAACAGTACTCGTTACATTTTGAATGCTTAGAAGGACAGGAAAATTGTCTAATTTATGCACTTATCTGGGGGACTCACTAAACATATGCTTAGTTTGTAAATGATGTATGAGGTTTGAAGCGTGTCCTTGGCAATCCATAAAAAAAGAAAAAAGAAAATGGTGCCGTCTAGTTTGCCTAATATAAGGAATTGGAAATGATTTATACTTTTGATACTGAAGTATATTTGAGAAATTACATTTACTTTTGATACTTAAGTATATTTAAAACCAAATACTTTTAGACTTTTACTTAAATAGGATTTTACTGGGTGACTCTCATTTGAGTCATTTTCTATTAAGATATCTTTACTTTTACTCAAGTATGACAATTTCCACCACTGATCAGGGATGGGCAACTGCCGGCATGCGGCCAGCAGGCAACCTTTTTAGAGGCCCTCGGATCAAATTCAACTCAACTTACTGTTTGTTGCAAGTTAGAATAGTAGAATACACAAGGTGCAATTTAGAAATTTGGTTGTGAATCAGCAGTTTCTCTATCGTTATGTCTGTCTGTCACTGATAGTCAGTCAATTAGCCCATGTCAGCTAAATGTTTTCAGATTGGTAAATTAGATTGCTGGCCGCTAAACTAAACTTATTATCACAGTCAAATTATCGGCCAGGGGCCCCCCCCATTGATTTTGTTAGTCTCACTCAGATACCATATTAAAACTGCAAATATTTCTCTCTACACTATGACAAAACGTGGAAAATTGCACGAAACGAACTCTAAAACTTAAGTCTCTCCGCTGTCAAGAGGTGGGCCACTAAAATGTTTTGCTCGCAGTGTGTGTGTGTGGGGGGCAACTACAGCCCCTCATGATGAGTTCAGAGTGTGTGGCCCCCACTCCTATCAAAGTTGCCCATCCCTGACCTATATGAACAGCTACTTTTTTTATTTATTGGTTCAAACCGGTTCAGAACGTATTTTCTGGTCGGAACACCGGAACTGATTCCAACCCCTGGTGTAAACACACACACACTACTTTTCTTTTGTGAAGCTGAGTATATGCTTAAAAAGGGGTACCAGTGTCTATGCTGTACCTTGCAGGCTGAGCTCTGTGGCTCTCTTGAGGTCGTCGTCCTCCCTCATCTCTTGGGCTTCCTGTAGGACATACCACAAATTTAAAATGTCACTGGATTGTATTGTGATGGTGCAACAAGGCAGCATTGCTGGATACAGGGTCAAGTAGACACCTAGTTGACATTATATAAAGTTGGTGGGTCAGAGCTTAAAACCCATTTTGGGTATTCACCAAAACAAGCTGAGGGAAGATTAGCCTACATTACAAAAACATTGGTGAACCACCAACACCAGATTTATCCAACAGTAAAATGTCAAAGGGTAGAGCTGTATAGGTCTCTCTATGTAATGGCCTAGTGTGTTGGGGGTCTTACATGCTCCTGCAGGCTCTGGGCCAGGGCTTGCTGCAGCTCCTGCTCCTCCCGCTCCTGCTCCAGGCTATACTGCTGCACCCAGTCCAGCTCCCCCTGCACCCCCTCAGGTGTCTGGTTTTCCTTGTTTTCGTCCATGGTCAGGTCCAGGGAGTCCAGCACATCTACACACACAGATACACTCTGTTGCGCAAGGGTTGGTGAAACGCACATTTCAAAACAGTCCATGGTCTTCATGACTTAGTATAGGATAGTTCAAGGGAATTACAATTTCACAAATTTCATAATGGACATCTAGTAACTACAGAGAGTTGTTTTGGTGTGTAGTCTGTTTAAGCCTACACTTCCCCGTCTCTCCTGGCTGGGGTGTGTGTGTGTCGTGGTTACCTGCAGACGGTTTGTTGTCCGTCTCCAGCAGGTCTGGGTGGTAGTTTGACTCCTGGGTGTCGGGGTCGGTGTCTCCGAAGCCCGTGTCGGGGCTGCTGGTTGGCTCGTCCTCAGGGGCGGGGCAGGAGAGACCAGTGTCTTGACAACTCATCTCTAGCACTACCGCCAGCATCGCCTCATCGTTGATGTCTGACGCGTCTGTGTGTTGGACGCCTCGCTGGACCGAAACACAACAACCAGAGCCCACCATGACACACCGGACCTAAACCCACAGTATTCTTTCAACCTGGCCCTGCATGTGTCAGTGGTTAAGTTGTTGTAACTAATTTCACCCCCCAGTCCCCCTACCTCCTCTGCTTTGTCGTCAGGCAGACAGTCACTGAGGAGTCGCTTGCGGCTCACTGCCTTCCGGCTCAGCTCCTCCTCGCTGTCAGAGTCCACCAGGATACTGCTGGAGCTGCCCCCCGCCTTCAGAGACACTTTCCTGGGGGAAGGAAATAAAGACAGTGGTTAGAAGATCCAAACATTTACACCAGTGGTTTTCAACCTGTGGACCGGAGGTATTGCAGGTGGTCCAAAAATTTTTTCATTTATTTTTAGAATCTAATTTTGTAATTTATAATTACTTTACACAATGCAAATTGTAATAACAATGTATTTTATTTAACGAGGCAAGTCTTAAATTCTTATTTACAATGACGGCCTACCAAAAGGCAAAAGGCCTCCTGCGGGGACGGGGGCTGGGATAAAAAATAGGACAAAACACACATCACAACAAGAGACAACGCAACACTACATAAAGAGAGAACTAAGACAAAAACACAGCATGGTAGCAACAAAACATGGTACAAACATTATTGTGCACAGACAACAGCACAAAGGACAAGGTAGAGACAACAACACATTACTCAAAGCAGCCGCAACTGTCAGTAAGAGTGTCCATGATTGAGTCTTTGAATTAAGAGATTGAGATAAAACTGTCCAGTTTGAGTGTTTGTTGCAGCTCGTTTCAGTCGCTAGCTGCAGTGAACTGAAAAGATGAGCGACCCAGGGATGTATGTGCTTTGGGGACCTTTAACAGAACGTGACTGGCAGAGCGGGTGTTGTATGTGGAGGATGAGGGCTGCAGTAGAGCTCTCAAATACGGGGTAGTGAGGCCTAAGAGGGTTTTATAAATAACCATCAACCAGTGGGTCTTGTGACGGGTATAGAGATGACCAGTTTACAGATGAGTATAGAGTGCAGTGATGTGTCCTATAAGGAGCATTGGTGGCAAATCTGATGGCCGAATGGTAAAGAACCATTCGGCCATCGAGAGCTCCCTTACCTGCCAATCTTTAAATTATGTCTCCACAATCTAGCATTGGTAGGATGGTCATCTGAATCAGGGTTAGTTTGGCAGCTGGGATGAAAGAGGAGCGATTATGATAGAGGAAACCAAGTCTAGATTTAACTTTAGCCTGCAGCTTTGATATGTGCTGAGAGAAGGACAGTGCACTGTCTAGCCATACTCCCAAGTACTTGTATGAGGTGACTACCTCAAGCTCTAAACCCTCAGAGATAGTAATCACACCTGTGGGGAGAGGGACATTCTTCTTACCAAACCACATGACCTTTGTTTTGGAGGGGTTCAGAATTAGGTTAAGGGTAAAGAAAGCTTTGTTGGAGAGCATTTAACACAAAATCCGGGGAGGGGCCAGCTGAGTATAAGACTATCATCTGCATATAAATGGATGAGAGAGCTTCCTACTGCCCGAGCTGTTTTTGATGTAAATTGGAAAAAACGCGTGGGGCCTAGGATTGAGCCTTGGGGTACTCCCTTGGTGACCGGCAGTGGCTGAGAAAGAAGATGTTCTGACGTTATAGACTGCACTCTTTGAGAGAGGTAGTTAGCAAACCAGGCCAAAGACCCCTCAGAGACACCAATACTCCTTAGCCGGCCCACAAGAATGGAATGGTCTACCGTATCAAAAGCTTGGCCAAGTCAATAAAAATAGCAGCACAACATTGCTTAGAATCAAGCAATGGTGACATCATTGAGGACCTTTAAGGTTGCAGTGACACATCCATAACCTGAGCGGAAACCAGATTGCATAGCAGAGAGAATACTATAGACATCAAGTCAGTCAGTCAGTTGATTATTGACAATTCTTACAACATTTTGATAAACAGGTCAAAATAGAAATAGGTCTATAACAGTTAGGATCTGCTTGATCTCACCCTTTAAATAAAGGACGAACCTTGGCTGCCTTCCAAGCAATGGGAACCTCACCAGAAAGGAGAGACAGGTTAAAAAGGTTGGAGATAGGCTTGGCGATGATAGGGGCAGCAACCTTAAAGAAGAAAAGGTCTAAACCATCTGACCCAGATGTTTTTTTGGGGTCAAGTTTAAGGAGCTCCTTTAGCACCACGGACCCAGTGACTGCCTGCAGGGAGAAACTTTGTAGCGGGGCAGGGGAAAAAAGAGGGAGAAGCATCGGGTAGAGTCGCATTAGAAGGGGTGGGAGATGAGGAAATGTTGGACGGGCAAGGAGGCATGGCTGAGTCAAACAGGGATCCTGACTTAATGAAGTGGTGATTAAAGAGCTCAGCCATGTGCTTCTTGTCAGTAACAACCACATCATCAACATTAAGGGACATGGGCAGCTGTGAGGAGGAGGGTTTATTCTCCAGGTCTTTAACCGTTTTCCAGAACTTTTTGGGGTTAGACCCACAGAGAGAGAACTGCTCCTTAAAGTAACTAACTTTGGCCTTCCGGGTAGCCTGAGTGCACTTATTTCTCATTTGCCTGAACATGCATGTGCCGAGCCTTTCACCAAATGCAATTCTTGAGGTGGAGTAACTTTGCATGATCACGGTCGAACCAGGGGCCGAACCTTCATGTTTGTTAACAATACCACTGAAAATATCAAAAAAGAAGGTCCAAACATCTACGACAGAGGGGATCAAGCTGATTCTATACCATCTTACAATAATAATAATATTAATACAACTATTAATAATAAGTTACATTTACTGATAAAAATGTACTCTAAATTTGACCGCCAAGATACTTTGTTAAATTCCGCCATTCCTGGAATGTGGTCCTCAAGAGTTTGCCGGTGATTTGGTAGTCCCCGGAATGGAAAAGTTTGGGAACCGCTGATCTACACAATGTTCCCATCAAGGAAACAAGAGACCTACTGTAAACATGATTGGTGTCCATGGGCTGGAAGTGTGTGGAAGTGATACCATAGTGTTAGAGAGGGGTTGAATGAGTGGCTTACCAAAGTAGTGAGGAGGAGTTCACCAACTGGGAAGCCTTCAGTGTTCGTGCCCTGTACAAAACAAACAGGGTGTGGTAAGGTAATTTAATTTCTGCAGAGCACATTGGAGTAGGATTGTATTGCATTGGCAGGCAGAGTGGTCTTTCAATAATCCCTTTGGCGAGATGTGCTATTGAGATCAAAGAACAGATGTGTGTAGCCACGTGTGCACATTTATTTCTAATCCTTGCCAATTAGTGAGTTACGTGCACAGTTATAGCACATTTTCAGTCAGCAAACAGGTTTTGACAAGAAAAACCCTGGAAAAGTCATGGGTGTGTGCATCAACTGTATGTGTGCTAGGTAAGGCTACAAAATAATGACAGACCAACTAGTTAGCCAATTCAACACCTATTGTGTAGACTGGATAGTTCTCGGTAGTTAACTATTATCATGTATTAATGGAATTGTCATGTCCAATGTCCTAAATACGCCACCATAACTACAAATGGCGACACACAGTTGATCAACGGGCGCGTTAATAAATCAATGGTTACTCCGGCTGTAAAAGTCTCTGACACCATTGGAAAGCTGGGATTCCCCTCTGTTCAACATTGGGCATGTCATTCTGACAACTTTAAAATGTATTCTTAGATAATCCTAATGGAGAATTTAGTAATGTCTCCCATGCTGTCAATAGATCTCCCCTGAAAGGATGTTATCAATAAACAGCTCCCTTGCTTTGAAGTAGGCTACTTTAGCCATTTGATTTAAAAACAAATATGGCAAGACCTGAACATGGTGGTCTAGCAATGTTCAACAACCAATTTGACAGAGCTTGAAAAAAAATGTTTTAAGAATAATGGGCAAATGTTGACAATACAGTGTGGAAAGCTCTTAAGAGACTTACCCAGAAAGACTCACAGCTGTAATTGCTGCCAAACGTGCTTCTACAAAGTATTGACTCAGGGGATATGAATACTTATATAAATGAGATTTCTGTATTTAATTTTCAATACATTTGCAAACATATCTAAAAACATGTTTTCATGGGGTATTGCGTATAGATTGATGAGGAAAATAATTGATTTCATCCATTTAGAATTTAGGTTGTAACAAAATTTAGAACAAGTCAAGGGGTGTGAATACTTTCTGATGGCACTGTAACAGGCCTAATAACACATTTTATTTTGTAAAGTGGTGCCTTGCATCATACAACAATTTTCAGTTACCTTTTTGACCCAAAGTGTTACAAACACCCCAAAAAATGTGGAGTACAAAAATGTATGCCAAGCCCTGGTAAAATTATATAATTATGCAACAAACGTTGGATAATTTTCATTGTGGGGTGTGTTTCTTACATGGTTCCATGTGCGCTCCAGCCTAGGCTGAGGGGGGGCTGCGTAGTGTCTGTGCAGTGGGACAGCAGTGTGAGATAGCGGGGAATCATCACCTGCTGGCCCAGCTTACTGTTTAGTGACAGCTGGGCGTTGAAGCTGTAGCGCTTCAGGTGCAAGATAAGAACTCTACATGGGGGGGAAACAACAGAAAGGAATGGATTTAGGGTTCTGGTGAACCTCATACCACTTCTCATTCACTTCAACATCAGGTCACTGTTGTAGACAAACAGGCATACCTGGGGAGTCGGCTGAATTTATGAGTCACTGTCGCCGCTTTCCTGCTGCACTTTTCACAAGAATACTCGATTTCCTCCATCTGGAACACACATCAACACGCATTCAACTCATCCACTTCCTATTAGGATACTAGGTTAACTGTTTCATTGCATTTAGTGCAGGGGGGGGTGGGGTTCAAACCCTGTTTGCCTCGAGGGCCACATTCGTTCTTCAACGAGGTCCGGAGAGCCACATTGAAAACTAGTTACATTTCCTTGGCGTCAAAATTTGCGAAAAAAAATGATCCTTTATCCTTCATTTTTGGAATTTGATGCTCCCGACTGTCTAGCTTTCATTTCGGTGATTATTAGTGAGCTGGACACAGTCAAGAAACGGTGACTGTAGCTCCATTATTTCTTCACAGTTTCGATTTGCTTTTAGTCATTTTAAAAGTATTTTGAGTATATCCCTCCCACCCAATTTGTTGTGTTTGGTTTTTGATATAAAAGTTGGTCACCCATGCTTTAGTGAGTTGACATTGGGGCTGTTACGGTGACCCTATTACTGCCACACCGGCGGTCACGAGTCATGAAGGCAGTCACAGTAATTGGGAGTCTCCAAGCGCTGATGCTGCTGATAGCAAGTTTGGCAGGCTACTAATGACTAACTGCCTTGTACTCAGCACTCAATGCAAATGTAAAAGAAAATCTAATCAAACACTTCATGAGAGCATGTTGCGCAACATTTCTATAGGCTATGAAATTGCGTGCGAAAACAGAGTGATGGCCTCTACTTAAAAGAGGATCCCATCAGCTTTCTATAGGCTAGGCCTACTATATTTATATCTCAACTTTCTTAATATTAAGCACATTGCTCGTCTTTACAAGTATAGCCTACCTGGCTGGCATGAAAATGAACCATGGGAAAAAGAGTCCTCCATTTGCTATTTAAGTGCATAGATGTATTTTTCCCCCTGCCCCTGTTTTGAGACAGGTGCATGATAATGGTCCATTCTAAATCAAATTTCACATTTTATTTAGTATATGTAAAGACAAGATTAAATCAAGAATAGTCTGATGGGTGACAAAATTAGTCGATCACTTGTGAATAATATATTATCACTTGTGAATGATGCCCAGCGTAAGGCAAGAAACAATGCATACCTTTTTTTGCGACTTCTTTAAATCATAGTCCCACACCTCATATAGCCTAGCCCATAGACCTATATGTTTGGTAAGGTTTGTATCACAACTAAAGTGACCAAATAACTTATTAAAATTAAGCACATTAATCTGCTTTACAAGGGGCATAGAGCCTAACTGGCATATATAAGCGGCCCGCGAGTTTCAAGTTTGGGGACGATAATTTACCATAAAAGTGTACCTTTATAATAAAAGCATTACTCGCATAATCACATTTGTGGTCACTTTTGATAGTGTTTTCCCGCTAATGGAACATTCGCGCTTATAGCCTACTGCTTGCTGCGCTTATAAATGTGAAGAAATAAACTATTAGGCTATCACATTTTAAGCTAAACATTCTGATCTGTTGCATCAGCCTCATTGTGTAAAAATATTGTTATGCTAGTGGTTGTATTAATTTGGGATCTATCGCATCCCACAAGTGTCCCAGACAATGTTGTGAATATTTATTTCTTGCACAGAATATAATAGGTCAAGTTCTGTACTATAAGAGATGGTAGATCGACATAGGCTAGTGCTTTTGCTATTTGTTAGTCCTACTCATCTTGTTGGCTGACAAATGTAGACAGTTCTTCCAATAGCTTTAATATGAACCTCGGAATTGTATAGACCCGATCACATGACGGAGATCCATGTGAGTGAGAGGTGCTTCAGAGCACACAGGGAGAAGGAAATTCAAATGATTATATTCAGCCCAAGGGCACAACGGCCACTGGCCGCAAAAGGCATGGATTTCTTTAGGGGGCAATACGGCCAAACAAAGGGGATACCGCTGGGAAATCTAAGGCATTATCAAGTGCTTGTCAAATTGTGAATAAGAGACTGATGAAGTGTGAACAGCCTGCACAAAAAACAAAGCAGAGCTCATGCCTTTCATGTGACTTTTTTCAAATCATCATTAGAGTCGCATCATGCAGCCTTAGAATGTCTAAAAAATATAAACATAGAGCCCAACGTTTGTAGAACAACTAAAGTTACATAAATAACTAAATTAAGCTTATAGGAGTACCTGTTTCTTTAACCGCTCAACATAGAATGTGCGCACTCCCACAAACCGGTTTGGAGAAAATTTCAGCTTTGTTCAATTGTATTCTTCATACTATAAAACATTATAAAATAATGGCACGGAATTCTAAGAAAATGTCTGCTAAATGAGATAGCCCACGGCCATATGGCAAAGCCAGATAAGGACAACACAGAGTGTGCTATTCTGTTCTTCTGAAATGGACTACATTTTCTTCATATCATGTTTCTTTAGACCAGTCTAAAATAAATAATGGATTTATTGTGAAAGTGAAGCCCATGTTACATGAATTTATTAGACTTTTTAAAATGTAGATGTTCCAAAGGTCTGCATCAGTGGCTTGTAGGCTGTGTGTGGAAGCCAGGAGATGCTAAATGTGTTCATGTTAATTAACGGTCAATTACCGTGAGACTGGCAGTTAATTGCTTGACAATGCCCAGCTGACGAAATTTCATGACCGCCACAGCCCTAGTCGATACACAGTATATTTGGACAGGGAGCTAGTCTGGTGGTTTTTGGGGACAGTGGACACGCACCCTGAAGAAGAGGTCCAGAGAGTCCTGGATGGACCGGAGAGGGATGGTCTTCTTCCTGCGAGGCAGGTCAATGGACAGGTCGTTGAACTGCTCCCGCTTGGTCACTACTTCTCCACAGCTGAAACCACACAATAGCACAACCTTTTTTCATGATTTGTTGTTAATAACATGACATTCAGTCAGTCTTTATGACAACTTCATATGCTTAGGAAAGGTAATACCATAAAAGCTAAAGGAAAGGACTCTTAAAAGCTAAATCTAGGATGTCTAATACACATCCATTATTTTATTTTCCATCAGGGAAGAGATGTACCACCCAGAAATCCACAGTCTGAGAAGGTGATGATTCACTCACCCTTTGCAGGTGATGGTGTGCTGCACCTCAAACTCCATGTTGACCACCACGGGGCAGGTGTAGGTGTGTGAGGTGTCCGCCTCCTCCCCAGGCCTGACCGCGACCGCCTGCTGGGAGGCCTCGTCCCATGCCGCCGAGTCGCTCTTCCAGCTCTTGTTCACCTTCTCCATGTCCTCCTTAAGCTGGTCCAGGCACTGGCTCAGGAACTCATGGGCGTCCTGGGGGGGGGGGGGGGGGGTGTAAGTATACAGAGCTACAAAAGAGCCAAAATGGTTGTGGTGCAAATATTCTAGGTCTTACGTTCTGCATGTATCCAGAGAAGCGCTCGGCTGTGGAGGAGATGGAACTCTTCACTCTCCTCAGCAGGTCTTTCTTTACCTCGGGGCATGAGATGTCCTTCTTGGCCAGCAAGTGGGCAAAGCGTCTGCACACACAACAGAGAGGAGGGTCAGTGAGGGTGCAGGGCAGGTACAAGTCAGCTGAGCAGTTAAGAGAAATATTGAGTCATAGACATGAAATCACTAAGCCACCTAAACAAAAACAGCTTTTAAAAGGGTGCGTTAAAGTGGAAATATTCTCAACAGTGTTTAATAGAAGGAGAAATAAGATGATAACAGTTGAGGAATTTATTGAACGAGTGACAGTTTCCTATATCCAGTTCTGGGGTTAGCTGAAGAGTCATCCTGTGTAGCTTGCAATGCCAGGGTTGTGGGTTCGATTCCCATAGGGGACCAGTACAAAAATGTGTGCACTCACTCCTGTAAGTCGCTCTGGATAAGAGCATCTGCTAAATGACTAAAATCTAAAACAAAGGGTGACTGCAGTAACAGTAGGCTACCTGAGTAGGGCGTTGGCGGGGACCTTCTTCCATGGGATTCCCTGCTTCAGCAGGTCATTGGAGAACGACGGCAGGCTGAAGAGAGACTGCAGGATGGCGTTCATGTAACACGTGTTGCCCAGGTTGGAGAATCTGCAGCAAAGAGGTTAGAGAAAGATGGAGTTATACTTACAGTTATGTACCACAACCACTGGTGAAAAGACATGTTTTAAACTGAAAGTATCTGCTTCGGCACATTAGGGCTGTAAGCGACAACAAAAAAATCTTTGTTGACCGAAATGTCTTCTTTCGACCAATCAATTAGCTGACATTCTTGTGTGTGTATTTTTTTCATTTAGACACACCCTGTGTGTTTTAATAAAATCAACTATATGTATTAAGCTTTGATGCTTTAAATTCTTAAGAGTCTATGCCGTTGGGGGGTGGGGGGGATGGGTTCAAAGGTGACATATGGAATTGTTTTGAGATGGTCATACTATGGATCATTTAGCCATTTGATTATAGAATATCAAGGACCCCTTTAGATATCCCGATTTTTTATGTTTTTAATATAAAAACATACTACTATAACCCAGAGAACTACATTGAGTAACATCCATAAAATGGCAAAAAAGACATTCAAAATAAAATCAGAAACAAGGTTTTGAAGTGTTTGTCCTATATCTGGGAGATAAGAAAGCTCATGATATAACAGTGCCTTCAAAAAGGATTCAGAACCCTTGACTTTTTCCATGTTAGGTTACAGCCTTATTTTAAAATATATTAAACAGTTTTTTCCCCCCATCAATCGAGACACAATATCCCATAATGACAAAGCAATAACAGGTTTTAGAAATGTTTGCCAATTTAGTAAAAAAAACAAAAAACGGAAATATCACATTTACATAAGTATTCAGACCATTTACTTAGTATTTTGTTGAAGCACCTTTGGCAGCGACTACAGCCTCGATTCTTTTTGGATATGACGCTACAAGCATGGCACACTTGCATTTTGGTAGTTTCTCCCATTTGTCTCTGCAGATCCTCTCAAGCTCTGTCAGGTTGGATGGGGAGTGTCGCTGCACAGCTATTTTCAGGTCTCTCCAGAGATGTTCGATCGGGTTCAAGTCCGGACTCTGGCTTGGCCACTCAAGGACATCGAGACTTGTCCCGAAGCCACTCCTGCGTTGTCTTGGCTGTGTGGTAAGGGTCGTTGTCATGTTGGAAGGTGAACCTTCACTCCAGGTTTCATTGAGGATCTCTGTGCTCCGTTCATGTTTGTCTCGCTCCTGACTAGTCTCCCAGTCCCTGCCGCTGAAAAACATCCCCACAGAATGATGCTGCCACCACCATGCTTCACCATAGGGATGGTGCCAGGTTTCTTCCAGATGTGACGCTTGGAATTCAGGCCAAAGAGTTCAATCTTGGTTTCATCAGACCAGAGATTTTTGGCAAACTCCAAGCAGGCTGTCATGTGCCTTTTACTGAGGCGTGGCTTGTCTGGCCACTCTACCATAAAGGCCTGATTGGTGGTATGCTGTAGAGATGGTTGTCCTTCTGGTAGGTTCAACCATCACCACTGAGGAACTCTAGAGCTCTGTCAGAGACCATTGAGTTCTTAGTCACCTCCCTGACCAAAGCCCTTCTCCCCCGATTGCTCAGTTTGGCCGGGTGGCCAGCTCTAGGAAGAGTCTTGATGGTACCAAACTTCTTCCATTTAAGAATGATGGAGGCCTCTGTTCTTGGGGACCTTCAATGCTGCAGACATTTTTTGGTAACGCAGACATTTGTTGGTAACATTCCCCAGATCTGTGCCTCAACACAATCTTGTCTCGGTGCTTTAAGGACAATTCCTTTGACCTCATGGCTTGGTTTTTGCTCCGACATGCACTGTCAACTGTGGGATCTTATATAGAAAGGTGTGTGCCTTTCCAAATCATGTCCAATCAATTGAATTTACCACAGGTGGACTCCAATCAATTTGAAGAAACATCTCAAGGATGATCAATGGAAACAGGATGCACCGGAGCTCAATTTCGAGTCTCATAGCAAAGGGTCTGAATACTTATGTAAATAAGGTTTGTTGTTTATTTTTAAGACATTTACAACAACAAAAAAGACATCTTTTGCTTTCATTATAGGGTATTGTGTGTAGATCTGAGGAATTATTTTAATTTACTCCCTTTTAGAACAAGGCTGTAATGTAACAAAACATTTTGAAAACTAATACTTTCCAAAGGCACTTTAAAAAAAATATATTATTATTTTACACATATTAAACATATTTTTGTGGTAGGTAACAAAAACAACCTTCATACTTACATTCATTTTTTTTAATACTGGTGCTGGTTACCTTCAGACAAGTCCCGTGACACTTGGGGTCATAAAGCAAAACAGAGAATCTCACCTTTCCACAGTGGGGTCACAGTTTGTAGCCTGAACGGTTCGGACGCTACAAACAGAAGTTGGCACATCGACACTATGGACTTCAGACGAGTCCCCTGACACTTGTCTGTGGTCGTAGAGCAAAACAGAGACCGCCATCGTGTTCGTTTGAGTCTACCCTTTCCACAGTGGTCTAGTTAGGATGCTACAGATGTTTGTCTCGTGGTCTGACAAACACTGCTCTAGCTATGCCACCTTTCACTGCAGATGTGGAAGGGCGACATTGGCGGATTGAGACTGATCCAATGCAAAAATAGATATCGCTAGGTTAAACTGACAGATTTTGATGGGGATTGTATTACGTTACTTAGACTGACCGGTGCGTCAAATCGAGTCTACAGGGGTTAAGCGCACTCTGATGAAATAAGTCAAATGACTTAAGAGGGAGCCAGAGAACATGATCGCCAGAATAATAAAATCTTAACCTGAACCTTACCATCCTCCTCCCATTTCTGCTGGCTTTCGCAGACTCTGCCGTTACTCTCCCGAAGTTGCCAGTAATAGCCTACATGAGGAGTCGGCACCATTATCATGTGGAATGCCAATCTATTTTAAGATTTCTACCAATCTGCGTGCCAGTTCTTTCATGGAACAGTTTAATTTAATTTATAATGTCTTCGTATCTCAATCATTGTCATGTGGTTAATCAAACTTGTAACCAAATGAAAATTATACAAACCTAAAAAGTTACTTATACTGCCAACTACGTAAAAACAATTGCCTACATACGCCAACAAATAAAAACAGTGCAGCCTGCAGGTTGAAAATATCCTGATAGGAATAAATCACATTGGCTACCCATGGCCTGTCTGCAACAAACTTTAAACATTGTATCAACTATTAACTTGGGTCTGACCCAAAGCACATGCTAGCAAAATTGCGTAAGATATTCTGGGCCTTCCGAGTTTCCCGTGCCAGTGAGCTCGGGACAGACACAGCTGTAAGCTCTTTGCATAAGGGATAAGAAATAATCAGGTAGGCCTATTTTATGACACTTCCACTGGATCAGATCATTATATTTTTTCCTTTAATGCTGAGTGGTTATTGAAAAAGGAGAGAGCTGGAAAGATTTTTTCAAATAAACTCAGCAAAAAGAGAAACGTCCCCTTTTCAGGACCCTGTCTTTCAAAGATAATTCGTAAAAATCCTAATAACTTCCCAGATCTTCATTGTAAAGGGTTTAAACACTGTTTGCCATGCTTGTTCAATTTACCATAAACAATTAATGAACATGCACCTGTGGAACGGTCATTAAGACAAACAGCTTACAGACGGTAGACAATTAAAGGTCACAGTTATGAAAACTTAGGACACTAAAGAGGCCTTTCTACTGACTCTGAAAAACACCAAAAGAAAGATGCCCAGGGTCCCTGCTCATCTGCATGAACGTGGCTTAGGCATGCTGCAAGGAGGCATGAGGACTGCAGATGTGGCCAGGGCAATAAACTGCAATGTCCGTACTGTGAGACGCCTAAGACAGCGCTACAGGGAGACAGGACGGACAGCTGATCGTCCTCGCAGTGGCAGACCACGTGTAACACCACCTGCACAGGATCGGAACATCACACCTACGGAACAGGTACAGGATGTCAACAACAACTGCCGGGGTTACATCAGGAACGCACAATCCCTCCATCAGTGCTCAGACTGTCCGCAACAGGCTGAGAGAGGCTGGACTGAGGGCTTGTAGGCCTGTTGTAAGGCAGGCCCTCACCAGGCATCACCGGCAACAACGTCGCCTATGGGCACAAATCCACCATCGCTGGACCAGACAGGACTGGCAAAAAGTGCTCTTCACTGATGAGTCGCGGTTTTGTCTCACCAGGGGTGATAGTCGGATTTGCGTTTATCATCGAAGGAATGAGCGTTACACCGAGGCCTGTACTCTGGAGCGGGATCGATTTGGAGGTGGAGGGTCCGTCATGGTCTGGTGTGTCACAGCAGCATCGGACTGAGCTTGTTGTCATTGCAGGCAATCTCAACGCTGTGCGTTACAGGGAAGACATCCTCCTCCCTCATGTGGTACCCTTCCTGCAGGCTCATACTGACATGAGCCTCCAGCATGACAATGCCACCAGCCATACTGCTCATTCTGTGCGTGATTTCCTGCAAGACAGGAATGTCAGTGTTCTGCCATGGCCAGCGAAGAGCCCGGATCTCAATCCCATTGAGCAGGCCTGGGATTGTTGGGTGAGGGCCATTCCCCCCAGAAACTTGCAGGTGCCTTGGTGGAAGAGTAGGGTAACATCTCACAGCAAGAACTGGAAAATGTGGTGCAGTCCATGAGGAGATGCACTGCAGTACTTAATGCAGCTAGTGGTACACCAGACACTGACTTACTTTTGATTTTGACAAGATTCAACAACGGAGACATAAACTGAACCAGTTCCACATACATGTGACTAACAGAAATGGAATAATGTGTCCCTGAACAAAGGAGGGGGCTTTGTTCAGGGACACATTATTCAATTTCTGTTAGTCGCACGTCTGTGGAACTGGTTCAGTTTATGTCTCCGTTGTTGAATCTTGTTATGTTCAGACAAATATTTACACATGTTAAGTTTGCTGAAAATAAACACAGTTGATAGTGAGAGGACGTTTCTTTTTTTGCTGAGTTTACATAGAGGAACTATTGTCATTCTCAATAGATATAAAAACAGACTGCTTGCTGTTCGAGGTTGAGAAAACATTACTTTGAGAAGCTCCACAGCTCATTAGTGGTGGTGCATTAAGTCAATCAGAAATACTATCAGATCCCCAAATGGGCATATTTATGCGCCAAAATGTGCGCGCAGGCCAGGTAGCCTATAGGCCTACTTCCATACGTAATCAGGTGCGCGTGCTTACTAAAAATTGACAGGAGCGCTCAAAACAAAAGACTAACTAAATTGACAAAACTCGTAAAAGGAATGAAATAAACCCAAACTTGTTTCTCACAAGTGTAGCATAGGTTGTGCTCTCTGCAAACAATGTGTCCCCTCCGACAATGAGAACAGTAAAAGACTGGAATACTAATATATTTCATGCATTAACAGAAATTACCATAACCAAACAAACATTGTAGATGAAAAAATATAGGAATTAACTGCAAATGTACTACTGGTGATTTATGTAATGGAGAATTGATAGACACTAACGCAAACAATTCACACAATGAAGTTAAGAACCAATGAATGTACACAAATTGTCAGGAGAGCGCATACAGTGGGGGAAAAAAGTATTTGATCCCCTGCTGATTTTGTACGTTTGCCCACTGACAAAGAAATGATCAGTCTATAATTTTAATGGTAGGTTTATTTGAACAGTGAGAGACACTATAACAACAAAAATATCCAGAAAAACGCATGTCAGAAATGTTATAAATTGATTTGCATTTTAATGAGGGAAATAAGTATTTGACCCCCTCTCAATCAGAAAGATTTCTGGCTCCCAGGTGTCTTTTATACAGGTAACGAGCTGAAGGGAGTGCTCCTAACCACAGCTTGTTACCTGTAAAAAAGACACCTGTCCACAGAAGCAATCAATCAGATTCCAAACTCTCCACCATGGCCAAGACCAAAGAGCTCTCCAAGGATGTCAGGGACAAGATTGTAGACCTACACAAGGCTGGAATGGGCTACAAGACCATCGCCAAGCAGCTTGGTGAGAAGGTGACAACAGTTGGTGCGATTATTCGCAAATGGAAGAAACACAAAAGAACTGTCAATATCCCTCGGCCTGGGGCTCCATGCAAGATCTCACCTCGTGGAGTTGCAATGATCATGAGAACGGTGAGGAATCAGCCCAGAACTATACGGGAGGATCTTGTCAATGATCTCAAGGCAGCAGGGACCATAGTCACCAAGAAAACAATTGGTAACACACTACGTCGTGAAGGACTGAAATCCTGCAGCGCCCACAAGGTCCCCCTGCTCAAGAATACATATACATGCCCGTCTGAAGTTTGCCAATGAACATCTGAATGACTCAGAGGACAACTGGTGAAAGTGCTGTGGTCAGATGAGACCAAAATGGAGCTCTTTGACATCAACTCAACTCGCCGTGTTTGGAGGAGGAGGAATGCTGCCTATGACCCCAAGAACACCATCTCCACCGTCAAACATGGTGGAAACATTATGCTTTGGGGGTGTTTTACTGCTAAGGGGACAGGACAATTTCACCGCATCAAAGGGACGATGGACGGGGCCATGTACCGTCAAATCTTGGGTGAGAATCTCCTTCCCTCAGCCAGGGCATTGAAAATGGGTCGTGGATGGGTATTCCAGCATGGCAATGACCCAAAACACACAGCCAAGGCAACAAAGGAGTGGCTCAAGAAGAAGCACATTAAGGTCCTGGAGTGGCCTAGCCAGTCTCCAGACCTTAATCCCATAGAAAATCTGTGGTGGGAGCTGAAGGTTCGAGTTGCCAAACGTCAGCCTCGAAACCTTAATGACTTTCTAGAAGATCTGCAAAGAGGAGTGGGACAAAATCCCTCCTGAGATGTGCGCAAACCTGGTGGCCAACTACAAGAAACGTCTGACCTCTGTGATTGCCAACAAGGGTTTTGCCACCAAGTACTAAGTCATGTTTTGCAGAGGGGTCAAATACTTATTTCCCTCATTAAAATGCAAATCATTTTATAACATTTTTGACATGCGTTTTTTGTTGTTATTTTGTCTCTCACTGTTCAAATAAATCTACTATTAAAATTATAGACTGATCATTTCTTTGTAAGTGGGCAAACGTACAAAATCAGCAGGGGGTCAAATACTTTTTTCTCCCACTGTATTCTGGAGAGAGACGTGCATCTTAGCCACACTCCCCTTCTTCTTGGACTGTGCCATCCACGCAGCCTCCACAATGGATTAGTCTCGGCCTCCATAATGGATTAGTTCACAGAGATGGGTGTGAATAGGACTGGCGTCTCATGTTCCTTAAATTGTATTTGCAACTGCTTGACAAAAAAAATCTTGGTTGACCAACAGCCTATCGACCAAACAATTGACTAATTGGGGTCAGCCGAATGGCAAATTCATAACGAGCATTAACAGATATAGTAAATCACACATTACTGGTAGGTGGGCAGAACTAGAAAAGCCCCTCATTGACTCCGGAAGTTAACTTTAGAATCATCAGTATAACCCTGGGATGTCTCCTTACCCTTGCAGTGGAGGCTGGGGTTGGGCCAGAGTGGATGGTCTCGGCTTGTTCCAGCCACCATAGTCCAGCATGGGGCGCACTTTCTTGAAGGGGGTCGAGTGATTGGGTAACATGAGACTTCTCTTAGCCGAGGTGGTCTGGGATGTACTGGATGGCCTGTGGAGGGAACGACAAAGAAGAAGTCAAGGTGCGGCAGCATCTTAACGATGCATAAGAATGTTTTCTTAACATCCATGGGACAACCTGGTTAAATTAAGGTGCAAAAAAAAAAGATCTCTTACCGGTCTAGGAAAGAGTGACTCGTGGAGTAGTCTTTGGTCACCGATCGGCTGCCGTAGAATGACGTGGGCTGAAGTGGCGCTGGAACCAGTAAAACTGGTGGGAAAGGTAGACAGTTATCACAGGGCGACTAGAGACGGCACAGTTCTAGTCTGGAGGAGGTCATCTCAATATGACGAGGGCTTACCAGAGCAGCGGTTCTCCTCTACCTGTTTCAGCTTGTCTTTGCAGCTCAGCAGAAACTTCCTGGAGGGGTCCGACATGGTCTTGTTGTTGCTGAGATACAAGAAACAGTTTAGATTCACTGGTGCACAACTCTGCCCTACAAAGGCAAAGTGCAGTAACAGCAAATTTGGTCAAAAAGTTTTGATCTGTTGTAATGGCAGTTTCCCCTTTACGCTAAACCGGTGCTGCTAAATCATGGGCGACTGTAAAAACACCTACCCCCTCACCCCCACTCGCTACACTCCCAGGCCGCCATGGACATAAGCCTAAATGGACAGGAAGGGAGGTGAAATCAAACTTTTGCTTGGTAAAGTAACATTGTCGTTGTCATACCTGGATGAGTCATTCTCCTTGGGGTAGTCCTTAGTCAGGTCGCTGTCAGAGGTGAGGTGTCTCTTCCTCTTCTCAATCCTGAAGGGGCAAAAGATGGTTCTGAAGATGACGAATATGAAGTACACATTTTGAAATGTCCCTTTAAGAGTGGTTATGAGACCAATGCACACATGAAGACTAAAGCCTCTGTCAAATGAAGAAATGCAATCTCAGGAGAAAGGCTAGCGAGACAAGAGAGTGGTGGAAGAGGTGCGTTGGGATTCTCTACCCCCCACCCAGAAGTCTGCACTTGTTCACTCCCCCTTGTGAATTTAAAAGTCCAATCCAGTTAAATAAATAAGGGGGGAAAATATGAGTGGAGAGTCAGGACGCAGCTAGTGTGTGATGCTTTATCTACCTGGATGGCCTGGCTTGCCTACCTGTTCTCAGACAGCCCACTGCGGGAAGGTGTGGAGGTGACTCTGCTGGGACTGCTCAGGGGTTTGCGGGGCATCGTCTCCTCCCTGTTGTCCACACTGGGTCGCCTGGGTGTTGTCTGAAACAAGAGTCAGAGTTAAATAAGTCATCTTTTCAGAAAAGCAAAAAGCAGGAACAGTATGTTTGTAAATGACAGGTACTTTCTTACAGCAACTCTTTACCTGTCGTTCTCCTCCAGGTGGGCTAATCTCGTTCTTTACGGATCGATTCCCGAGCACACTGAAGCTTGCACTTCCCTGTGATGTCTTTAGAACTACAAGAAAACAACACTTGTCTAACAGAAGGACACCAGTTCCACAGTAAATCATGCAAATTCGTAGAAACAGTTAATGATCTACAAGTTCCAATAGATTGTTACCTGTTGGTTTTCCCTGCTTCAACTTCTCAAGGTATTCTTTCATTTTCTCAGCCACAGCAGTTGGAATTCTCTCAAGGGTGACTACACTGCCATCCTTAAGAGACACCACAATTCGTCTCATAGTGTGCATGGACTGCATCATGACATTCTTCACATTATGGTTGAGCTGAAAGCATAGACATAGTATATGTTCATTATATATATCAAGCCGATTCGATACATGGGCTCCGATTAGGAATGTTAAGTTTCAACGAGACGCATCAAAGATAAAACTGCATCGGTCCGAGAGACCCCAAACGATCCAAAAGTAGCATGCATATTTGAGATTGTTCAAAGGAGCCACCCTTTGCCTTGATGACAGCTTTGCACACCCTTGGCATTCTCTCAACCAGCTTCATGAGGTGGTCACCTGGAATGCATTTCAATTAACAGGTGTGCCTTGTTAAAAGTTAATTTGTGGAATTTCTTTCTTTCTTAATGCGTTTGAGCCAATCAGTTGTGTTGTGAAAAGGTAGGGGTGGTATACAGAAGATAGCCCTATTTGGTAAAAGACCAAGTCCATTTTATGGCAAGAACAGCTCAAACAAGCAAAGTGAAATGACAGTCCATCATTACTTTAAGACATGAAGGTCTGTCAATCTGGAAAATTACACAAACTTTGAAAGTTTCTTCAAGTGCAGTTGCAAAAACCATCAAGTGCTATGATGAAACTGCCTCTCATGAAGACCACCACAGGAAAGGAAGACCCAGAGTTATCTCTGCTGCAGAGGATAAGTTCATTAGAGTTAACTGCACCTCAGATTTCCGCCCAAATAAATGCTTCACAGAGTTCAAGTAGCAGACATCTCAACATCAACTGTTCAGAGGAGACTGCGTGAATCAGGCCTTCATGGTAAAATTGCTGCAAAGAAACCACTACTAAAGGACACCAATAAGAAGAAGGGACTCACTTGCTTGGGCCAAGAAATTAGCAATGGACATTAGACAGGAGTAAATCTCTAATTTAGTCTGAGGAGTCTAAATTAGATTTTTTGTTCCAACCACCATGTCTTTGTGAGATGCAGAGTAGGTGAACGGATGATCTAGGCATGTGTGGTTCCCACCGTGAAACATGGAGGAGGTGCGATGGTGCTTTGCTGGTGACACTGTCTGTGATTTATTTAGAATTCAAGGCACTTAACCAGCATGGCTACCATAGCATTCTGCAGTGATATGCCATCCCATCTGGTTTGAACTTAGTGGGACTATCATTTGTTTTTCAACAGGACAATGACCCAACACACCTCCAGGCTGTGTAAGGGCAAGTTGACCAAGAAGGAGAGTGATGGAGTGCTGCATCAGATGACCTGGCTTCCACAATCACCTGACCTCAACCCAATTGGGATGGTTTGGGATGAGTCGGACCACAGAGTGAAGGAAAAGCAGCAGTGAAGGAAAAGCAGCCAACAAGTGCTCAGCATATGTGGGAACTCCTTCAAGACTGTTGGAAAAGCATTCCAGGTGAAGCTGGTTAAGAGAATGCCAAGAGTGTGCAAAGCTGTCATTCAAGGAAAAGGGTGGCTATTTGAATAATCTCAAATACAAAATATATATTGATTTGTTTAACACTTTTTTGGTTACTACAGGATTCCATATGTATATTTTTTAATTTAACATTTTAAACCCTCTTTGGGCTAGGGGCAGTATTTTCACGTCCGGATGAAAAGCATGCCCAGAGGAAACTGCCTGCTACTCAGGCCCTGAAGCTAGGATATGCATATTATTAGTAGATTTGGATAGAAAACACTCAAGTTTCTAAAACTGTTTGAATGATGTCTGTGAGTATAACAGAACTCATATGGCGGGTGAAAACCTGAGAAAAATCCAACCAGGAAGTGGGAAATCTGAGGCTTGTAGTGTTTCAAGTGATTGCCCTTACAATATACAGTGTAAATGGGGTCATATTGCACTTCCTAAGGCTTCCACTAGATGTCAACAGTCTTTAGAACGTTGTTTCAGGCTTCTACTGAATGGGGCGAGAATAAGAGCTGTTGGGATCAGGTGTCTAGAAAAAAGGCATGAGCTCAGTCACGCGCGCAGCCTTGGGAGCGAGCTGAGTTCTTCTTCATTCCTAAAGACAAAGGAATTGTCCGGTTGGAATTTTATTGAAGATTTATGATAAAAACATCCTAAAGATTGATTCTATACATTGTTTGACATGTTTCTACAAACTGTAGTATAACTTTTGTACTTTTCGTCTGGACTTTGTAAGCGCGCCTTGTGCATTTGGAATAGTGAACCTAACGCGCGAACAAAATGGAGGTATTTGGACATAAAGATTAACTTTATCGAACAAAACGAACATTTATTGTGGAACTTGGATTCCTGGGAGTGCATTCCGATGAAGATCATCAAAGGTAAGTGAATATTTATAATGCTATTTCTGACTTCTGTTGACTCCACAACATGGCGGGTATCTGTATGGCTTGTTTTGGTGTCTGAGCACTGTACTCCGATTATTGCAAGGTGTGCTTTCGCCGTGAATCTTTTTTGAAATCTGACACAGCGGTTGCATTAAGGAGAAGTGTATCTTTAAATCTGTGCATAACACTTGTATATTTTATCAAAGTTTATGATAAGTATTTCTGTAAATTGATGTGGCTCTCTGCAAAATCACCGAAGGTTTTGGAGGCAAAATATTACTGAACATAACGCGCCACCGTAAACTGAGATTTTTGGATATAAATATGAACTTTATCGAACAAAACATACATCTATTGTGTAACATGAAGTCCTATGAGTGCCATCTGATGAAGATCATGAAAGGTTAGTGATTAATGTTCTCTATTTCTGCTTTTTGTGACTCCTATCTTTGGCTGGAAAATGGCTGTATGTTTTTTTATGACTAGGTCCTGACCTAACATAATCGTTTGGTGTGCTTTTGCAGTAAAGCCTTTTTGAAATCGGACACTGTGGTTGGATTAACAAGAATCTTATCTTTAAAAATGGTGTATAATACTTGTATGTTTGAGGAATTTTAATTATGAGATTTCTGTTGTTTGAATTTGGCGCCCTGCACTTTCACTGGCTGTTGTCAAATCGATCCCGCTAAAAGGATTTGATCCGCAAGAAGTTTTAACGAGGCAATTCAGTTAAGAACAAGTTATTATTTTCAATGACGGCCTACCGGGGAACAGTGGGTTAACTGCCTTGTTCAGGGGCAGGACGACAGATTTTTTACCTTTTCACCTCAGGGATTTCATTCAGTAACCTTTCAGTTACTGGCCCAACGCTCTAACCACTAGGCTACCTGCCGCCATATGTGTTATTTCATAGTTGATGTCTTCACTATTATTATACAATGTAGAAAAAAGTACAAATAAAGAAAAAACCTTGAATGCGTCGGTGTGTCCAAACTTTTGACTGGTACTGTACCTTAAAAGACAGTCTTAACATACAACATTTCAGCTATTTAAGTCCAATGTAATCATGCCATTTTGTTAGGTGAATGAGCACATATAGGGAAAACTATTACCTGGAAACTTTTGAGTGCACCACCGGCATTGAACTTCAGGCACAGGTTGACTTTGTTATCCTTCTCAAGAACCTCGAAGGTTCCCTCCTTCCATCGAGTGGTGCCCACGTCTATGCTGTTGTAGCGTATTTTGACAACGCTTCCGCTGGAGAGCTTGGGCACTGCAGCTGCCATGAGTGATTGTCAGGGTTGTGGTCTCCAAATAAACCTAATGGAAGGGAAAAGTAGATTGTGTGCAAACAAGGACATATTTTTTATATACCGGTATACCGTATACCGGGTATTTGGAAATAGCCACGGGATTGCTTTTCAATACCGTCAAAACTATTTCGATTTTTTTTATTATAAATTTGAATATGTGTAGCTACTTAAGTAAATACCTGCAGTCAACTTGTGCAATACGATAGGCGATAAAGAGATTACCAGTAGTCCCCAGTCACTTAGTGTTTGTTTACAAGCACACAACGAGACCGGAGCCTTGTGAGTCACTTACTGTTTGTTGTGCAGCACGCGCCAGGTGATCTAGTTACAGTATGGAATTCACAACTAAATGTTTGCCAGCTAAATATCTTATGTTAACTGTCTAAAATGTGCTAAATGCTCTGCAGGTGTTTGTTAATTTAGTAGCTAGTTAGCCATCTAGCTCCTTGCAAAATCAAGCTTTGCTTGGTAATAGCAGAGAATTCCATCCTGGATCAAGTATTTGTTTTATGCATGCAGCAAACTGAGTAGCATGCATTTTTGAGTTACTTGTATAACTTTGAGCTGGGATGTCTGTCCTGCAAATAGTTTAGGTCAGAGACAGTATAAAATGTTAGCAATGCGTTCGTTAGCATTTAGTTTACATTCACCTTTAGATCTCAAGAGGCTCAGTGGGGTTTGAAAATAGCGCCCCTTGTGTTCAGTGCAAGTATTACAGAATATCCCAGGATATTACAAGAACAATATGAAGGTATGACAATCTGGATACCGCCCATGACTACTTTAAATATATATATATTTAACATTTAGAGCACTAGTAAGAGAGCAGCAACTGAGTCGTCCAGTAACTTTTAACACATTGTTGGCGCAACAAACAGTTGTCCTGTCCTATGGGTAAGTCTGGTTTGAAAGGGAACACTATGCCAAAAGACTAATTAAATAATATACAGTGCAGACCAGTGCACGTGACCTGGGCAATTTTTCCAAGCTGTAAATTGAAATGTTCTGCTTATGTTTGGTCCCACGGTGTTGTTATTTGGCAGTGACAAATGTTTGCATGATGCAATTTCGTTTTTAACCTGATCAGGGAGGGATTCACTTGTTTACCGATTTGCAAGTAAAGTCTTGGGACACTCTGCTAGGCAGGGAAGTGTACGTGTGGCATTATCCACAACCATCAAAGGTATTGTTCACGCATTACCTATTGGGCTGCAGTGTATTACGACAAACATTTGCCACTTGGTTAGTCCAATTGGTTAAACTTAGCTAGCAAGCAAGTGACATAGCTAGATAGAGGGGGAACTAACAGTACTTAGCTAGCTATAATTGAACTGGCATAACGATGCTTGCTAAGTATGCCCCCATTGTATGACAAATAGCCATGTTCAGAGATTCAACGTTATCTACATGGATCTCCCCAAAGAATGTAAAAGAGGAGCCCTGCGCCAACTTGTGGACTTACATATTTTATTCTATTAGACGAGGGACGCAAAAAAACATCATACCTGTGGGCATAGCGGGACAAGAAAGCAAGAAAAACAGTAATTGTAAAAGCAAGCCAGCATGATGGTATGTGTTGCTATGGTGATTTCCGTAAATAAACATAGCAAATCAACACTATGACAGATGGCAAAAGTAACAATATTTGAAGATGTTTTATTTTTTGCCCGCACTACAAATAACTATAGCAGTCCACTAATACTGGACTAGTAATGGCCCAGTGCACTACTTTAAAAAAACGCATACCATTTTGCGCAAGAGCACTGTCGGTGTGATCGAAGCGTTATGCCTACAGCGTCATTGCGCAAAATGGTATGCAGCATCATCTGGATATGTGCGCAACAAAAGTTCATAATTCCCCTTCTGCTACCATTTCTATCAAGCCGTCTACGCATACAGTTTGAGCAAACATTCGACAAATCCAACATGTGTACACACAGAACGCACTGCAACTGCCTCAGCAACGCTGCAAGGCAAACGCAGCGTTCCATTGGAAATGAATGTACTTCTATTATGACAAAATGCAATAAAGCTGTCCGTGTGACCGAGGCGTTACACAACTCTGCAAGCGTATTCATGTCCAAATACATTTGGTTGCTTGTAAATGTTTTATTTACACCTTTTTTGGAAGTACATACCGGCCATAAAGGGAGTAAATGTAGATAGTTCCTAAGCGAAACTCCATACTGTATTTGGTGTGTAATGAACGTATTTTGACAATAATACGCTTTCAGAGCGGTCTAATTCGTTTGAATCGGAGGTTCCTGGGCAAACATCTCTAACGCACAGATAAGGTCTGGGGCAGGGAGGACACAGCCACACTACACTCGAGTCAGTTACTGTTGGCTAGATAACTGCTGTGATGCACCGCTAACCACTAGTTAGTTAGCTAACGTTAGCTAGCTTGGTAGCTAGGTAGCTGGCTAACTGGATATTACGAGATGAGATTGACGCCCCCAAATCAACTCAGCAAAACATCATTGGATAGTTACACATCTAGCTAGCTGTGAAAGTCTAGCCATGTCCCATGCACGAGCAAGTTCGTAACTAACGATAGCTGGCTGCTAAAAAGGACAAGGAATAGCTAGCTAATTTGATTTTGTCATTTGGAGATAAACATCGCCTTGACTTAATTACAAGACAAGGAACACTTGCCTTTGAATGAAATATCCCTTAAACGAAACTTGTAAATTATAATATTTTTGTTTTAAATCCTCGGGGAGTAGTAAGTTGGTTTAGCCGGCATTCGGTGGCCCCAGTATTTTGTTGTTGACAGTGTGGTCCGCACGACGTTTTCCTCCAGTACTCGATGATGGCGGGAATGTGAAAATCTAGCGGAAATGATATACGAGAACACATATCACATGTCTTCTCGCGATACTTAACCACGATGAATTGAGAACAAAAAAATGAAGATAGTTCAGTCAGGCCGTTAAGCATCGCAAAATATGATCAGTTCCGGTTTACTTAACAGGGTGTGTCTACCATAGACACCAATGCAATAGCAGCTGGGTCTGACTTTCATTGAACCAGAAAAAAACCCAGAAAGAAACAGCGAGTGGGGTGTCTCGCTTCCTCTTCCGTCTCTGATTCAACAAATGAAATGCATAACTGTCTTACTAGCTTCTTATCGGTATAGACCTACCATGTAAACTAAAGGTTATATTTTGTTTAAGGATAATAGCTATGTTGCTTGTGTTATAGCGTTAGACAGCTATAAAGCAGACATCCTTCTCAAACAGAAGTTCGCTGCATGTTGGATTAATAAACGCGCGGGTAAAGGTTCAAACGTCGTTACAGTTCCGATGTGACCATTGTGGCAAACTAAGACCAAATATAGTCTGCTAAAACTAAGCTAGCTAGGTAACTAGTTGTCGTTTTTGTTTTATTTGTAGCTAGCTCAGCAGCTAAACGGGAGATAATATCCAGACGCTTCAGACAATGCTGGCTACAGGCGCAGTAAGTTTGCAATATTGCATTAGCTAGCTAACGTTACATTGTATGCCGTGTTATCTATCAATATGCATATTCATTTTGTGTTATGGTTGTTTTCTGTCGCCACCCACCAGATCCATGCACAACTCGGGGAGTCCAACCAGTACACAAACTACAGATGTGTCGCAAAGCTAGATACTCGGAGGTCTCTAGTTTACACAGCCCAAACAGGGTGGGTATAATTTGTGGAATTTTCCAACAGGAATCTGTTCCAGAAACTTAGTAAAGTAACGTTACAAGGTTGCCAACAAACAACGCATACAAAGTAGTATGATCAATTCACCTAGCTAACTAGCTGCCGAATAGGCATCAACTCAACACGTAGTTTATTCTTAATGTTTGTCCATAGGCTACCAGAGTGAGGACAGACATTTTTCGGAATAAACGTGGTGAGTGAAAAACTTTATGAAATGGCCCACTCCCTACCCGGTATCTTTATTCTGCCGCTATACAACTTTGTATGCGTTGTTTGTTGGCAACCTTATACGTTTTTGGAACAGATTTCTGTTGAAACGTTGCACAAATTATACCCGCCCAAACACGTGATTGCAGTTAGTTAGTGCATTGTAAAAAATTAACTAGTTAAGTTAGTTACTAACGGTAGTTAGTCACCGGGCAGCAAACCAACCTTGATTTATCTGACGGATGATCCTAGAAAGGGAGAGCATTCGTTGGAATTGTATTACATGCTCAGATGCCATGTCTGAGGTTGGTTCACCCCCCTGCTCTTTTCTCACAGGCTGCAACCACAGCCCTGGTTCAGGTGGATCGGGAGAAGATCTACCAGTGGATCAACGAGCTGTCTAGCCCAGAGACCAGGGAGAATGCCCTCCTGGAGCTCAGCAAGAAGAGGGAGTCTGTCCCTGACCTGGCACCCATGCTATGGCACTCTTGTGGAACCATTGCTGCCCTCCTGCAGGTACTAAATATATTACCTTCACTTACTGTAATAACTATTTCACATTACTGAGCCGATTCAAGCCAATCTGTAATGCGCTTTCATAAGAGGAAAAATACATGTGCATTGCTTTAGGTGGCCTTCCCCTATGTCTGTGTGTCTTTAGTCATTGTGGCATTGTGTTAGCTCAGTTGGTAGAGCATGGCACCAGGGTTGTGGGTACGATTCCCACAGGGGATGTTAGCAGTTGATGTTATTCTTCAATAACACAGACCCCAATACAAATCAGAGGGAGAAAAATATATTTATTCAAAGAGAACAAATCATAGTTGTTATGCTGGACAGTAGATGGTCATTCTTTCCTGTCCTCAGTGTTTTCTCCACTTAACAAAGAGACCAGATGTAGTTTACAACCCAACCCTAGCCTGTGGTTGACCAATTAGAATTACTTACAGTAAAATTGAGCCAATGACCAAGTATCTCGTTTTGGGCTCAATGTATAGACAATTCGGACCAATGAGAACTTGCCACATGTCGCTATGAGTCCAAGACTGAAACCCCTACACAGATTCTAAACGGATGTTAAACTGAAAAACAACTATTTCTATTGATCGTTATTTCCCCAATGACCTCTAGTCCTCTGCGTTGTTTATTTATCTTAAAATATTCTTACAGGGACCAGTATGAAAAAAGTATGAAAATCTATGCACTCACTACTGTAAGTCTCTCTGGATAAGAGCATCTGACTAAAATGTAAAATGATGCATGAAGGTACCTACAGTGCCTCCTTGAAGACATGCTTTTTACCTTTGGCAACTACTAAGTCTTTTTTAAACATGCTGGATGTGGCGATGTGTAGTTCATACATGCGTTATCTATGAGCAAAATTACGGTCTTACCTCAATTAACCATGAAATCACTAGTTAGAAACTAAGTTTGTTTGGAAGCTTTACTGCGCTATTTTCCCCCATGTGGGCCATCCCCTATCAATTCAGGTTCTAGCCAATGAACTTCAGCCTCTTGCTATTTGAGTGGCAGCAAGGAAGATGTGCACACACAGCATAGCGAGGTAGAGAGCAGTGACGTGGTGCACATACCGTATCTGGACAAGTGACGTAGAAGCAATTTTCAGGGACTACTTTTGGCTCGTGAGCACTACTTTCAGATTTACTGGCTAAAAAGTATACAAAAGTACCGTAGAATCTCTTTAAGAGGACGATACTACTTCACATTCTAATTTATTTGCATTCTGTTTCTTTCAGGA
Organism: Salmo trutta; assembly: GCF_901001165.1. Lineage (NCBI taxonomy): Eukaryota > Metazoa > Chordata > Actinopteri > Salmoniformes > Salmonidae > Salmo > Salmo trutta. The sequence goes on from NC_042976.1 coordinate 44,454,319, forward strand.
AATTGTGAACATCTACCCCTCCATAAACCCACCAACTCTGACAGCCCACCAATCCAACAGAGTATGCAACGCCCTCGCGCTCTTACAGTGTGTCGCCTCCCATCCAGAGACTCGGTAATGCACCATCTTTCTTTTCAATATGTAAATGATTGTGTTATATGCGTCACTATCTTACACATTCAAAATGTAACCACCTCCTCCAGGTCTGCATTTTTGGCAGCACACATTCCTCTCTTCCTCTACCCTTTCCTGCATACTGTGAGCAAGACACGCCCATTTGAGTACCTGCGCCTCACCAGCTTAGGAGTCATAGGTAACATCCTTTTCTACCTGCATTTGTCTGCCTGATTCCAATGCACCCGATTGTTCATGCTGCAATTCTCTGGCTCATTAAAAACGCCTGAATGCCTCCAACTATAGTTTGCTGTTTGTGTGCCTGCAGGTGCTCTGGTCAAAACAGACGAACAGGAGGTGATCAATTTCCTGCTCACCACAGAGATCATCCCTCTATGCCTGCGCATCATGGAGTCAGGCAGCGAGCTCTCCAAAACGGTAGCTAATCAATCCAGCTTCTGCCATATTGCTTACACACATTGTTACGCGCATATAATCAAAAGGAAATGAATAACCTTTATTAATGACTTCATCTGCCTTCTCCCTTTCTCCTCAATGTCAGGTTGCTACTTTCATACTCCAAAAAATTCTGCTGGACGACACCGGGCTGGCGTACATATGCCAGACCTATGAACGCTTCTCTCACGTGGCAATGATTCTTGTAAGTATCATTTGTTTTCAGAGGAAGGTTTAGCTCAGCTGTATATACGGGTGGGTTGTTCAGCAATAAAACCAGACACGTGAACAAATGGGGCTTTACCTGTGCAGAGCACCTGCCCATTTGCCTTCCCAGTCTCCAAAGTGCCCTTTGCTGTGGTGATATAATTTCCCACAAAATGTTAGTTATTCTGAACCCACAAAAAGTTCAGCGTCTTGATTGTTGACCAATTACCAATAATCAGCAATGGTGTGCAAAGGGACGCGTGCATATCCAGATTAGTGACCAGAAATAACTTAGCTGTGTTTGAATACCCATACTGACATACTATTTGTTCATTTTAGTATACTGTAAACGAACGGTATTGTTTCAGTTGAGCGTAATAGAGCTTCGCCTGCCTACCGGAAGTTGACGCTGTTGCTATGCAACCTCTTGCTAGCTTGTTAGCATAACAAATGACTAGCTAAACATTTTACGATTTCGGTGTGTTTGTAAATTCAATCTGGAGTGCCAGGGTGCACTCTGGACGCCCTGGCCGAGGAGTAGACCTCACAACGGCATTCAAGCACCCAAGCTAACTGGCTAATGTTGGCTAGCTTGCTAGCTACTGCCAGACACAAATAAGAGAACACCTCACTCTGACAATTTTACTCCCCCTAGAAGAGCTGGTTAGGCTGTTTTTATGTTGTCCAGAGCGTTGTTGACTGTAACTGTGCTGCTGGCAACAACTTAATTGTTTTTTTGCCGACGTTTACTGACAGCAGCTATATTCAACTGGTGTTGAGCGTTCCTAAATTTGTCAGTTATTCTGCACTCTGGCACACTCAGACGACAGTGCCTTGAAATCGGAGTAGATAGCCTGAGTGAATTTAAGAACGCACCCTAGGGTTGATCGGAGGGTTCAATGGCAGTCAAGCACCTAAGCTAACTGGCTAACGTTGGCTAGCTACTTTCAGACACAAATGAGAGAACACCTCACTCTCACCATTTTACTCACCCTAGCAGAGCTGGTTAGGCTGTTTGTTATCCAGAGCGTTGGTGACTAACTGTGCTGCTAGCAACAATTTAATTATGCTTTTTTTGGCCAACGTTTACTGACACTGGCCATATTCAACGGTGTTGAGCGTTTTGTAAATTCATCAGTTATTCTGCACAAGAGTGCTCTGAAATCAGAGTAGCTATTTGGAATGAACAATTTCCATTGAAACGCACAACGACTATACCACTTAACTAAGAATTATGTGAATAATCGAGTCAATAAATGTTGGGTAGTTAGTTAGCAGATAGTTAATATACTGCCAGGCAAGTTTGATTTATTAGTAGCCAACTAACGTTAGGTAACATACTGGTACATACTGCTGTAATGCTATGCGGTTCGTAAGGATAGCGTAGTTAGCAAATTGTCAGCCAACATAACGTGTAACGTTTTTGAAAAGTCATTACTTTATTACATTGCTCAACATTTTCTTAACTTTGATTATAATTAGTTAAAGCAATGAATTTGCATCCGCTCTCGTTGGACTTTGGCTGCATATTTTCCGCCATTTTCTTCAAATCTGAAAACGCTGTGAAGCCACGGTCATTTTATAAAGAATTGCATTATGGGCCCTAAAAGCACAGAAATAGTGTCCACTGCATGTATACATCATATTTTGGCAAATTTAGTACGACATCCGGTAACTTTTGTCATACTAACTATATCCATACTATGACTAATAAGCATACTATATACTCAGTTCATGTCACAAGTAGTGAGGTTACTATGAGTATTCAAACACAGCTCTTGTTTAATTTCCTCCAGTTTTGCCTGGCAAAAACTGAGTAGGCCTACATTTATCATCCATATAAAATACAGTTTAGCAATCTACTACTGACTCATCTTTGCCAGAACAATAGGCTACCTGCAGGGTTGGGGAGTAACAGATTACATGTAAACGGTTACATATAAGGGACTACAAAAAAAGGGTAACTGTAATCCGTTACCAGCAAAAATATTGTAATCAGATTAGATACTTTTGAAAAAGTAGATGATTACTCCGAGGATTACTTTTAAATATAGAAAGGATGTTTTTCTGTTTTCTCAATGACGTTCAAATCAGCATTGATAAAAGGCGCAAGTTCAAGTTTGTTCCACCTGAGCGTGTCTGACCACAAGTCAGAGACCACTATGATGACACACCAAATCTGTTTGATGGATCACGCAAAAAGAGCAGGAATAAGCTTTTGCGAGTTACAGTCCAAGCTATGTCTTCCAATGGTGCGACTTCTGTCGGCATCCAAAGACTATCCAACATGAATAAAACGTTTGGCGGTAAGGATGCCAGCAGTGGTGTAGTCTACGGCGATACGGATATCACTTATTATTGATATCTACAGTTGAAGTTGGAAGTTTGGGTGGCTACTGACTATATGTCTAAAGATATGCAGCCGTAACATCGTACTGCCTTCAATATTACGGGATGAAGATCTGTAACATATTCTGGTGAATCTACTACAATATTTGTAAGGAATAACAGCTACCAGGTTGACAACGAGCACTCTGCAGGCAGGCTGCCCTCCAAAATGATACGGTGCCTTCAGAAAGTATTCACACTAGTTTACTTTTTTGTTGCGTTACAACCTGAATTTAAAATGGGTTAAATGTTGATTTAACACGCAATCAATTGGGCTTCCCCACTGATATTAGTCGATTTGTTCAACCGCAGAGAAAATTTACCGGAATTGTTCTTTTTTTAAATCACCAATTGCTCAACAATATCAATGCCCATGCCATTGATCCTACGGCACACTGTGTTATTTGACAATGGTACAGTCTAAAGTGCATCAGCTGCTGTCTTATCTATCATAGTTTCTGCGAGGATAAGCAACTGATCCAACTGGAGAGCAGAGGCCAGGTAGCCAAAGAAATGTGCACAGGCAGAAACTAAAGTGAAAAAAAGTTGGCCTTTTCAAATATAAAATAACTAGATATTTCACACCAGTGACCCCAGTAAATGTTTTCCTGCCTATTCTTTCACATTTTTGAAAATCTTCCCACGTATCCCTAGGTTGGGAAACACTGAATATTTTTTTTTACCTATAATTTAATTCTACATTCTGTTTTACAGAAAGTGATTTAGATCAATTGATAGCCACAGAGTGACACATTGTATAAGATTACTTCCCAAGCAAATACCAATTTTTTTTGGCTCCTCTACTTTAGGTCATAGCCATGCTTCTGAATGTCATAGAGACAAACCAAAGATATTGCCATGTGCATCAGTCACGTCTGTTTCTTTTGTTTCACAAAAAAAACCTAGTCTTTGCTTATGACAAGCATACATATAACATGATGCAGCCACCACTGTGCTTGAAAATATGAAGAGTGGTACTCAGGGACGTGTTGTGTTGGATTTGCCCCAAACATAACGCTTTGTGTTCAGGACATAAAGTTAATTTCTTTGCCACATTTTTTTCCAGTTTTACTTTACTGCCTTATTGCAAACAGGATGAATGTTTTGGATAAACATTTTTTGTGAAGACTTCCTTCTTTTCACTCTTATTGAGGTTAGTATTGTGGAGTAACTAAAATGTTGATCCATCCTCAGTTTTCTCCTATCACAACCATTAAATTCTGTTTTAAAGTCACCATTGGCCTCATGGTAAAATCCCTGAGTGGTTTCCTTCATCTCCGGCAACTGAGTTAGGAAGGAAGCCTGCATCTTTGTAGTGACTGGGTGTATTGATACACCATCCAAAATGTAATTAATAACTTTACCATGCTCAAAGGGATATTCAATATATACTTATTTTTTACCCATTTACAAATAGGTGCCCTTTTTTGCGAGGCATTGGAAAACCTCCCTGCTCTTTGTGGTTGAATCTGTGATTTGAAATGTACTGCTCGACTGAGGGACCTTACAGATAATTGTATGTGTGGGGTACAGAAATCGGGTAGTTATTCAAAAATCATGTTAAACCCTATTATAGTGAGTTCATGCAATTTATATGACTTAAGCACATTTTTACTCCTGAAGTTATACTGAACACAAATATAAACGCAACATGCAACAATTCATATAAGGAAAATCAGTACATTTGAAGTAAATTCATTAGGCCCTAATCTATGGATTTCACATGACTGGGAATATAGATATGCATCTGTTGGTCACAGATGCCAACAATAACAAAAAAGTAGGGGAATGGATCAGAGAACCAGTCCATGTCTGGTGTGACCGCCATTTGCCTCATGCAGCGCGACATATTCTACATGCATACAAAAGTATGTAGATGCCTGTTTTGTTGGACTTCTCATTCCAAAATCATGGGCATTAATATGGAGTTAGTCCCCCCTTTGCTGCTATAACAGCCTCAACTCTTCTGGGAAGGCTTTCCACTAGATGTTGACTCATTGCTGCGGGGACTTGCTTCCTTTCAGCCACAAGAGCACTAGTGAGGTCGGGCATTGATGTTGGGGGATTAGACCTGGCACACAGTCGGCGTTTCGATTAATCCCAAAAATGTTTGATGGGGTTGAGGTCTGGGCTCTGTGTAGGCCAGTCAAGTTCTTCCACACCGATCTCGCCAAACCAAACCATTTCTGTATGGACCTCGCTTTGTGCACGGGGGCATTGTCATGCTGAACAGGAAAGGGCCTTCCCCAAACTGTTGCCACAAAGTTGGAACCACAGAATCGTCAAGAATGTCATTGTATGTTGAAGCATTAAGATTTCCTTTCACTGGAACTAAGGGGCCAAGCCCGAACCATGAAAAGCACCCCCATACCATTATTCCTCCTCCACCAAACTTTACAGTTGGCACTATGCATTCGGGCAGGTAGCGTTCTCCTGGAATCCACCATACTCAGATGGTGAAGCGTGATTTAGTTCCAGAGAACACGTTTCCACTGCCCCAGAGTCCAATAGCGGCGAGCTTTACACCTATCCAGCCGAAGCTTGCCATTGCACATGGTGATCTTAGGCTTGTATGCGGCTGCTCGGCCAAAGAAACCTATTTCATGAAGCTCCCAATGAACAGTTCTTGTGCTGACATTGCTTTGAGAGGCAGTTTGGAAGTCGGTAGTAAGTGTTGCAACCCTTTAGACGTTTCCACTTCACAATAACAACACTTACAGTTGACCAGGGCAGAAATTTGACAAACTGACTTGTTGGAAAGGTGGCATCCTATGACGTGCCATATTGGAAGTCACTCGACTACTTATGCCTCTCCCCAATGTCAATATGCCTTGTCCATTGCTGTTTTGGTTAGTGATTGTCTTATTTCACTGTAGAGCCTCCAGCCCTGCTCAATATGCCTCAGCTAACCCTCTTGTCCCACCTCCCACACATGCGGTGACCTCACCTGGTTTAATTGATGTCTCTAGAGACAATGCCTCTCTCATCATCACTCAATGCCTAGGTTTACCTCAACTGTATTCACATCCTACCATATCTTTGTCTGTACATTATGCATTGAATCTATTCTACCGCACCCATAAACCTGCTCCTTTTACTCTCTGTCCCAAACGTACTAGACGACCAGTTCTTATAGCCCTTAGCCGTACCCTTATCCTCCTACTCCTCTGCTCCTCTGGTTACGTAGAGGTTAATCCAGGCCCTGCAGTGCCTAGCTCCACTCCCATTCCCCAGGCCCTCTCATTTGTTGACTTCTGTAACCGTAAAAGCCTTGGTTTCATGTATGTTAACATTAGAAGCCTCCTCCCTAAGTTTGTTTTATTCACTGCTTTAGCACACTCTGCCAACCCGGATGTCCTAGCCGTGTCTGAATCCTGGTTTAGGAAGGCCACCAAAAACCCAGAAATGTACATCCCTAACTATAACATTTTCCGACAAGATAGAACTGCCAAAGGGGGCGGGTTGCAATCTACTGCAGAGAGAGCCTGCAGAGTTCTGTCTTACTATCCAGGTCTGTGCCCAAACAATTTGAGCTTCTACTTTTAAAAATCCACCTTTCCAGAAACAAGTCTCTCACCGTTGCCGCTTGCTATAAACCACCTTTTGCCCCCAGCTGTGCCCCGGACACCATATGTGAATTGATTACCTCCCATCTATCTTCAGAGCTCATGCTGTTAGGTGACCTAAACTGGGACATGCTTAACACCCCGATCATCCTACAATCTAAGTTTGATGCCCTCAATCTCACACAAATTACTGTCAAACGCTCCCTAAAACACTTCAGCGAGCAGGCCTTAGTAATCAACCTGGACCGGGTATCTTGGAAGGATATTGACCTCATTTCGTCAGTAGAGGATGCCTGGTTATTCTTTAAAAGTGCTTTCCTCACAATCTTAAATAAGCATGCCCCATTCAAAAAATGTAGAACCAGGAACAGATACAGCCCGTGGTTCACTCCAGACCTGACTGCCCTTGACCAGCACAAAAACATCCTGTGGCGTACGGCATTAGCATCAAATAGCCCTCGCGATATGCAACTTTTCAGGGAAGTTAGGAACCAATATAGACAGGCAGTTATGAAAGCTAAGGCTAGCTTTTTCAAACAGAGATTTGCAACCTGCAGCACAAACTCCAAAAGGTTCTGCGACACTGTAAAGTCCATGGCGAGTAAGAGCACCTCCTCCCAGCTGCCCACTGCACTGAGGCTAGGAAACACTGTCACCACCGATAAATCCACAATAATTGAGAATTTTTATAAGCATTTTTCTACGGCTGGCCATGCTTTCCACCTGGCCACCCCTACCCTGGTCAACAGCCCTGCACCCCCCACAGCCACTTGCCCAAGCCTCCCTCATTTCTCCCTCACCCAAATCCAGATAGCTGATGTTCTGAAAGAGCTGCAAAATCTGGACGCCTACAAATCAGTAGGGCTAGACATTCTGGACCCTCGCTTTCTAAAATTATCCGCCGAAATTGTTGCAACCCCTATTACTAGCCTGTTCAACCTCTCTTTTGTGTCGTCTGAGATCCCCAAAGATTGGAAAGCTGCCGCGGTCATCCCCTCTTCAAAGGGGGAAACACTCTAGACCCAAACTGCTACAGACCTATATCTATCCTACCCTGCCTTTCTAAAGTCTTCGAAAGCCAAGTTAACAAAAAGATCACCGACCATTTCGAATCCCACCGTACCTACTATGCTATACAATTCTGGTTTCTGAGCTGGTCATGGGTGCACCACAGCCACGCTCAAGGTCCTAAACGATATCATAACCGCCATCGATAAGAGACAATACTGTACAGCTGTATTCATCACTCTGTCCTTGACTTTCAAATCTGTCAATCACCACATTCTTATCGGCAGACTCAACAGCCTTGGTTTCTAAAATGACTTCCTCGCCTGGTTCACCAACTACTTCTCGGACAGAGTTCAATGTGTCAAATCGGAGGGCCTGTTGTCCGGACCTTTGGCAGTCTCTATGGGGGTGCCACAGGTTTCAATTCTCGGGCCGACTCTTTTCTCTGTGTACATCAATGATGTCGCTCTTGCTGCTGGTGATTCTCTGATCCACCTCTACGCAGACGACACCATTCTGTATACTTCTGGCCCTTCTTTGGACACTGTATTAATAACTAACCTCCAGACGAGCTTCAATGCCATACAACTCTCCTTCCGTTGTCTCCAAGTGCTCTTAAATACAAGTAAAACTAAATGCATGCTCTTCAACCGATCGCTGCCCGCACCTGCCTGCCTGTCCAGCATCACTACTCTGAACGGTTCTGACTTAGAATATGTGGACAACTACAAATACCTAGGTGTCTGGTTAGACTGTAAAGTCTCCTTCCAGACTCACATTAAGCATCTCCAATCCAAAATTAAATCTAGAATCGGCTTCCTATTTCGCAACAAAGCATCCTTCACTCATGCTGCCAAACATACCCTTGTAAAACTGACTATCCTACCGATCCTTGACTGCGGCGATGTCATTTAGGTGCTTCTACACCTGCATTGCTTGCTGTTTGGGGTTTTAGGCTGGGTTTCTGTACAGCACTTTGAGATATCAGCTGATGTAAGAAGGGCTACATAAATACATTTGATTTGATTTACAAAATAGCCTCCAACACTCTACTCAGCAAATTGGATGTAGTCTATCACAGTGCCATCCGTTTTGTCACTAAAGCTCCATATACTACCCACCACTACGACCTGTATGCTCTCATTGGCTGGCCCTCGCTACATATTCGTCGCCAAACCCACTGGCTCCAGGTCATCTATAAGTCTTTGCTAGGTAAAGCCCCGCCTTATCTCAGCTCACTGGTCACCATAGCAGCACCCACCCGTAGCATGAGCTCCAGCAGGTATATTTCACTGGTCACCCCCAAATCTAATTCCTCCTTTGGCTGCCTTTCCTTCCAGTTCTCTGCTGCCAATGACTGGAACGAATTGTAAAAATCACTGAAGCTGGAGACCCATATCTCCCTCACTAACTTTAAGCACCAGCTGTCAGAGCAGCTCACAGATCAGTGCACCTGTACACAGCCCATCTGTAAATAGCCCATCCAACTACCTCATCCCTATACTGTTATTTATTTTTTTGCTCCTTTGCACCCCAGTATCTCTACTTGCACATTCATCTTCTGCACATCTATCACTCCAGTGTTTAATTGCTAAATTGTAATTATTTCACCACTATGGCCTATTTACTGCCTTACCTCCCTTATCTTACCTCATTTGCACACACTGTATATAGTCTTTTTCTCTATTGTGTTATTGACTGTATGTTTGTTTATTCCATGTGTTGTTTGTGTCGCATTTGTAAATGAGAACTTGTTCTCAACTAGCCTACCTGGTTAAATAAAGGTGAAATACAAAAAACTGAGCTCTTCAGTTAGGCCATTATACTGCCAATGTTTGTCTATGGAGATTACATGGCTGTGTGCTCGATTTTATACACCTGTCAGCAACAGTTGTGGCTGAAATAGCCAAAGCTACTTATTTGAAGGGGTGTCCATATACTAGTTTATCTCCTTTGCATAGATTTGATCAGGCTGTTGATTGTGGCCTGTGGGATGTTGTCCCAGTCGTTGGATATTGGCGGGAACTGGAACAAGCTGCATCTGAAACATGATGAATGATTGACATGTCTGGTGAGTATGCAGGCCATGGAAGAACTGGGACATTTTCAGCTTCCAGGAATTGTGTACAGAGCCTTGCAACATGGGGCTGTGCATTATCATGAAACACGAGGTGATGGCAGTGGATACATTTTTGTTTTATTTTAAATGTAACCTTTATTTAACTAGGCAAGTCAGCTAAGATCAAATTCTTATTTACAATGACGGCCTACCGGGAAACAGTGGGTTAACTGCCTTGTTCAGGGGCAGAAAGCTGATTTTTACCTTGCGTTGTGTGCCCCCCCAACCCCTCTTTTACGCTGCTGCTACTCTCTGTTTATCATATATGCATTGTCACTAACTATACATTCATCTACATACTACCTCAATTGGCCGGACCAACCAGTGCCCCTGCACATTGGCTAATCGGGCTATCTGCATTGTGTCCCACCACCTGCCAACCCCTCTTTTACGCTACTGCTACTCTCTGTTCATCATATATGCATAGTCACTTTAACCATATCTACATGTACATACTACCTCAATCAGCCTGACTAACCGGTGCCTGTATGTAGCCTCCCTACTGTTATAGCCTAGCTACGGTATATAGCCTCGCTACTGTTATTTTTCACTGTATTTTTACTGTTTTTATTTCTTTACTTACCTATTGTTCACTTAATACCTTTTTTGCACTGTTGGTTAGACCCTGTAAGTAAGCATTTCACTTTAAGGTCTACACCTGTTGTATTCGAGGCACGTGACAAATAAACTTTGATTTGATTCTATCCAGCAACCTTTCGGTTACTGGCCCAATGCTCTAACCACCAGGCTACCTGCCGCCCCAATGGGCCTCAGGATCTCGCCACGGTATCTCTCTGCATTCAAATTGCCATTGATAAAATGCAATTGTGTTCGTTGTCCGTAGCTTATGCCTGCCCATAACATAAGCCAACCGCCACCATGGGGCACTCTGTTCACAACGTTGACATCAGCAAACCACTCGCCCACATAACACCATACACGTGGTCTGTTGTTGTGAGGCCATTTGGACGTACTGCCAAATTCTCTAAAACGACATTGGAGGCAGGTTATGGTAGAGAAAGGAACATTTAATTTTCTTTCAACAGCTCCCTCAACTTGATACGTCTGTGGCATTGTGTTGTTTGACAAAACTGCACATTTTAGAGTGGCCTTTTATTGTCCTCATCACAAGGTGCACCTGTCTAATGATCATGCTGTTTAATTAGCTGCCAGATATGCCACAACTGTCAGGTGGATGGATTCTCTTGGCAAAGGAGACATGCAAATTTGTACCCAAAATTTGAGATAAATACGCTTTTTGTGCGTATTGAACATTTCTGAGATTTTATTTCAGCTAATGAAACATGGGACAAACACTTTATAAAACATTTTTTAAAATGTCACCTTTATTTAACCAGGTAGGCTAGTTGAGAACAAGTTCTCATTTGCAACTGCGACCTGGCCAAGATAAAGCATAGCAATTCGACACATACAACAACAGTTACACATGGAATAAACAAAACATACAGTCAATAATACAGTAGAACAAAAGAAAACAAAAAGTCTATATACAGTGAGTGCAAATGAGGTAAGGCAATAAATAGTCCATGGTGGTGAAGTAATTAGAATATAGCAATTAAACACTGGAATGGTAGATGTGCAGAAGATGAATGTGCAAGTAGAGATACTGGGGTGCAAAGGAGCAAGATAAATAAATTCAGTATGGGGATGAGGTAGGTAGGTAGATAGATGGGCTGTTTACAGATGGGCTATGTACTTGAATTTGTTCCATGTATTTAGGTTTGACATAACAAAGGGCTTGAATACTTGACTCTTAAATATTTATTAATTTGTAAAAATGTCTAAACATAATTCCATTTTGGCATTATGGGGTATTGTGTGTGGGCCAGTGACACAAAATCTCAATTTAATCCATTTTAAATTCTGGCTGTAACACAACAAAATGGGTGAAAAGTTTCTGAAGGCCCTATACTATTGTTTTTTTGTTGTTTTTTTTACCCCAAACATGTTGATTCTCTTTGTTTTCAGGGGAAAATGGTGCTGCAGCTTTCGAAGGAACCATCTGCACGTCTGCTGAAACATGTTGTACGCTGCTACCTTCGCCTCTCTGATAATCCAAGGTAAATTAAGTGTTAACAGCACTTTAAAGAGATTCTCTGGTACCTTTTTGTATACTTTTTAGCCAGTAGTTCTGAAAGTAGCGCTCACTAGGCAAAAATTTGTCCCTGAAAATTGCTTACCTTGTCACATATGTGCACCGTGTCATTGCTCTCTCTCGCTCTGCTGTGTGCATCTTGCTAGCTGTCACTCAAATTGTGAGGGGCTGAAGCTCATTGGCTGGAATACTTACTAGTCGTCAAAGTCCCAGAGCATGTCTTTAACACCAGCAGGTATAGGCTTATGCATTATGATGCAGTTATAATGCACTATAAGACTTGTTATAAGCATGTATAACGCCGTTATGTCTTAGTACTTTCTCATAATGATCTTGTCTAAAATGTGCAGAATCTTAATATATGAGATATTAGAAAGGGGAAGCTTCACTTGTTCTCTTTGTTGGTGCACTGTCTCTTCATGTCCACCAAGAGGAGCTGTGCCATGAATGTAATTTAAGCCAGGAGGTCACTGTGTCAGTCAGAGATGCAGTGCATTCCGAAAGTATTCAGACACCTTCCATTTTTCCACATTTTGTTACATTACAGCCTTATTCTAAAATTGATTTTTTTTTAAATCTCAATCTATACACAATACCCCATAATGAAAAAGTGAAAGCAGGTTTTTAGAAATCTTTGCAAATTAATATATTTTTAACATTCCTTATTTACATAAATATTCAGACCCTTTGCAATGAGGCTCTAAATTAAGCTCAGGTGCATCCTGTTTCCATTGATCATCCTTGAGATGTTTCTACAACTTGATTGGAGTCTACCTGTGGTAAATGAAATTGATTGGACATGATTTGGAAAGGCACACACCTGTCTATATAAGGTCCCACAGTTGACAGTGCATGTCAGAGCAAAAACCAAGCCATGAGATCGACGGAATTGTCCATAGAGCTCCGAGACAGGATTGTGTCGAGGCACAGATCTGGGGAAGGGTACCAAAAAATGTCTGTAGCATTGAAGGTCCCCAAGAACACAGTGGCCTCCATCATTCTGAAATGGAAGAAGTTTGAGACCACCAAGATTCATAGAGCTGGCTGCCCGGACAAACTGAGCAATCGAGGGAGAAAGGCCTTGGTCATGGTGGTGACTAAGAACCCCATGGTCACTCGGACAGAGCTCCAGGGTTCCTTTGTGGAGGTGGGAGAACCTTCCAGAAGGACAACCATCTCTGCAGCACTCCACCAATCAGGCCTGTATGGTAGAGTGGCTAGACAAAGCCACTCCTCTGTAAAAGGCACTTGACAGCCCGCTTGGAGTTTGCCAAAAGTTACCTAAAGGACTCTCAGATCATGAGGAACAAGATTCCCTGGTCTGATGAAACCAAGATTGAACTCTTTGACCTGAATGCCAAGTATCACGTCTGGATGAAACCTGGTACCATCCCTACGGTGAAGCATGGCGGTTCACCTTCTAACAGGACAACGACCCTAAGCACCACAGCCAAGACAAAGCAGGAGTGGCTTCGGGACATGTGTCTGAATGTTCTCGAGTGGCCCAGCCAGAGCCCAGACTTGAACCCGATTGAACATCTCTGGAGAAACCTGAAAATATCTGTGCAGCGACGCTCCCCATCCAACCTGACAGAGCTTGAGAGGATCTGCAGAGAAGAATGAGAGAAACTCCCTAAATACAGATGTGCGAAGCTTGTACCCAAGAAGAGTCAAGGCTGTAATCGCTGCCAAAGGTGCTTCAATAAAGACTGAGTAAAGGGTCTGAATACTTATGTAAATGTTATTTAAGTTCTTTATTTTTAATACATTTGCAAACATTTCTACAAACTTGTTTTTGCTTTGTCATTATGGGATATTGTGTGTAGATTTGATTAAATCGTTAAAAAGAATTTCTCATCAATGTTAGAACAAGGCTGTAACGTAAGTAAATGTGGAAAAAGTCAAGGGCTCTGAATACTTTCCGAATGCACTGTATGCTAGGACTGGAAAACGTGAAACCAATGTGATGGAACTATACCAACAGGGGCCGACTGGCCATCTGGCATTTCGGACAAAAGTTAGATGGGCATTTTTTTCAGTGGGCCTGTGTAAATTTTGTACTTTTTTTTTTTTTTTTTTTTGCAAAATGATAATTATCTGGCTAACACTGGGGGCCTCAAGGAAAACATGTATTTACCAGCAAACAAAAGCTGCTAGTGTGTTTTTTTTTTTTTTTTTTTTTTTTTTTTTTTTTCAATAATAAAGTTGTAAATGACAGATTCTGACTTAAGACATTTTCCTCAGAGCCTATTCTAGAAATCAAGCCATTACCAAGCTATTTCCACATAGCATGTAGTGCCTTTTCCACATGAAAATGATAGACGCTGCTTGTTAGAACATTCGCTTTTTTTACGTGGGTAAAGCGGCAGTTTGAAAATTCATCATTGGCTTTGATACTCTGATTGGTTAGAGATGATTCAAAACCTAATGACTTTGTTTTGTACAATGCCCCTCATCACCACAAACGACTTAAATAATGGCAGTCTCAAACTAAAGTGTGTAGTGATGACAGAGCAGTGGAAGAATCGTCGTCAGGCTAGGTGTCTCAAGGCTCTTTATGAGAAACTCCAGGGCCAGATCAGCAAGGGAGTATGTTTTGTCTTTTTTGTTTAGATTTTTTTCCCGTTTTTATTTCATTTTGATGTGTGTGTATATTACTCCTAAACCGGTTTCTGAGAAACACACCTCTTCCTGCCCGTACAGAGTGGAAGTTTCCTGCTTCCTGCCCACACAAAGTCAAGGTTTCTAATGACACTCTGCAGTGCTTCAGTGCATTGTGGTCTCATGGCCTACTCACAAGTGGAACTGTTATCTGGGTCAGAGCTTATTTTTCCACTCTGAGCAAAAAGAATGTTTTATGTATAGGTTACTCAGTTGGTAGAGCATGGCGCTTGCAACGCCGGGACAATGGGTTAGATTTCCAGGACCACGCATACGTAAAATGTATGGATGCATTACTCTAAGTCGATTTGGATAAAAGCGTCTGCTAAATGGCATTATTATTAGTTCAAAACGTTGAGTTGATGTCTGAAATCATTCATGCAAGATTAACATAATAAGTATAACTCTAATGAAAAGCTCTATCTTAAAGCTCTACTGAAGGAAATAAAAACAACACATTTAAAATCAAGGGAGGTAAAATAGCAATAGTGGACTAGGTGCTAAATACATCTTAGATTAGGTTTAGGACTTTGAAATCCACTTCTACATACTAACGCCCATTTAAAAGTTCAGAGTTATGGAGTGGCTCTCAGATGGTCAGGGAGTGCATTCCATAGGCGAGGGGCAAGGGAGCAGAAGGCTCAGCCTCGCATAGTTCGGAGATGTATCTTGGAGACTTTAAGCAGTATGGAATGGCTGGAGCGGAGAGTGCGAGGTGTCTTGCTGATTGAGAGGAAGTCGCCGATGTAGGTGGGCCTCAATCTTTTCAAGGCTTTAAATACAGGCATGAGTTGATCCTGTAATTGACCGGTAGCCAGTGGGGTTTGGCCAGGATCGGGGTGATGTGGTCGGACTTCTTGGACCCCGGCAGTACTGTTCTGGATTTGTAGGAGCCACTGTAGTGATTTGGCTGGAAGGCCCCCAAACAGCGCATTACCGAAGTTAATCCGAGAGAAGATGTGGATGAGTTTCTCTGCATCTGGCTAGGCGAGTGATGGTAAGACCCTGGCAATGTTTTCCAGATGGAAAAATGTTTTATGTGGGCATTGAAGGACACAGAATGATCAAACTTGACTCCTAGGTTGGAGATGACAAAGACAGGTGGATGGCCTGCTTGGGTATCTGAATAAGCATAGCATTAGTCTTGTTACTGTTCAACTGGAGGAAGTTATTTCTCATTCATCCATGCCCTGATGTCCTCTAGTCAGCTGCTGACTTTTGCTAGGGCAGAGATGGTGTCTGGTTTGGTGTTATTTTAAACATTGGTATCGTTAGCGTAGCAGAGGAAGTTGATGTTATAATCTGAGGATTTGGCCATGGGAGCATGTAAATTAAAAACAGAATAGGCCCCAGCACTGACCCTTGTGGGATACTGCATGTGAAGGCAGACTCCTGGGATCTGGACTCTCCAGTACTGTTGATAGGAAGGGGAGGTTGGAGTTGGGCCTGTAGCTGGATAGGATGTCCTGATCAAGGATGGGTTTCTTGAGTAAGGGGGTGACCTACTGCTGTTTTGAAGATTGATGGTACCTCTCTAGTCAGAGCAGTGCTGCGAACTCACGCATTGGGCATGAGACACGCATTTGACCCTCTTCACAAGCTCATGCGCCACACCTTTTATTTCTCACTCATTAAAAATAAAAAAGTACTGCTTTTATTTTGTAATTAATTCAGTGCATTAACTTCAACTGTGCATTCTACATCACAAGCAATGTAACTGTGGCAGCTTCACGCTGGAGATCCGTAATTTTCCTGCCACCACACTATGAATCGCGTCAGATTGAAACTTGTGATTGGTTTAGTAAGGGTCCAAGACCACGGCCTCCACAATCACCCAACCTCAACCCAATTGAGATGGCTTGGGATGAGCTGGACCGCAGAATGAAGGAAAAGCAGCCAACAAGTGCTCAGCATATGTGGGAACTCCTTCAAGACTGTTGGAAAAGCATTTACAGGTAAAGCTGGTTGAGAGAATGCCAAGAGTGTGCAAAGCTGTCAAGGAAAAGGATGTATTTTGTATATTTTGATTTCTTTTAACTTTTCTTTTTTTTTTGTAACTACGTGATTCCGTTTTTGTTATTTCATAGTTTTGATGTCTTCACTATTCTACAATGTAGAAAATAGTACAAATAAAGAAAAACCCTTGAATGAGTAGGTGTCCAAACTTTGGACTGGTACTGTATATAAAATTAGGGCTGACTCCATTTGGTCGATTGTTTGGAAATAACTACTAAAACAAGAGGATCAATGAACATTTGATTCTGGAAAATGAATGCTCAGTATATTGCGCACAACATTTCAGTACCAACAGCATTTTAGCCTGTTATACTAGCTGTCAAGTCTGTGTTTTATAAATGTGCAATAAACATCAAAAACAAGTGTCTGTGTGTGTGTGTGTGTATAGGGAATTGGCAACTCGTTCTCATTCTGAGAAATTAGGTAGGCCACTTGATTTCAACATCGGAACAAAGTGGACAGACAAGCATGCTGTTCAAACAGTTGGAGATGGACAGAATGGTGTGTTCATAACAATTCAACTGTTCTGCCTTGTTAGCTAGCAAATAGATCGAAGTTGGCTAAACCTGAAATATGAAGATTAGCTGACGACTCACTAGGAAGTGGACTTGTGTTTGGGAGATTGAGACCTGTGTTAATTTTCTATTATGCCTGCTGCAAGAAGTTAGTAATTATTAGTGAATGTGCATTATGCATGGTTCTGGTAAAAATGTGTTACAAAAAACTGCATTTTTATAGACTTGAAAGCCAGATCAACAATGATTGCAAAAAAGCAGCTTAAACAATTTGGTTTTATGGCATATATGCCCTGAATTCATTAGGTTATTGCTGACTCTTTGAAATACAGTATATTTAACCTTTTTAATTATACAACAAAGCTTATTTAGAGAACATTAAAATCTAGATGTGTGTGTATATATTGTGAATCACCCATATGGTCTAAAATAAACATATTTTTCTAACTTATCGCCCAGCCCTACTAACAGTTATTCTTCTTTGTGGGGGGGTTAAGTGCCTTGCACAACGACAGGAGATGGTGTCTCCCAGTGTCGTTACCACATTACGCATACTTTTTTTTATATGTACATACTAGAGATGCCAATTATTGGTCATGGGAATTTGGTTATAAGTCATGACTTATATTGTCATTTTAGTATTGTGCTGCTAGGCAAAAATGGTAGGCATAAATGCGTATGTAGAGTAAGAGGATGGGTTTTGCAAATCAGCCTCAACCACCTGAAGATGAATATTCATTACAATTTTCTTGAATGTGGGGTTATTTATTCTAATCAAATGTCACATGAACATATTCAAACCCCCAGTATTTGGGAGACATCGATCAGGTGGCCAACCATCTTGGAGAGCTACCTCCATGCAGGATTTTCTATAGTCCTATTTTAAAGGAATAGTTCACCCAAATGAATGACATATTTACATGTTGGTTTCTTATCGACAAGGAAAGACTGCAATCCACCTTATGGTTAGTCAATAGCCACCCTCACCAACCATTTAATATTAGCATTTTCTAATGCTGTAAATGTTAGCATACCCAAATCATTTCTTAGTAACTTCAGACCAGGTCGACAAGTTTTGATTGTGTATTCTACTTTAACTCTTACATCTAGACGTTCCGCTAGCGGAACACCTGCTCCAATATCCAATGATAGGCGTGGCGCGAATTACAAATTCCTCAAAAATACAAAAACTTCCATTTTTCAAACATATGACTATTTTACAGCATTTTAAAGACAAGACTCTCCTTTATCTAACCACACTGTCCAATTTCAAAAAGGCTTTACAGCGAAAGCAAAACATTAGATTATGTCAGCAGAGTACCCAGCCAGAAATAATTAGACACCCATTTTTCAAGCTAGCATCGAATGTCACAAAAAACAAAACCACAGCTAAATGCAGCACTAACCTTTGATGATCTTCATCAGATGACACGCCTAGGACATTATGTTATACAATACATGCATGTTTTGTTCAATCAAGTTCATATTTATATCAAAAAACAGCTTTTTACATTAGCATGTGACGTTCAGAACTAGCATTCCCACCGAACACTTCCGGTGAATTTACTAA
This sequence comes from Salmo trutta, assembly GCF_901001165.1. NCBI lineage: Eukaryota > Metazoa > Chordata > Actinopteri > Salmoniformes > Salmonidae > Salmo > Salmo trutta. The sequence goes on from NC_042976.1 coordinate 44,473,055, forward strand.
ATTACTCACGATAAACGTTCACAAAAAACATAATTATTTTAAGAATTATAGATACAGAACTCCTTTGTGCAATCGAGGTGTCCGATTTTAAAATAGCTTTTCGGTGAAAGCACATTTTGCAATATTCTGAGTACATAGCCCGGCATCACAGGGCTAGCTATTTAGACACCCAGCAAGTTTAGCCTTCACCAAACTCCGATTTATTATTAGAAAAGTTTGATTACCTTTGGTGTTCTTCGTCAGAATGCACTCCCAGGACTGCTACTTCAATAACAAATGTTGGTTTGGTTCAAAATAATCCATAGTTATATCCAAATAGCGGCGTTTTGTTCGTGCGTTCAAGACACTATCCAAGGGTGACGAAGGGTTACGTGCCCGACGCGTTTCGTGACAAAAAAAATCTAAATATTCCATTACCGTACTTCGAAGCATGTCAACCTCTGTTTAAAATCAATTTTTATGCCATTTTTCTCGTAAAAAAAGCGATAATATTCCGACCGGGAGTGGTTGTTTTCGTTCAAAGAGAGAGAAAGTAAACATGGAGTCGACTCGGGCACGCGCCTCAGTCTCATAGTACTCTGACCGGCCACTATCCAAACGCGCTAATGTTTTTCAGCCAGGGCCTGCAAAGCCACGATTCAGCTTTTTGCCACCTTCTGAGAGCCCATGGGAGCCGTAGGAAGTGTCACGTAACAGCAGAGATCCCCTGTATTGGATAGAGATATTCAAGAAGGCCAAGAAATGGTCAGACAGGGTACTTCCTGTACATAATCTTCTCAGGTTTTGGCCTGCCAAATGAGTTCTGTTATACTCACAGACACCATTCAAACAGTTTTAGAAACTTTGGAGTGTTTTCTATCCAAAGCTAATAATTATATGCATATTCTAGTTTCTGGGCAGGAGTAATAATCAGATTAAATCGGGTACGTTTTTTATCCGACCGTGAAAATACTGCCCCCTAGCCATAACGGGTTAAAAGAATCCTGAATACACCTTACCTGTGATTAAAACATTTTTAAAAATCCACTCTGGTCATGGGACTTAAATGCTGAGCACACAAATGTACACATGCATGTTATTCAATCATTGCATCCAAACTGCTCACGCACGTTGTCAAGCATTTCCATAGCCATGAGCTAAAATAGAACTTGGTTCTATTTGTGATGCTTGATGCGCTGCAAGTCCCGCCTGTCCCATCCCCTCATTTGTTTTTAGGAGCATATACCCAGATGGGTGATTGAAAGATGAAATGAGGTCCACAGTCCAGTTGGTGTTGGTCATGCACCTTAAAGTTGGTTGCCAACCACCATATAAAGTCCAAAGAGGAAGAAGACCTGAAGGAGGAGAGATTACTAGGAACAAAATTGGTTTACCCTTTTATCTGTGGATTAATTGTCGGAGTAGAGGACCTTGTGCTTTTCAGGTAAAATAACAACCCAATGTTATATCCCAGGACAAATTAGCTAGCAACAGCAAGCTAGCTAACTAAATTGCCATGAATGTTTAATGCTTTTTGACCTGTCCCCAAATTAATATAGTTGGTTCAGTGTTCATTTTGATATTTCAACCTGCGTGTCCTGAACGCATCTGGCATGGATGGACAAAACCAATATGCTCATGATGGCATACGTGGACGCTTGCCCTGTTGAGTCAGCATGTTAGCCATGTGAAAATATGTGGAATAGCTGGAAATTAGCTTTAAAACAGATTCTTTATTTTACGGGGGGTACACCCAGACCACACGGTTAGAGGGTGGAACCAATGACATTCACAATATGAAATCTTACTCTGAGCTGTCTTCAAAAGTTGGCAGCCCTGCAGCAGGGACTTGTTGATCAGGGTGGTGATGAACATAAGCAGGCTAGATGAGCAGGTTTTGAGTAGGGATAGGGAGCAAGTGGTGGCCTTAATTTTATAAATATTTGACTGCACAGAGGAGGATATAACTTCTGTAAAGTTGCCGAGGGGGAGGGTTAGTCTAAGATGCCGTTAGTAAACTACAAAGGCTGCCACGGCAACCATGGATCTCATGTTAAGAATATCTTAATCGCTGTATATAAGTTATGGATGTTCCTTTTTGCACAATACGTATATGGTCTGAGGGGGGTGAGCAATGAAACAACAGTGGTGAGGTGAATGTATCACATAGCTTGCCTGTAGCTCTACCTTGTAACAGGAAATTGATACTCCCTTCATCTTATAGAGGAGTGTGGGTGGTGGATGTTAAGTTAGTGGCAGAGGTAGACTGGCCATCAGGCAAATAGGCTGGTCCATTTTTAGCCCACTGAGCCAATCTAATTTTTGCGCAACATTTTAAGTATCTGGCTAATACTGGGAGCCTCAAGGAAATAAATGGGCCGATGGGGGGGCCTTGAGGGGGAAAAACGGGCCGGTGTGTTACAAATGCCAGGGCCGATTTCTGGTCCCAGTCCGCCACTGTATATGGACCTACAGTATCTCTTTTGTTGTCTCAGATACGCAAAGAGGAATGAACAAGAGAGGGGAGGGGGGGGTGTACTGCAGTCCAGGGTCACGTTCAGTAGCCTAATGTTTTCGAGCGTTGAAGACAGGAATGCCATGAAGAGAGTCGACATGAATCCTTCTTCAGAGTCGGGTTTGTTCTTTTGTTCTAGCATATTCCTATCTAAATGTTAGCCAACGTTGTTTCCTGATGAACGCGCTCCTAATATGTTTGGTGTTCTGTTCACTCATTACATCTAACCTCTGACCCCCAGAGCGCGAGAAGCACTGCGCCAGTGCCTGCCCGACCAGTTGAAGGATGCCACATTCGCCCAGGTGCTAAAGGACGACACCACCACCAAGCGCTGGCTGGCCCAGCTGGTCAAGAACCTGCAGGAGGGCCCGGTGACGGACGGCCGAGGCATCCCCCTGACCGCACAGTAACCTCATCAACCCCTTTGACACTACCTGAGGAACGGTAGCGTGCTGGCAGAGCCACAGAAGAAAAACATGATTAGACCAGGAGAGGATGATGCTGTGTAGAACCATAAACTCTGTGGCTCACTTGTTGTTGCCGCTCACATGGCATTCTCCCTGAGACGTTCTCACAAATGCTTCCTCAATGCTTATGGAGGTGTTTGCGTTACATTTCAACAGGGTTGAACATTGAAGTCATCAAAAAGGAAATCGACATTGGTCTGGTTTTAACCTGGTGTTCCCACTGTTTTTGTACTGTCCTGAACCAAAACCACTACAGGCTTTTTCTAAGTGTTTATTTTTTATTTATATGTTTTCTTTTAACCATCTAGAGCAGGGTTCTCTGAATTTGGTCCACGGGTGATTTTATTTGGCACCCCAAGGTCCCCAGAAACCGCCAAAAACATGTATGTTAATGCATTTTCTTTTTACTGTTGTACATAAAGCTGATTTACTGGTGTTTTTTACAGTCTAAAGTGAATTGGAAAATCTGTTCCAAAGTATTCCCATGCATAATAGAGACACTGTATGTGATGGTATACAAATGTAAACAAGGTTTTTAATTAAATATTATATTTGCAGTCAATTTGCAGTCTACACATTATTTGTAATAATGTTCTGGTCCCCTGACCATCCACTCAAGACAAATCTGCCCACGGCTAAATCTTGTTGATGATCCGTGCTCTAGAGCAGGGGCATTCAACTCTGACCCTACGAGATCTGGAGCCTGCTGGTTTTCTGTTCTACCTGATACTTCATTGCACCCATGTGGTGTCCAAGGTATAAATCATTCTGTGATTAGAGGGGAACATGAAAACAAGCAACCAAATCTTGCTTAGGGCCCACAAAAGGTGGCTCTGCATCAACGGAGAGCTTACCTTTTTGCTTCGGAGCTATAGGAGCTATACATTAAACATATCTACTGTAACGTATTCCAAAACAAAGCCCCAATCTCAGCAAAAACCGCTTACTTTCTTGAAATGTTGAAGGAATAACTATTTTCCCTCTATTATTGGAAATTGAGATTTCAAATGTGATTTCTGAGTTATTGTAAATTATGAGAGCAGGTTATTGAAGAGAAGAAAGGTTTCCCTTCACTTGTACATTAGCCTTTAACAGCTTTTAGCCTACCATTTCCGCCATAGGGACCATTAACAATGCAAGGGAGGGATTTTCATTTTGTTTATGGGGGTAGATTCCATTTGTAAATTAACTGGATCTCTGCTAAAATCTGTGTAATGTGCTTTCCTGTCAGGAAAGTGCCCATTAAAAAAAAAAAATCTATCCACCTATCTGGAACGCTCCATTTTATGTTATTTGTTATTCTGTTACAAGTGCGTGTGCATTAGGAAAATGAGTGACTTTTCGTAGATATTGAAAATGTATTATGATCAAAATTAGGTGGTATACTATGTGAAATAAATTGTACTGATTGCAAAGTAATTATTTAAATACTTCTACTACTAGTGAAATGGGGTTGCATCTTCTAGTTGCAAAGTGGCAATTGCAAATTATACCCAAACTCGAGGATTTTCCACTAATGTTTTCCGTAGATACCAGAGCAAGGTTTGGTCCACAGGAAGGTAGAATTCTCATAAGAGTGATCTGTGATGCCGTGAAGCTGTTCCCATGGCTCATTCCACCACTCTGGTCTCTTGACTGCAGTGCATGGGCACACAGCCAAATGGGATGGCGCTTTCTCGATTAGGTCCTCTCTCTTTCTCTTTAGTGTAACTCACTCTACCGGTCCCATTTCCTACTATGTTTTCAGATATGGTATCAGTCATTGTACCAGTGCTAAGTGGGTAAATACAGACACGTCAGAGAGGGTTTTAGATGTTGGAGAGGATGGGACATAATGTAACTATCAATATATTAGACAATATATTGGACAATAAACTCAGCAAAACATGGCTGCATGTGCAATAGACGTAAATTAACTCAGATGGGATTAGTGCAGTATGTATGAAAACGATTGGGTTTGTGAGAACTCGAGTACTGTATGCAGCTCTCTACATGTATTTTGATCTTGCACAGGCAACCTAACCCCTCCTTGACTGAGGTAAGCACAAAGGCCTGTCTGGGTTGCTGCCCTTTAAATGGCAGCTGAACTTCCTGATTTGGTCTCGTTTTCTATTTGGTTTATTAAGAAATGCTAGCAACCACAATAAATTGAAACGTGAGTTGGCTCCTGGTATGGTTTGATTTTGTGTGTGTGTTCAAAGGTGGGAAGAGTTAGACAAATTCTTTCGCCAATTAGCTTCAGCGGGTAAGTGCGCGACTGTGGTTTGACTTTGGATAGCCAATCTCCGGTGCTATTTAGGGACCATCAATAAATTACACAATGTAAATGAGACTATTTTCATGTTGCACACTTTTTAGTTTTCTCATGAAATGCTTTCAATATTTGAATTTCTACAATTTATATCTTTGGTTTGAAGTTTTTATGTCATTGAAATTTGGAGCAATTAAAATTTTAACATATTGTCCCATGTGTAATTTACCGATGGTCACAAACTAGCCATCCAAGGTCAACTGAAATGTATGACCGGCATTGCGATCGGGTCGCATGCAGCTGCACTCCGAATTGATGATTACTTGCTGTGGGCATGTAGGCAGGATTGAAACAAACCCAACTTTAATTTACGTGGTGATGCTGTCACGACCACGAGTCTCACAAAACTCTGTTTTGGATGAGACTGACTTTATGACCAAAATTATCCTATTTACACCTTGTAGTCAATTTTGAAAATAGAATACATGTTTCTGACTCATATCAAGGCCACAGGCTGTTTTCTAAATGTGAAGTTGTTTTTTTCAGGGGCATTTGCACTTTAAACCAGGGAGAGGAGTGAATCGGATCTGCAGTCAGCTGATATATAAGAGAGAGTGTGTGGAGACAGAGAGAGCAAGACATTTAAAGTGAGAGGCAGCATACCGGAAAATGGTAAAGGAGAGCGAAGAGAGCAGCTTTGGAAAAAATGAACAGCCCTCATCAGATGCGAGGGGGGAGGAAAAAAGAGGGAGTGGCAGGAAAGGGAGGAGAGGGGGTAGGTGGAGGGGGGAACAGTGTACCAGCATGCGGCAGTGTTGTCTGGGGATCAGTTTTCTCAGACAACGCAGGCACAGTGGAGCCTGGTAGACAGAGAGGCTGACACTGAGCCAGCTTTCCTCTAGACACTCCCCATCTCCCTGTGCTGGGCTAGTGGTCTCAGGACATTCCCTGAGTGTCTTAAGTTCTGGAGCTTTCTACTGGGCTTGCTACCTCCAACAGACCCCCATCTCTGGAGGCCTTTCTGGGGGCCAGCTATCTTTTGGGCACTCCCTAATTCTGGTCTAGAGCCCTTTCCTGGACTGTCTCTCACCAAACATCAATCTATTCTGGAGCGCGTCACAGCAGTGGCAGCCCAAGCTGAGTCGGGGCAAAGACCCAAGGGAGCAGTCTACAATTTGGTAAGTTTCTTTTTTTTCTCCTTTGACCCTTCACATTACTTTACAGAAAGTCAACTTTTTTACTCATCTATACAATGCAGTAAATGTTCAGTAGAGTTTGTGGTTTAGTGTTGATTTTGTTGGTTTGATGATAATATACCCCCCCGGTCCCTGTTTTAATACTGTCTCATATTACAGCATCTGGTTCTACTTTGTTGTCCTTCAGCCAGCCTCCCTCCCTGGCACAAGCATGTTTTACATGCATGAAAAAAGACTGGTTTGTTTATAGGATTCTTCGCATGATAAAAGACTGGTTTGTTTATAGGATTCTTCACATAGCTCCTACTGAAGTGTAGAACCAACCTGTGAGGGTCGAGCACAGAGCTTTCATGAAAGGGGAAGTTGAACATTCCTGTGGATATCACAGATGGTTATAATAAGGGGTGCTTGTAGTGGAGTCATATGGGCATATAATGAGGCTGCCACTTCACTGGGTGTATAGTATTTATATATTACTTTGAGTATTTTTTGGTGTGAGTATGAGACCAATTTACCAGTGAGTCATGATTCTGTGTGTGTGTGTTGACCACACTCTTGCACATATTAGTCAAATCCCCTGAAAGAGTTCTCTGTCAGAAACACTCCTGCCACCGCCCCTCAAATAACATAGAAGGTTATTCTTTGGCTAGAACCATATGACTTCTTGTATTTGCACGAGAATGTACTGTGTGTGTAGAATATACTGTAGTTATAGAAGGGGTCCAGGAAAATGAGAGTTCTGTTTCTGCCTCTTCTTTAACATCTTTTCACAAACATCACACAACAGTCAACAACATCACTGGGGTGGTTAAAAAGTATCAAAAATATAGTTTCTTTGCTTTTGCTACACTTACGTGGCTGGGTAAAGAGTTGATATTTACTAACAGTGGACCTGGAAGGGAAAGTAACTGGTATTTTGAACAGTGGAACATGGACCTCGCTGTGAACAGTTGAAAACAACCCCCGAGGATACTATAACATTTTTCCATTGCTCTACAAAGGTTGTAAAAGGAAAGAGAGCCATTGAAAAGCCAAACAAAGGGGGGAGTAGCCATTTGAACTATCCCTTTATGGAACATTTGTCTGTTGTTCAGTGTGTACAATACAATAATCCTTGTGAGTTTCCCCTCGGAGAAGGTTTAAGAACCTCTTTCCCAAGGGACTAGATAGCTGAGCCAAAAGTTGCCGTCATTAATAGGCTTTGGCGGTATCCAGATTGTCATACCTTCATACCTTCATTTCCTCCTTAAGCCTTCCCTGTAGCTCAGTTGGTAGAGCATGGTGTTTGCAACGCCAGGGTTGTGGGTTCGATTCCCACGGGGGGCCAGCACAGGGGGAAAAAAATGAATGAAATGTATGCATTCACTACTGTAAGTCGCTCTGGATAAGAGCGTCTGCTAAATGATTAAAATGTAAAATGTAATACCGGGATATTCGGTAATACCAGCACTGAACACAAGGGGAGCTATTTTAAAACCCCACTGACCCTTTGTAATCCAAAGGTTAGCAATGCTAAGAAGTACATGTAAAATCCCATAGAGAATGCTAACTAAATGCAAAGGAGCACATTGCGCTAATGTATTTGCAGGACAGACATCCCAGCTAAAAGTTATACAATAACTAAAAAATGCTACTCCCAGTTTGCTGCACACCCAAAACAAATATTAGACAACAAGGCTCTTGATCCAGGACAGGATTATCTGCTGTTACCAAGCAAAGCTTGATTTTGGAAGAAGCTAACCACTTAGCTAGATAGCTAACTAGATACTAAATTAGCAAACCAAATGCACAAACTACAGAGCATTTAGCACATTTTAGACAGTTAACTTAAGAGTTATAAGATATCTAGCTTGCAAACATTTACACTACCTGTCCAAAATTTTAGAACACCTACTCATTCAAGGATTTTTCTTTATTTTTACTATTTTCTACATTGTAGAATAATAGTGAAGACATCAAAACTATGAAATAACACATATGGAATCATGTAGTAACCAGAAAGCTAATAAAATATTTTATATTTGAGATTCTTCAAAGTAGCCACCCTTTGCCTTGATGACAGCTTTGCACATTCTTGGCATTCTCTCAACCAGCTTCCTTGGAATGCTTTACCAACAGTCTTGAAGGAGTTCCCACATATGCTGAGCACTTGTTGGCTGTTTTTCCTTCACTCTGCGGTCCAACTCATCCCAAACCATCTCAATTGGGTTGAGGTTGGGTGATTGTGGAGGCCAGGTCATCTGATGCAGCACTCCATCACTCTCTTCTTCGTAAAATAGCCCTTACACAGCCTGGATGTGTGTTGGGTCATTGTCCTGTTGAAAAACGAATTATGGTCCACTAAGCCCAAACCAGATGTGACGGTGTATCACTGCAGAATGCTGTGGTAGCCATGCTGGTTAAGTGGGCTTTGAATTCTAAATAAATCACAGACAGTGTCACCAGCTAAGCACCCCCACACCATAACACCTCCTCTATGCTTTATGGTGGGAAATACACATACGGAGATCATCCGTTCACGCACACCGCATTTCACAAAGACATGGAGGTTGGAACTAAAATTTGGACTCCAGACCAAAGGACACATTTTCACCGGTCTAATGTCCATTGCTCGTGTTTCTTGGTCCAAGCAAGTCTCTTCTTATTATTGGTTTCGTTTAGTAGTGGTTTCTTTGCAGCAATTCGACAATGAAGGCCTTATTCACACAGTCTTCTCTGAACAGTTGATTTTGAGATGTGTCTGTTACTTGAACTCTGCATTTATTTGGGCTGCAATTTCTGGGGCTGGTAATTCTAATGAACTTATCCTCAGCAGCAGGTAACTCTGGGTCTTCCCTTCCTGTGGCGGTCCTCATGAGAGCCAGTTTCGTCATAGTGCTTGATGGTTTTTGCGACTGCACTTGAAGAAACTTTCAAAGTTCTTGAAATGTTCCGTATTAAAGTAATGATGGACTGTCATTTCTCTTTGCTTATTTGAGCTGTTCATACCATAATAGGGACTTGGTCTTTTTCCAAATAGGGCTATCTTCTGTATATCCCCCTATGTTGTCACAACGCAACTGATTGGCTCAAACGCATTAAGAAGGAAAGAAATTCCACAAATTAACTTTTAACAAGGCACACCTGTTAATTGAAATGCACTCCAGGTGACTACCTCACGAAGCTGGTTGAGAGAATGCCAAGACTGCAAAGCTGTTATCAAGGCAAAGGGTGGCTATTTGAAGAATCTCAAATATATTTTTAACACTTTTTTGGTTACTACATGATTCCATGTGTTATTTCATAGGTTTGATGTCTTCACTATTATTCTACAATGTAGAAAATAGTAAAATTAACAAAAACCCTTCTAAAACTATTGACCGGTAGGTAAGTTGTGAATTCCATACTGTAACTAGATCACCTGGCATGTGCTGCACAACAGTGAGTGACTCCCAAGGCTCTCGTCTCTTGTCATTGTGTGCTTGTAAACAAACACCACAAGTCTGGGAACTACCGGTAAGCTTCATTGTGAAAAATTGTGACAGCTGAAATGATGAACAAGTTGACTGCAGGTATTTACTTATTAACTAGCAACACATTTCTTTTTTTTACTTCAAAGAAATCGTTTGGACGGTATTGTAAAAACCAGTACAGCAGACAGACTGTCAATCATCTGCCCCCCCCTAGCCAATCAATAGATGATGGATAGAGAAAGCAAAAGCTTGATTGGATTTCTAAGCTCTACAGGCAACCCATCCATAATGTTGACGACACAGTTAGAACAATTATTCAGCCATGGTGGGAGGTAATTGGTTGACCACCGCTAATAATTTGGAGAGCTTATGTATATGTTTCACTATCACAGCGTAATAGGTATCGCAGCAATTATGTTTGTCCTCTTTTTTTTGGCAGGATATCACCAAGTGCATGTGTCAAGTCTTCATGGATTCTCCCCAAAGCTTGTGTAAGTTGATGGGTACTAATATGTTGCATGAGGAAACAAGCAATAATACAATTTTATTTTCTTTGATCAAATCTCAAAAATGAACTTTTGGAGTACAGATGTCAGCCTCCATTAAACAGAATAGAGAAACAACACTGGGGTCTCAATTGACCAAATATGGACTGTATTTGTAAACACGATGGTAACCCCTGATCCTGCACAGTTGCCAAGGGTGACAAGGACCTCCAGGTGATGAAGGCGGGGGCCATGTTGAAGAAGGTCAAGTCCAAATCGTGGAAGAAGCAGCGGCATTTCCGGCTACAGGAAGATGGCCGGACCATCTGGTATAAGTCCAGGTGGGCAGGAACAGGCCACTCCACCTGTGAGTAACGAGGGTGTGGGTGGCGGGAGGGAGGGAGCACGGATGAGATGTTATAAGAATTGACCACAGACTGTACATACTGTAGATAACTGAATTGACGGCCACATTATTTCTCTTTTTGAAAAAAGGATGATGCATAAATCATTCCTTGAGAAATCACTCTAGCATTGAAAAAGCCTAAGTATGTCTTCACATAGGCCCCGATTCCGACCCGAGTTAAGCGCGTGTAAATGGAGCGTTATATTCCCTTTTTATGCACTTCTCTCTCTATGTGTTTTCTGACCTTGAACTTAAGCATGAGAATAGCATGCTATTCACCCACTTCGTTCGGGCGGAGATCTAAGAAATGAAAGGTTGCGGAAGTGTCTACAGATTTATTATTAAAAAAAAAATGTAACCTTAATTTAACTAGGCAAGTCAGTTAAGAACAAATTCTTATTTACAATGACGGCCTACCCTGGCCAAAGACGGACGACGCTAGGCTAATTGTGTTCCGCCCTATGGGACTCCCAATCATGGCCGGTTGTGAGACAGCCTGGATTCGAACCAGGGTGTCTGTAGTGTAGCCTCTAGCACTGAGACGCAGTGCCTTAGACCGCTGCGACACTTGAGAGCCCATATTCTGACCTTGACCTAACTCCCTCATAATTACGGCACATTTACACGTGAGGAAACCATGAATAAGGTTGAGCAAACCTGCTGATTCCAAATGGTAAAAGCATCTTGCTTTTTTAAGATAGAAATAGCAGCATTATCCATGCACTATAATTTATAAATGGATAAGAGCTATTGATAAGAGCTAGGTAAATGAGTAATCCGTTTGGAGAAGGGGATTGTAAAATGCACAGCCATCGTTTTAGATCATTTTTCCTTGGAGACGAATGTGAAACCAGTCATATGGAAGCAAACTGAAAATCATATCATCATGACATGTATTGTGGCTACTTTTCCACAGTGAAATAGCCTATACATTTCTGTGCTGTTAGTCAGAATTTTCATTGTGTGCCCTCATAATTTGTGTGGATGAAATTTGGACACCCAAGCTGTAGGTTTCTGTAGGGCTTAAGCTGCCCAGTTGATGTATGGACTTTAAAGAATGTTTAAATATAGCCTATGCCCGGGCTTTTGTTTTATTTTACAATTTGTATCATGTTAAATATTAGCCACTAACGGGAGCCACCGTCAGTAATACCCGCATACATTTCTGTCACTTTATTGTTAGTTTTCAATTTGTAGCTTACATTTAGCATCATTCCGTTTCCGTTCTCTTTTTTTTGTCACATCCGTGTAAGTTGTTCCTCTAGCGTTAGTGGATCATATTAGGTTAATGTTGTGAAATAATTTGGGACATGAAGCCTATTTGAATCATTATGGAATTCAGACCACATGTAGCAGGTTAAACCTGGAGCACGGTTCACGACGACTGGACCGTTGTCATACAGTTCCATGATTAGTAAGAATTAGGGTAGATTTATAGGACTATTGTTCAACCCCTGTTGTATACTTTTTTCTTTCCCACCTTCCAATATTTCATGGATTCAGCTCGAATATAACAACTTTCAGGATGAATCACACCACATTTTTTTATTTGTCAAAATAAAGCATTTAGTGTCTAAAGGCTCTCCAAACCAGTTTTTTTTATGATTCATACATACTTTCCTAACTCTAAAATGTTCCTAAATAATCTACAAGATCAGTTTATTTTTAAATCTACCAGTTGAAACGGAGACAAAGATGCATATTTAGATGGCTTCTTTCATCCTTCTCTATTTTTACGAACCAGTTATCTCGATGCATTCTAGTCTGTCGACAAAATTCGAATTAAAGGTACATTGTATTTAAAGGGATGGCTTAAGATAAATGTACTGAAAACCCTTTTGAATAAAAACTCCACGAGAAAATCTGTTGGCCAGCAAATGGGAGGGTTTTCAGCAGTTGATTTAAAAGAAATTCAGTTCACACAAGGGAACCATGCCTGCAATGCCCGTTACGCACCTTCATAAGGTAAGTCTGAATATCAACTACTGAGAAGCACATAGGAAATTACACCTTTCTTACGCATGCCTTTCCTAAGTATGAATCTTTCCGATAATGCCTAATGTTCCTTTCTAGTTTCTGTGGCTGATGTTGAGGTGGTGCGTGAAGGTCACCAGTCGGAGGTCTTGCTGAGCGTCGCTGAAGAGTTCCCCGCTGACCTCTGTTTCACCCTGGTGTTTCGTGGACGCCGCGGCAACCTGGACCTGGTGGCGGAGTCACCTTCTGAGGCGCAGGCCTGGATCCGGGGTGTACGCAAGCTGATACAGAACGCTGAGAGCATGGATGACAAGGAGAGGGTTGACCAGTATCCTTATCCCATACAGATAACAGGCAGATTATTAGATGTTTTGTGACACTTGACTTGGTGGGGCCTTATCATAATACGTTCATAACAATTGATCTAAACAATCAAAACCATAGAGGTCCTATTAAGTTACTGGAGGGGCTATGTCATAAACCATCAAAGTTCCAGAATGGGGTGAAAATGGCAGCCATATTGTCAGAAAGAAATCCAGACTAGTCTAATTGGAATTAATGGCAGAAGAGAAGAAATCCAGATTTTACTTATGCAGGAAAAATGCTCCCTGATTCTTTTGGCTGACCGAAATGGCTGACCTTTATCCCATTATAAGAAGGTTCATTTCCATTCTAGTATTCTAATTCTTAATTCTATGGTCAAAAAAACACTTTGGTTGTGAGAGTAAAGTCTTTGTTGTTGCTCCTTTCTAAATCATTTCTTACCAAGTGTTGCCCTTAGCCAGCATCTTCCCTCAGATGGATCTGGGACTGGTTTCAGAAGGCGGACAAAAACAAGGACGGACGGATGAACTTCAAGGAGGTGCGCACACTGCTGAAGATGATGAATATGGACATGAACGAGGAGTATGCTCTTCACCTCTTCACGGTGAGGTACCCATCAAGTTCGTGAGGTCTTTCGTTTAGTGTATCAAAACTATACTTTTTTCTATATTTATTCTATGCTTCCCACTGCTCATATGACATCCTCAGTCAATGAATCAACCTAGCATTGTGAGCAGCGGTTCAATTGGGATGTTGTAGGTCGTGGAATAGTTCTCAACGTTGGTCATATTTAACAGAAACCTATCACAGTCAAATATCAGTAACTAATCTGCCTTCCATCATCAGGTGATGGAATTCTGTTGTAGCATGATTTATTGAGAGTACAATACCACGGGAAGACTGCAGAGGTAACAATCTATGCTGCTTATTTTCTTTACCCCCAGTTGGCAGATAAGTCTAAGTCAGGTTGTCTGGAGAACGAGGAGTTTGTCCAGTTCTATAAGATACTGACGGAAAGGAAGGACATGCGACGGGTGTTCCAGGACTACTCCCGAGACGGACAGACATTAACCCTTGCTGAGCTGAAGGACTTTCTGATGCAGGAGCAACAGGAGGGAGAGAGGAGTCGGGAGCATGCCCAGGAGCTGATTGATCGCTATGAGCCGTCAGAGACCGGTAACGACCACTGTGCAACTGTAACCAACCACAGTCAACCGTAATGAATTATGTCATTAATAGCCTCGGTGAGACAATGTCAATCACAATGAACGGCAACCACAATATTAATAACCTAGTTTACTTCAGTAAACCACAAGAGCCCACAATTAACCATTCAACAAGTAAGGAAACTAGCTGTATGTTGCATGTCACTACCTAACAGGAGAGGCATTTTGAACGTCAACTTTTTTTAAATATCAAAATTAGTATTTTTGTAGAAATGCCTTCTGGAACATGTTAACTTTCATGTGTCTTAATAACAAACTTGTATGCCATCTGTAAATACGAATACAATTGTTAAATTACAAGCCTAGTTGGTTTAGCCACAGAAAAAGACAGGGACCTTCCCGCTAGCCATGATTGGCTGAGATAATGGATGGCCTGGACATGTCGAGAGATGAGTTCAGATTGGTCTGCCATGTAGCACGCTTTTGTCTACAACATGAGCAGGTCAGTTCAGTATGTGTGGTTAATCCTTTCTAACACTGCTTTTTTTTAAAGATATCACGTAGTAGAATTGCAAAAGTGTTGCTCTCCACTTTCTGGAGGACCGAGTTTTGAAATCAGTGGAATGCCTGGTGGAATTGGAGTGTGATAGCTAAGTAGATGGAGAAAATTCTGGCATTTGATTGTAAATATGAGGAGGGAGTCGAAAAGAGAATACACAAAAGGCTGTTGTATATAAAACGTCTCCGGATTACATATTCAAACTAAGGACAACCATGGCATCTTTGACAGAGAGGGAGAAGCGTCCATCCATGTCTACAGGTAAAATAATCTAGCAAGCTACATTTTCAGATATTATACGTTTCTAATTTTGTCAAAGTCGTTTTCATTTCAAGTTAAAGCGTACTGTTAGCTAGCTAGCTAATGTTAGCTGGGTGGCTCGCAAGCTAATTTTAAGTGTATGATTTGTGTAGTAATATTATTCGTATCTCAGAGCCATTTGCATTGCTAATTAGCGCCTAATGTTAGCTAGCTAGCTAAGATTGAACCTGGTTGGTTAGCTACCTGCAGATTCATGCAGGGTAGTAACGTTATGAGTTGAGATTATGGTTCATTGTTTAGCTAGCTAGCCAGCTAGCTACATGTCTAAACAAAAGACTCCACTATGCAAATAACCATTTCACTACACCTTCTGTATCCTGTGCATGTGACAAATAAACTTTGATTTTATTTCATATAATATGTGTTTACCAGAAACGGTAATGTGAAGAACAGGACCTGCACCAAAGTCAAATTAGGATATAATGTTAGGCCAACGAGACAGTGTCCAAGTTCAAAAATTATCCAGTAGAATGGCCTGCTTTTATTTCATCACACTCACAACCGTTAGCTATTTTCTGTAATTGGCTCACCATTAACTTGTAAATAATGATCTTGCTGTGAGTTTATTTTCCTCTAATAATGAAGACAAATGGGCTAAAGTGAAGACGTCAGCTATATGATATGGTCATTATTTGAACTGGCTAGCCAGCTAACTTAACATTAGCTAGCTAACAAGCTAGAAACAAACCAAAACATTGTTTAGAAAGTTCCTTTTAGTTGCCTGGTTTGCTAGATTGACATATACTAAATTCATTTTTAAACGGGTGGGTTTATTAGTGTTAAAATACACTAGCTATTTTGGACCACCAGGTTGCTGATGTCATGCAGCCGGTAGTTTTTGTGTTTATACTTTACAAACTTTATACGACAACGACACGGTTGTCGGACGACAATAGAATGTTCATGATGTCACTGCGACAACTGTCGATAGGCATAGTATAAACCAGCCTTTAGTCTTGAAACCTTTTGGTTGTTTAGTAAATAGACCCACATCTGAATCCTTAAAGATATGGGTGGGGCTAAGGCTTAAGAGGGTGTGAACGATGCTGAAAGTATGTAGACAAAGAGAGCTCTCCAGTAGGTTTACCAAAACATTCAAGGGCCATTTTCTCAAAAGTGACATCACAAGTTCAACTTTCAAAGCAGAATTACTTTTCCATTGTTCCTCAACTATAGTGTACCATTTTCCAGCTCTGAGTCTCTACTTTTATCCAACTAAAAGAACTCTACATAAGAAAAACAATATTCTACATCAGACCAAATCAAGCTGGTCGGTCACAATTTGTTCCGGCATGTGTCTGGCACCGTCTCCTATCTTAACTTAAAGAACATATTCTGGGTGTTCTGACAAATAAAGGAGGAGGTCATGACAGCAGCCCCCCCCCCCCCCCCCCCTCATATCTTTACCAGACACAGGCAAGAACCAAGGATTGTTTATGACACCAAAGACAAGTTGCACAAAGTAAAATTTCCTTTACAGTAGTTACTGAGCATTTTTTGATTGGGTTTGACTTATGATAAGACGGAACTTCCCATGTCTCCTCGCAGCCAAGAAACAACGGGCCATGTCTATAGATGGCTTCCAGATGTACCTGGTCTCTCCAGAGGGCGCCATTTTGGATCCCCAGCGGCTGACCCTGAACCAGGACATGAGCCGGCCCCTCAGCCACTACTTCATCTGTTCCTCCCACAACACCTACTTGATGGAGGATCAGCTCCGAGGACAGAGCAGCCAGGAGGCCTACATCCAGTGAGGAACAAAATTATCCTCACCATTACAACCCTTAGCTTCATACCAAACATCCAATTATAACCCTTTGTAGCTCAGGGATGGGCAAATCCAGTCCTCCGGCCTGATTGGTGACATACATTTGCATGGGTGCCTGACTTTGAAAGTGGGAGTGCAATTCATTTGACAGGTCTGAAACCCTACCAACCTTGTGACTCACAAACATCCCGCCCCCTTCCCCAAAAATACCACCCATAGTGATTGATTGACAGGCCAAACTGTTAAGAAAGTGGCCAGGATAATGCATGACCATGAGGAAATTACATTTAAAAAATGGCAGCAATAATATTGTTTTAGCCCATAAGAATGATCATTTTGTACTTGGTAGGTTAAGAAAAAACATTGTTAAATGGCACATTAAGTTAATCTTATTTTTGTCTACTGTAGCCTAACCTGAGAATCTTACCTTTTTAAGATAAGAGAAAATAAAAGGGTTTTAAATATTTTTTAAACTGTAGCCTGTAGTTACAGGACTGGGCTACTATCAATCATTTTTTATTATCATAATGTTTTTAATGGCGGGCTTTTAAACAACAACTACAATGAGTAGGCTACATATTTGACCAAGAAACTGAATAATCATGAAAAGTACCATAATTTCCGGACTATTAAGCGCACCTGAATATAAGCCGCACCCACTGAATTAAAAAATATATATTATTTTGAACATAAATAAGCCGCACATGTCTATAAGCCGCAGGTGCCTACCGGTACATTGAAACAAATTAACTTTACACAGGCTTTAACGAAACACTGCTTGTAACAAAAATAAATAGGCTTTAACGAAGCACGGCTTGTAACAAAAATAAATAGGCTTTAACGAAACACGGCTTGTAACAAAAATAAATAGGCTTTAACGAAACACGGCTTGTAACAAAAATAAATAGGCTTTAACGAAACACGACTTGTAACAAAAAAATAAAAATTTAGCAGTAAACAGTAGCCTACCAAGAAAGTCATTGGTCACCATCTTCCTTCTCCTGTGCACTGAAACCATCTCCTTCGGTGTCGGAGTTGAATAGCCTCAGAATTGCTTCATCCGATATTGGATCGTTTTCATTGTCGCTCTCGTCACTTTCATCCGGAGGCAAATCCCCCGCTGAGCCCTCTTCAACATGCAGCAGTCCAGCCTTTTGAAACCCGTTGATGATAGTGGATTTTTTGACAATGCTCCACGCTGTCAGGACCCACTGGTAGACTTGACCATAAGTTGCTCTTCGCATGCGGCCCGTTTTAGTGAAGGATTTCTCCCCACTTGTCATCCAAGCCTCCCGCTGAACACGGAGGGCCACCTTAAATGCACGATTTACACTGATGTCGAGTGGCTGCAAATACTTTGTTGTACCCCCAGGAATCAGGGTGACAAAATGACTACCGTAATCAGAATGGTGGGAAGTTTGAGAGCGCTCGATTTAATCTAAACAGTAAACAAAAAAGTTGTTTGACCGTAACCCATTCGGCAATTTCATTGGCCTAATCAAAGCTTTATGCCGCCAAAAAACTGAGCACGTCACAGAATGTGTTTGTTTTTTTTTAAATGTGAAAGCGGGAAAAATCCATATATTAGCAGCGTCATTGTTTAAGCCGCGACGTTCAAAGCGTGGGAAAAAAGTTGCGGCTTATAGTCCGGAAATTACGGTATGAGGAATAACAAAAGTGTAGTCTCAGCAAGCACATTAATTGACCTTTCAGCTTTTCCTCCAATATGGACTTTTTTTTATGCCTTTGCTTGACACACTGTCACCATTTCATTTTTTGTATTAACTTGTCTCAGCAGCATACATATTTGATGCAAAGAGGGTAGAAATAGCCTTTTGGTCCATATTATACTTACCAAGCCAAGCAGAGCTGTTTTATCGAGATTCAAATCCAAATCAAGTTGTATTTGTCACATGCACCGAATACAACAGGTGTAGACCTTACAGTGAAATGCTTACTTACAAGCCCTTAACCAACAATGCAGTTTTAAGAAAATACCCCCCCAAAAAGTAAGAGGATAAGAATAACAAATAAAAAGCAGCAGTAAATAACAATAGCGGGGCTATATACAGGGGGTACCGGTACAGAGTCAATGTCAATGTGTGGGGGCAACGGTGTCAAAATAATTGAGGTAATATGTACATGTAGGTAGAGTTATTAAAGTGACTATGCATAGGTAATAACAGAGAGTAGCAGCAGTGTTCCAAAGGGGGCAATGCAAATAGTCTGGGTAGCCATTTGATTAGCTGTTCAGGAGTCTTATAGCTTGGGGGTAGAAGCTATTTAGGAGCCTCTTGGACCTTGACTTGGTGCTCTGGTACCGCTTGCCATGCGGTAGCAGAGAGAACAGTCTATGACGAGGGTGGCTGGAGTCTTTGACAATTTTTAGGGCCTTCCTCTGACACCGCCTGGTATAGAGGTCCTGGATGCCAGGAAGCTTGGCCCTGGTGATGTACTGGGCCGTACGTACTACCCACTGTAGTGCCTTATGATCGGAGGCATGCGTGCTCTCGATAATGCAGCTGTAAAACCTTTTGAGGATCTGAGGACCCATACCAAATCTTTTCAGTCTCCTGAGGGGGATTAGGTTTTGTTGTGCCCTCTTCACGACTGTCTTGGTGTGCTTGGACAATTCTAGTTTGTTGGTGATGTGGACACCAAGGAACTTGAAGCTCTCAACCTGCTCCACTACAGCCCCGTCGATGAGAATGGGGGCGTGCTTAGTCCTCCTTTTCCTGTAGTCCACAATCATCTCCTTAGTCTTGGTTACGTTGAGAGATAGGTTGTTATTCTGGCACCACCCGGCCAGGTCTCTGACCTCCTCCCTATAGGCTGACTCGTCGTTGTCGGTGATCAGGCCTACCACTGTTGTGTCGTCTGCAAACTTAATGATGGTGTTGGAGTCGTGCCTGGCCATGCAGTCGTGGGTGAACAGGGAGTACAGGAGGGGACAGAGCACGCACCCTTGGGGGGCTCCAGTGTTGAGGATCAGCGTGGCAGATGTGTTGCTACCTACCCTCACCACCTGGGGGCGGCCCATCAGGAAGGCCAGGATCCAGTTGCAGAGGGAGGTGTTTAGTCCCAGGATCCTTAGCTTAGTGATGAGCTTTGAGGGTACTATGGCGTTGAACGCTGAGCTGTAGTCAATGAATAGCATTCTCACATAGGTGTTGCTTTTGTCCAGGTGGGAAAGGGCGGTGTGGAGTGCAATAGAGATTGCATCATCTGTGGATCTGTTTAGGCGGTATGCAAATTGAGTGGGTCTAGGGTTTCTGGGATAATGGTGTTGATGTGAGCCATTACCAGCCTTTCAAAGCACTTTATGGCTATGGACGTGAGTGCTATGGGCCTGTAGTCATTTAGGCAGGTTGCCTTCGTGTTTTTGGGCACAGGGACTATGGTGGTCTGCTTGAAACATGTTGGTATTACAGACTCAATCAGGGACATGTTGAAAATGTCAGTGAAGACACCTGCCAGTTGGTCAGCACATGCCCGGAGCACACGTCCTGGTAATCCGTCTGGCCCCGCAGCCTTGTGTTGACCTGTTTAAAGGTCTTACTCACGTCGGCTACGGAGAGCGTGATCACACAGTCGTCCGGAACAGCTGATACTCTCATGCATGCCTCAGTGTTGTTTGCCTCGAAGCGAGCATAGAAGTGATTTAGCTCGTCTGGTAGGCTCATGTCACTGGGCAGCTCGTGGCTGTGCTTCCCTTTGTAGTCTGTAATAGTTTGCAAGCCCTGCCACATAAGACGAGTGTCGGAGCCGGTGTAGTACGATTCAATCTTAGGCCTGTATTGACGCTTTGCCTGTTTGATGGTTCGTCGGAAGGCATAGCAGTATTTCTTCTAAGCTTCTGGATTAGAGTCCCGTACCTTGAAAGCGGCAGCTCTACCCTTTAACTCAGTGTGAATGTTGCCTGTAATCCATGGCTTCTGGTTGGGGTATGTACGTACAGTCACTGTGGGGACGACGTCCTCGATGCACTTACTGATAAAGCCAGTGACTGATGTGGTGTACTCCTCAATGCCATCGGAAGAATCCCGGGAACATGTTCCAGTCTGTGATAGCAAAACAGTCCTGTAGTTTAGCATCTGCTTCATCTGACCACTTTTTTATAGACTGAGTCACTGGTGCTTCCTGCTATAATTTTTGCTTGTAAGCAGGAATCAGGAGGATAAAATTGTGGTCGGATTTACCAAATGGAGAGCGACGGAGAGCTTTGTACGCGTCTCTGTGTGTGGAGTACAGGTGATCTAGAATGATTTTCCCTCTGGTTGCACATTTAACATGTTGATGGAAATTAGGTAGAACTGATTTAAGTTTCCCTGCATTCAAGTCTCCGGCCACTAGGAGCGCCGCCTCTGGGTGAGGGGTTTCCTGTTTGCTTATTTCCTTATACAGCTGACTGAATGCGGTCTTAGTGCCAGCATCCGTCTGTGGTGGTAAATAAACAGCCACGAAAAGTATAGCTGAAAACTCTCTAGGCAAGTAGTGTGGTCTGCAATTTATCACAAGATACTCTACCTCAGGCGAGCAAAATCTAGAGACTTCCTTAGATTTCGTGCACCAGCTGTTGTTTACAAATATGCACAGACCGCCCTCCCTCGTCTTACCGGAGTGTGCTGTTCTATCTTGCCGGTGCAACGTATGTCCCGCTAGCTGAATATCCATGTCATCATTCAGCCACGATTCCGTGAAACATAGGATATTACAGTTTTTGATGTCCCGTTGGTAGGATATTCATGATCGTACCTCGTCTAATTTATTGTCCAAAGATTTCACGTTGGCGAGTAATATTGATGGTAACAGCAGCTTTCCCACTCGCCTTCTGCGGATCCTTACTAGGCATCCCGCTCTGTGTCCTCTGTACCTGCGTCGCTTCCTCTTGCAAGTAACTGGGATGTTGGCCTTGTCGGGTGTTCGGAGAATGTCCTGTGCGTCCTGCTTGTTGAAGAAAAAAATCTTTGTCTAATCCGAGGTGAGTGATCGCTGTCCTGATATCCAGAAGCTCTTTTTTGCCGTAAGGTATGGTTGCAGAAACATTATGTACAAAATAAGTTACAAATAACGTGAAAAAACCCCACATAATTGCACAATTGGTTGGGCGCCCGTAAAACTGCTGCCATTTCTTCTGTCGCCATTTTGAGCGGGATTTCAACTCTGCTCACATGCTCTGATACAGACACAGCTTGGCTACACTGTAACCACGAAACGCCATTTTGTACTTGCATATGGGTCTCAGCCAGGAATGTTACTTTTTGTAGCTTAATGAAAACATTTTAACAATGTGATTTAACTGATTGATTTACGGAAATACATTGCCTTCAGAAAGTATTCACTTTCACACATAGTTTTGTTGTGTTACAAAGTGGGATTAACATGGATTTAATTGTAATTTTTTGGCAACATCTACACGAAATACTTCAATGTCAAAATGGAAGAAAAATTTGAACATGTAACTTTTTTTAATAGAAAATGAAACACTAATATACTGTATCTTGATTAGATAAGTATTCAACCCCCTGAGTCAATACATGTTAGAATTGCCTTTGGCAGCGAATACTGCTGTGAGTCTTTCTGGGTCAGTCAGTTTTGCACACCTGGAAAGTACAATATTTGCCCATTATTCTTTTTTTTTTAATTATTCAAGCTCTGTCAAGTTGATTGTTGATCATTGCAAGACAACCAATTTCAAGTCATGCCATACATTTTCAAGCTGATTTAAGTCAAAACTATAACTAGGCCACTCAGGAACATTCAAAGTCATCTTGGTAAGCAACTCCAGTGTAGATTTGAACTTGTGTTTTATTTTATTGTCCTGCTGAAAGGTTCATTTGTCTACCAGTGTCTGTTGGAAAGCAGACTGAACCATGTTTTCCTCTAGGATTTTGCTTGTGCTTGGCTCTATTCCGTTTCTTTTTATACAAAAAAACTCCACAGTCTTTGACGATGACAAGCATACCCATAACATGATGCAGCCACCACCATGCTTGAAAATATGAGGAGTGGTACTCATTGAAGTGTTGTGTTGGATTTGCCCAAAACATAACACAGAGCCAGCTAGGTTAAAAAAAATCTGCCGGGGCTTCCCAAGTGGCGCAGTGGTCTAAGGCATTCTGGGTTCGAGTCCAGGCTCTGTCGCAGCCGGCCGTGACCGGGAGACTCATGGCGGCGGACAATTGGCTGAGCGTCGTCCAGGTTATGGGATGGTTTGCCCGGCAGGGATGTCCTTGCCCCATCGCGCAGTAGCGACTCCTGTGGCGGGCCGGGCGCATTGCACGCTGACATGGTCGCCAGGTGCACGGTGTTTCCTTCAACACATTGGTGCGGCTGGCTTCCGGGTTAAGTGGGCATTGTGTCAAAAAGCAGTGCGGCTTGGTTGGGTTGTGTTTTGGAGGATGCACGCCTCTCCCGAGTCCGTATGGGAGTTGCAGAAATGAGACAAGACTATAACTGCCAATTGGATACCATGAAATAGGGTAGAAAAAGGGGTAAAAGTACGTTTTTATAATAAAAAATAATTTAAAAAAAATCTGCCGACGTACCCTTGAGCTCATTTAAATTGCTCTGGATTAGAGCGTCTGCTAAATGACTAAAATGTCAAATCTGTTATCTCCTATCACAGCCATTAAAACTCTGTTTTAAAGTCACCAATGGCTCATGGTGAAATCCCTGAGCGGTTTCCTTCCTCTCCAGCAACGGAGTTAGGAAGGACACCTGTATCTTTGTGGTGACTGGGTGTATTGATGCACCATCCAAAGTGTAATTAATAACTTCACCATGCTCAAACGGATATTCAGTGTCTGCTTTTTTCCCCCCAAAAATGACCAATAGGTTTCCTTTGTGAGGCATTGGAAAACCTCCTTGGTCTTTGTGGTTGAATCTGTGTTTAAAATGCACTGCTCGATTGAGGGACCTTACAGATAATTGTATGTGTGGTGTACAGAGATAAAGTAGTCATTCATAAATCATGTTAAACACTACTGCTCACAGAGTGAGTCCATGAAACATATTATGTGACTTGTTAAGCACATTTTTACTCAACTTATTTAGGCTTTCCACAACAAAATGGTTGAATACTTATTGACTCAATACATTTAAGCTTTTCATTTTTTAGTAATTTATAAACATTTCTAAAAACACAATTCCACTTTGACATTCTAGGGTATTGTGTGTAGATCAGGCTCACTGTAACATAATACAATGTAGAAAAAGTCAAGGGGTGGGAATACTTTCTGAAGGCACTGTAGATGCAGAATGGTGTTAAATGCTTGTAAACAGCTTGGGGAGGAAAACTATTTCACAGATTGAATAATGTAAATTAGTCCTACTGATTATTTCTCACTGTCTACTTGCGAGTCTATGAGATACTCATTGACCAGACATGCAGTGTTCTGCCAAGGTGCAACCTTTGGTAGTAAGCTGATGGAAGGCTACTCACAAGTCAGAGTCGGCGGTACAGCGAAGCCTAATCAGACATGCTCATCATGGTTCATACAGGAAAAGTGAAATGATACAATGAATTTTCTCATGGTGCACGCAGCTCAAATTATATGTAAAAACATCTTTGAACCAACACCATCGGCCATGAAACGACAATACACATGTAACACCAGCACAAAAAATTGGTACATTTTTTTTAGCAGGTGCCTTTTTTTAAACACCAGTAGTGCTTTCTAATTGCGCCAAAACAGTGGTATGCGGGAGCGATGCAAAACTTTCCAGTGGATTAAACCATTCATCTTGAAGCGACGGGAGGAGGGAGTGCTATTAGTATATAAAATGGACATATGTATTTTAGTAGACTAACTCAAAAGATTGCTAATCATTGAAAATGACAAATTACCCAATGGATCATGATCATTTTCTGGTAAAAAAGTGAGGGTGCAAAAACATACGTTTGCACTCTTATTTTGAAAGTGTGGGACCAGCTGCTTCATTTGTGCCAGTGCTCAGGTGTGCCTATGCACATTTGCCCCAGCCCTAGCTGACACATATCTAATAACCAACTAATCATGGTCAGACATGCTCGGGGCGGCAGGTTCCCTCGTGGTTAGAGCGTTGGGCCAGTAGCCGAAAGGTTGCTGGATTGAATCCCCGAGCTGACAAGGTAAAAATCTGTCTTTCTGACCCTCCCTGAACAAGGCAGTTCCCCGGTAGGCCGTCATTGTAAATAATAATTTGTTTTTAACTGACTTGTCTAGTTAAATAAACGTTAAATAAAAAATGGTCTCCAGTTTAGAATACAATTAGTTTAATCAGTGCTAGCTAGGACAGGGGGAAATGTGTGATGCCAATCAGGCCCTCTAGGACTGGAGTTGCCCATCTCTGGCTTGTATGGAAGTGAGACACAGAACTTCTCATTTCTTACAAACCAAACCATCTTTCAAACAGTTTTCAGTCCATGTCTGAGTGTCTGCGTACTTGCTGTGCAGGGCTCTAAAGCGGGGCTGTCGTTGTGTTGAGGTGGATTGTTGGGACGGGCCGAATGGAGAGCCGGTTGTTTATCACGGCCACACCTTCACCTCCAAGATCCTCTTCAGAGACGTCATCACCACGCTGGGAGAGTACGCCTTCAAGGTGGGCACCACAATACCTGAGTTAAGGACTCAAACTCAAAGTAAATTAATCAATCTTTATTATCAAGGTTCACAAACTCAATCCATGCTTGATGAAAACTCTCACAAGGGCGTTCCCTTTCAGCCCTTATATACTGCTACACAAACAAGTCATATAAGCATGATTTACATTATTCATTATTAACGTTAGTTCCTGCATGTGACTGACCGATACCTCATGAGACTTCTCTCAAAGCTGAGATCTTGAAACCAAGATACTTCTCTTGGATCCCAGAGCAATGTTATGGGCGTACTGCGGATGTGAGGATTCCTCCCATGTACAATCAATCAGTCACTCACATGAGTGGCTATTAGAAAAGCAGTATTGATCTGACACACAAACAGAACATTTCCGTCACACATTCATGACCACATTTTTTAGTTTTAAATTTTTTACCCCCTTTTTCTCCCAAATTTCGGGATTAAGACCTTGTCTCATTGTTGCAATTCCCGAACGGGCTCGGGAAAGGCGAAGGTCGAGTCATGCGTCCTCCGAAACATGACCCGCCAAGCCGCGGTTCTTAACACCCGCTTGCTTAACCCGGAAACCCAGCTGCACCAACGTGTCGGAGGAAACACTGTTCAAATGATGACCGAAGTCAGCCTGCAGGCGGCCGGCCCGCCACAAGGAGTCGCTAGAGCGAAGCCAAATAAAGCCCCCCCCCGCCAAACCCTCCCCTAACCCGGATGATGCTGGGCCAATTGTGTGCCGCCCTATGGGACCCCCAGGCTGTAGTGACGCCGCAACACTGCGATGCAGTCCCTTAGACCGCTGCGCCACTCGGGAGGCCATGACCACTCAGCTCTAAACAATCCAGTCTCTAAGTGGTTCTTGTCTTGACCATTTGTCTTCTGTGTTGGTTTTTGCTTCAACCAAGTATTCAGCATCATAAACCAATCTGTCTTCAGCCTTAACATATCATAAAAAACATTACTGTAATAGATCCACACATTCCTTTAGGAATTCCTGTTTAGTCCTTCGTCTGTCCCCTCTCCCAGGCATCTGAGTTTCCTGTCATCCTGTCCCTGGAGAACCACTGCAGTGTGGAGCAGCAAAGGGTCATGGCCCAGCTCCTGGACACCATCCTGGGGGACATGCTGCTCAGGGAACCCCTGGACGGACTGGTTCTCCAAGAGCTGCCCTCTCCCCATGTAAGACCCCCTTCAATGTGTTTTCTATTCATTTATCTACTCTACCGTAACCATTCACCAACAAGGCAAGTTAATTATTTAACAAGTCAATTGAGAACCCATTCTCTACAGATTTGATTTCCTGTCTATGTTCAGGTTTTTATTCAGCAGTGTAGCTAAGAGCAGTACAGTCAGTGGCTTTTCTACATTGTTATATTATAAAATGATCACTGGGCCCCCAATGTAAAGCAGAACAGTAACTGAAAGTCAACAGACCAGATGAACTGGAAAGACATTCACACTTACAGGTGGCCAAAAATAACTAACTTAAAGCCACACCCACAATTAGCCACATATCTGAATCTCTGCTACAATATCATTGGACAGTATTTGCATATTTCCCAGCGATCTTTGCATACCAATAAAAAATGACATTGTTACTGTTCAGTGAGGTTTTATGTGAACCAAGTAGATGTATTGTCATCAATACATTGAAATATTTAGGTGACTTATGTAGTGCCCAAACATTTAAGTTACAAATAACCATAATTGTGATGTGTTGTTGACTTGTAGGCCTGTATTATAAACAGGATGAATGAATTTTGCAATGGTTCATAGTGGACATTGTGAATGACCATTGACAAGTCTGGTGTACAAATTATACAGCCCGGTATGCAGATAACTAGGGTGCCCATGCATAACTTAATAGTTAGGGCTTGCGAGCCCCCCATGGCCGTGGGCCCCAGTGCACGCGCACCGCCAGCATCGCCTCGCATTGCGCCACTGAGTACAGTCTGTTTTCTCCAGTGATTTGTTTTGTTCTTTTTCCATTCAGAGCACTTTAGATAATCAATACTAACGTTTATGATTGGTAGACACTTCCTATGAGGAATATCCTATGAGGGGTGTGTGTGTGTGTGTGTGTGTGTGTGTGTGTGTGTGCGCGCGTGCGTGCATACTCATATTAGGATCTGAAGGGAAAGATCCTGCTGAAAGCAAAGAAGATTGGCGGCCTAGAAGAAAGTGAAACGCTGACCGATGAGGCCACTGATGAGGTCAGCGATGAGGCTGAACCTGAGAGCCCGTCTGCAGAAAACCTGTCTGCAGAGGCCCTTTGTCTCCATGATAAGGTATGGGGATGGATGGATAAATGGATGGATGGAGGTGAACCTCTGGCAACTTCTTGCCATCATCTGCGCCAACTATTATTACACTTATACATTCACACATTATTACTGTTAATACATCCTGCCATTATGTAAAAAATCTAGATAATGTTTTTGTCTATCACACAGTAAGCAAGCAATGAACACTGTACCTTGATCTGCCAGCTAATCATGTTTTGCCTTGGTTCAATAGCCACAAAGCAGATGAGATTAGGTCACTTACGCAGGCATGTCATTTCCTGTCTCCTCAGAAATCCAAGTTCTCTAGGGAACTCTCGGATCTGGTGGTGTACTGCAAGAGTGTCCATTTTCACAGCTTTGAGTACTCTCGCTTGCACTCCAAGTGCTACGAAATGTCCTCTTTCTCCGAGTCCAAGGCCAGGAAACTTGCAAAGGATACAGGTGCGCCCTGAACTATTTTAGCAATACCTACATAGCAAACAATGAATTCATATATTGCCAAGGATCATCGGTGAGGAATTCACTCCCATTCACTGTTGTAGGTCCCCTGGGTTAGGGGATAGGAAAAAACGTCGCTGTATGGCTGTCTTTCTCAGGGACGGAGTTTGTGCACCACAACAGCAGACAGCTTAGCAGAGTCTATCCCAGCGGCATGAGGACCGATTCCTCCAACTACAACCCACAGGACCTGTGGAACGTGGGCTGTCAGATAGGTGAAACATATTGCATAATAACATCCATACATATAGAAATAAATACATGTGATTGATTGGTTGATTGATCTACTCCTAGTGGCGCTGAACGTCCAGACGGCTGGGCTGGAGATGGATCTGAACGATGGGCTCTTCAGTCAGAATGGCTGCTGTGGCTACGTCCTCAAACCTGACTTCATGATGAATGATGACTCTTTTGACCCAGAAAGACCCCAGGACTGGGATGGCTACACATCACTCCAACTGTCTATCCAGGTCCAGAAACAACTGCTCTGTATCATACAACTATGTTGTGTGCCTTTGTGCATGTACAGTTTGTGTGTTCTGGATGTTTACTTTTTGCATGTTTATACTTGTCCGTCTTGATTGTGTGTGTGTGTGTGTGTCCATCAGGTAATTAGTGGGCAGCAGCTACCAAAGGTGAACCAGAAGGAGGGCTCCATCGTTGACCCTCTGGTTAGAGTGGAGATCTATGGAGTATCACAAGACCAAGCCAAGCAAGAGACAAGTTACATTGACAACAATGGTGAGGGACCATCTTTACATGGCCTGACAAAGAGATTCATTGGGGTCTTTGTACAGAATCGGTCTACTCGGGGACGAAAATGCTTGCATTATTATTATTTTTTACATGTAAATAGTACGCACCTTGCCATGTTTTAGTAAATTAGATAGAACATGACATAGAACCCCAGTCCTTCTCTTGGCTGCCTAAATCCTGGTCTCTGCTGCCCCCTGTCTACAGGTTTTAATCCCCTATGGAACGAGACCCTCAATTTTATCATCCACGTCCCAGAGTTGGCCCTGGTGCGTTTTGTGGTGGAGGACTATGACAAGGCTTCCAGGAATGACTTCATGGGCCAGTTCACCGTGCCCTTCACCTGTATTCAGCCAGGTGAAATACACACGGTCATATTACAACTGAGATAGTGTCAAATCTGTAAAGCTGGGTAAATCTCAAGTGCAGTTTTCTTCAAATTATTTCACAAAATAATCTTATCCTATTGACTTACCTGGTTAAAGGTTAAATCAATTGATAGAACCTGTCTGAATTGTACATCTCAGCTGAGTTTTTATTTAAGCCTGTTATGTAGAAATGTACATATTTTACTGTATGAGTGATGGTTTCTAAGTGGATCTCCATGACCAAAATCTGAATTTCTTCTGGATGCTCTCCCCACTTTTCCCAGGATATCGGCACATCCACCTCCTGTCCAAAGACGGAACGGCTATCCCTCTGTCTACTCTGTTTGTCAATGTCAAGATCTCTGAGGTAACAACAGAAGTCTGATGGCCCAGTGATTGGCTGAATAACATGCTGCAAACTCTAACCACGTGGAAGGGCTACAATACCTCATGATTGTTGTCACTTTCAACAAATTAACTGTTGTCAGTATTGAAAAATACATCGGCATGAACTGCTTTACAGTATTTCTGCATAAATACCAATTTCTGTTCAAGTACACATTAGTGGGACCTCACACTGATGAAAGATGAAAAAACACCCGGGAATTCACAGCATTTAACTTATATTTTGCCATTTCCCCAATATAAAATCTTTTAAAATAATGAATGTTTTTTAACTTGTATGTCATAAGAACGCATTAAGCAATGTTCAATAACACTTAGCTGATCAAATTGATATAATAACTGACATACTGCAGGGCTCACAAGTCCTTTTAACTTAACTGCATAAACAATTAGTCCTCCATCGAAACATTCCCATAGACATTTTGTACAGTTCCTCAAAGTGTGGCATGAAACTATATCGCTATCTCATGCATCATGTTGTAAAAGTATAATACTGTAATGTATGCATGTGCATAGAGCTCCATAAATAAAGAGAAATGAAAGACCTGCTGTTTTGAAAACATCTTAATATAAAAAGTTATATTCCTAACATTTTTAAACTGCGCATTTCTTGTAATTGTCAGTTAGCAATTTTTTTATACACCATTAATTGACAATTTTAATACTAAATATACAATTGTATATTTGTTTCATGGTGTACTTTGCAGTAGTATATGTACATGCATACTCATTAAGACAAGGTCCTTTGTTGATGTTTAATTCAGTTTACTGCTGTAGCCCAGTCCTCATCATGCTTGGATGAGGAAAACTGCATCAAAACGTTCACTAAAATGTCTGTTTTCTCAGGTTCCAGTTGAGAGGCCTGAACTTTTTTACTCCTCACCTTGCTGGCCTTCTGTGACCTCCTCCACCCTCTCTTGCACCAACACCTCCACCCTCTCATGCACCAACACCTCCACCCCATCCGGTACAATCACCTCCATCCCCTCCTCCCCAGCTCCCTCCTCCACCTCCTCCCCAGCCCCCTCCTCCAGCCCCCCTAGACGGGCATCCTGCAGGGTTAGGCTGAGGGCGTGGGGATCCTTGGCCACCCCTTGCTCCACAGGCTGCTCCGGGTGGTGCCCCCGGAGGTGCTTGACCACCTGGAACTTCTGCTTGGCACGGTAGGGGCAGTAGCGGCACATGAAAGGCTGCTGGTTGGTGTGGGTGAGGTAATGGTGGCGGAGGCCGGCTGGCCAACGGAAGGCCCTGCGGCACAGGCCGCACACATAAGGCCGCTCCTCGCTGTGCTTACGTTGGTGGGTCTTAAGTAGGAAGCGCGTCTTGAAGCCTTTGCCACACTTCTCGCAGATAAAGGTGCGAGCGTCGCAGTGCTGCGTCTCCCTGTGGATGCGGAGGGCATCACCACGGTTGGTGCGGTACTCGCACTCGTCGCACGCATATGGCTTATCCCCTGAGGGTGGAGGGAGAGAGAAAGAAAGGGTAGGGGAAAGGTAATTTTATGATCGAATTCCAACTAAACGTATTTGTTATAAATGATGACAGCAATAGTGTGTGACTCATACTTTGTACCTGTATGTTTGGTCATGTGATACTTCAATTGGCTCATCCACTTGCATTTGTAGCCACACTCGGGACAGAGGTACTTCTTCTCCTCCTGGTGGATCCTCATGTGATACTATAATGGAATGACAATGATGATTAATAGTTATCTACTACGCCATTTGTAACACATGGTACCTTATTATATAAGGTCCTCTACCAGTCCTTGTAGACTTCTTAAGCCCTATGGTTTGGTATTAGAATGAGATGACCTGACTTCTATTAAATGGTGTAGTACCATGTGTTACATTGCAGCAATTTTTTTTGAAGAACCTCATTGCTCACCTTTAGCCTTGAGGGATCTACGCAGGAGTAGCTGCACTGCTCACAGTGGTAGGGCTTCTCCCCTGTGTGTATGCGAATGTGCCATGTGATTTTCTGCTTGTTGCGTGTCGAGTACTGGCAGTCTGTGCACTTGTAAAGGCGGGTACCCCCGTGGGAGCGAACGTGCTGCTCAAAGACCAGTTGGTGGCGACAGGCGAAGCCACAGATGGCACACTTTAGGGGCTTGTCCTCTGGGGGGCCATCCTCATGCTCGTCGAGAAGGTGCTGGGTGAGTGGCTGTCTCTTACGGGTGGCAAAGGGGCAAAGCGGGCACTGCTGGGTGAGGTGGGTCCTCTGGTGCTCCTCCAGGCTCTTCCGGGTGGGGAAGGTCTCCTGGCAGGTGGCACAGTCCAGCTGAGGGTGCTTTTTCTGCTGGTGAACCTTGAGGGTGGCCTGGCTGCCACAGATGAAGTCACATTGCTGGCAGGCTACGCTGGCGGGGCTCAGGTGTTTGCGGCTGCAGTGCTGCTTGAGTGCTGTGTCGGAGCTAAAGCGTGCCTCACATTGGCTGCAGGGGTGCAGGAGCTTCCCTGTGTGGCAGCGGAGGGTATGTCGTCCAACATCGTTGAAGGAGTAGCTGCTGAAGTCGCACAGGGTGCAGAAATGAGAGGGCTGTTTGTCGTGGACACGCTTGTGATGCTGGCGGAGTTTGGAGGCAGCGCCAAAGGTCTGGTCGCAGACGTCGCAGCTGTGGCGGCCCATGCCGGTGTGAAGAGATTCATGGGCATATAGGCGATAGCGCCGTGTGGTGCTGAACGGGCAGAAGCGGCAGTGGTGGGGCTTGGCACCTTCGTGCTTCAGAGCCACGTGCTGGGTCATGCAACGCTCTTGCTTACAAGTAAAGGGGCAATGGTCGCAACGCAAAACTGCCTTTTTTACCTTTTTGAGGAGCGATAACTTGTCTTTCCGATGGACCAGTACATGGTTAGCCATAGCTTTCTGTGACTTGGCCACAAACGAGCAGAATTCGCACTGCACCTCGTCCGGCTTCAGGCAGCCTCGCTTCTCGTGGTTGTTCAGTGCTCTCTTCTGTTTGCATCTGAAAAGACAGTTGGGACAGGAAAATTTTGGAAAATAGCTTGGATTTGATACCTTTATCTCAACCACATCTTCTTCAGAACCACTATTAATATTCTCATCCTCCTCATTGCTGTCATCATCCTGTTCCAGAGAGCTTACAATTCGGACAGCCTTCTTTGTGGGAGCTTTTCTTGTGCATGTCGAGCAGTGACGCTCTATAGTCACAAGCCTGGAGGACCTGAAACTGCACGTCTTGCAAGTGAATTTCATGCCATCTTCTATATAGCTATGCGCATTGTCATTCTCTGTGTTCACAGGATGGGCTTTGGCCATCAAGATTTTCCCCTCATTGATCTTTTTCATCTTCACAGGTCTCTTTATCTTGCCAACTTTCACTTGCCTTTTTGTCTTTCCAACTTTCTTTCTTTGGCTTTTCTGTAGTGCTGTAGATCCTCTCGCACCGGAGCCTTCGGGATTGGTGAAATCGCACAAGTTTGCTTCCTCTCCTCTCATTTCTGGTTGTGTGTCTATGGAATCTTCGGTTGGCACAACATCACAAGATACTATCTCTGATTGATCTGCGGTTGTGGTTTTATCAGGGTTCTGGGATTTACCCTGACCCGAGTCCCTTTCTCCAGACTGTCCAGCAGAGGGAGTGCCAATGAACCTCCTGGTGTTCTTCTGCAGAGCGGGACACTTCCTGAGGCGGTGGGTGTCCAGGCCTCTTTTCTGTTTGAACTGCGCCCCACAGGCTTGGCACTTGAGTCTCTTCCACCTGGCGAGGCAGAGAGAATGGCTGTGGTGTCGGAGAGAGGTCTGCTTGCGAGTCACGTAGGAGCAGTGTTCGCACCGGTATATGCTAGCCTCTCCGGCCTCATTCTGCACCACCAGCATCTGAACCCGGCCTTCCAAGACCAGAGCCTCCGCTTGGTCCTTGTCTTGCTTCCTCATGGCCTTCAGACGAATCTCAGAGTCGGTGCTTTGCGCCAATGGTTCAGCGGATGAGTTGCTAGCTGCGCTAGACACCTCCACTATCTGTGTGTTGTTCTCTGCAGCCTCTGCTTGTTGCCTTGTAGCGGTTAAAGGAGTTTCTCTGTCTTCTGAATCATTTAGGTCATCGCAATCCTCCATAGCCATGTCCTCTTCCTCTGCCTCACTTGCAGATGCTGGCTTTTGACTCAGGGTGTTAGATCCTTTAGGGTCCACTGTGGGTCTTCTGTAAGTTGGGTCTCTGCTGTTTGGCGTCTCACCCTGCATGGATGCCAACTCAGTGCACTCTGTGTTAGCTATTGTTGTCAAAACTAAAGTACAGCATTGCTCTGGATTATCTGTTGAATTGTGACATGCCAGAATCCCTTTGTCAACTACCACTTGGACAATATCTGAATTTTTATTTGCCATTTCTGGGGTTTTGGGGCCAGTTACAGTTTCTAGGTTGTGTTCATTTTGAACAGCAGAGCCAGCGACTTTCTCCTGTAGGTTCTTGATAGGACCTTCAGCAGAGTTCTTGGCTGGCATTTTGTAGAAGCCCTGCAGTAGGTCCACAGAGTTCTCCCTCTCCTTCTCTGCGTAGTTGTCTTGCCAATCCTTATCGCCAGGCACGTATCCATGAGCCTTCCTCTTGTGGATGAAGAGGCCGGTGCTGCTGTAAGTGGAGTAGGGGCAGAGGGCACAGCGGAACTCTCGAGTCCGGGTATGTTTGCAGTTTTCGTGGTTGTGCAGAGCCTGGCGGTAGCATGTCTGATAGGGACAGTACTTGCACTGGAAGACTGGAGGCTTATGGCCCTCTCCCTGAGAGTGCTTGAGGAGCATGTGCTTGCGAAGCTCGTACTTGCGCTTGCAGGAATATGCACAGACTTCACATATCAGTGATTTGGCCTGGTGTCGGAGTTTGTGGCTGTTCAGTTGGTCTGTGCGGTGACAACGGTAGGAGCACTGGTCACACTGGTACCTAGGAGAAGAAACGGACTGGATCTGTCAATCTCTCAATGCCTAAGTGTAGCCTTAGGTTCATTAACTCCTGATATGATATCCCACTTCTCACACCAAGAGGTGCTAGAGCAGACATACACATCAACTTGGGTGAACATCAGACAAAAAGTATTTTGTAATGCTTTTCTCTGTTAAAAATCCCTACACTACTGCATGCACACCATAAAACAGACCACCATTTTCACTTTTTTTACCTTTATTTTACTAGGCAAGTCAGTAAAGAGCAAATTCTTAATTACAATGACGGCCTACCCCGGCCAAACCCGGACGACGCTGGGCCAATTGTGCGCCGCCCTATGGGACTCCCAATCACGGCCGGCTGTGATACAGCCTGGGATCGAACCAGGGTGTCTGTGGTGACGCCTCAAGCACTGAGATGCAGTGTCTTAGATTGCTGCGCCACTGACAGTTCTCTAAGACTGACAGTACCAGTCAAGTTTGGACACCTACTCATTCAAGGGTTTTTCTTTGTTTTTACTATATTGTAGAATAATAGTGAAGACATCAAAACTATGAAATAACACATGGAATCGTGTAGTAACCAAAAAAAGTGTTACACAAATTTTAGATTCTTCAAAGTAGCCACCCTTTGCCTTGATGACACCCTGAGTAGGTGTGTCTAAACTTTTAACTGGTACTGTATGTGCAAAATAACTAACTAGTAAATCACTTACCTGAGGTCACCAGCATGTTTGCGCATGTGCACATTCAGGTAGTGTTTCCATTTGGTGACATATCCACACTCAGAGCACATATGATTCTTGTCATCTGAGTGGATGAGTATGTGTTTTGAGAGGTAGGTCTCATCACGGCACCTGAAGTCACACAGGTTACACTTGTGGGGCTTCTCACCTTGAAAGAAAAATACATGAATAACTTTTAATAATGAGTTATCTGGAAGCTATGGATGAGTATAACATTCCAATGTTACGTTACTTTTTTCTGCTCACCACTATGCATCAGCATGTGCCGTCGAAGGACCCGCTTGTGGGCGGTGACAAAGCTGCACTGATGGCACCGGTGGATCTTCTCATTGGCGTGGAAATGGCCGACATGCTGCTGAAACTCCACAGGATTGAACGTGGCAAAGGGGCAGAAGTTGCAGGTCAACTCCACGTCCCCGGCATGGCCTTGCAGTTTGTGCTGCCGGAAGAGGTTCTTGTTGGAGCAGGAGAAGTCGCACTGTGAGCAGTGGAAGGCCAAGTGCGTCCGGTAATGGGCCTCCATGTCCTGTGGGCTACCAAAGATGGCATTGCAGGCATGATGGCGGCACTCTACGGCCTTGACTGCATGGACATCGGCTGCGTGTCTCTGGAGCTTCTTCCGGTCAGAGGTCTTGAAGGAGCATCCCTCCTGGAAGCAGGCCAGTGGCTGGCTGTCCCGCGACGTGTGGTGAGACTTCATGTGGGCCTTGAGCGCCTGGCTCTGTCGGAAGCTCTGGCCGCAGGTGGGGCAGGGGTAGATTTCCGGGTGGATGTCGCCCCCTACCTCGTTGGAGTGCACACTGGCCAGGTGGCGGTGGAGCGAGTTGCGCTCCACAGAGGCGTAGTCGCACAGGTGGCAGCGATGGACCTTCTGGCCAGACTCGCGAAGCATGTGGATGCGCAGCTTGCTCTTGCTGGTGAAGTAATGGTTGCAGGTGGGACACTGGAGACTGGGGTCTGGGAAGTGGAGGTGGAGGTGCTCCAGCAGGTGGGAGCGCATCTTGAAACAGCGGCGGCACTCGGGGCAGATGTGAGTACGATACATATGCTCCATGCCTGCCATAATATGATCTTCAGGACAGGGAGGAGATGCAGGTGTTATCTTTTGTAATGAAACAAATGAAACAGAACAACTTATTTCCTAGTATGTAAATGTAGACCTAGATTTACTGACATAAACCTGATTTAAAGTGATTTTCAAAAGTATGGTTAGCACAACATTTATCTTCTATTTGATGACCTGGCAAAACCCTACCTCACCAGAAAACTTGAATGGCCCTTAACACAGAAGAGAAGAACAACAACGCCAAAGCAGGACTAGAGATCCCACACTACCTTTAGATGGGTTCTCATTGATGTTCGTAGCTGCTTTGTCTTTTTGCACCTCCTCTCTAGCTCTATTGTCAATGTTGTTCTGCTGTGTCTCTTCTTCATCCTCATCATCTTCTTGTGATGATGACACATAAGCTGGATTGCGTTTCCGGGCCCTTCTTGGCCTTCCAGAGCTGGTCTCAAGATCCGATTGGCTGCTTCCACCCTGGCCTGTCGTTGTTGGCTCCTTGTCACCTGAGCACAAAAATGTACACAAATTGAGGCATCCAGTGTTGGCTCTACCCTAAATATAACAATGTGTGTGAGTGAGTATTCGTTTGTGGGGAGAATGATGCATTTATTCTAAAAGCTTACCCTCAGGTGCAGCAAGTGGACGGTCATGTTCCACACCATGGGTACTCAGCTGTTTAGCATGAGCGGTCACAAAGTCACAGCGGGGGCAGTGGAAAGGCATATGGATACGCCAGTGGCCCTCCATCTCTGAACGTGTGCGGAATGCCAAGGTGCAGGACCGGAAGGTACAAGAGACGAGGGTGAGAGCATGCTGTGAGTGCAGGTGTTCCTGGTACACCAACCGGTGTGAAGTGCTGAACTGGCAACCCTCCTCGGAGCAGTGGAACGGACCTGTGAGTTCCTCCCTCCGATGGCTTTGGAAGTGGTGTTTCAGTGCACCTGGCATGGTAAAGACCTCATCGCACAAAGGACACTTATAACGGGTCAACTGTCCCTTTTTGGTGAAATCCACAGTGCAAAGGTGAGAGGAAAGAAGGCTGCTATCTGAGAATTCCTTCCCGCACTTTTCACAGAGACACAACCCCTCAGTCTCCATTGGCTCATTTGTCTGTTGAGAAAATATTAAGAGCATTATGCAATATAACATGACAGGCAATTAATACTAAATAACAATGGGTTTGTGTGCCTATCACCAAGGACTATGCCAATCAATCAAATGTATTTATAAAGCCCTTTTTACATCAGCTGATGTCACAAAGTTCTGTACAGAAACCCAGCCTAAAACCCCAAACAGCAAGCAATGCAGGTGTAGAAGCAGGGTGAAATGTCAACTACCGGAGCTACCTGGTCACATAGGGAGGAATATACAATAAAATGTTTACCTTAGGTGTCCCTACCTATGTATTTTCAGTTATAGGCACTGTGTTGTTTCATAGTACTGTTTACAACTGTTTTAAGCTGTTTGCTTGCATGCAAAAAAACTCACAACTGAGTGATTAAAATCAATGGGGTAGGATTAGCCTAGTCCAAGCTCTTCTCTGTCCTGGCACCCCAAATGTGGGACCAGCTTCCCCCTGAAACTAGGACAGCAGAGTCCCTGCCCATCTTCCGAAAACGTCTGAAATCCTACTTCTTCAAAGAGTATCTAAAATAATCCCACAGCACCCCCGCTTCACAAAAAATAAATAAAGAGCCAATCAGCATTGAGCTAAATTGAGCAAGCTCAACTGTGAATGGTCTTGGTAAACACACAAAAAAAATATGTAAAGGGTAGACCGTTTGGATTTGGCTTTACAGTCACATTGCATCAAAAGCCATTGACAAAAAAAACTTGAATTGTTGCATCTCGTTGTGTTTTTGTCCTCCAGTGGCAAGCTTGCTAAAATTACTCCTTTCCTAAATTAGCCATGGATGGAGATAGGGATTTGTGTTTTTTCTTAATTCTCCGTACTGGTCAATGATTATGTGGTGTATTGTTTTTGCTACCTTTTTTCACCTGTGTAATTCTGGCCTTCTGCTTATTCTGGGGTTTGGACTAAATGCGGTGGAAAATGTGCTGCTCACAAATGACAAGCAACATGGACCTGTTAAATTGACATGGGTGTTGATATAGCTGCGTTTAGGCATGCCTTCCTTGTTTTGAGTCAGTTAAGTGTTTCTCATTCTGCTGGATTTGACCTAGTATTTTATATTAAACCTAACTTACGCATCCAGTTGTTTATCCATTTGTAACTCACCAACCAAAAATCACAATATGCTGTTTTACATGTTGTTATTTGTGTTGGTGTAAATCTTAAACTAGAAAAGTAGAAGAATATGTGTGCTCTCGGATATTACAATATTTTCATATGGTGCTCTGTGATGTCCCAGATTTATGGCATTGATGAATAAATCATTAACATTTACTAGATGTTTATATTTTATGTATAAAAGACATTTGGATGAATTGTTTACCATTTTGTTTTCTTTAAAACAATGGTAATTGTTGGAGTTCAGGTGATTGATGGGTGACTAGGTGCATTCTTGTCAAATAAATATGCTTATTTATTCATGGTTATGGATTCATTCTGCAATGAGTTCATTTGGCTTTGAATCTGCAACAGAACATGTCAAAGTTAGTGCATTTAGACCTTCACTTTTTCTACATTTTATATTACAGCCTTATTCTACAATGATTAAATAAAATAAAACATCCTCAATCTACACACAATAACCCATAATGACAAAAAACAGGTTTTAAGAAATGTTTGCAAATGTATAAAACTTTTTTATTTTTTTAAACGTATTTACATAAGTATTCGGAACCTTTGCTATGAGAGTTAAAATTGATCTCATGTGCATCCTGGAAAGGCACACACCTGTCTATATAGGGTCCCACAAAGCAAAGAACCAAGCCATGAGGTTGAAGGAATTGTCCGTAGAGCTCCAAGACAGGATTGTGTCGAGGCACAGATCTGGGGAAGGGCACTAAAAAAATGTCTGCAGCATTGAAGGTCCCCCAAGAACACACTGGCCTCCATCATTCTTAAATGGAAGACGTTTGGAACCACCAAGACTCTCTTCCTAGAGCTGGCCGCCCGGCCTAACTGAGCAATCGGGGAGAAGGGCCTTAGTCAGGCAGGTGACCAAAGCTTCAGAGTTTCTCTGTGGAGATGGTAGAACCTTCCAGAAGGACAACCATCTCTGCAGCACTCCATCAATCAGGCCGTGGCCAGACAGAAGACACTCCTCAGTAAAAAGGCACATGACAGCCCACTTGGAGTTTACCAAGATTGAACTCTTTGGCCTGAATGCCAAGCGTCACATCTGGAGGAAACCAAGCACCGCTCATCACCTGGCCAAAACCATCCCTACGGTGAAGCATGGTGATGGCAGCATCATGCTGTGGGGATGTTTTTCAGCGGCAGGGAATGGGAGACTAGTCAGGATCGAGGGAAAGATAAACAGAGCAAAGTACAGAGGGATCTTTGATGAAAACCTGCTCAGACTGGGATGAAGGTTCACCTTCCAACTCCCCAAATACAGGTGTGTACGCTTGTAGCATCATACCCAAGAAGACTTGAGGCTGTAATCACTGCCAAAGGTGCTTCAACAAAGTACTGAGTAAAGGCACCTAAAGCCTACATGAAATCCCCTTCGAGAAAAATAAATGGTGAAAAAAATGATTGGAACCATTTCTGTGTTTGTCCGCTAGGTTTTATGGGTATTGTGACGAGCCCACTGTGGCCCTCTATAAAAACTAAGTACTAGCTAATAAACACAATTAGCATTCGAAATTATGTTTTGAGTTCTCCAGTAACAAATTCATTAATAGCAGTGCTGAATAATGACAGCGCTTATGAAACAGAATTCTGACCTACTGCGTCAACTTCTGAGATTATTTCTCTTGAAAACAATGCATTTTACCCCGTCAGACCTTTCTAAATGGACCTTTATTCTGATGGATATCGTTACATATGTTTACATGTAATGAACATAAACAAGCGAAGTCATTTAATGAGCCTGTCTTACCTTAATAAGGTATTGAAGCTGG
Source organism: Salmo trutta (assembly GCF_901001165.1). Taxonomy (NCBI): domain Eukaryota; kingdom Metazoa; phylum Chordata; class Actinopteri; order Salmoniformes; family Salmonidae; genus Salmo; species Salmo trutta. The sequence continues at coordinate 44,513,561 of NC_042976.1, forward strand.
GTAGATTGTTTTTACTTTGCTAAATCGCCACTTCAATGACCAAACGACGCCATCACTATGTTTATTTTGGTGGAGCAATGAAGTATTTCCAGTTGAAAGTATCTCATCATAATTCCTTGCATACTCAGGGCGTATATGTACAGCATAAAGATATAGCTAGCTAGGTATATTGTTGACAATTAAAATCATTTTCGGTAATTTAAGTTTGGTCTAGCATTAATAATGACGCTGCATTTGAAGACCAAGAACTAACATCAACTGCGCCCTGAAAAGACGGAGCTATTTTCATAGAACACCGGAAGTATTATAGAGGTCGCCACATGATTCACGGCAACAACATGAACACAGATTTTGTATAACTAATACCTCATTCTATCCGTGACATTAGCGTCCCGCGAGCAACGTTAAGACTTCCAGTTTTCCGGTTTGCCTTCAAAATAAAAGTATTCGGTAAAACGCTGTGTATGATAGGACATCTCACAGTAGTTTGATGGTGACACCTTATTTGGGAAGGTAATGGTTGGAAGGGAATAAATGGAATGTCATCGAACTCATAAAACACATGGTTTCCAAAATTTCACAAATGGGTATTCTTCTGAAAATGAAACTATACTGGAAATCGCACAATATGCAAGGTAGAGTAAAGCTTCTAGGTAATTTCATCCAAGCCATGTCCATTTTTGCAAGCAAAGTCTTTGGGGCATGGGTTACATAAAAGCTTGAATGTTAAGAGGATTTTGAATTCTTAGATATATTACATGCTTTGCTCTGTTGATTCGAACCAACAAGGTATTCGCCGATGCTTTCTGCAGAAATGTCCCTCGGTTCCACTATCAGTTGTTTTGTAGTCTACTATCGGTTGTTTTGTAGTCTGGTCATACACTGCCTGGGCATCACACTCACTGGAAATGTTTAGACTGTGAATGTAGAGTAGATCATTTGCTAAGAACAAGATGTTCAACCATGTCCTTTACACAAATGTAATGAAGTTGTTCTTGAGACATGGATTGTGAAAATGTCGATAAATTCAATGCTTCAAACTGGGAAATTGCCTTTTTGAAGTGAGGAGATGGTTTCCCTGGGTGAGCTCTAAGTCATCTCAGCATTCAGGGCATTTTTACATTTACATTTTAGTCATTTAGCAAACGCTCTTATCCAGAGCGACTTACATTCACTTAGTGAATGCATACATTTCATACAATTTTTTTTCTTTTTTTTCGTAGGAAATGCTGATGTAGTATTTAGAAACATTTACATGGGTAACGTTTTATCAACTGTGTGATTGGAGAAGTATTCATACTGTGGAATGACAAATCTGTTTCTGAACGAAGTGGTTTGTTTGCGTCTGAGGCTCATTAACTACTTCATAGAAATATATAACCCCTTCTGTACTCGTGCCAACCCCTTCCCTATTCGTGCCAACAGAAGTGTGTGTCAAAACCCAGCTCTGACCAGAAATGCCCCCTTGTAGATTTTGTGCCTGGGTGACATGTTACTGATCTCAATCTGTTTCTTGTTGCCAACAGCTGGGATTTCAATTGTACTGGATGGAAAAATGGGGTCTCTCTTTACTGTACAATTTTCTGCTACACAGGGCACACAAATAACAAGAATATCTGGTGTGATGGTCCAAACTGTCTGTCTAATCAATGCGCCATCACATTGACTGCATTTTGTGGGTGCACCCCCCTAAGTGATTAATTGCCTGAATAGAATATCAAGCAAATCTGTTACGGGCTTTGGTTTTTTAATTTATATTTCGAGGTTGGACATTAGTGCATTGGGTGCACCGATTGGTGTTAACTCGTTAGTATGTGTTACACCTGTGCTGGCTTGTCATTTCATTAGTCAGAAGGTGTTTAACCTATAGCAGCTGGCCCAGAGCTCCAGTTGGCTTGAGAGATGTGGAGGGTTAACATCTTTAGTTCGCTCTCCCTATTTGATTTGGCAATTTTGGGTTTTTCGTACTTCCAGTCTTTAAGTTTGGTGTGGGTTTTAATTGTATTTGCCTCTTCTTAGGTGAATTTAGCAGATGCTCATGGTGGGTGTCTTTTATGTCCCAGTTGTTGTTGCTTGTCAACTTTCAGTGGACACCCCCATGATTGTCTAATAGAACCCATCCCAGAACCCCACCTGTTTTGTTTGTTGTTAGTAACTCTGTTAGTTTCCCCTTCTGTTTTAGTGGCAATTTTTGGTTTCTTGCTGGGGAACGTAACAAAATGGGGGCTTGTCCGGGATATTGTTTCCCATAAGTATGGTAGTCTCTCTAATCACCTATTCTGAGGCTCTGCTGTGCCCAGATATTTGAATGTTAACTTTTATGGTAGAGTTTCTGTCACTGACATCCACCCAGAGGGGTTGGAAGATTGATGGAATAATTTTGAAAGTTGCGTTAACATAGGCGCGCATATATATATATATATATATATATATATATATATACAGTTGAAGTCGAAAGTTTACATACACTTAGGTTGGAGTAATGAAAACTTGTTTTTCAACCACTCCACAAATTTCTAGTTTACAAACTATAGTTTTGGCAAGTCGGTTAGGACATCTACTTTGTGCATGACACAAGTCATTTTTCCAATTCACACACTTAAAGAAAAAAATCCATGGTCATCCCTACTGCATCTGATCTGGCGGACTCACTAAACACAAATGCTTTGTTTGTAAATTATGTCTGAATGTTGCTATCCGTAAATTTAAAAAACAAGAAAATCGTGCTGTCTGGTTTGCACAATATAAGGAATTTAAAATGATTTATACTTTTGATACTTAAGTATATTTTAGAAATTACATTTACTTTTGATACTTAAGTATATTTAGAACCAAATGCTTTTTGACTTTTACTCAAGAAGGATTTTACTGGGTGACTTTCACTTTTACTAGAGTCATTTTGTATTAAGGTATCTTTACTTTTACACAAGTATGAAAATTGGGTACAATGTTAGCACCCTGTGGGGTAATTTTCAAAGATATTGTCTTCTTATCTTAACTCTACTCGACTACCGAGAAGGAGACATTTGCTTTGGTGCTGGCTCTACAGCACTTCGAGGATAATGTATTGGTCTCTACCCCTCTAGTGGTCTTTACCGATCATAACCCTCTAGTTTTCATTAAAAAGACGAACTCCACGAATCACCAACTTATTTGCTGGATTCTCATATGGTAGGAGTTTCCCCTTGAAATCAGACATGTCCATGGTCAGGACAACTTGTTTGCTGATTGTCTTTCGAGGGTGGGAAATCAATAAGTGTTGTGTTTAGCCAGTGTGTAGCCCTGGCACACAATTTATTTTGACTGCATGTTTTGCCATATTGGCGATGAGTTTTGTTTTGGTTGCGCTCATTCCAAGGGGATGAGAGTTATAGAAACGTATGTGATTTTACCTCTGTTTCTCAAAACTTCAGAGTTTTAGGCAGCTATAGAAATACATTTACAAAAAGGGAAGAAAAAATGAAAAACATTGTAAAAAAAATAAGTGTGTCTGTGTGTTTCTGTATATACAGTACCAGTCAAAACTTTGGACACACCTGCTCATTCCAGGGGTTTTCTTTATTTTTACTATTTTCTACATTGTAGAATAATAGTAAAGACATCAAAACTATGAAATAACACATGGAAACTATGTAGTAACCAAAAAAGTGTTAATTAACCAAAAAAGTGAGATTCTTCCATAGCCAGCCTTTGCCTTGATGACAGCTTTGCACACTCTTGGCATTCTCTCAACCAGCATCACCTGGAATGCTTTTCCAACAGTCTTGCTGGAGTTCCCACATATGCTCAGCACTTGTTGGCTGCTTTCCCTTCACTCTGCTGTCCGACTCATCCCAAACTTTTGACTGGTACTGTAAATTGTCCGCAACAGTGAAATGGGCTACTTCTATGTGAATTAATGAGGAGGCGGAACACACCTCAATTCAAACTGTTGTTAGAAAATACAACTTTTTCGAAAATAATTAGAAATTGACAAGTTGAAACAGCCTATAGATAATTAGCAGACAGAATGGATTGGTTTGAGGACAGTGCGGTTTAACTGTCCTGTTGCGCAATAATCACATTTTGGAAAAGTGAGTGTGCTCGAAATGGTCTTTATACCATCTTCATCTGAATGTATGATATCGCCTGAATATGACACATGGACATCTAGTGCATCCACAGTGTCCAGAACAATAACTTATCCATTTAATTTAAGATGTTTGTTTTTCTATCCTTTTCTGAGCGACTGAACATGTATGATATTGAAAATATACTAAAAGGCCAGCAACACTCTGTATAATTCAGTGCTACATGAAATGCCACTATATATACATCCTACCTACCCTACTGAATATTCTCTACAATACTTTTACAGCAGCACCTAGAATAGTTTTTGCTCTATAAGCCAATATGTATTTCATACAAGGTGATTTGCATTGGGGGCATTTACTTGACCTCGGACCATGTTTAATGCAATTGTCACTTAAGTAGGAACAAATATGAATAATTGTTCATGTTTAGACAATTTCCATAGATCGTGAATAAATACAGGTTATTGACAGTTTTCTACTATTACGTTGGGGACTTTTATTAGAAACATTTCCGAAATTCTGTGACCCGGAAGTACCTTTTTAATGTTGCTGACAAGACGCTGATGAACCAAACCACAGCACTGTGGAAATTATCTGCCCAATCTGTAGTGTAACAAGGCCAAGGGTGCCATGGTTCTACGAATGAGACTGGAAAGGGAAGACTGTGAGGACACCTCTTTGGGATGCTCATAACGTATGTAATATAGCTAGTTTTGGGACACAACATCGGGTGTCTGTGTATTGGTTGAACTCCAACCATTAAAAACCAATAAACAGATTTGATTTACACAACTCCCGATGTTGTGTCCGAAAGCTATAATATAGCCAGCTAATTAGCTAGCTAGCTACCCTAGTTGCACAAAATCGCAAGTCTTCTGTCTGTTGCTACAACATTCTGACATTTAAGTTTACCGGCGTGATCAGAGCAAGAGATCCAACCAGCCTGGGCCTCTTTAGCTAGCTAACTAATAATGATACGGACTGTAATTTAGCTAGCTGTAAGAAAGTCTTATTTTTCTTCTAGGTCGAGGTGTTGTACAGCTTCTGAGTAGCCTAGCTACATAGCTAGGAAACACAAGGACCATGCCTCTATCAGACTTCGTGGATGCCTTGAAGGACAACCCTTACTTCGGGGCTGGCTTTGGACTGGTGGGGGTGGGCTCGGCCATTGCTTTGGCCAGGAAATCAGCTCAATTTGGGATGATCTTCTTCCGGAGGAACTACATGATCACCCTGGAGGTGCCCAGTCGGGACAAGAGCTACCACTGGCTGCTGAGCTGGATCACCAAGCACGCCAAGCACACGCAGCACCTGAGTGTGGAGACCTCTTACATGCAACACGAGAGTGGACGGGTACACACACAGTTTGACTTCCACCCCAGTCCTGGCAACCACATAATCTGGTAAAAATGTTGACAAGACTCAATAACAATGACTGTACTCTCTGATTAGTCTGTTGGAGTTGTCGTAGTGGACTCTCATAGTTCTTCTGTTTTTCTCTGAGCTGATGTGAGAAAATTATGCTGAACCTAACATTGTCAACAGACAGTAGGATATCTTCGCAGGTAGGCACAGTCAGGTCCAAAATTGTCACCCTTGATAAAGATGAGCAAAAAATGCACTATAAAATAAATTAACATACTGAGCTATATTGTGTGCTCAAAATATGTTTTATACTCAGAGAAATATATATTTTTTAATATGTAATAATTCTTCTAAAAAATATGGGGGTTAAAAACGATTTTTTTCAATACCTTTTAATACCTCACTTTGTGAGGATAACGACACTGAGTCTTGGGAGGGATCTTAAATCATTCCTCCATACAGAATCTTTACAAATCCTTTATATCATTTGTCTGAGCTTAGGGACTGCACTCTTCAATTCAAACCACAGGTTTTCAATGGGATTCAAGTCCAGAGACAGATGGCCATTGCAAAATGTAGATTTTGTGGTCAATTAACAATTTTTGGGGGGGATTTTGTCTCGCTGGAAGATTGATTTGCGGCCAAGTTTCAGCCTCCTGGCAGAGGAAAACAGGTTTTTAGGCTAAAATGTCCGGCTACTGTCTGGGTAAGTTCATGATGCCGTTGACCTTAACAAGGGCATTACCAGTAACATCAAAGATCCACCACCATATTTTACAGTAGGTAAGTGGTTATTTTCTGAATATGATTCTTTTGATGCAAAACCCACCACTGGTGTGTGTGGCAAAAGAGATGTATTTTGATGTCATCCAACAAATGTAATGCCTGGAGATTGCTAAATGGCATTGGCACTTAGATTGGAACTGATGCCATAGTCAGATTACATGAAAATAGAGCTCTTTGGCCACGCACACAAGTGGTGAATTTTGCATAGAAAGAAATATGCATATTCATAAAATAACCCAATACCTACTTAGTGATTGGGGGGAAAATATTGATGAAGTTACATATCGGGATATTATTTTTTATGTATCCTTTTGACAATATCGCAATATTTTTGCGCTATTTGGCTGTACCTGCACCAAAACTCCAGTGTCTTTCCTTCATAGCTTGTTCTCCATCTTCTTTTTAAATAGGGAGCCAATTTATTTTCAGCACTTTTATTTCCATGACTGATCAAAACTAGTTTTCTCATGACTCTCTCTTGTCCCTCTGCAGCAGACATATGGTGAGAAATAGGTTTTGAACATCTAATCGCAATAAAATCACAGTATCTAATCGCAATACATATCGTATCGGCACCTAAGTATTGTGATAATATCGTATCGTGATGTCCTTGGCAATTCCCAGCCCTTCTGGTCCCCTGTGGAAATCAAACGTTGCAAGTGCCATGCTCTACCAACTGAGCCACACGGGGTCCTTGTTAAGGTCAACAGCGGCATGAACTTTACCCAGTATCAGGACATTTTAGCAGAAAACTGGTTGCCTCTCTTTCTTTGAGCAATTGTATTAATATAAAATCATTTTCAATTTTCACTTTGTTATTTATTTTTGCTCATCTTCATCGAGGGTGCCAATTATTTTGGACCTGACTGTATATGTACACAGCTCTAGCAACCCATACCAGAATTTAGAAAAACGCTTTTGTTTCAGCGTGTGAGTTGGTAAACTTTGTGCTGACTGCCATCCCTGTTTGAGTGCAGGTATGGGAGGAAGTGGATCCGAGTGGAGAGGACCAGAGAGAAACAGATGGTGGATCTCCACACAGGCACTCCCTGGGAGTCAGTCACTTTCACCGCCATGGGCAGAAACAGAGACGTCTTCTTCAACATCCTGCAAGAAGGTACACTAGAATCATCTAGACAAGTAGACACTGACAGTGGCCCAGGAAAATGTGCATACAACTTGATATCTGATTTGATTGGCTGTTGCAGATGAGGGAGATTGGCTGTATTACTAGCTTGTGATATGGAGTTGATTGGCTGTCTGTCTGTTTGGGTGTGATGCAGCCAGGGAGTTGGCCCTGAAGCAGGAGGAGGGTCGGACGGTGATGTACACGGCCCTGGGCTCCGAGTGGAGGCCCTTTGGGTTCCCGCGGCGACGACGGCCCCTCAGCTCAGTGGTCCTGGAACAGGGCTTGGCCGATAGGATTGTAGATGATGTGAAGGAGTTCATCGGAAACCCCAAGTGGTACACAGACCGAGGTAATTCCAATTCAGTAATTAATGACAAATGAATAGCTGTTTTGAAATTGAATTGACCCCATCCCTGTTCACCATACAAGCAGATGAGTGTATGGTCTTGTCAGGGTTAATGTGGTTGTGTTTTGTGTTCTGCATTCAGGGATCCCCTACAGGAGAGGTTATCTGCTGTATGGACCTCCAGGCTGTGGGAAAAGCAGCTTCATGTGAGTATGCTAATGATGGTAGTATGGCAGCCCCAACCTTGCTTTGAAGCTTTGTGTTAGTGGTGTTTACTCGCCACACTTATCTGTGTATAATCCCTTATAAACATTTATTCAGTTTAAAGGGATAGATCTCTCAAAATACAAGTTGACATGATTTTCCACTTACCTTTGCTGTTGTCAATTGGCCCAGTTTACAGAGATGGCATTAGCCTCCTTGAACTGAATGTTTTGTTGTTGCATGCTCTGTCTGTGTGTTTCAGCACTGCCCTGGCTGGAGAGCTGGGCTACAGCATCTGCCTGATGAGTCTGAGCGACCGCAGCCTGTCTGACGACCGCCTCAACCACCTGCTGAGTGTGGCGCCGCAGCAGAGTATCATCCTACTGGAGGACGTGGACGCCGCCTTCGTCAGCCGAGAGCTGCTGCCCATCGAGAGTATGTATATTGCACCTGCTTGTCCTGCTATATATATATATATATATAGTACCAGTGAAGACACAACTATGAAATAACACATATGGAATCATGTAGTAACTAAAAAAGTGTTAAACAAATCAAAATATATAAGTAGCCACCCTTTGCCTTGATGACAGCGTTGCACATTCTGCATTCTCTCAACTAGCTTTACCTGGAATGCTTTTCCAACAGTCTTGAAGGAGTTCCCACATACACTTGAAGTCGGAAGTCTAGATACACCTTAGCCAAAGACATTTAAATACAGTTTGTCACAATTCCTGATATTTAATCCTAGTATAAATTCCCTAAATTAGGTCAGTTAGGATCACCACTTTATTTTGAGAATGTGAAATGTCAGAATAATAGTAGAGATAATTATTTATTTAATCTTTTATTTTTTTCCTCACATTCCCAGTGGGTCAGAAGTTTATATACACTGAATTAGTATTTGGTAGCATTGCCTTTAAATTGTTTAACTTGGGTCAAATGTTTCGGGTAGCCTACCACAAGTTTCCCACAATAAGTTGGGTGAATTTTGGCCCATTCTTCCTGACAGAGCTGGTGTACCTGAGTCAGGTTTGTAGGCCTCCTTGCTCGCACACACATTTCAGTTCTGCCCACAAATTTTCTATAGGTTTGAAGTCAGGGCTTTGTGACTCCAATATCTTGACTTTGTTGTCCTTAAGCCATTTTGCCATAACTTTGGAAGTATGCTTGGGGTCATTGTCCATTTGGAAGACACATTTGCGACCAAGCTTTAACTTCCTGACTGATGTCTTGAGATGTTGCTTTAATATATCCACATAATTTTCCTCCTCATGATACATTTACATTTTACATTTATACTTTTGTCATTTAGCAGACACTCTTATCCAGAGCGACTTACAGTAGTGAATGCATACATTTCATACATTTTTTTCCCCGTACTGGTCCCCCGTGGGAATTGAACCCACAACCCTGGTGTTGCAAACACCATGCTCTACCAACTGAGCCACACGGGACCATCTATTTTGTGAAGTGCACCAGCCCCTCCTGCAGCAAAGCACCCCCACAACATGATGCTGCCACCCCTGTGCTTCACAGTTGGAATGGTGTTCTTTGGCTTGCAAGCATCCCCCTTTTTCCTCCAAACATAACAATGGTCATTATGACCAAACAGTTCTATTTTTGTTTCATCAGACCAGAGGACATTTCTCCAAAAAGTACGATCTTTGTCCCCATGTGCAGTTGCAAACTGTAGTCTGTCTTTTTTATGGCGGTTTTGGAGCAGTGGCTTCTTCCTTGCTGAGCGGCCTTTCAGGTTATGTCGATATAGGACTCATTTTACTGTGGACATAGATACTTTTGTACCTGTTTCCTCCATCTTCACAAGGTCCTTTGCTGTTGTTCTGGGATTGATTTGCACTTTTCGCACCAAAGTATGTTCGTCTCTAGGAGACAGAACGCGTCTCCTTCCTGAGCGGTATGACGGCTGCGTGGTCCCATGGTGTTTATACTTGCGTACTATTGTTTGTACAGATGAACATGGTACCTTCAGGCGTTTGGAAATTGCTCCCAAGGATGAACCAGACTTGTGGAGGTCTTGGCTGATTTATTTTGATTTTCCCATGATGTCAAGCAAAGAGGCACTGAGTTTGAAGGTAGGCCTTGAAATACATCCACAGGTACACCTCCAATTGACTCAAATGATGTCAATTAGCCTATCAGAAGCTTCTAAAGCCATGACATCATTTTCTGGAATTTTCCAAGCTGTTTAAAGGCACAGTTAACTTAGTGTATGTAAACTTCTGACCCACTGGAATTGTGATACCGTGAATTATAAGTGAAATAATCTGTCTGTAAACAATTGTTGGAAAAAGTACTTGTGTCATGCACAAAGTAGATGTCCTAACCGACTTGCCAAAACTATAATTTGTTAACAAGAAATGTATGGATTGGTTGAAAACGAGTTTTAATGACTCCAACGTAACTGTATGTAAACTTCCCACTTCAACTGTAGGTTAGTTAATGTTTACTTGATTGTCATTCACTATGCTTACTATGGGGACGGCTCGATCAAGACTCTCTACTTTAATTAAGGTTAAATAAAATAAAAACAAGACTCTTCCTTCCAGTTCGGTTGCTCTTTAGGACTCATTATTGCATCTATCTGTCCCACAGGCCCTCTGGCCTACCAGGGCATGGGCAGGCTGACCTTCAGTGGCCTCCTCAACGCTTTGGATGGAGTGGCCTCGTCAGAGGCCAGAATAGTCTTCATGACCACCAACTTCATAGACAGGTATGAGCCACCTTGAGATTTAATACAGTATCTAGTAACATTTGTTTGTATTGTGATCTTATCCTTTGTGTATCCTGATTACCATCTCCCTTCATCCCTATAGGTTGGACCCAGCTCTGATCAGGCCGGGCCGTGTGGACTTGAAACAATATGTGGGCCACTGCACCCACTGGCAGCTCACCCAGATGTTCCGACGCTTCTACCCAGCCGAGCCGGCCACAGAGGGGGACCGCTTTGCGGAGAGCGCGCTGGCCGCCCACCCCAACATCAGTGCTGCCCAGGTGCAGGGGCACTTCATGCTGTTCAAAATGGACCCAACGGGCTCCATAGACAACGTGGCCAAGATGAAGGAGTGAGGAGACTTAAAGGACTCCGGGAAGGAAGGTCACAGAAGCAGTTTGACACGAAAGGAGAAGTTAAATGGACTCTGTTTGAGACGGAAAATGCTGTAACTTGTCAAACTTTTTATGTGCTTTTTATGGCAAAGTCACATACTGAATAAAAGTGAGTGAGTGTAAATTAAACATGTTTTAAATAAAATCAAAGGCACACGAGTAAGTGGGTACTATTGACGTGGTATTTACAGTATGTAGAGATTCAAAGTCAAAGGGGTGTGGCATGTATTACACTCTCCGAATTCAAAACATGTAGATAATTCAATGGCAAATCTGGCTGAGAAGCCATCCAGTTCACAGAACCACACTTCTATAACAAGTCTCGAACTCCCTCGTACCGGGACATGCTGCTGTGCAAATCATTTCTCAAATCCACTTTGCATTTGATTGCATATTGGCATAAGTCTACCTTCACCTAGGTAGCCTTTCTCATTGGTTGATTTGAGAAGTCTCTGTCACAATCTGTTTTTGGCAACTGCTTAAGTATTGATGTCCCTAGCTTATACAATGTTATTGATTTGAGGTTGGTTGGTACCTGTATTACTGAGCTTTGAGATTGGGAGAACACTAAAGTACTGCAATATTACGATATAATTACTGTAGAAACTAATCCAGTAATCATATAATGCAATATTGTGCTAACAGTCATTGCTCGTAACTGACAAACTCTGAACTGGTCCAAGATGTGAAGTTAAGCCCCTCTATGTAAGAGTAAGCTCCACAGAAAGATAAGTTGAGTAGAGAATGTTAATACGTATGACGTTTTTTCTGTATTCTTTGCTCTGTGTCTTACGCAACCTAGATGACTTTATAGGTCTACAGTATATATATACAGCAGTTTACAGAGGGGTCACACTGTAAGGACAGAATGGAGATAGGGTCACTGTGTGCTCCTCTCTAAGTGTATGTGCCAATCATTTGGGTTTATCACTATTGTATTTTTCTCCTTGATTTACAACATAATTGTATACTTTTGGGGTTTTATTTTAGATTAGTGGTTGTATCATGTAATGACATTTCTTTGTGTTTTAGTACTAATTACTCTGCATTCACCTACTCTGGATCCAGTCAAGATGAAGGATTTTTACCTCCAGCAATTACCCAGCGGGCTAAGCTGGTTGCCCAATGGGATGTTCTGTAGTAAAGTCAGATTCTCCATCGCTTTATATCTCCAGCTTCTGAGGCGGCAGGTAGCCTAGGAGAGCGGGCCAGCAACCAGAGGGTTGCTAGTTTGAATCCTGGTTCTGATGGGGAAAATCTTGCGGGAAGTGAGCTTGCAACCGGAGGGTTGCTCGTATCAAGTCCTAGATGCCATTGCCTGCCGTTGTGCCATTGACAAAGGTAATGAACTCCCCACAACAACAGCTCGTGTGGCTGCCCCCAGCACCGCTCCAAAACCTGTATGTGTGTCTTTCAGAGGGGTTGGGTTAAAAGCGGATGAAATTTCGGTTGGACCTATGTGCAATTGACAAAAAAACTGACATTGATCTTCTATCCATCCATCCTTTTTATCTGATGTCTTGCCATATATCAGTTTCACACTATTGATTGAATTCCGTTGTAATGATATCTTTTTTCTCTCAAATAAGTTATGTTTTGCCAGAGAGACTTGTGGCTGCTCTAACTGCAGCCAAACTGGACTCAAAAGAGAGACTGTCATTTTTAGATGTGACAGAATATGGAGGAGCCACTGACTGGGACTATAAATGGAGATTGAATGATACGTCAGTGAATTCCAATACAGATCATGAATACAGAATCCATTTTGTTTCAGCAATTTACATGGATGTCTACACTTGTATTGGTGTGAAAAGAGCAGGATATACACATGCCATTTTCAAACTATACACATGCACACTCGCAGCTTCAAATTTGATCTGTAAGCAATGCTATTAATGTCGCTGTGTCAGGTAATTTTATCTAACACAGACATTAGGATGTTTTAGAAGGACTGGTAAGGCTGATGTAAGATGCTCAGCTGTGAAGGACATTGTGAACATTTCCAATGCATCTCCCCATTACAGAGAGGCCCAGAGCTGTAGCGAATGTTTCAAAATGGTGGCTGAATGTAGGAGACTCAGTGACTCTGAGCTGTGGGTTTGAAGGCTCTTCTATAGGCTGCAAGTTTGTCTGGGATAAGATTCTTCCCATGAATCCCCTGGGTCCTGCTACACTTTCAGCTCTGTTAAACTAACTGATAGAGGAAGATACAAGTGTAAAGCTGGGAGAGGTGACTGTTAAACAAGAGACAGCAAAACTCAGTTTCTCTGGTTAGCAGGTCAGTCTGACCTAGTCCCTATTGGTTTCATATGGGCTTCCCCTAACCTTGCTGAAGATTAATCCTGACAGAGTTCAACACTTTAGGAATCAGTCTCTTTCACTGAGCTGTGAGGTTAAGGAAAGTCTTCATGGATGGAGATTGAAGAGGTTCACCACAGAGTCAGGAGAAGTGACAGGGTGTCCATCTGAGTTGGCTAACATTTGACAAAGTTGCTCTATACCTGTGTAGTACAGCTGTAATTACTATGGTAAGTGTCATTATCATGTTGTTACATAGTAGTTTAATAACTACTTTCCAATTGTATAATAATGGGGTTGATGTACAGCATAATATGATTGTGCTGCAGTTGTACAGGTGGTAATGTGACCTTGGAGATTCCTACCCATCCTGTGACAGGGAAAATATGTGACTCTGCTGTAGAAACAAGACTACTCCCTCCCATTCCATCCCGACATTTTATAAAGATGGATCACTCCATCGAGAACCAGACTACAGGAGAGTTGACCATCCCCTCAGTATCAAAGACCGATGAGGGCTTCTACAAGTGTAAATACCGAGGCTCTATATACAGCAGTTTATACCAGAGAGCTGGAGAGGTAAGACATTATCTTTGTACACAAAGTTCTCATTGATCCAAATCCACATATATTTAACATCCATTTAAAACTTGTACTACAATTGCACATCTGTTATTTCAGAGTCTCCAGCCCCTAGGCCCTCTACTACACTAATTGCTGTGGGAGTGGTTGTGGTACTGATCGTGGCCGTTGATCTAGTGGTGCTGCTTATTTGCCTAGTACAAATAAAAGCTAAGACATTTACTCTGATATTCAATTGACTGTAGTTTACAAATTAGTCATATTCAGGAAAAAAGGGCTGCTGTAGGATTACACTAACACCACCTGCAACTCAACAGTGAAACACAGGACAGACTACAAGTGAGTCTTTGCTATGACTAGAGGTGCTGTACTGATCTGATCAGTTTTGTTTGATATCTTTCGTCTAATAAAGTGAAGAGAACAACATGCCAGACCAGGACCAGAGATACCACTGCAGCATCGGCATGGTCAGTCCGCTTGTTTCTTCTCACTTCAAGCTATGATCTAATGTACTCTATGAATCATGTAAAGCTATGAATACGATCTAAATGTTTCTTTCTTTCTCAATTATCCTCCCATGTAATCAATTATCACATTTAATTATGGAATAGATTAGTAATATTCTAATGCAGGGGTGGGCAAATCTGAACCTGGAGGGCTTTTTTCCCCCAGACCAGCTATAACACGACTGATTAAACATAATTGTGGAAGACCTTGATCTATTAAATGGATAGTTAATTACTCAAAACAGTAGTGTAAGTGGGATGGACAGACTTCATACACTGCAGACTTTCCCAGCTTTAAGGAATCAACTGATCCATGACGCCATATTATGCATGGTTGTTAGTGCCCCCTGAATTTTCTAATAGCGAATATACTGGATTAAAGAGTAGAGGGATCATTACTGTCTTTCTAATGCTGTTCAATTATTCTACATGTTAGGTCAGACTAATCCACCACATGCAGATGCAATTTACTCTGGGCTGAAGATGCCTGTTGCAGGTAAAACAGAGTCATACACTCTTAGAAGAAAAGGTGCGATCTAGAACCTAAAGGGGTTCTTGGGCCGTCCCCATAGGAGAATCATTTGAAGAACCCTTTTGGTTCCAGGTAGAACCCTAAAAACTGAATTGGTCTATTCAATCATTTTCCAGACACTCTTATCCAGAGCAACTTACAGTAGTGAGATTTTCATAATTTTTCATACTGGACCCCCATGGGAATCGAACCCACAACCCTAGCATTGCAAGCGCCATGCTCTAGCAACTGAGCCACATCATCACACCGCAAGCCACTTGATGTCTCAATGTACTCAATTACTGTATTGCTCATTGTTTTTCTTCATGGTGATGGAAAGTCTACAGGTACAAACCTAGATGACCAACCTATACAGTAATGTACATTTTCATTAAGTGGTTTGTAAGGATGCTAAATTAATACTGCACAAAAAGTGGTTGTTTTCCATTATCTTATCAAGAAATATATTACATTTAATGTGGGTGTTTCGGGTCTTTGCCCATAACTTTGCACCTTTTGATGTAAATGTTTGAGGGCAGTATTTAGTTATTTCTGGATACCATTAGAATGAAGATCACAGATAAAGGGATAGGGCAACAAATCTTACAATTCCACCTATTGAATCCTGCAAGATACTGTTCTTAATTATACAAGTACCTGTTTTGCCAAAGCAGAGATGCTGAAAAAGATTTCTTGCCCTGATACAGAGGTCTATATCAGTCCACTAATACTAATACTAATAAAGGCCCAGTGCACTACCAACACACCTTCAGAGAAATGTACAAGATGTGGTTAGAGGAGGGGTCAGTATTTCAATGATTAGGCTGACATCAACACAGACAATAGAGGAAACCAGTGAACAGAAGTAGGGTCAGTTCAGGTCGTGTCCCCCTTAGTGATAAATTATCATATTTAATCTGAAATGTCATACAAATTGCAAGAACAGATCACTCTGGAGTCAGATGTAAAAAAAAAAATCTATCTAATTTAGCCTACTAAAAACCAAACTATATTTCAAGTGTGGTCTGAAAAAAAGAAGGAAATTCTTGCCTATTTCACCCAGACAGTGCCTTCAGAAAGTATTCACACCCCTTAACTTTTTACACATTTTGTTGTGTTTTACAGCCTGAATTTAAAATGGATTAAATTTCGATTTTTCTGTCACTGGCCTACACACCATACCCCATAATGTCAAAGTGGAATTATGTTTTTTAAATGTTTTACAAATTATTTTAAAAACTGAAAAGCTGAAATGTCTTGAGTCAATAAGTATTCAACCCCTTTGTTGTGACAAGCCTAAATACATTCAGGAGTAAAAATGTACTCAACAAGTCACGTAATAAGTTGCATGGACTCACTCTGTGTGCAATAATAGTGTTTAACATGATTTTTGAATGACTACCTCATCTCTGTACCCCACACATACAATTTTCTGTGAGTCCCTCAGTCGAGCAGTGAATTTCAAACCCAGATTCAACCACAAAGACCAGGGCGGTTTTCCAATGCCCCGCAAAGAAGGGCACCTATTGGTAGAAGGGTCCAAATAAAAAAGCAGACATTGAATATCCCATTGAGCATGGTGTAGTTATTGATTACACTTTGAGATGGTGTATCAATACACCCAGACACTACAAAGATATAGGCGTCCTTCCTAACTAAGTTGCTAAAAAGGAAGGAAACTACTCAAGGATTTCCCTGTGAGGCCAATGGTGACTTTAAATCAGTTACAGAGTTTAATGGCTGAGGATGGATAAATAACATTGTAGTTACTCCACAATACTCACCTAATTGACCGAGTGAAAAGAAGGAAGCCTGTGCAGAATCCTACCGATCCTTGACTTCAGCGATGTCATTTACAAAATAGCCTCCAACACTCTACTCAGCAAATTGGATTTAGTCTATCACAGTGCCATCCGTTTTGTCACCAAAGCCCCATATACTACCCACCACTGCGACCTGTATGCTCTTGTTGGCTGGCCCTCGCTACATATTCGTCGCCAAACCCACTGGCTCCAGGTCATTTATAAGTCTTTGCTAGGTAAAGCCCCACCTTATCTCAGCTCACTGGTCACCATAGCATCACCCACCCGTAGCACGAGCTCCAGCAGGTATATTTCACTGGTCATCCACAAAGCCAACACCTCCTTTGGCCGCCTTCCCTTCCAGTTCTCTGCTGCCAATGACTGGAACGAATTGCAAAAATCACTGAAGCTGGAGACTTATATCTCCCTCACTAACTTTAAGCATCAGCTGTCAGAGCAGCTTACCGATCACTGCACCTGTACACAGTCCATCTGTAAATAGCACACCCAACTACCTCATCCCCATATTGTTATTTATTTTTTGCTCTTTTGCACCCCAGTAACTCTACTTGCACATCATCTTCTGCACATCTATTCACTCCAGTGTTAATGCTAAATTATAATTATTTCGCCACTATGGCCTATTTATTGCCTCACCTCCCTAATTTTACTACATTTGCACACACTGTACAAAGATTTTTCTATTGTGTTACTGACTGTACGTTTGTTTATCTCATGTGTAACTCTGTGTTGTTGTTTTTGTCGCACTGCTTTGTTTTATCTTGGCCAGGTTGCAGTTGTAAATGAGAACTTGTTCTCAACTGGCCTACCTGGTTAAATAAAGGTGAAATAAATGTACAAAAAAAAAATATATACAAATATTCCAAAACATGCATCCTGTTTGCAAAAAGGCACTAAAGTAATACTGCAAAAACGGTGGCAAAACAATTCACTTTCTGTCCTGAGTACAAAGTGTAATGTTTGGGGCAAATCCAATACAACACATTACTGAGTACCACTCTCCATATTTTCAAGCATAGTGGTGGCTGCATCACCTCAAACTGAAATGGTACACCCACACAGACAGCGTGGTGAAGAAGGCACAGCAGCGCCTCTTCAACCTCAGGAGGCTGAAGAAATTCGGCTTGTCACCAAAAACACTCACAAACTTTTACAGATGCACAATCGAGAGCATCCTGTTGGGCTGTATCACCGCCTGGTACGGCAACTGCTCCGCCCATAACCGTAAGGACCTCCAGAGGGTAGTGAGGTCTGCACAACGCATCACCGGGGGCAAACTACCTGCCCTCCAAGACACCTACACCACCCGATGTCACAGGAAGGCCTCAAGGACAACAACCACCCGAGCCACTGCCTGTTCACCCCGCTATCATCCAGAAGGCGAGGTCAGTACAGGTGCATCAAAGTGGGGACCGAGAGACTGAAAAACAGCTTCTATCTCAAGGCCATCAGACTGTTAAACAGCCATCACTAACATTGAGTGGCTGCTACCAACATACTGACAACTCTAGCCACGTATGTAATAAATGTATCACTAGCCACTTTAAACAATGCCACTTTATATAATGTTTACATACCCTACATTACTCATCTCATATGTATATACTGTACTCTATACCATCTACTGCATCTTGCCTATGCCGTTCGGCCATCACTCATTCATATATTTGTATGTACATATTCTTATTCATACCTTTACACTTGTGTGTATAAGGTAGTTGTTGTGAAATTGTTAGGTCAGATTACTTGTTAGATATTACTGCATGGTCAGACCTAGAAGTACAAGCATTTCGCTACACTCGCATTAACATCTGCTAACCATGTGTATGTGACAAATACAATTTGATTTGATTTGATGTTATGGGTATGCTTGTAATCATTAAACACTGGGGAGTTTTTCAGGATGAAAAATAAATGGAATGGAGCTAAGCACAGTCAAAATCCTAGAGGAAAACCGTTTTCTGTCTGCTTTCCACCAGACACTGGGAGATTAATTCACCTCTCAACAGGACAGTAACCTAAAACAGAAGGACAAATATACACTGGAGTTGCTTACCAAGAAGACAGTGAATGTTCCTGAGTGGCAGAGTTGAAGTTTTGAATTAAATCTACTTGAAAATCTATGGCAAGACCTGAAAATGGTTGTCTTGCAATGATCAACAACCAATATGACAGAGCTTGAAGAATTAAAAAAATAATAATAGGAAAATGTTGCATAATCCAGGTGTGAAAAACTCTTGGAGATTTACCCAGAAAGACTCACAGCTGTAATCGCTGCCAAAGTTTCTTCTACAAAGTATCGACTCAGGGGTAAGAATACTTCTGTAAGTGAGATACTGTATTTAATTTTCAATAAATTAGGAAACATTTCTAAAAACATGTTTTCACTTTGTCATTACGGGGTATTGTGTGTAGATGGATGAGAGGAATATATTTCATCAATTTAGAATTTAGGCTGTAACACAACAAAATGTGGAATAAGTCAATGGGTATCAATTCTTTCTTTTAGTTTTTGCAAAGAAAGTGTGTAGTTCCAGTAGTTAACTAGACAGCTACATGGCAAAAAAGTAATTAACAACTCAAACACTACCAAGCTTTGAATTTAGTTCAATTACCACAAAGCTACTGCAAAATGTAGTTAAATTACTAGTTGAACTACATGTCGTTCACTACTCCCCAACACTGCCCACAGCCGTTTTTTTTTATGTGAGATGTTTAATTTCTCAACACAGAGACAGTGACCTTCTGTTATTTCTATGTTCCAAGTAAGCATTACTTCCTGTAGGGCTTATCTTCAACAAGGGGACATTCCTTCTATTCCTCTTCCTTTTCTCCAGTGTTGGAGCTGAAGGGTTAACCTCCTCATGGTCACAGGGATATGGCCCCTCCCTATCTCACTGGTGAAACAGAAGCCCTGTGTTTTTAGCCATTCCTTATACTGCTCCCATCATGGTCGTCTGTCTGGCCCAGAGTATTGTGCAGAGGAGCGGCCGCTGGCTCCTGCCGTTACCTACTGCTCTGGTCTACACCAGGGGTGCAGGAGGCACCCCTTCTCCCTCAGTCGCCCAACCGTCCACATCCCAGGATAAGATTCGGACCGAGGATGACCTCCCCAGGATCAAAACCAGGGAGATGTTGTACAGATTGTATGTCCAAGGCTACTACAAGCGTCTACATGAGCTACAGGTACAGAAAAAAGGGAAATGTGTGTTATCTAAGCGGGGCTTTCTATGTTTTCTTTGGTACTCAAGGTGGCTTGCTGCAAATATTTACCCCTCTCTATGTTTTGGGTACTGTAAGTTTCCAATATCTTACTGTGTGTTTCTGATATTTACTAACAAATTGAAACATGAGATCCGTGTCAGTCAGTGTTAGCGTTTGGGTTTAGCCACAGCTGACCCACAGAGACAGTGGATTTAACCCAAGACGTGTTTATTTTTGTCCCATGTAAATATTCAGCTTTTTTCGTTAATATATACATTTCAATCTCTTTTTCCATTTTCGATTTAAATATACCTTCCTGCAACCCGCCTTACCCAACGTGGTACGGATCTGCTATTTTTTTCTAGACCTTATAACTGGAACCTCCGTCAGAAGCTAGCCTTGCTAGCCTTCAGAAGCTAGCCTTCAGACTGTACTTTGTTTATCCCATGTGTAACTGTTGTTTTTGTTGCACTGCTTTGCTTTATCTTGGCCAGGTCGCAGTTGTAAATGAGAACTTGTTCTCAACTGGCCTACCTGGTTAAATAAAGGTGAACAAAAAAATATATATATATATATTTGTTGCCATAGTAACCCGCAGAGGAGTGCAACTTAAAGGAAAACAGACAGTCTCTGCTGACATGCAGTGTTGTTTACCTTCTACAAGAGCTGTCTTGCACTGGAAATACAATCCCCATTGACACAGCAGGGATTACAAAAGTACAGCGGTTTACATTTATTGTACCAGAATGCATGTTGAAAGATTTGTTGACCCCATTTCCTAATATCAATCCAGCTTTTCAGTTACATAACAATGTGGAAAAGACTGAATAGTAGATGTGTGTACAACAAAGTAGGCCTATACTATACGTAACCCAGCTAGTCTCTGTCTCTGTCTCTGTCTCTCTCTCTCTCTGTCTCTGTCTCTGTCTCTGTCTGTGTGTGCTAGGTGAAGGACAAGCAGCTGTACGGCCCCATGTACAAAATAGGCATAGGCAGCATTAACTCCGTTGCTCTCAACAGTGTGGAGCTACTGGAGGAGCTGCTTAGGAAGGACGAGAGGTTCCCCAGCCGAGGAGACATGTCCCTCTGGACAGAGTACCGGGACCTGAGGGGCATTGGTTACGGCCCCTTCACTGAGTAAGGCCCAGGGATGCCCTCTGTTGGTGGGAAGTGATGAGATCACATAAGAGAGGGATATAGCAGTGGCAAGGGGAAAGCAGTCACGTTAGAATATACTGTACATATATAGTATGTCTTATGATCACACTCAGTAATGCGGTGAGGTCGGTGGCTGTGTAAGCACTGGCTGTTATGAAAGCCAGATTTACTTACAAACCTTGATGAAGCTCCAACAACCAGAGTGACATAGGCTATTAAAATCCTCCATTGACTCACCTGTGTGTCAATGTAAGTAACACAATAAACAAATCCCCATAAACATCTGTCAGATTAAGCTAGAGATACTGTATTTTTTGCATGGGCTGTGTCTAAATCCACCGCATCTGCCTGTGGTGGCCTTCCATATTTGTGGTGGAAGGTTGCCAAGCTACAGCAGTGTTTTTCAGACCACGGGACATCATGAAAATGTCATCTCACAAAAACGTTTGCAGCATCCGAACGGCCTACAAACTTATGACCACTCTATAGATGGGTGACTCTCACAGACATGATGGTGTCCTCCGTTTTACTCTGAAGGTCTGAAGGTAATCCATACAAAGGAATGAAAGGCAGTACAGAGGTAGTTTTGTGCTAACAAAAAATAAAATTCCTGAGCTTTCTTATTATCTCCAAGATATAGGACAGACACTTAAAAACCTTATTCCTTATGATTTATTTTTGGACTTTCTGTTTTGCCATTTATGAACTTGTTATTCAATGCGTTTCCATTGGTTAGTAGTGAAGGCCAATTTTTTTATATACCTAAAGGTTTCCTAAAACTATAAATCAAATGGCTAAATGATCCATTCGAACATCTTAAAACAATTCCATATGTTAGCTTAGTAAAAGTGTTATTTGGTAATGACGTTTCAGACTAGTGGACAGTCCAGTACTCACTGTTCGCCTGCCCGACAGCTAGCAGTGAGGGAGACGGTGGTTGCCTGTTATTGTTGGAGGTGCAATAATGTACATTTGTCAGCTTATTTTTTTTCCTGCCTAGAAGACCCGCTAAACACCAGTCTCAACGTCAACAGTGAAGAGGCGACTCCGGGATGCTGACCTTCTAGGCAGAGTTGCAAAGAAAAAGCCATATCTCAGACTGGCCAATAAAAAGAAAAGATTAAGATGGGCCAAAGAACAGACACTGGACAGAGGAACTCTGCCTAGAAGGCCAGCATCCTCTTCAATGTTGACTTTGAGCCGGATGTTTTGCGGGTGCTATTTAATGAAGCTGCCAGTCGATTACTTGTGAGGCATCTGTTTCTCAAACTAGACACTCTAATGTACTTGTCCTCTTGCTCAGTTGTGCACTGGGGCCTCCCACTCCTCTTTCTATTCTGGTTAGAGCCAGTTTGTTCTGTGAAGGAAGTAGTACACAGCGTTGTACGAGATCTTCAGTTTCTTGCCAATTTCTCGCATGGAATAGCTTTCATTTCTCAGAACTAGAATAGACTTGACGAGTTTCAGAAGAAAGTCCTTTGTTTCTGCCCATTTTGAGCCTATAATCAAACCCACAAATGCTGATGCTCCAGATACTCAACAAGTCTAAAGAAGGCCAGTTTTATTGATCTTTAATCAGCACAACAGTTTTCAGCTGTGCTAACATAATTGCAAAGGGGTTTTCTAATGATTGATTAGCCTTTTAAAACTTGGATTAGCTAACACAACGTGCCATTGGAACACAGGAGTCATGGTTGCTGATAATAGGCCTCTGTATGCCTATGTAGATATTCCATATAAAATCAGTTGTTTCTAGCTACAATAGTCATTTACAACATTAACAATGTCTACAGTGTATTTCTGATCAATTTGATATTATTTTAATGGACAAAAAAGGTGCTTTTCTTTCAAAAACAAGGACATTTCTAAGTGACCCCAAACTTTTGAACGGTAGTGTATGTGTATTAAAGTAGTAAAAAGTTAATTATTTGATCCCATATTCATAGCATGCAATAACTACATCAAGCTTGTGACTCTAGACATTTGTTGGATTCATTTGCTGTTTGTTTTGGTTGTGTTTCAGATTATTTTACGCCCAATAGAAATGAATGGTAAATCATGTATTGTGACATTTTGGGTCACTTTTATTGTAAATAAGAATAGAATGTTTTCTAAACACTTCTACATGAATATGGATGCTACCATGATTACGGTATATCACTGAATGACTTGGAAATAATAATGAGTGAGAAAGTTACATAGGCATAAATATCGTATCCCCCCCAAAAATGCTA
Source organism: Salmo trutta (assembly GCF_901001165.1). Classification (NCBI taxonomy): domain Eukaryota; kingdom Metazoa; phylum Chordata; class Actinopteri; order Salmoniformes; family Salmonidae; genus Salmo; species Salmo trutta. Next base: position 44,536,909 of record NC_042976.1, read on the forward strand.
ACCTCCCCTGTTATTTTGATGGTGAGAGGTTAGCATGTCTTGGGGTTATGATATTTGTGTATCTATAACTTTCTCAGTGCGTCTGTAACAACTTGGAGAAAGAGCGCAACACATACACACTGACAACAGCTACATCTGTTCAACTCTCCTGTGCCGTTCCTAAGCCAGCCTTTCGGAAGCTTTACCTTCACACAGCCTGTCCACATGTGCTGTGTTGTCTGCACAGCCCTAAATCCAGCCGTCTGAAATCGCCAAACAACCTACCCAACCGCTCAGAGGCGTCTGCATACTCCTAAAGCACACTGATGCCATTTTTTGTGTCACAGCGCAATTATAAAACTGGGTGGGGGGACAAAAATGCAATTTCAGAATGTGAGAGGGTTTGACATGATTTTTGATTGACTACCTTGTCTCTGCACCCCACACATACAATTAATTATCTGTAAGGTCCCTCAGTGAATTTCAAATACTCTCAAAGAAGGGCACCTATTGGTAGATGGGTAAAAATAAAATAAAAAGCAGACATTGATTATCACTTTGAGCATGGTGAAGTTATTCATTACACTTTGGACGGTGGTATCAATACACCAAGTCACTACAAAGATACAGGCATCAATCCTAACTCAGTTGCCGGAGAGGAAGGAAACCGCTCAGGGATTTCACTATGAAGCCAATGGTGACTTTAAAACAATTAGAGTTTAATGACTGTGACGATAGGAGAAAATTGAGGATGGATGAACAACATTTAGTTACTCCACAATACTAACTTAAATGAGAGTGAAAAGAAGGAAGCCTGTAAAGAATAAGAATATTCCAAAACATGCATCCTGTTTGCAATAAGGCACTAAAGTAAAACTGCCCAAAATGAACTTTGTCCTGAGTACAAAGCTTTATGTTTGTGGCAAATCTAACACAACACATTACTGAGTACCACTCTTCATATTTTCAAGCATGGTGGTGGCTGCATCATGTTATGGGTATGCTTGTCATCGGCAAGGAGTTCTTTTTACGAAAACAAGAAACGGAATAGAGCTAAGCACAGGCAAAGTCCAAGAGGAAAACCGTGTTCTTTCTGCTTTCCAACAGACCCTGGGAGACAAATTCACCTTTCAGCAGGACAATAACCTAAAACACAAGGCCAAATATACACTGGAGTTGCTTACCAAGATGACATTGAATGTTCCTGAGTGGCCTAGTTACATTTTTTACTTCAATTGGCTTGAAAATCTATGATAAGACTTGAAAATGGCTGTCTAGCAATGGTCAACAACCAACTTGACAGAGCTTGAACAATTTTAACATTGTACAATCCAGGTGTGCAAAACTCTTAGAGAATTATCCAGAAAGACTCACAGCTGTAATTGCTGCCAAAGGTGATTCTAACATGTATTGACTCAGGGGGATGAATACTTATGTAATGAAGATAAATGTGTTTTATATTTCATCAATTCTAACATTTGTAAATATTTTTTCTTCCATTTTGACATTAAAGTATTTTGTGTTGATTGTTGACAAAAAAATGACAATTGAATCCATTTTAATCCCACACTGTAACACAACAAAATGTGGAATAAGTCAAGGGATGTAAATACTTTCTGAAGGCACTGTGTATATATATCACAGGGTAAGCACTGCCTACCTTGACTACACATCACTGCAGTGATGCCATTGATACACTAGTGCTCTGTCATGAAAGAAAATGCCACAGATCCAGTGATTCAAAAAAGGCTGTCATTACACATTTCCATAGACCATGCGTGTGTGCAAAGCAGGAAACATGAACTATAGACTAACACAGCACAGTTTGCCCTGGGAGTGTCCTTTTTAGAACCATCAAACTGTATGAGATTACGTATATTTTACTTAGCAGCCATCTAGCTTTGTGAGATTTCCTACGCATATCAACACAGATGCTTCAAATCGAAAAGCAGTGCAGTCGTTCTAATTTATTTCCTCCGTTTTGACTTCCGTGAACTCCAAGTGTTGCAAAACCAGAACAACACCTTGCGTGGCTTTGTAGGTCAAGGTCCAGTCACGTTAATAAAACCGGACCCTCAAAAACAGTAAATCCATTTAAATGAGCCGGTTGCGTAAGAGTAGTAATACGTACACTATTGTTACATACTGTATGCAATTTACACAGACGCTGAAATTTAAGCTTTATCCCATCTTATCCTGCTTGAATTCAATATGAAGTTACCTAAATTCCAACATGTACCAATTAATTAATGTATCATCAATGTTATTGTTGTGAATGTGTCATGCATGTTTCCTGATACAGTATATGTTTCCTGACAGGGAAGGGGTGAAGTGGTACAATCTGAGGACTGTGCTGAACAAGCGCATGCTGCACCCTAAAGAATCGGTGCAGTACGGAGACGTGGTCAACGAGGTGGTCAGCGACCTGATCAAGAGGATCTACCATCTACGCCGGACCAGCCCCACGGGAGACCGGGTGAACAACCTGTCCAATGAGCTCTACCGATTCTCTCTGGAGGGTACGTGGGAAATTCTGCCTTAGGGTCGGGACGGCGATTCTTCCACCCTTCACTATATCTACAGTTCATTTTAAGTTCAATGATTTGATCAAGTTGGGTCAAGTTGCATGTTTGACTGGGTCTTTAAAGCATCCAGGTATAATGATAATATAATTCTAACTTGTTATAAGTATTACTAGGCTTTGAAATGTCTTATAACAAGGCTTCTAATGTCATGTGGGCTATCTCGATGCATAACATTTTCAACTTTCTCAAACTGGCTATTATTTAGTCCGGCTCATTATGAGATGATTATGCGACATTATAACGGGGTCATACATGCCAGTCTTGCTATGCATTACAGCTGCATCCTAATGCCTCATACCTGGATGCTGTAAAGCTGTGGTCACCAACCTTTTCTGAGTCAAGATCACTTTCTGAGTCAAAATGCAAGCCTAGATCTACAGCTCAGATTTGTTTTTAAACATTACTTAAATGATAACAACGCAAGCTTATCGAAACACTGCTGTACCCCTTCATTGCAGCTGCTGTGCTGGTTGTAGCGGGAGTGGAAGTAGGGAGACGCGCAGTCTGGTTTTTCATTGTTAAAAAAAAGTGTTGACGGTGCTGAATAACAACTTTAAATAGGAACTTACTCATAAAAACAGCAGCTCTTTGCTGTATTCGTGGAGTCTCTCCAGTCATGGTTTAAGGTGTTGTTTTGTAATAATATGGAAAATTATGCTTGACGTAGTGTCTGGCATCTTAGTATGTCAGATGAACAGACAATGCTTAGCACTACATCTGAAGTAGGCAGAGGCTAGGAGGAAGTGAGATGCATTGGGTGGGATCCCTTTTTTTAAGAAACTCACAATCATCAGCTGTATACGGGAGCTTTCTGATTTGCTACGTAGCATAGTCAATATGTTACAGTCATTGACGACCCTGGACTTTGAGTCAGAGGGGATAGTCATTTTGAGACACCAAAACTACTCAGACTTAATCAGTCATTCTTCAGCTACCTTATTTCCATAATCTTCAAGAGGTAATTTTTACTGTCCCTAATGCACGTCATATAGCAAAAGGAGCATTCCAATACTTTGAAATTATAGTGTATCTCATTTTGTCCAATAATGATAACCTATAAATAGAGCTTTTGTAGTCTGGAATCAGCAGGATATATAATTTTCCTTTGACAGGGAAAATTCATCTGAATCCATTTGTAAATCAGTACTCAAACTTTCAATTACAAATATGGTCTTAAAGCTTCCTAAATGTAGGTACAACTACACATCTGCATTGAGAAACTGCCAGGGTATAAAGGTAATACAACTTGAAGGGTGTGGCACTGTTAACCTCACTTTTATTCCATTCTTTGAAGACTCTAACAGACATGACTGTTAACATGCGCACCTGAGCTCGGTATGTTTTATAACACTCAAGTCCTGTCACGTGGCTGAGGAGACTTTCCTTGAGTAATTTACTCATCACAAACATCACTCCAGAGTTGTTTGGTTGCTTGATGAATCTCGAGTGGCTGGATTTATTTATTAATAAAGTCACCACTATTGTAGACTTTACATTTAAGGGACTGGGTAAATTTAGTTTCTTACTTGGATAAAAACATGATTACAAAGAACAGTTAATTTGGTCTGCACAGCTTGGAAACACTAATCTTGCATAATAACCCACTTGTACACATTGAAGTGTCTGCATTCATCCTCCTCACTTCACTGAAGAAAGTAGATTCGGACTTTCGCCCTCCACCCAGTGAGTTGGAGACAAGTGTGAATCTGACAAACATATTTGGTGTTGTCCCCAAGGGCTGATTCACATGAACTTTGCGCCTGGTTTACTCTCACCAACATCATCGGCAGTGACAGTGCTGAAAACCAGGCTTCGCCTTACAGCTTACCACGACATCCCCTCCCTGCAGGAGTTTGTGGACATGACTGACCTGAACACTAGTGCAGTTGAGGGATCTGACGCCAATGAACGTGGACCTCATCATGCAGCCAGCACTGGGCATTATGTTCCACAACCTGACCAGGCTAGAGAGTCAGATTCTGATCTCCTATAGAATCTTCACTCTGGATGAGGTGAGCAGAGACCTGCACTCCCTCAGGCTCCTATATGTGGACGTACAAAAAGAGTTTGGTGTCATGGAGAGTTGTTTAGAACCTCTGACCAGCCTGATGTGGAGTTCTGCTGGCCTCGCCTGCACTGCAGCTGTGATTGGAGAACTGGGCAGAGACAAATCTAATTGTCCCACTGGGTCAAAATGTTTTCAACAGGTAGTAAAAGCTGTGTTTACTCTCTCTCCATGCTGCTGAGCTGAGCAAATGATAGTGATGACTTTGCTGTTAATCTGTCCCTTTGCATCATATGTACAGTATCATTATTGATGGTGTCTGTGCTCCATAAGTCTATGGCTTCACCATTCATGTGCAGACAAAAGTGTATCTTAAACTTTAAATCTCTGTTCTTCAGGAATCTCTTCCATCCTGTTTGAGACGCGGATCGGCTGTCTGGAGGAAGAGATCCCGGTGGAGACGCAGCACTTCATCGATTCCATCGCTCAGATGTTCTCCTACAGCTTGCCGGTGGCCATGCTGCCCAAGTGGAGCCGCAACATCCTGCCATTCTATGGGCGCTACATGGCTGGCTGGGAGGGCATCTTCAAATTCTGTGAATTCTTCAGAATAAGACATTCTGTGCACTTCTGCACATCTCAAGAATTTAAGAGCATTGGATTAGAGTGTGCATTGTTGATATTGGAATTCATTTGATTACCTATTAGTACAGACAGATAACGATTTTCTTTTTCAGCTGTGAAGTTTATTGAGATGAAGATGGAGGCAATTCAGAAGCGAGTGGACACAAACCAGGAAGTTGAGGGAGAATACTTAACGTACCTCCTCTCCAATACAAAGATGACCAATAAGGAGGTGTACGGCAGCATCGCTGAGCTGTTATTGGCTGGAGTCGATACGGTAAGTAAATCTGCGGAGCTTAAACTACCGTCTCAGTTTATGCGGTGTGTAAGTTTCAAATTAGGGGAAGCAACCCGGGGGAAGAAAAAAACATCCTTTATAATAAAGTAGCCTATTGCATGTACAGTACCAGTCAAAAGTTTGGACACACGGGGGGTGCTGTTGGAAGCCAAGGATGTAGAACGCATTTCCCTAGTTAGTGACCAAATGCATATATTTAACCTTGCAAAATTGTATGTATTTCTGTTTGGTCAGGCATCTGAAGAGACCTCTAAACAATTCAGATCAAGTCTGAGAAATGTTGTAATGTCGTCTACCCGGCCAAAAACGGGGTCTGAAAGAGCAGGCCGCAGCAATCCCGCGCCCTCTCCTGATTCAGTCGTGGAGCTAAATCAGGAGAGGGAACACTGAACACTGACCCACGGGAACACTGACTGTAGAGCTGCTACAATCCGTGATGGGCACCCTGAAAACCGATATTTTTGGTAGAGAGAGAGTAAATTTTACCGATCTCAGGTCAGAGATATCAATGGTCAAAGACGAGCTTAAATAATCTATAGAGAGTATACAGAATAAGCTTGACACACACGTAGCAGCCTTATCGGAGCTGGCGCTTGGTGCTACAGACCACAGCACTCGCATTAGCGAGCTAGAGGCTAACGTTGGCTTATTAATAACTAGGGTGATATACCTTGACAATAGATGCGAAGATATGGAAAGTAGAATGCGGAGGAACAACATTCATCTTCTGGGATACCGGAGGGAGTGGAGGGCCCAAGACCGACGGAGTTCATGGCCCAGCTGCTTCAGAAGCTGCTCGGCCTGCAGGAGAAGCCGCAGCTAGACTGGGCCCACCGCACCCTGCGTAGCCGACCCCGGGATGGAGAACCCCCTCGACCATTTGTCATCAGGGTGCATTTTTTTCACGTCCGCAATGACATACTGAGGAGATCGGGAGAAGGATCTCCTCTCCTCTACAAGGGTAAAAGAGTCTCGATATTTGCGGACTACACCACGGTTGTAACTAAGAGGCGGGCTAGCTTCGGAGCTATGAAGTGCCAGCTACGCGCCTGCCCGGGCGTGAAGGTCGGGGTCATCTACCCTGCGGTTCTGAGACTGATTTTACTGGACGGCTCCACGCACAGATTCGAGGACCCGGCTCTAGGGGCTGATTTCATCAACAAGAACGTGAAAGCGGCTGTTGTACCACATGGTGTGGAACAAATGGTTGGTTAGCTGGTCTTGTTAGCAGGCTAGTTAGCAAAGCTAACTTTGCTGGGTTCATTGACACTTGAATGTCTTTCTTTTCAGTTCCAACCCATGTTGGCGGGTATACAATTGACTCCCCACTATAATGTGATACAGTGTGTGTGTGTGTGTGTGTGTGTGTGTGTGTGTGTATATATATATATGTATGTATGTATGTATGTATGTATATTGCTTTTTATTTGTATCATTACTATTTTATTTTGATCTAACCCGCCTCTAATGCCAATATCTATAGTTGTCATGGTTCAGTCGCAGTTTTAAACCTCTCCATTTTTTCCCCCAATTTTCGCCTAAAATGACATACTGAAATGTAACTGCCTGTAGCTCAGGCCCTGAAGCAAGGATATGCACAGTCTTGGTACCATTTGAAAGGAAACACTTTGAAGTTTATAGAAATGTGAAAGGAATGTAGTAGAATATAACACAATAGATCTGGTAAAACATAATACAAAGAAAAAACTACCGTTCTTTTGTATTTTTTTGTACCATCTTTGAAATGCAAGAGAAAGGCCATAATGTATTATTCCAGCCCAGATGCAATTTAGATTTTGGTCACTAGATGGCATCAGTGTATGGGCAACGTTTTAGACTGATCCAATGAACCATTGCATTTCTGTTCCAAATTCTGTATCAAGACTGCCCAAATGTGGCTAATTTGTTTATTAATAACTTTTCATGTTCAAAATTGTGCACTCTTCTCAAACAATAGCATGGTATTCTTTCACTGTAATAGCTACTGTAAATTGGACAGTACAGTTAGATTAACAAGAATTTAAGCTTTCAACCAATATCAGATACAGTTGAAGTCGGAAGTTTACATACACTTAGGTTGGAGTCATTAACTGAGGTTAGTTTTCCTGAGACTACTGGGGACTAGTCTATGTATGTTTGGTTTACTCTGGTTAAATGGTCACAAATCTCAGGTAGCACAGAGTAAGTGTTATCATGCTTTGCTCTAAACTATTTTTTTATTTAGGGTTTTGCTTGCATCTCAGTTGGGGAGATGCTTCGGCAAGGGAGGTTGTGAGGGAAGGGGTTTTTCCCTCTTTATTTGTATATGGTTGATATATGTTTTTTGCGCGTTGTTGCTTATCTTTGTTTTTTAAATTTGCGCTATTAGGGTCAACTAAGATCTTTAGTTTACATTGTACCTTGTCCTTTACACGTTCTCTCTCTCTCTCTTAAGACATGACTCAGCTTAGTGTAGCCCATCCAGCTGGAGGGAATGGTTTTCATTTTCTTACTTGGATTTGCAGGGGCATCAATAACCCAGTTAAATTTAGTAAGGTGCTACACCACCTTCATCAATTTAAAGCTCACATCATCTTTCTCCAAGAAACTCATCTGAAGGTATCACAACACTCAAGTCTTAGGTGCAGATGGGTGGGTCAGGTGTTCCGTTCGTCATTTCAGAGTAAGGCAAGAGGGATGGCTATTTTACGTCACAGATCGGTACCTTTTACATGTTCTATTGTGATTGCAGATCCCCATGGTAGATACATAATTGTCAGTGGTAGGCTGCTCAATACGAATGTACTTCTTGTTAATATTTATGCTCCTAATTGGGACAATGGTGATCTTTTTTTTTTTTTACGGTTTTCTCTACACCCCCTGATATGTCCTCCCATATGTTGATCTTAGGTGATGACTTTAACTGTTGGTTAGACCCACATTTGGATCGATCCTCCACTAAACCTACAACCTTGTCAACCTCAGCTAGAGTTGTCCGAACCTTTGTCTGAATTTGCAGTTTCAGACCCTTAGAATGTTTAATCCATCTGGAAAAGCATATTTTTTTCTCATCGGTCCACCACACTTTTACACGCATAGACTACTTCCTTGTATATGACAGACTTCTCTATTCCATATGTTCATATAATCCAATTGTTGTATCTGACCACGCCCCTGTTACTATGGAAGTGGTCTTTCAAACGGTTGACAACCTGCGACGCCTTTGCGGCTAAATACTCAACTGCTCAATAATGAGCACTTTGTCAATTTTGTTTTGGGTTAAATAGATTTTGGGTTAAATAGATTTTTTTCATGAGTACAAATAGAACCCCAAACGTCTGCGTTTACTCTCTGGGAAACTTTGAAAGCTTATATCAGAGGTGAAATGATTTCCTACACCGCACATGAGAACAAACTGAAAAAGGATAGGCTATCTATGTTAACACACTGTATTGCCCAATTAGATGACATTTGTGCCATTTCACCATCTCCAGATATTTATAAGGAGCGTTTAACTTTGCAAGCAGAATTTGACACATTATTAACAGACCAGGTTACTGAATTGCTTGTCAAGTCTAGGAGCACTTACTACGAACAAGGAGATAAAGCCAGTAAATTATTAGCTCACAAGTTACGTCAACTATCATCATCACACCAGATTCCTAAAATTCGTATATCATCTGGGATATCATTAGACCCTAGGGGATCAATGATGAGTTCAAGAGATTTTATCAGTCTTTATATACTTCTGAAAGTAAAGCGGATATTTTGGAATTGGATGATTTCTTCCACTCACTTGCTGTGCCTTCTGTCAGCTGGGATTTGGTTAAAAAATTAGAGCAGCCGATCACTGTTGAAGAATTGTCTAATGCTGTCAAATCCCTTCAATCCAGGAGAAGCCCAGGGCCTGACGGCTACTCGGCAGAGTTTTTAATATAAAGATTATCTCCAAAATAGCCCCTATTCTAATTGAAATGTACAATGAAGCATTCGTAAATGGTGCTCTTCCACAGACTCTCACTCAGGCAACCATTTGTCTTATTCTTTGAAAAAAAAACAAAGACCCAATTGGGGACTAGTCTAAGACCCGACAGTGTATCATACCGTCTAATTAGTCTGCTAAATGTCGACTATAACATTCTAGCCAAACTTCTGGAAACAGCCCTCCCATCAATTATCTCTCTGGATCAAACAAGATTTATTAAAAATAGACACTCATTCTTCAACAATTATTTAATATTATATGTAATCCCTCTGTCACCAATGCCTCTGAAGCCATTATATCCCTGCATGTGGAGAAAGCATTTGACCTGGTGGAATGGAAATACCTTTTTTACACTAAATAAATTTGGCTTTGGCTCCAAATTCATTACTTGGATAAGACTTCTGTACTCATCCCCTCAAGCCTCTGTCAGGACTAATAACACTTAATCAGATTGCTTCCTTTTGCAACGATCGACACGCCAGGGTTGCCCTTTAAGTCCATTACTGTTTGCCCTCGACATAGAACCCCTTGTAATAGCACTTCGCTCCAACCCCCTCATCAAAGGTATAGTCAGATACGAACACAAACTGTCTGTATATGCAGATTTGTTATTATACACATCTGAGCTTTCTTTTTCTGTTCCTGCTACATCCTTCGGTCACTTATCAGGGTATGAACTGAATCTCAGTAAAAGCGAATTGATGGCGCTTAATGTGGCCGCAAAACAATTCCCTTTACATAACTTGCCATTTAAAATTGCTCACGGTAGTTTTATTTATCTCGGGGTGCACGTCACAATCAGATTGGATAACCTTTTTCAGGCCAACTTTGCTCCTCTTTTAACCCGTACTAAGGACGATTTGGAACGCTGGTTTTTGCTGCACCTCTCCTTAGTCGCAATAATTAATTATATTAAAATGAATACTCACCCTAAATTCTTCTCTCTATCAGTGCCTACCGATTTTTTTTTATTATTCCCAAAATGTTTTTCAAAAAGATTGACGGCCTAATTCCACCTTTTTGTATGGGACAAAAAGCCCCCTAGGATATGAAAACAGCTTTTGTAGAGGCCCAGACCAGACGGCGGTCTAGCGCTATCGGATTTAAGATTCTATTATTGGCCCGCTAATTAGGATTATTCAGTACTGGTTGCAGAGCAGGGAGATATTCCTACCCCCAATTTGGATAGAGATGGAGGACGCCTCATCTATCCCGGCATCGTTGTCTGCCCTCTCTCACTCCTCCGTTACAGGCCTTTACTCCTCCTTCACCAAAAATATGTGTCAAAACAATATTGAAGATCTGGAATCAATTTAGACGACACTTTGGGTTTCAGACAACCTCTTCTTTTGCTTCGGTAGCCTCAAACCCAGCTTTTCCCCATCTATGGTTGCTGGTGCTTTCTCAACATGGTCTAGTCTTCGTATTAAAGATTTAGAGATCTCTATATTAACAATACATTAAGTACATTTGAACAATTATCAGCAAAATTTGGTCTCCCCAGAAAATTTATTTAGGTTCTTACAAATCTGGAGTTACGTCCACAGCATAGATCCCCGATTCCCCACCCTTCCTGGTGAAACACAGTTTGACACATTTCTTATCCCACTTCCTACTCTGAAAGGCACCTTGTCAATAATCTATAGTCATATTTGCTCACTACAAACCACCTCATCAAACAATATAAAATCCTCATGGGAGGAGGAACTGGGTGAGGAAATATCTGATGAGCTATGGGAAGGGGCACTCAAAAGGGTACATACCTCTTCTATTTGCGCTCGGCACGGTCTCATTCAATGCAAACTCATTCATAGGGCTCACTGGACCAAAGCAAGATTATCCAAAATGTACAACGGATGTGAACCCTAATTGTGTATGATGTAACCAGTCTCCTGCTAATCACGTACACATGTTGCCCATCTCTTGTTGGTTTCTGGAAAGACCTCTTTAACGCACTCTCAGAATTAAGCGGCACACAGATCGAACCAGACCCTTTTTATTGAATTATTTGGGGTTTCCTTTCCCACAATACAGCTGGCCAAAATGAATGATGTAATTTCCTTTGTCACTTTGTTAGCGAGATGATTAATTTGACTTAGATGGAAATCCTCTGCACCCCCTTCTCATGCTCTTTGTATTAAATCCATTTTGAATTGCATAAAAGTTGGAAAAAATTAAACACACCCTCAATGGATCTATAGACAAATTATATGAAATGTGGGCTCACTTCTTTTCTTATGTTAAACGACTACATTTCCCTGCAGTTCCAGAGTGATGTATATTTATATATCGGGGACGTAAGAGGCCTGGTATGTGTATACACGGAATCTTGGATGTTAAGGAGGACTGTATTATCTGTGCTAGTTGACCTGTAACAACTATCAAAATATATTTTTTTGTCTTTAGTTTTTTTTGTTATTTCTGTCTCACTCTTTGTTTTGCTGTATTGTTGTCTTTGATGTGTTGTTTTATATTACTACCAAATAACTTACAAGTGCAGTTATTTTGTAAATGCTGGTGTTTGAAAATCCAATAAACACAGTAAAAAAAAAAGTTTAGACACCTACTCATTCAAGGATTTTTCTTTATTTTTACTATTTTCTTAAAAAATATATATATATTTTACCCCTTTTTCTCCCCAATTTCGTGGTATCCAATTGTTAGGTAGTCTTGTCTCATCACTGCAACTCCTCCGAAACACAACCCAACACAATTCCTGCTTCACCCGGAAGCCAGCCGCACTAATCTGTCGGAGGAAACACCGTACATCTGGTGATTGTGTCAGCGTGCACTGCAACCGGCCCTCCACAGGAGTCGCTAGTGCGCGATTGGACAAAGATATCCCTCCTGGCCAAACCCTCCCCTAACCCAGACGACGCTGGGACAATTGTGCTTAGCCCATGGGTCTCCCGATTGCGGCCGGCTGCGACACAGCTCTAGTGGCACAGCTAGCACTGCGATGCTGTGCCTTAGACCACTGTGCCACTCGAGAGGCTAATATACTATAGAAAATAGTATATTAGCCTCTCGAGTGGCGCAGTGGTCTATAGTAGTGTAGAATAGTAGTGAAGATATCAAAACTATGAAATAACACACATGGAATCTTGTAATAACCAAAAAGGTGTTAAACAAATCCAAATATATTTTAGCTTCTTCAAAGAAGCCACCCTTTGCCTTGATGACAGCTTTGCACACTCTTGGCATTCTCTCAACCAGCTTCACCTGGAATGCTTTTCCAACAGTCTTGAAGGAGTTCCCACATATGCTGAGCACTTTTTGGTTGATTTTCCTTCACTCTGCGGTCCAACTCATCTCAATTGGGTTGAGCTTGGGTGATTGTGGGGGCCAGGTCATCTGATGCAGCACTCATCACTCTCCTTCTTGGTCAAATATCCCTTACACAGCCTGGAGGTGTGTTGGGCCATTGTCCTGTTGGAAAAACAAATGATAGTCCCACTAAGTAAATGCAAACAAGATGTGATGGTGTATCGCTGCAGAATGTGGTGGTAGCCATGCTGGTTAAGTGTGCCTTGAATTCTAAATAAATAATTGACAGTGTCACCAGCAAAGCACCATCACACCTCCTCCTCCATGCTTCACGGTGGGAACCACACATGCAGAGATCATCCGTTCACCTACTCGACACAGTGGTTGGAACCAAAAATCTCAAATTTGGACTCATCAGACCAAAGGACAGATTTCTACCCGTCCATTGCTCGTATTTCTTGGCCCAAGCAAGTCTCTTCTTATTATTGGTGTCCTTTTAGTAATTTTTTTTATTTTTAAATTTAACCCAACTAGGCAAGTCAGTTAAGAACAATTTCTTATTTGCAATGACGGCCTACCAGGGAACGGTGGGTTAGCTGCCTAGTTCAGGGGCAGAATGACAGATTTTTACCGTGTCAGCTCGGGGATTCAATCCAGCAACCTTTCATTTACTGGCCCAACGCTCTAACCACTAGGCTACCTGCCGCCCCCAGTGGTTTCTTTGCAGAAATTCAACCATGAAGGCCTGATTCATGCAGTCTCCTCTGAACAGTTGATGTTGTGATGTGTCTGTTACTTGAACACCCTGTGAAGCATTTATTTGGGCTGCAATTTCTGAGGCTGGTAACTCTAATGAACTTCTCCTCTGCAGCAGAGGTAACTCTGGATCTTCCTTTCCTGTGGCGGTCCTCATGAGAGCCAGTTTCATCATAGCACTTGATGATTTTTGTGACTGTACTTGAAGAAACTTTCAAAGTTCTTGACATTTTCCACATTGACTGACCTTCAAGTCTTAAAGTAATGATGGGCTGTCATTTCTCTTTGCTTATTTGAGATGTTCTTGCCATAATATGGAATTGGTCTTTTACCAAATAGGGCTATCTTCTGTATACCACCCCTACCTTGTCACAACACAACTGATTGGCTCAAACGCATAAAGAAGGAAATAAATTCCACAAATTAACTTTTAACAAGGTACACCTGTTAATTGAAATGCATTCCAGGTGACTACCTCATGAAGCTGGTTGAGAGAATGCCAAGGGGTATGCAAAGCTGTCATCAAGGCAAAAGGTGGCTACTTTAAAGACTCTTAAACATATAATATATTTAGATTTGTTTAACACTTTTTTTGGTTACTACATGATTCCGTATGTGTTATTATTCTACAATGTAAAAAATAAAGAAACTCTGCAATGAGTAGGTGTGTCCAAACTTTTGACTAGTACTGTAGGTGTCATAACCAGCCATAAAAGAACTACAGTGGTAGGTTTTTGGGGGGTTTGACACTAATGTACAGTAGTTGTCATAACCAGCCATAAAATAATGCAATATATGTCACAATATGTCTAAATATATGTGTCATAACAGCTGACATAATATGGTCCTGTCAGCTGTTATGAAATATTATGACATGGTTTGGACTGTGTCAAAACGTTGTGACGCTAGGTGTCAAGTAAAGTGTTACAGAATGCTGTTCATCGATTACAACTCAGCCTTCAACACCATAGTGCCCTCCATGATCATCACTAAGCTCAGGGCGCTGGGTCTAAACCCATGCCTGTGCTACTGGGTCCTGGACTTCCTGATGGGCTGACACCAAGTTGTGACGGTAGGCAACAACACCTCTGCCACGCTGATCCTCAACACGGGAGTCCCACAGGGGTGCATGCTCAGCCCCCTCCTGTACTCCCTGTTCACCCATGACTGCGTGGCCGCGCACGTCTCCAACTCAATCAAGTTTGCTGATGACACAAAAGTGGTAGTGATTACCAACAATGACGAGACAGCCTACAGGGAGGAGGTGAGAGCCCTGGCAGAGTAGTGCCAGGAAAATAACCTCTCCCTCAATGTCAACAAAATAAAGGAGCTGATCGTGGACTACAGGAGACAGCAGAGAGAGCACGCCCCCATCCACATCAACGGGGCTGCTGTGGAGAGGTTCAAAAGCTTCAAGATCCTCGGGGTACACTGACAACTTTAAATGGTCCCTTCACACAGACAGAGTGGTGAAGAAGGCACAACAGCACCTCTTCAACCACAGGACGCTGAAGAAATTTGGCTTGGCCCCTAAGACCCTCAAACTTCTACAGATGCACCATTGAGATCATCCTGTCGGACTGTATCACCGCCTGGTACGGCAAATTGCACCATCCGCAACCGCAGGGCTCTCCAGAGGGTAATGTGGTCAGCCCAACGCATCACCGGGGGCACACTGCCTGCCATCCAGGACAACTACAGCAGTCAGTGTCACAGGAAGGCCAAGAAAATCATCAAGGACCTCAGCCACCTGAGCCACTGCCTGTTCACCCTGCTACCGTCTAGAAGGTGGAGGCAGTTTAGGTGCATCAAAGCTTGTACCGAGAGACAGAAACTATATTTCAAACTATATTTCAATCTCCAGGCCATCAGACTGGCTTCATTAAAAACTGTTTAATCTGATGGATTTTTGATGTCCTTGGTCTTATTTATTTGTTAAGGGATCTATACATGAAGCCAACTTCACCATATTGTCCTGGAGGCGTACTTACACACCCAGTCTCATTTCTTTGCGTGAATGTCATTGTCATGGATGTGTTATTAGCTGGGCTAGTGTATATCAACACTATTTTTGGACACTATTGTCAAATTGTTTGCTATCCCTTTTCCTTTCTTTCTATGCCACTAAATGTTTGCATATACGCTACTGGTAATGTTACTAGGGCCACGTTCAGTTGAAAAACGTTCTTGAATTAAGTTATTTGTTCTTCATAGTATATCTCTAAAACGTTGTGTCCTGCTGAACGCTCCCCCAGGTTGTTAGCTATCGCTAGCTAATGAGGTAACATCACTGAACAAGCTGTAGCCTAAACAAATGGTTGACGGCCCAGTCCAAAAGTAGCCTAGTTTTAGAACAGCCCACGATATGCTTTATGAATGTAAAATGCGGCCTGCCAATGCATGATAGAAAGAAAAAAATGTAGTGCCCTTTTATGAGTCATGTCTTTTGAACGGTAGCCTAAGGGCTAGAATCAAGACGTTTTCTCTGAAGAAAAGATGGAGACTTGGATACAGAACCTGTATATGAAATTCAGTGGGAAAAGTGGAAGGATTGAGCGAGACTACAAATTCAAAGACGGACTACTTTTCTAAAGCCTACTGAAGTGGGAGAAAAACATAGCTAGACTATTGTTTTACTATTAAACTCAATGCTGCTATTAATATCGTAAAGCAGCTTGTGTCTTTTAACCAGGCAAAGGGTAGCTAACTAGAAGGCTGGTGGTGACTGTTTAGCTAAGGTGAAGCAAGAGGGTCACCTGCGCGATGTGTATAATCGGAGGCGGAGCTGGAGCAGAGCCTGTCTCCCTACACTCGTTGCTTGCTCCCAGCAGCTCACCAGCTGATGAAGGCTGTGTTGCTACTCATCTGTGCTGCTAATATTAATTGTGTTTATTACTGAAAAGCTCTCCATCACTCCAAAAACTTTTGTCCAGTCCAGTTAGTAGTACGATTTTAGTTACAGAGACAGTCTCGTTTTAGTGAACTGAAAAATAATAGTTATATTTTTTTCTGGCTCTATTTAGTCAGTTATATTCTCGTCAATTGCCACTGAAAAATAGGTGTTTGACAAATATTTTAGTCACTATTTTTGTTGACCAAATTAACACTGATTCATGTCTGAGTGACTCAAACATTACAACAAAATCAATGGGCTATAAAAACCTAGCTAAAAATGTTACCTGACATGAGCTAGGTGATCTGGACATTTCTGACAATAAAAAAATTCTCTAAGGTCTGTAATGACTGACATTACATTAGCAAAACTGCTTATGCACTGTCCAAATTCGATATTGCACCTTCTGCATTCTACTATTACAACTTTGAAGAGTAAGTTGAATGCCTGACTGAGGGAGGGGGGGGGAGACCACTGATTTAAACCATGTTCTAACCAAAAGTTCACAAGTATGGCCCCAGTGTGGTGTACGATAAGGGCATGTATTCACTAACCACAAGAGGTTGGTGACACCTTATTTGGGGAGAACGGGCTCGTGTTAACGACTGGAGCGGAGTGAAATGGTATCAATTACATCAAACACATGGTTTCCAGGTGTTTGATGCCATTCCATTTGCTTTACTCCGGCCATTATTATGAGCCGTTCTCCCGGCAGTAGCCTCCTGTGTCACTAACGCTGTTGTTGTCATATTTTAAGACATCCAATACCATGATGTGGGCGATGTACCTGCTGTCCAGGGACTCCAATGTACAGAACACTCTTTATCAGGAGGTGTCCCGCTGTATACCAGGAGACAACATTCCATCTGCTCAAGATGTCAACTGCATGCCATACCTCAAGGCTGTCATCAAGGAAACACTAAGGTAAGAAATGTGAAAGTGTTCGTGTACGTCACTTTGGAAAGGATGGAGTCTTTGAAAGTTCCCTTATCTTGCTCTAACACCATTTCTGATGTACTTCCTGTTCTCCAGAATGTACCCTGTTGTCCCCCTGAACTCACGCATCATGGCAGAGAAGGATGTCATCATTGGCGGACATTTTTTCCCCAAGAAGGTTAATCTCTCTTTAGGGAAACAACCAACTTTCAAGTACATCTTCACTTTACTGGCCTAAAACTGACCCAACCATAAAAACAAAACAACATTTGAATGCATGTAAATCATGTCGTTGTTGGTATTGTGCTGTAACAATTATTTCCCTCTCTGCTGTTTTGTGTCTGTAGACTTCGTTTACAATGTGCCACTACGCCATCAGCCAAGATGAAAAGACGTTCCCAGAACCATCGAAGTTCAAGCCTGAACGATGGTTGAGGGACGGCCGAGTCCGACCAAACCCCTTTGGCTCTATCCCATTTGGTTTTGGGGTTCGGGGCTGTGTAGGTCGTCGGATAGCTGAACTGGAGATGTACCTGGCTTTGTCACGGGTAAGAGCAGTTTACAGATACATTGCACTACACTATTTCAACCAACAATAGATTGTGTAGAGTGGATTTTGTAGTAGCACAGTTGACTTGTTAAAGAGGAAAGTTGCGTTCTAGGATCCAGTCGAAGGAAAAGTTTTAATACAGCGCTTTCAGGGTACAGGTAGGGCTGTTGCTAACCATGTGTATGTGACAAATAAAACATTTGATTTGATTTTCGGTGACCGTATTACCGCCACACCGGCGGTCACGATTCATGAGGGCAGTCAATGCAAATGTAATCGAAAATCTAATCAAACACTTCATATAGGCTATGCAATTGCGAGAGAAAACAGAGTGATGGCCTCTTAATAAAGAGAGGAGGATCCCATCAGCTTTCTATAGGCTAGGCCTACTATATTCATTTCTCAGCTTTCCTAATATTAAACACATTGCTTATATTTACAACAGGAGTATAGACTACCTGGCTGGCATGAAAATGAACCACAGGAAAAGCATCCTTCAATTGCTATTTAAGTGCATAGATGATATGTATTTTTTCCCTGCCCCTGTTTTGAGACAGGTGCATGATAATGGTCCATTCTAAATAAAAACAAATTTCACACATATATTATTTAATATATGTAAAGACAAGATTAAATCAAGAACAGTCTGATGGGTGACAATATTAATCTGATGGGTGACTGATGGGCGACTTTTTCGAATCATAGTCGCACACATGTAACCTAGCCCATAGACCTATATGTTTGGTAAGGTTTGTATCACAACTAAAGTGACCAAATAACTTCATAAAATTAAGCACATTAATCCGCTTTACAAGGGGTGTAGAGCCTAACTGGCATACGTAAGCAGCCTGTGAGTCAAGTTTGGGGAAGATCATTTTCACCATAAAAATGCACCTTTTATAATAAAAGCATTACATGCATAATCGTATTTGCGGTCACTTTTGATAATGGTGTTTTCCCGCTAATGGAACATTCGCGCTTATAGCCTACTGCCATGTGCACATTGCTGCTCTTATAATGTGAGGAAATAGCCTAATAGTTTATCACATTTTAAGCTAAACATTCTGATCTGTTGCATCAGCCTCATTGTGTAAAAAATATTTTGTTATGCTAGTGGTTGTATTAATTTGGTATCTATCGCATCCTACAACTGACCCAGTGTCACGTCCTGACCCTAGTAAGATGTCATTTTCTATAGTAGAGTCGGTCAGGGCGTGACAGCGGGTGTTTTGGGTTTTTCTATGTTTTCTATTTCTATGTTTAAGTTGTAGTTTTTCTATTTCTATGTTGGGGTTGTTTGGGTTGGTCTCCAATTGGAGGCAGCTGATCCTCGTTGCCTCTGATTGGAGATCATATTTAAGTAGGGGTTTTTCTTCCTGGGTTTTGTGGGTAGTTGTTTTCCGTTTTGTCTGTAGTACCTGACGGAACTGTTTGGTCGTTTTGTTGTTTTAAGTGTATTCATTAAAAAGGAAATATGAGCACTTCACACGCCGCGCCTTGGTCCCCTTTATACGACCCACGTTACACCCAGACTATGTTTGGAATATTTATTTCTCTCATAGAATAGGTCAACTTTTGTACTATTTTTATTTTATTTAACTAGGCAAGTCAGTTAAGAACAAATTCTTATTTACAATGACAGCCTAGGAACTGCCTTGTTCAGGGGCAGAACGACAGATTTTTACCTTGTCAGCTCGGGGATTAGATCTAGCAACCTTTTGGTTACTGGCCCAACACTCTAACCACTAGGCTACCTACCGCCACTATGGGGGATAGTAGATTGACATAGGGTAGTGCTTTTGCTGTTTGTTAGGCCTACTTTGTTAGGCCATCTTGTTAGGCCATCCAGTAAATGTGGACAGTTCTTCCAATATATTCAATATGCACCTCGGAGTTGGATAAGGACGGGCGCAGTTGCATCCCCAAAGTGTCTGTCTTCACTTGTAGCCTGTTAGAAAGACCCGATCGCCTGATGGAGATCCCGCAGCACTCAGGGAGAAGGGAACAATGGCACAGGTGGTACAAAAAAATGCAAAGGCTAATAGCATCAGTGGCTAAAAATCAAAGTGGCTAAAGATGATATAGTCATGCTGAATTACGTATTGGCCTACATACATCATTATAGATGTTGGTTGATATTAAACTGAGACAACTTTGAGTTGAACAATGAGAACATCGATCGAAAAAAGCAATTGAATGCAATAGTGTTTAATATGAAGATTTCACAGATATACTTCCTCCTCAAGAAAGCCTGTGTATTTAAAGGTTTGGACAGGGTATTGAAAATTGTGGAAAATACCCTGCTAAAAAGGAAACGCTTGCCAGGAATCTTGCTCGATGCTTAGGTGGACGACTTAGGCCTATTCTCTCTTAGTGAATATATAAAGGCATCTTGATCTGGAAGGCTACGTCAATTACTACTAGACCTACAACTCAGGGCGGTTGGTGGTTGTCAGGAAGCCGACAGGACAGGAATGTTTTTTGAACATGAATACTCCTGAAGAGACCCTGACAATGACTGAAAATTATATCTTCTCTCCCCCAGATAATCAAGCTATTTGAAATCAGACCGGACCCCAGCATAGGAGAGGTGAAAGCTCTCAATCGCTCCGTCTTAGTGGCAGACAGGCAAGTGAATCTGCACTTCCTGGAGAGGACAGACAAAGCTGCTCTTTGATATGTTAAAGACCGTTGATAGCCATTAGTCACCATGCAGCCTTGCTATATAAGCCTACAATATCTATCGCTGAATGTAAATAAACATACACTACTGTTCAAAAGTTTAGGGTCACTTAGAAATGTCCTTGTTTTTGAAAGAAAAGCTAATTTTTTGTCCATTTAATATAACATCAAATTGATCAGAAATACAGTGTAGACATTGATAAAGTTGTGTCATGACGTTGCCTTCTTTGAGTACAGGGAGGACAGTTGACCCCCTCCCCCTTGCACCATCCCCCAACCTACCTCCCCCCACCCAGGCCCTGTGTGAAGGGGTGGTAAAATTCTAGAGGAGAATCTCCTACCACATGGCCCAGTTGAGACACAGAGGGGTTTCATAGAGAGACACAGGAAATTCTTCCAACTCACAGAATTGGGGAACCAAACGACATTTATGTTCTGGAGAAGGTATAAAAGTTTGGTGAAGAATCCAGCTACGAACTGGTCGACTTGGCACAATTTTGTGATACTCAGAAGAGACAATATAGCCATATTACCATAATACTGTTTATTAAATAGCCTCAGCTATGGGACTTGCATCTAAATGGTTGTATAAAATGTATTAATAAGGATAAAGCTATTTGTAATACATTGAGATGCTATGTACTGATGTTAATGTGATAGAATGTATTTATGTTCAAAGATTAAATCAGTCATCGGCACACCCCCAGGGACACAGACAGGACCAGGCGTCATGTGACAAGCCTGTTCTATGTTCAAGTATAAAACCCCACCCTGATTTACTTTCTTCAGACCAGGCCTCCACTCCATGACGAGTTGGCCAATAGGTTTGACCACCCAATTCCTCTACTGAAAGTTAACTTTTAGACTACCGATACCGACAGAATAAGAACAAGTCTTTGATATTAATTATTAGTCTGCAGCTAAGTAAATTATATCATTGAACGCGAAGACCGACTTAACATCCATTCTATAACGACATTAATGAATGTCGCTTTGAAAGATCCATTCTAACCGGGAGAGAGAGAACAGGACAAAAAACTCTCCAACAAGGATCCCGACGACACACTGAGCGTAAATATATATTGATTGCAATTGTTCCCGAATGAGTGAGTGTTCATGTGCAAAGGATTAGCATATCAATTGTTAATATTAATGAACTCTGTGTGCCTCCTCAGCTGCCCTTTATGACCCTTTGTTTAACAGGCCGCCATGCCTGTTTAGCCCACTAGGGCACATTACTCTACCAATTCTTTGTGACGATAATTACTGTTTGTATGCTTTCTGTGAATTACTTAGTTTAGTAAATAAATGATTTTAAGACAATTGATGTATGGATGACTTTAGTAAAGGCTGGATTCGTGCAGATACAACAATTTACGACGTTTGGAATGAGACTGGACGCGAGGTAAAATACACCATTTAAACCAGAAGATAATCGGCCTATACTATAATATAATATATAATGTTATAATATAGGAAAGTTATATTAGGAAAATTCTAACTTTGTAATCTGAGTATTTTCCTTGGTGCCCCGATCTCCTAGTTAATTACAATTAAACGATTAATCAGATTAATCGCGTGATAATAATTACAGGGAGTTATTTTGATAAACATGTCTTCAGTTTAATGGTGGCCCAAAGACACGACAGTTGTAAATGACTATTGTAGCTGGAAAAGGCTGATTTTCTTTTAATGGAATATCTGCATACACGTACAGAGGCCCATTATCAGCAACCATCACTCCTGTGTTCCAATGGCACGTTGTGTTAGCTAATCCAAGTTTATCATTTTGAAAGGCAAATTGATCATTATAAAACCCTTTTGTAATTATGTTAGCACAGCTGAACTGTTGTTCTGATTTAAAGAAGCAATAAATCTGGCCTTCTTTAGACTACTTGAGTATCTGGAGCATCAGCATTTGTGGGTTCGATTACAGGCTCAAAATGTCCAGAAACAAATAACTTTCAGAAACAAATAACTTTCTTCTGAAACTCGTCCGTCTATTCTTGTTCTGAGAAATGAAGGCTATTCCATGCGAGAAATTGTCAAGAAACTGAAGATCTTGTACAACACTGTGTACTACTCCCCGATGCACAACTGAGCAAGAGGACAAGTACATTAGAGTGTCTAGTTTGAGAAACAGACGCCTCACAAACCCTCAACTGGCAGTTTCATTAAATAGTACCCGCAAAACACCAGTCTCAACGTCAACAGGGAAGAGGCAACTCCTGGATGCTGGCCTGCTAGGCAGAGTTCCTCTGTCCAGTGTCTGTGTTCTTTTGCCCATCTTAATCTTTTATTTTTATTGGCCAGTCTGAGATATGGCTTTTGCTTTGCAGCTCTGCCTAGAAGGCCAGCATCCCGGTATCGCCTCTTCACTGTTGATGTTGAGACTGGTGTTTTGCGGGTACTAAACACAATACTAAACACAATTTAATTAATTTTTTCCAAATTAATTAAAAAACAAAAGCTGAAAGGTCTTGAGACATTAAGGATTCAACCCCTTTGTTATGGCAAGCCTAAATAAGTTCAGGAGTACAAATGTGCTTAACAAGTCACATAAGTTGCATGGATTCACTGTGTGCAATAATATTGTTTAACATGATTTTTAAATGACTACCCCATCTCTGTACCCCACACATAAGATTATCTGTAAGATCCCTCAGTCGCGCTGTGAATTTTAAATACAGACTCAACCATAAAGACCAGGGAGGTTTTCCAATGCCTCTCAAAGAAGGGCACCTTTTGGTAGATGGGTAAAAGAAAAGCAGACATTGAATATCCCTTTGAGCATGGTGAAGTTATTAAGAACACTTTGGATGGTGTATCAATACACCCAGTCACTGCAAAGATACAGGAGTCCTTCCTAACTCCGTTGCCAGAGAGGAAGGAAACCACTCAGGAATGTCACCATGAAACCAATGGTGACTTTAAATCAGTTCGTTTTATGGCTGTGATCGGAGAAAATTTAAGATGGATCAACAACATTGTAGTTACCCCACCATAGTAACCTAAACGACAGAGTGAAAAGAAAGCCTGAACAAAATAAAATATTCCAAAACATGCATCCTGTTTGCAATAAGGCACTAAAGTAAAACTGCCAAAAATGAGGAAAATAAAATAACTTAATGTCCTGAATACAAAGCGTTATGTTTGGGGCAAATCCAACCCATCACTGAGTACCACTCTTCATATTTATGGTGGTGGCTTCTTCATGTTATGTGTATGCTTGTCATCAGCAAGGACTAGGCCGTTTTTTTAGGATAAGAATAAATGGAATAGAGCTTACCACAGGCAAAATCCTAGAGGAAAACCTGTTTGTCTGCATTCCAACAGACACTGGGAGACAAATTGACCTTTCAGCAGGAAAGGCCAAATATATAGACTGGAGTTGCTTACCAAGACAGCATCAAATGTTCTTGAGTGGCCTAGTTACAGTTTTTACTTAAATCGTCTTGAAAATCTATAGCAAGACTTGTAGATTGCTGTCTAGTAATGATCAACAACCAACTTGACAGAGTTTTCTTGTGGTTTCTATGGAAAGTTTTCTTATGTTTTCGGAACAATTTGAGAAGAAGACTTTAAATAGAACCATGAGGAAACTGTAGGAAACGTTATGCTGAAGTACTGAAATTCCCACAGAAGAATGTTGTTTCTTAAACATTCTCAAAACTATTTGAGAACATTCCCAATGTCAAACCAGTTGCAGAACATTCCTAGAAAATTATCAAAATTGAAATTAAATGTAACCATCTTTGAACTTTTTCGGAAATGTTTTATTAAAGTAATGAAATACCAATAAAATATACTGAACAAAAATATAATTGCAACATGCAACAATTTCTACGATTCTACTGAGTTACAGTTCATATAATGAAATCAGTCAATTGAAATTAATTCATTATGTCCAAATCTATGAATTTCACCTGACTGGGCAGGGGCGCAGCCATGGGTGGGCCTGGGAGGGCATAGGCCCA